>NC_090436.1:962154201-962754201 GCF_031143425.1 Pleurodeles waltl | reverse complement strand
AGCAGGACTAGCAATATTTGCAACTCTCTTTCCATGTCTGCTTCAGCGTGTTCAGAGTGCCTACAGTTAGTGTTTTCCTTTATTTGGTTTGTTTTCGCCACGCTTTGTGTGGCGGTGGTTCCCGCCCCGGAACTGACGGCGGTCTTGTGCTTCATTATTTGTTGGGTGGATGGGGACTTTCCGTCGGCCTGTGGGCGGGCTCTTCCGTCATTGTCGGCACTCCAATGATGGTGGTGTGCGGATGGCCCGCTGGCTGTTTCTCATGTGCTTCATTATTTGCCGGTGGTTACTGACACCACCGGCAGAGCGGTGATTGCCGCCATGTTCATAATAAGGGCCTTAATCTGTAAGTGCCTGGGCTTTTCTGCTGAGAGTTCTGACTTGCCAAGTGGTGCCAAATACAGTCCCTGGGCCCTTGGAAGTGGACACTTGAAACCTGAGTGAAAATCCATGCACCGTAGCAGTTGCAGCAGTGGTGACCACGGCTGAAAAATCGATGCAGCCCCTGTCTTGCAGTGGTGAAACTGACGCATCACCTGTTTCAGTGTGGATCCATTGTTGCTGTGCGTCTGGATGTTCCACGCATCATCCCTGGGCGTCAAATCTCCAACGTCAGCGCAAGGACCGGAAACTGCGTGCCTGGAAATTGACGCATCATTCTCCTGCGGGGGAAAGAATCGACACATCGCCTACCCAGCGGGAAAAGAATCAATGCATAGCCTCACTTGCGAGTAAGGGACTGACTCAATACTTGCTTTTCTGATGCTTCACCTCTCTTGTGGTTTTATTTTTGACATATACCAGGTACTTTGCACTACAACAACACATCCATTGACTTTTATGGATTAAGACTCTTGTGTATGGTGGATTTTTGTTGTTTTGGTCTTGTTTTATTTAGATAAATATTAGCTATTTTTCTAAACTGGTGCTGAGTACTTCTGTGGTGTTTTCACTGTGTTACTGTGTGTGTATGTACAAATACTTTACACATGGCCTCTGAGATAAGCCTGACTGCTTGAGCCAAGCTACCAAGGGGGTGAGCAGGAGTTGTCTTAGGTGTGTGACTACCTTACCTTGACTAGCGTGAGGATCCCTACTTGGACAGAGTGTAAACTGACTGCCAACTAAAGACCCAATTTTTAACAAATATGAACACGAAACATTCATACATGTGTGTCATACATACATTTGAACTACAATCATTTGCAGTAGTGTAACTTAAAAGGGGGACTCATCCTTCAGCTCCTAGATCTGTATGATGTTCAACAGACTGCAATGTTGAGGTGGCTACTTTTGTTAATGCAGGTACTGCATCTGGAGCAACTGCAGAGCCCGTAAGAGGGGGATGCTTTTCCTGATTATGACCTACTCTGGATCTACTGGCCACATATTTATTTTCAGGATATTTGTCCTTGGGCAAGCAATAGATATTTTACCACTCCTTTTGGAACTTATAAGTGGTATTATAGGTGATTCTAATTGCATTGATTTTGCCTGGAGGTGAAGCCATGTCATCTTCTTTACACTCTCAGTAATCCTCCAGTCAGCTGCCCTGAAAGTTTCCGTTAGTCCTTTTTCAATCTATCCATTACCATGTTTACCTCCTTTTCACTGTCTCTTCCTTCTTCTGTGTTCAGAGATTAATCTCCCTTTATCGATTTCTGTTTTGTGAACGTTTGCAGGGACTTTTCTGAGCATGTGATGTTATAAGCCACCACTGTGGGCCTTTTTTGCTCTTTCTGATAACTAACTTTGCTTTTGCAATTTTCAAGTCTTTGTGTTGTGTTGACTGAAAATCAGTAGTTTGTAATTGTACAGCTCTAATATTAAGAATAGTTCCCACTCCTTATGTATATTACTTATAAAATCCATCTTTTGTCAATTGTTAATGTTTGCATGTGCAATGCTAATGCCTTGTGGTTTTGTACTAATGGTCCATGCCACTTTTATGTGTTAAACTATTCAAAGGACATATCCTTAGGTAATTATTATTAGTCTAAACTGGTCCTCACCTCAGTGAATTGAAAGGAAGTGAGCAGTGTTTAATGATGAGGTTCAATGCTCATTTCTAATAAATATGCGATATAACCATGGACCAGTTCATTACATGCATTAACATAATCCCTTCTAGGTAACTAGGCAGAAGGCGTACTTAGTCAGTACTCATAGGGGCATATTTATGAGCAGTGTGTGCCATGCTTGCACCACACAATGTGGTACATGGGTGGCAGAAACAACTAAGTCATATTTTGAAGCCATACAAAGCCACTGTGTGTGGCTTTGAATGTCTTAACAAATATGGAGTAAGGCAAGGCAATGCAAATCAATGCATTGCCTTAATCTGTGCAAGGGAGGCATTCCATGGGAGTTTCATGGGTGTTCCCACGCAACCCTCATGTTTTTTTCCGCATTTCCCGATCTTACAAACCTGGTAAATCTGGGAATGCACCATAGAGGTACCCTTCCCCAGGAGAGGCATAATGAGGACAAATATCTTATTTGTCCTTGTTTGTCCCTGCCTTATGCAGCAGTCATAGGAAGAGGAAAAAGCCTCTCAGGGTTGTTTTTGTGCAGAAGGGTTCTGGCTGGTGCATAGTGAAGAGTAACTTACTTCAGGTATTCTGGACCTTAAGCTTTATGCATGTTGCAGGGAACTTTAAATATTAAACCTAATTTCTACTAGGAGCATATGGAATGCTCTTAATGTGGGTTTGACATGGTCACACTTTTTGGGGTTTAGGTACAATCTGATGTCCTGTGTATGAAGCCTTTGAATCCTAGCAATGAGTTTCTTGAGGAGACCAGTGTAAAATCCATAGCAATAGTCCAGAAGTGTCATAACTAGGGCTCTTGTTAATCCCACTTAATGATGATATGGAGTAATGGTACTATTTTCCAGAGAATGGAAAATAAAAGAGTGATATCTCTGGCCACTGTATTGACTTGAGAAGCAAACCAAAGTTCAGATGCAAAAAGAATCCCTGGGTTCCTTCCTTTCAAGAAACCTGAAGTAGGAATCCAAATAACTGGGTACCAGCTGAATAATAATGAATCACATTTAGTTAATTCCATTACAGAATCTTGGTTTTGATTCCATTCTGACAGAGGTAGCTTTCATTCACCTAAAAGAGCACGTGGTACTAGCACAAGGTGATGATGACGACTGGAGTCTCTGGTACGTTGTGTCCTATGTATAATTGTTATCTGCATATAGTTGAAAGATGATATGGGAGTTTACACAGAACTGGAGGCCCAACTGTGAAAATGAGTGTACATAGCCATGGGTCCACAGATATGACAGGAATGAGCATTGGGGAACTTCACAAAACACATTGAGATTTGACTCAGCTGACCCAGTTCTGAACCTTTGACAACGCATATTAAGAAATGACTGGCTCCATGAAGGTGCAGGTCTGTTATACCTGTCCATTATTCCAACCTTTCTAACAGCGTAGTGTCACCAACAATGTGCTTAGCCACAAGGGGAACATAGAGGCTGTCAATGTGTCCATGCCCATGTATAGATGGTGATCCTTCCTAATATTGACTTAGATAGTACTGGTAAACCTCGATGGACTGAAACCTGACTGATAGGCATGGAGAAGTTGAACTGCACACATTCGTGGAGTTGTCTTGTCACATCGCTTTCTGTGATTTTGCTGGGGAAGGAAGGTACAAGAGGGGCTGGTAGATCTCCAGTATTTCCTGGTCTGCAGATGATTTTTCCAAGAGTGGGTGATAACGGTGTTGTTAGAAATTGGGTCTCTAGTTGGCAGAGGTTTGCACTCTGTCCAAAAAGGGACCACAATCCTAGTCAGGGCAAGCAGGATACACACTAAAAGTTTACCTGTGCTTACCCTCTGGTCTTCTTGGCTATCCAACAACTCCAGCTGCATCTCTTCCTCGCCATCTACAACACTGCCATCCTCTCAATGCACAGCTGCCTCCCTGGCTCCCAGCCAGGCCCTCAGTGCCTTTTTGCAGCTCCTCTTTTTAGTAAGGACTTTAAGAGAGCACTTGAACTCTCTGCAGAAACCTTTGAGCTGGGACACCGTGTAGGTTTACAATTTCTCCTGCTCAAATTTCACTCCTGCAGTTGCAACTGTTGCCTCCCCAGATTGATACGACTGTTGCAAAAACTCAAAATAGTTGCTAAAGAGATAAATAATATATATTGGTACATAATGGTCTGAGATATGGAAGTAGTGTACACCAATCTCTGTAAGAAATGCACAAATACAAGTCCTATTCTCACCGCTAAGCACCAATGTTAAAAATGGTGTCTCTAGTTGGCAGAGGTTTGCACTCTGTCCAAGTAGGGACCACAATCCTAAACATGGCAAGTAAGATACACAATAAAACTTTCCCTGTGCTCATCTTCTGGTAGCTTGGTACAGAGCAGTCAGGCTAACTCAAGAGACAATGTATAAAGTATTTGTGCACACACAAATAGTAACACTGTGAAAACACCACAAAAGGACTCCACACCAGTTCAGAAAAAAAGCCAATATATATCTGAGTCAAATAAGACCAAAACAACAAAAATCCAACATACTCAAATCAAGTTATGATTTTTTAAATTTTATATCAAAATGCAATGCTTAGAAGACAATAGCTCCAACTGAAATTATCTGGTCGTACGGGTCTGAGGCAAATCAAAAAATGCAGTCTGACCGCGAGAGATGGCTAGGTACAGGAGTCACACGCCTTGCTGACAGTACCTTTGTCCGATCAATGTTTTCTGGCGATGCGTTGGTCCAGAGGTGAGGATGCGTAGCGCCAGTCAACAATGCGTCATTTCTTGATCTGACAATGCCACAGATGCGTCGATGTCCAGAAGCGGTGAGTCCTGGTTCCAATGCATCGGTAGTGTGTCAGCCAAGTCGGGGTTGATCCATCATGCAGTATGAGAGTGGTGTCTGTGGCTTCGGTATAGGCAGCGGCAAAGCAGCATTTTTGCAGTGAAATGTGCGGTTCCAAGTGACAAGTTGGTGTGGTTGTGTCAGTTCTTGTGTTACAGCACCCCACTCACTTTCAAGGACTCAGAACTGGATTTGGCATCACTTGGCAGAGCAGGACTCAAAGCAGAGGAGCCCAGGTGCTGGTAGCAAGATGCAGGTGAAGTCTTTGATATCCCTGAGACTTCAGAAACAGGAAGCAAGCTCATTCAAGCCTTTGGAGAAACTTTAGATTGCAGGATATAGAAATGTAGATCCAGTCCTCTCACTCCCAGGCGAGAAGTAGCAGTAGCAGCAGTGCTGGCCAGCTCCTATTTACAATAGGGGGGTGGGAGGGGGGCATACAATAAAAATAAAAGTTAGGAAAAAAGAGGCACCTACCTGGTGAAGATCTTCTTGCATTGTGCATCGTCTCTCACAGCTCTGACGCGCGCAGTCACAGGAATCAGGAAACTGCACAAGCCAATCCTGATGCTGGTTTCATGAAACCAGCGTCAGGATTGGTGGGAGCGGGCTCTCTCAGCACTCACCAGAGCTTTTGGGTAGTAATAAGTACTTTAAACTTCGCGCAAAGGCTCTGCAATGACAGGCCCGGGACAAGTTTTAAAGGCTACTGTAGAGGGTGGCACAACCAGTGCTGCAGGCTCAATTATAGCATTTGACTGATAGACCCTGCGCACACATAGTGCACTCTGCTCAGAACTTGCCAGTAAATCAAATATGCTAATCAGGGAGACACCAGTTTTACCATGATTTAGACACAGAACATGTGCAATTTAGCTCTGGATAGCAGTGGTAAAGTGCCCGGAGTCCCAAAGCTAACAAAAACAGAGTCAGAAAAAGAGGAGGAGGAAGGCAAAAGGTTTGGTGATGACCTTGCAGAAAGGGCCATTTTTAGTAGGTGTGTTTCTGGGGGTCTGTAATGACTCCAAATCGAAAGGATTACTTTATTCTGTCTGCTGTATTCATTACAGTGAAGGAGAAGAGTTGTTTGAAGCATACAGTTGAACAGGGTTCTATAGGCGAGTTAGGGCCAGATGTAGCACGCCGTTTGCATGGCGCAAACTGCGAAAAACGCAGTTTGCGCCATGCAAACGGCCTCACGCGATGCTCATTCCCAAATTGCGAGTCGGTACCGGCTCGCAATTTGGGAATGCGACTCGCAAATAGGAAGGGGTGTTCCCTTCCTATTTGCGACTCGCATCGCAATTCAGAGTTGCTTTGTGACCGCGAATGCGGTCGGCAACCAACTCGCAGTTACCACCAGTGTCACACTGGTGGTAACACATTCGCAAAAGGGAAGGGGTCCCCATGGGACCCCTTCCCCTTTGTGAATGTCGACATAAATATTTTTTCAGAGCAGGCAGTGGTCCTATGGACCACTGCCTACTCTGAAAAAAACGAAACCAAATGGTTTCGGATTTTTTTTCATTTTGCAACTCGTTTTCCTTTAAGGAAAACGGGCTGCAAAATGAAAAAAAAAACTGATTTATTTAAAAAGCAGTCACAGACATGGAGGTCTGCTGACTACAGCAGGCCACCATCTCTGTGAGTGCAGGGACTCGCTATGGGGTCGCAAAATGCGACCCACCTCATGAATATTGATGAGGTGGGTCTTTGCGACCCCATAGCGAGTCGCAGAAGGTGTCTGAGACACCATTCTGCATCCGTTTTTGCGACTTGCAAATTGCAAGTCGCTCAGACTCGCAATTTGCAAGTCGCAAAAACGGATTTTGCTACATCTGGCCGTCAGTTATTTTGACCCCATTATGCAAGTACACAACCCAGTGATCTCGAGAGCATTGAATGAAATGAATGTAGATTATAGCTGTGGTGGAGAAATGGACAAGCAAGATGAGCAATCTGGAGAGTTGGAGTTGTAGATCTTGCCAGTTTTACTCATAGATAATGTGTCCTTTTTCAGAGCCTTTGGATTGGACAGTTCATAATATATATCAAAGAGTTACTTTGATTAGGTGCCTTGTGTATGTTTGTCATAATAAGCCTTCTGGATCTCTTCATGGCTTTATAGTATACACTTGTATAAATCTTGTATTTTGTTTTATCCTCTACAGCAAGGAATCTGTGCCATTGCTGTTCGAAGATGCGACAGATGTGTTTTATATCAGCTAGTTCGGCACTGAACCACTTGTTGGCTGCTTTGATGTCCACCTTGGCTTTTCATGGTTTTGACTGGTACTAGGATATCTAGGGAAGAAGTTATATTTTGGTAGAGGTCAACCTGCTAGATGTTCTGGTCTGTTGACTGAATCTGATTGAATTTGTGTTGACATATACTCCTCCTGGGGTAGCTCTGGGGTGCATAGCATTGGCATTACAGGACCTAGGATTATGTGTTGCATTGGTGAGGTTGATGTGAATGAACAAGTGGACTGTTTATATCTGCAAATGCCCTGACAAGAATGTGGTCTCATGTTTTTGAGTGATTGTAAGGTCCACCCAGTCCAGGTAGGTGCAGTGGGCAGCTCACAACTTGTTGTAAAACGAGAGACACAATGGGCCATGTTTACAAGGCCTTAGTGCCTCCTTGCGCCATACTAGCATCATTTTTTAAATGCTAATGTGCCTCAAGGAGGCAATTTTCCCCGTGCCATATATACAAAGTGGCGCAATATACATGTATTGCACCACTTTGCAACCCCTTGCACCACATTATGCCTGCCTCAGGCATAATGTATGTAAGGGGGGTGTACTGGCATTAGGAGGCCTGCACATGGCGCAGTGAAATCTACAATATTTTGCTGCGTCATTTTTTACGTAATTTTTAACGCCTGCCCAAAACAGGCGTTAAAGCGACCCACCTATTTTATCAATGGGCCTCCTTGCACTTTGCTGCACCAGCGTCAACATTTTTGATGCTAGCACAGCAAAGCACCACAATAGCGTAAAAAAGTTGACACTATTCACCTAGCATGCATCTTGGTACACCCTAATGTAAATACAGCTCACCCATGGTGTCGTTAGGTGGGGCAGGGGCGACGCAAGAAAACTGGCGCATCAGCACTGATGTGCCAGTTTCTTGTAAAAATGCCCAATGTTCTCAAGGAGGTCCATTGCAAGTTTTGTGTTTAGTCTTTTAATCCACATAATGAAGTCTCCAATGATCAGGATTTATTTAGCTTCGGATTGCAAGTGAAGTGACAGAAAGTTTGGGTATGGGCCTGAGGGCCAGTAGACGACTGAATGATGAAGAAGCTCTTAGGATTGATGAAGGAGCATCTGGTTATGACCTCAAATGAGGAATAAGTTGAATCAGGGATGTTATTGCAGGCCATTTTTGATGCATAAATTAGAGCAAATCTTTTTTCTGTTCATCTGCCCTCTCTATTCTTCAAGGTGGGTTTGTGGCCACTGTGAAAAGTCCATCAAGAGAAGTAATTGAAACCTCTTAATGCAAGTCTCAGTAGCATCTATTTTATGAGCGTTAGTTTGAAAAACGGAGATTGTGGGTGGGCAATGTGTGCTTGTGTGGACAGCAGGTGTAGATTAGGCCGAGTATGATATCAAGGCCCATTGGTGATGTGCTTCTATTGCGGACTATCTACAAACATACATTAAAATATGGTCTTATTTTGTACAAACACAAATTAAAAATGTATAAAAGGAATCAAAAGAAAACATACAGACATTGAACGGTTTGCTTTTGCACTTTCATTTAGCTTAGTGGCCTACTCACTGTTACCTAACAATGTGTTTTTTTAACTATGTGTTTATGAAAGAGTGCCAGGATATCCTAGTAGCAAATAATGTATTTACATTTTTCATTGACCTTCAAAAGGAAACTCCCAGAAAATGTTATATTGATCTCTTATATGAATCAACCTCATGTATTTCTTTATTTTGTAATTAAAAAGCCTATATTCGGCTAAGGACTCGCACATGATGTTTTTTGTTACATTTGTTGACTTGGATACCCCGGCAATTCGAGGGTGGGGTAGGAGGAAATGAACTGCTTATATATCTGGATAAACTATGTTTTGAAAAGTGCTCACAGGAGGAAAGTTCCAAAATCTTGTTAAAATTATGGGGATTTGTAGTATGCCTTCCCACACATTGCTTTGAAAATGTACCCCTATGGATTTATTCAAAGGAACGCCAGCCTGCAAAGGAGAGTTTTATTCTTTTATTTCGCTCAGTGAGGTATTGAGCATGCTGCCACGCTCTGTTCTCCCGTTTTGTAGCGACTGCTGTTGGAGGTGCGGAATTCAATAGGGAAAGAAGTGTAATGAGACTGGTCTATTATTTGACTCATGCTTGTATTTTGTGTCTTTCTACGCACTAACAAGCTCTTAGTCCTTCAGCTTTTATTCAAAATGAAACACTGGAGCTCTGTTCACCTATACTAGTTTCCTACAAAACTATGGTGTTGTTAGGCAGGGGAACCCAGTCGATTACCTTAATAGACAGGCACTGAAGTACTAATTGCTTATTAAGATACATTAAGTCCCGCATTGTGAGTGTCATGTAAACCCCGATTCCTGATCAACCTTCGGTTTACATCTGAATAGGGATTTTGAGAGCTGCAGGAACTATCGCTTATTTCACCAGGCAAAAATCTGTCAGAATATGTCTGTGGAAAAATAGTCGAAAACAATCATAACATGCTGTAATTGGGTATGCAAACTTCGATACTGTATGTTATGCCTCATTGTAACCTGCAGAACTTGCAATGATGCAGTAACATATTAGACGGACAGCCTGCTGTGCTCTGCAAACAGAATGACGAATCCCAAGAGTGATGGGTAGAATGCTTGAATTAAGCTCTGCCAATGAAATTTACTTGGACACATTCCAGTCCATAATTTCTTTCTTCACCATAGTCCATGAGACAGGACCCAGCCGCATGCAAATCACCCTTCAATTTGCTCAAATAAGAACAGGCCAGTCGAACTGCCAGGCCAGATCCATTACAAAGTGGATCGCAAGTAACCCCAGACCGGTACCAGCCTATTTGTGTCTTTTCAGTAGGGTGCTGATTGGGTCCAATGACAGTACACACAATACTCATGTCTGATTACCCATGGTGCTTAATTAAGGAATACAAAAAGGGATGGATGAATGAATTAATTTTAGGCACTATTAATTGCTCAGGCCACATGACAGTCCATTGTTTTTTTTAGCAATATACCACTTTAAGACAAATGAAAATCAGTTGTGGTCGTTTTACAATAGGCATAAAACAGCCTGAACTGCCAGGCGAGGTCCAAGTAACCACAGACTTATATTAGCCTAATGAGGAAATGAAACGAAGAAGGTGCTTCAAAACAGGCTGCACAGACTAGGTTCCCTGTTCGTTTTCCATTCTGTTAAGGTAATTCATCATTTTTATTTCAACCAGTGAAGGGAGCAGCATATCCTCCAACGTTTTCTGAGCTGTAGTCAAAGCAGTAGCAGAATGTAAGACGTTCCAGATGACATCTTATCACCAGTGACACCATTTTCTGGCCCTAGGATGTCCTTCTGGAAAGTATTGTAATATAGTTATTCTTTGTCCACTTGATGTGAACCAAGACTTCGGAGAAAAATACAAATCATGGAAGTAGTTTGGAGCATGGTATCATCACATCACTCTACCTCAAGGTGGAGACATCCTGAGTCGGTTTTATCACAATGTCTGCTATGATTTCAACAGAATATTCACTCTGAGTGCATCTATAAGTGTCCTTTGTGCAATGTAAAATGACATTATTGCCTTAGAATATGCCACCTGCCATGCGCGGTACTGCACCCACTAGAATGAGGGACTTGGAGGTTTAATTCAGCATGTGGTGCTTGTTAGAAATTGGGTCTCTAGTTGGCAGAGGTATGCAACCTGTCCAAGTAGGGACCACAATCCTAGTCAGGGTAAGTTAGTGACACAACCTAAACTAACTTGTGCTTCCCCTCTGGTAGCCTGGCACAGAGCAGTCAGGCTTAACGTAAGAGGCAATGAGTTAAGTATTTGTGCAATACACTTCAAATACAGTAACTCAGTTAAAACACCACAAAATGACTCCACATCAGTTTAGAAAAATAGAGAATAGTTATCTGGGTAAAACAAGACCAAAATGACAAACTCCATTAAGTAGAAGTCAAGATATGATTCTTTGAAGATTAAATGTGAAAACGGTGCTTAGAAGTCACTAGAGCTCAAAAGGGTTCTTGAGGGCGCAAGTGTACAGGGCAAATCCAAAATCCAGGCAGACCATGATGGAGGCCAGCTCCAGATTCTACACGGGCCATCAAACAATACCTTTGATGGAGCACAGCATCAAAGGCGAGGGCTTGATGAATCAATATTTCTACTGCACTCAAGCACTGCATTATCATTGGGCTCCTTGGAAGTGAATGTGATGTGTCTTCGTCAGGCCGCACAGAGCATTGTTATCAGGCCGTGCAGTCTGTGAATCCACTGTCAGCAGGCAGCCACTGCATTGCCATTGGTGAGTGATGCACGATTTTTGTCCTGCACTCTGGGCAATGTGTCAGTTTTTGCTGTTTTTAGCTGTATAACCCACTTCTGAGGTCAAGGACTGGAGAGGGGCACCTCAGACAAGGGTAGGACTCAAAGATGGCAGACTCCAGCACCACCAGGAGAGTTGCTAGCAGTCTTTGATATCCCTGAGACTGCAGAAGAACGGGGGGCAAGCCAGCAAGCCCTTGGAGACATGCTGGTTCAGAAGGATGGGTCCAGTCTTTGTCCTAAGCAAGGCAGAGATCAGCAGGCACGAGGGCAGCTCAGCAATGCAGAGAAGCAGCTTCTTGGAACAGTCAGTCGAGGCAGAGTGGCAATCCTTACAGCATAGCAGTCTTTACTCCAGCAGAGTTCTTCCCAAGTCCAGTAGTGGTCTGATTTCAGGGGGTCAGAGCCTTCCTGCACAAAAACAGTCCCTGAGAGGCGTTTCTTTTTTCAATGTGTGCCGCACAGACTGTGGTGCACATTCTTGTGTTTAGATGTTCAGCAATTGAATGTCACGGGGACCACTGTAGAAGATTTTAATCTTCACCACCATGTATATCGGTGAATGTGATGAGAAATCGTCCTTGGACAAGGCAGATTAGCTTACTGCGCTAGTCTAAGCTATCACAGAGTGAATCATATGCACCTTCAAAGAGGCATGCCCTGCTCCAATTCCTTCCAAGTTCTAAAGCCCTCCCCATAGAGTAACTGTGAAATGTGAAGTGCAGTGATACATTTTTAGCACACATTTGAAGACTAAAAGACACTTTTTGCAACAAGGATTGTTGCGGTGTGAGTGAAATGACCCATGGCACTCACAATAGTGACGCAGTATTCAAAATATGAGAGAGAGAAGAAAAGATGAGCTGCTACCTCACATAAGTTTCCTCGTGCAAACCAAGAAAAGACAGATTATTAAACTGTGCAGAAGAAGCCTTTGTGCAATGCTGAATTTAGGCTATCCACCACCATAGATGAATTGTCATTGGTTGCGAGTAGAACAGAATTCATTAATTTATCATTTATGACATCCTTAGGTAGCCATCTTGGGGGTAAAGCGTGCTGTGTCTTTATTAACTGAACCATGTACCCATAAATATGTTACTAGAGATTCTATTGAATAGACTGTGTGTGCACAGTCACTATCATGAATATCTTAGCCTTGTGATAATACATTGATGTGAAAAATGAGTATCTTAACCATAAAAGGTTTTGTTTGTAAATTCTAATTTCTAAGGAACATGCTGGGAGTTTCTGGGAGTGTTTCTTATAGAAAAATCAGATACAGCAGGTTTCCTGAAGGCATTTACACCCTGCCCCGCAGATCAAGGCTACCTCTATATTACTCTCGTTTGGGGAATTGTGTGAGCAAATGTGCCACTACTTATAAATGAGAGCCTACATCATTTCTTGCCAAGAGTCTTGTTTCTATATACCTACAAGAATATTCAGTTAGTATGTGTGAAGCAATAGTAACTGTGCATACATCTTTAAGGTATTTTATGCTTTTAAATGCTCACTAATATCATCATGTTAAGGAATCAAACTTAACAGAGTTTGGTATGCTATAACCCCTAACAATTCTTTAAGAAGGGTAAGAGTTTATGGTTGCAATCCTTAGGAATCAAACAAAAGGAACTCTCTGTTAAATCATATTAGAAATGGGGTCTCTAGTTGGCAGAGGTATTCCCTTTGTCCAAATAGGGACCACAATCCTAGTCAGGGTAAGTCACACACAATCCAAATTATCCTGTGCTCACCCTCTGGTAGCTTGGCGCTGAGCAGTCAGGCTTAACTTGTAAGGCAATGTGTAAAGTATCTGTGCAACAAATCATACAGTAACACAGTGAAAACACCACAAAAATACACCACATAGGTTTAGAAAAATATAAGATTTTTATCTGGTTAAATTAAGGTAAAAATGATAAAGATTCAATAAGCACAAGCTGCGATACCACTTTTGCAAGATTAAAAGAATCTTAAATCTTAGAAATCAAAAGTTGTCTCTTGTTTGCACAAAGTACCTAGTTTTTATCAAAATTACCACACACGGAGACCGCAGAGGAGGAGATGCGTGGAAAAATACGGTGTGTGTCAGATTTTCTAATGCGCACTGACGATGCATTGTTTCCTTCCACGCTGCAAAGGGCATTGCGTTGATTTCCAGCGCGCAGGCTTGGTTCCTCACTGTGATTCAGGGATCTTTTGGCACGCAGGCACGATGGGGGGAAAATCCTGGGCATGCGGGAAGAAGTCACAGGCGTTGCGTCAATACGGTAGAAGGTGTGTCAAAGTTTCTGTTGTACGACAAGCGCTGCTTCAATTCTTCACTCCATAAGTTGGGCTGCATCATTCCGGCTCGGCTGTGTGTTGATCAGGTAGGGCGATGCATCAAATCTCCAGTTGTAACGCAGCCGCTGCGTCGATCTTCGCTTGGGAAGTCGGGCTGCATCGCTTTTCAGCGCACAAGGAGTTTCCTAGAAGAGATGAAGTCCTTTTGACCCTGAGACTTCAGAAAACAGGAGGTAAGCACAATCCAAGCCCTTGGAGAGCACTACTCAGCAAAGTCAGAGGGCAGCAGGGCAACAGCAGGGCAGCAGTCCTTCACAGCAAAGCAGTCCAGAAGAGTCCTTTGGGCGGCCAGGCAGTTTCTCTTGACAGGTTGCAGGTTCAGCTCCAGAAGTGTCTGAGTTGGTGGGGTCAGAGACCCAGTTTATATTCCCAAAAATATCTTTGAAGTGGGGAAACTTCAAAGAGTGGTTTTGAAGTGCACAACGTCCCCTTTCAGGACAGGTCTGTCTGCCAGGGTCCCAGTAGGGGGTTTGGAAATCCATTGTGTGAGGGCAGGCCACTGGCCTTTGAAATGTACGTGTCAGGCCATCCACCTTCCCAGCACAGGAAGACCTATTCAGTATGCAGATGAGTTCAGGTGTGACTGAGTATCCTGTGTTTGTGGTTATCTGGGTGAAATGCACAAGGGAGCTGTCAACCAGCCTAGCCCAGATGTGGATTGGAGACAGGCTGTAAGGCACAGATGGATTTTAAGTGCACAGAAGTGCTCACTTTCTAAAAGTGGCATTTCTAAAATAGTAATATAAAATCCAACCTCACCAATAAGCAAGATTTTCTATTACCATTCTGGCCATACTAAATAGGACCTGGTTAGCCCTTCCTGATCAGAAGCTACCATTCAAACAGTATATGAGGGTAGCCCTCATGCTATCATATGAAAGGAGAAGGCCTCACAGTAGTGTAAAACGAATTTAGGAGTTTTCCACTACCAGGACATATAAAATACACATGTACATGTCCTGTCTTTTACCTACATAGCACCTGCCCTATGGGTTACCTAGGGCCTACCTTAGGGGTGACTTATATGTAGAAAAAAGGGAGTTTAAGGCTTTGTAAGTAATTTTAAATGCCAAGTCACAGTGGCAGTGAAACTGTATACACAGGCCTTGCAATGGCAGGCCTGAGACATGGTTAAGCGGCTACTTATGTGGATGGCACAAACAGTGCTACAGGCCCACTAGTAGCATTCAATTTACAGGTCCTGGGCACATGTAGTGCACTTTACTAGGGACTTACAAGTTAATCAAATATGCTGATTGGGAATGAACCAATGTTACCATGTTTAAGGGAGAGAGCATATGCACTTTAGCACTGGTTAGCAGTGGTAAAGTGGGAAGAGTCCTAAAACCAGCAGAAACAGTGTCATAAAAGTGGAGGGAGGCAGGCATGCACGCAAAAAGGTGGGAATGACCACTCTAAGGCTGTCAAGTCTAACAAATCATAACTTGTCTGAGATATGAACTACAACCTTTATTTACTTTCTCTTTCCACCTAAGCACTATTAATCAATAGATTCATCACAGCAATCCTAAACATGGGTACTACAGACAATTGAGCTTTGCATAGAGCAAACACATTACCTGAATTCATCTGTTAATTCAGTCCAACCTGTTTATTGACCAGTCAACATTAGGGTGATCACACCTTCTGTTAGGCTCCCTTAACTTAGGATCCTGGAGGTTCCTTTGTAATCCTGTGGTCTTTGGGTCAACCTCTCCCTTCACGGCACCACATAAATGCAAGGTTTTGGCTCAACTGAATTTGGGGTAAAATTTAGAACCTGGGATTTTTCTTATTATCTACCATGGAAGGGGTTCCAGAAGGTTTCAAGAACGAAACTATATTGTGGAACTACCTCAGATGACCTTTTCAAGAGACCTTGTTTGTGGCTTCATCCTAGTCTTGAGCCCAGTGCCAATGACTCTCACTAGCAGCCACACAGACAGTTTCCAGACTGAACAGGCCATGATGACATCAAAAACATTTGCCAGCTCTGTCTATCACAAAAATATTGCCTGAGGTAAAACACACAATGTATTCATGCATAAGGACTCAGTCGAAAAGTTAAAAAAAATGCATAATAGTCAGAAATGTAAATGCAAGAACCTCCAGCAGCTCAATTACACTTCTGCCAAATAATTCCTAGTCATAGATAATCTGATTGGGAGAGATCCAGACAATAATCCGCTACAGCAGCGAGGACATTGTAAGTAATTGGTGTACTAGTTGAAGAGGGCAAAACACAACTCAAGCAGCAACCACAATTCTTATCAGGGTGAAACACAAGCAAACCACAATTTAAGCAGTACTCAGCCTTCTGGTAGCTTGGCACAAAAGCAGCCAGGTTAAAGTTAGAAGCAAAGGGTAATGTATTTCTGCAGCACACAAACAGTAATAGAGTGAAAATATAACACAAGAACAATCCCATCCCATGCCAATTTAAAAAAACAGAGTACATTTTAATACATTAATTGACCCCAAAACAAGAAAAATCCAATCAGTAGAACCAGAGATATCCAACTTTAAATGGTTTAGGTAAAAATAGTGGTTAAAAGCACAAAGCACAAACTGTGGTTATTGGTCATGCCAGACCAGGATAAAGTCACAAGTTCAGGCCATCCACAATGGAGTGTGTGCCAGATACAGGAGCCACGTTAGACCAGCAGATAAATGTACTTTAAATTCTGGTCATGGAGCATTGTGCTGTGCAGCGGCAGTCTTGAGGAGCGATGAGAGCCTTGCATCAAGGGTTGTGCTCAACCCTCTGGTAGCTGGGAACAAAAGCAGTGAGGCTCAACATAAAAGCAATGTGTACAGAATTTATGCAGCACACAAACAGTAATAAAGTGAAAAAATAACACAATAAAAACCCCACAAATAATTAGAAACACAGACTAAAATGTAATAAATTATTTGACACCAAATTGCCAAAAATCCAGCAATTTTAAAGGTTTAGGTACAAATAGTGATTAAAAGCACAAAGCTCCAATGGTGTTAATCTGGTCATGCCAGATCAGGATAAACAACACCTTTGGTTTTAGTCTGTCTTAGAAGTGCTAAGTACCACATGGAAGAATGGATCTCAGTCTCTGATGATGACAGGCATCTTCTTAATGCTTCAGTCAGTCTGCCTCATACTCATGGTTTTATGTGAGGCAGGACTTACCAGTACTCAGCAGTGGTTGTTATGAAAAGCTGACATTAAAGCTTTCACCTAGCATGCCTCACATTCATGGCCTTACCTTTCCAAGCAAAAACAGTCATCTTTTTCTCAACAATGGGTGTAAGCACCCTTAAGGTAATCATACTCAGTAATGCAGTCCCTGTTTACTTTTCATTTATAGGTTATACTGTTCAAGGTTTAAACCTATAACAACTGATAAAATATCACAAAAATGGAAAGAGCTCTAATCAATGTAAGTATGTAAACATTGATTAACACTTCCACAACCACAAACTAAAATGTAATTCAAAAAGAGAAAAGTGAGAAAATAGGTCATTTTAATTTCTTCCTGAAGGGGCTAAGACAGTGCAACTGCTACACAAGGTAGCAACACGAAAGACTGTTATACAATTATTCTACTTGAGTTTTTTTGCTTAGAGTTGTCACTGAAATATTGTTTCTTCTTCCTTTTGTTTCCTCCTGCTTTTTATGCTTGGATTAAATGTGCCGGGTTTAGAAGCATGTTTTAGGTGTGTTCTAATTATTATATAAACTGTAGGGGAGCTGGGACTATTAAAATCATATCTGATCTTTTGACAGTGTTTAAATCTTTTACTGACTGGTGAAATGGCTGGCCCATAGGAATCTTGGACAATATGTACTATCAAATTTACACATGCATGATGCATGATGCATCAGCCCCCTGTTCTAAGAAGTCAGTATTGATAGCAAGTCAACTGCCAAACACCCCAGGCTTTAAACATTCAGTGCAAGGTGTAGTGACAGTTACCTGTGAAAAGAGTGCTGTCAGTATGCACATGACACAAGACTTCCCACATACCAACAAGAGTTATAGCTGCAAGGTGTCCCATTGTTATCTGTGATACCCCTAGCTAATCCAGGCATTTTACCCACCTGCACTTAACTGCTTTTGAGTGCAAAGGTATAATGCTAACAGCAGAAGTTTCAAGAATATGATGCCGGCTGAAAGGTCAGGACTGACTTAAAGTGAGACACCGCAGAGAGCACAGGAAATAACTGCATGGTTGAAGCATCAAGTTTCAGGTGCTTTACAATGCAGGGCAAAAAAATAAACTGTGGCAATTCAATATTTTCTAGGTTTCAGAAGCTACCATGCTATTTGCAGTAATGACCACTCTTACCGTGCCATAATTTTCAGTAAGCAGATGGTGATTGACCCATAAATATTGTCCAGGAATTTGTTCATTTAAACATGTGAATATAACACTTTTACTTTTTAAACCCAGTAATAAACCAGACCTAGTCCGGACAAAAGGTGTGTGAAAGCTAATGAGATGGGAGAGGGTGTAATGGGATGTGAGCGAGCATGCCATGCAGAGACTTTCTATACTTAAAAAAGTCTAACATAAGTCCATTGGACTCATTGCCAATGAGAAGATACTACATACCCTGCAGTACCTATCCTTTAAATGAAATGTATTTAATTTAAAGAAGATAAATACAATACATTTGTTTAATAACAATTACAATAACTGCGAAAATTATCATGTTTTGTAAACACTGGAAAAACACAGATTTTGTCTATTTGAGAGTTTAGATAGCTGAATAAACACTGATAACTACTGATTTTAAAGGTCTGAAAAACACTGAGCAAACACCACTGAAATTTACAAAGATAAACAGTGAAAATTGGACAGCCTATTCACTTCTTTTACTTCATGTTACAAATTATTATGCACCTCTATTCCTTAAGAAAAGATATTTCTCTAGTTTTGTGTTTCTATAGTTTTGCTCTTCATGAAGCATATGCAACTTGCATAGCACACACTGCAAACTGAGTTGCATCTTGGGACACTTCAAGGTGAGGGTGTGTCCTCATGACAGTGCATGATTGAGACTCTGGAGTTGAGGCTAAAGGCTGTGCGTGTTTCTCACAGTGAATGTTAGTGAGTCTTGAATGTTTCCAAGCTACATGCTCATCCAGTCCTTGGCCTCTCTGCTTAGTAGTGGATCTATGGTTCATCCATGTGCCAAATGGAAAGATAATTTATAGATTGTGTGTGAAACAGGTAAACAACTGTCAAAATATTGACAACACCATAGGAAAGAAACTACAGTGTTTACATGTGGTGAGGGGTGTGTGTTTGCATGTCCCTGTTTGTGTGTGTGTGAAAGGGTAGTGAAGAGGAGGAAAAGGTAAAATACATGTAAAAGGAGAGAGTGTACAAACAGTGATGCAAAGGAAATAGATGAAGTTTGAGACAGGCAGATAGAGGGACTTCAGAAAGAGGAATATGGGGAAAAAAGGGCACAAGTGACAACTGCAGAGGGTGGGATTGTAGAGAAAAGTGAAGTGAATGGAAGTGAGTGAGACACTCAGCATTGAACTTCCTCTTTTATAGAACTATCTAACCTTTAACTCACAATCTTATATTTTCATAATTGTTCAGAATCTCATGTTTTCAACACTGAAACATTTTCAATTTTAATTATTCACAAAAATATTGTTGATACTACTTTCTCAGAGGAATGGATAAGCCCAGTCAGAACTTACTACACTGATTTACTAGGTAGAGATTGAAGGCAGTATCACCACTGGTATTCATTTCAAAAGGTCTGTACCCAGTTCTATAATCAGCTTCAATTAACCGCTGGTGATGTTATAGCCTGCTCATGGGAAGCAGATGCCGCCCAACTTAAAAAGAGTACCACTTTGGGTGGATCCCAAACATAAAACAGAGACTAGAGGCCTGTTGGTGAGTAGCATGCTGTGTTTGCATATAGCACTTGTCATGAGACTCATGACAAAGGTCTCCTGCATAAAAAAACATATCAGTTCTGCCAGAATTATGACAGAAGGAGCAGGTTGTCACATGGGCACCACACCAGACACATTACACCTCACAGGCATGAATACAGATGTAGCAGCATCAGTATGAGCAAGATCAAAAGAGAAATTGGAAAGTTGATACAAAGTTCATTTTAAACAGGGGAGCTACTCTTGCCTCTCACCCAGTCGCCTTTCTACATCTCCTCCACACACTCAATTCTTCCGCCTCTGTGCCATACTTCACCAGACAACGTCCACAGTTGCTCCTCTGTTCCCTCTGCTGCTTCCATTCACATCCTCAGTTTTGACTCCTGACACTCTTCTCTTCAACTCTTCCTTTCTCTCTTCTCCTGCTTCACCAAGACCCAGCACTCCTCCTACTTGTATCTTTTTTCCATGCCTACTTCTTCATTCCTATACTCCTTTGTCTCCCTCCCACATGGAATTAGCATCTTGTACTCCCTGTGGCCTGGAAGGTGTATTTTCAGTCTTCTGGTCCTCCCCAGAAGTATACTTCTCATCACGTCTAGTCCATGCCTCAAGAAAGACATCCTCCATGTCCCAAGGGTAGTGTCAGGTGACATTTGCACTGAAAGGAGGGATAGAGAAAAATAAATCCTTGGGCCCGGCAGCTGAAGCACTTCACCCTGACACAGATCCTTACCCTTTTATGCTGCTTGAGTACATTAGACAATAGCCACGTGGGGAGAAAGTCTACATTTGTCGGAAGTTTTCTAGCCTGATTGTCAGTACAGAAGGAAAAAGTTATAATGGGGTCCGGAACCAATGCAAGACATGAAGGTTTGCATGCTTTGTTCATACCAGGATAACAAAACTGCAAAGAAATGACCTGATATACATTATTGTAGTAAGCCTCACCAAAACAGTTTACACTAGAAATATTCTGGATTTATTCTTGAGATTCACAAAATTATGCAATTTTGAGTATTGAACCCTGGTAGACTGGTTCATACAGAAAATAGCATTCGAGGAGATAGATCCTGCTAGAATCAATCTCCTGCCAGTATCCAGCATGTTGTTTTGATGGGAGATGTGCTCTTGCGGGTAAAATCTATACAACGTTTCCAGAAAGGGGCTAATTTAATGTTGTTTGACAAAATAAGGACCTACCTGCATGGTTACATTTCTGGTAAGGCTGTTAGCGCTGTTTTCTTGTTTTGTGAAACAGTTTTTATTGAAATTTATCATTTAAGAAACAATGAAAGTGACAATTCAGACCACACAGATACTCCATCAAGATGCCAAATGCATTAGTCCCCCCTTCGCTATAAGGGTCAGCATATCCATATTCAACACAGGCTAACTTACCAATCAAGCATAGCTCTAAAAATCCCCCCTGGAGTATACACCATCTCGCTAACTTCTGAACGTGCACTTCATAGAAATAGGAGAACAAGAAGAAAATTAAACAATAGAAAAAGGAAAGAAGAAACAAAAAAACATAATACTAACAACAAAAAACTCTATGTCCCATTTCCTACAGTATATTCTATAGAATTGGAGGCTGGAGCTCAATAAGATAGGGGGCGCAGCTGCCCCCATGACATGACCCCCGCTCTCCTTCCCAGATGTCCCCCACCTGGACTGAGCCTTGTACATGAAAAAGGTGTAAAGCCCTAATACGCGGGCTACAGGCAGTATGCGGTATACCCTTAGAAAGAAACCTCACTAGGGGGTCCCAAATATACTCAAAGCTCCTTCTAGAATTATCCAGTTTATCAGCTAAGCGCTCCATAGCAAGCCCGCGCCCGAGGCTGGCGTACCACAATGCCACTGGGGGTGGATCTTTTTTCTTTCAGTATGACGCTAGAACCGTCTTTGCTGCCCCCAATGCCAGCCAAAGGATAGACCGGTCACCCTGTGTCTGATGTTGCAATTCGGGAGCGTGCAGACCCAATAGGACATGTGCTGGTGATGCCAGAATTGGATAGCCCAAAATCTCTTTTAGATGTGACAGAATTTCATTCCAGTATGGCCGAATAATGGGACAGTCCCACCAGATGTGCCCCAAATCTCCCAACATCCCACATCCCCGCCTGCACCTATCAGAGACCTGAGGAAAGAGTTTTTCAAGCTTCTCCGGGTAGAGGTACCAGTTGTAGAGAAGTTTATAATGAGCTTCTCTAGTGCCCATGGAGTGGTTGTATTTGACTATGTCATGGAACAGGCGGGACCAGAGACCCTCATCCACCGGAGATTCCAATATCCGCTCCCAAAACACCAAGTGACAAGGAGTATAAGTACGTTGCGCTGATAGCAATAATCTGTATAGTGTGGATATGCTGCCCGAGCCAACTCCCCCTGCTGAACAAATCTCTCAATAGGAAGAAGCTCCCTGACAGCCGCCATTCTCATATGAGGTTGAGTAACCCAATGGAGTAATTGATTATAATGAAAGCACTCCAAAATGGGTAGATGGAAATCCCTACAACAATTTTTGAAGGTGCGCACCTGGTCCTCATGAAAAAGATCAGGGGGAAGGCCATGTTATAATGGATTGGGGTATGGGGTGAGGGGAAGGTTGTAAGTCTGAGGGTGCTTGTCACCGTGTCCCACACCTTGAGAGTAGTAGCCGTGGGAGTACTAAGGTAAGCATTTTTGGGGCGGTCACCCCTAGGTTTCCACAGCACATCCCACAATATCTGCCCCGTCACTGCCCCATCCATGCGCAACCACAGCTTATCTGATTCTCGAAGGGACCACTCCACAATAACCCGGAGTTGTCCTGCTCTATAGTATATAAGAGGGTCCGGGAGAGCTAACCCACCCCTGTCTCTGGGGCTCGTAATTAATTGTTTTGGAAAGCCGGGCTCTTGCGTTCTGTCAAATAAACTGAGTAAACAACCTACGAAGCTCGGTAAAAAAGTCTGGAGTAATGTCAATGGGCAGGCTTTGGAACACATATAACAACCGCGGAAGGACCGTCATCTTAATAGTATTAATGCGGCCTAACCAAAAGTGCCAAAGTATTGACCATTTCCTAAAATCAGCTCGCAATGTCTTAAGGAGGGGCGGAAAATTTGTCTTAAATAGGTCAGTCACCCTAGGGGTGAGCCGAACTCCCAAGTATAGAATTTCTTTCTTGGTCAAGACGAATGGAGAAGTGGAGGCCAACACACTCATTTCTGCAGAAGGGACCATTAAATTGAGGATATAGGACTTCCCCTTATTCACTTTGAAGCCTACTACCTGCTCAAAAAAACTTAACTCCTCCAAAACAGCCCGAAGTGTCTTGCGTGGGTGAGTGATAAAAAGCAGAATATCGTTGGCAAACAATGAAATCCTATGCTGATCATAGCCAAATTGAATGCCATGAAAATTTGAATCTGCCCTTACCCGGGCCGCTAATGGCTCCACGCTAAGCGCAAAAAGCAGCGGGGAAAGAGGACATCCCTGTCTGGTTCCCCTGGACTAATAAAAAAAAATCCGATACCACCCCATTAACACAGATCTGTGACCTGGGGCCCGAGTGGTTGCCCATCACTATAGCATTGAACTGTTCCCCAAACCCAAAGCGCCGGAGAGTCACCACCAAAAAGGACCATTCCAGCCGGTCGAAAGCTTTCTCAGTATCCAGTGCTAACAGCATAGCCGGGACCTGCTTCTTCGCCACCTTTTCCATCTGGTGGATGACCCTTCCAAGATTATCATGTGTTTGCCGACCTTTTATAAAACCAGATTGATCCGGATTAACCAAATCCGGCAACACCCCTTCCAGTCTCCGTGCCAGTATTTTGGTGTACAGTTTTGCATCGAGATTGAGCAGGGCAATGGGCCTATAGGAACCACAAAGCTGAGGATCCTTCCCCTCCTTAGGAATAAGTGATATCATGGCTTCCCCCATAATAGGAGAGAGTGTGTGCTCGGATCGTATGAAATTGAACAGTGCAGCCAAGTGGGGGACAATCTCAGCCCCAAACGTCCTGTAGAGATGCACAGTAAAACCATCAGGCCCGGGGTTTTGTGCAGAGGAAGGGAGTTGAGGGCCTCCCGTACTTCGTCTAAGGTAATGGGGCCTCTAAAAACTCATTGGTATCCCTTGAGACCTGCTGAAGCTGAATGTGGCGTAAGTAGCTCTCCTGGGCGGTAGCACTCAGGTGATCTGAGGTATACAAGTGTGTATAAAATGTCTCCTCTTCCGAATGGTGCTCCCCAGATTCATCCCGCACTTGCACGATGTAGCCCTTAGATTGCTTACCCTGCAATTGCCTGGCCAGGACGCCATGGAGCCCGAACTACAGGTCCTGCCCATGTTGGTCTACCTCCTCATCTACCAGGAACATCAAAGACGGCGGCGACGACCACAGTGAGTACTGCACCTAGCACACAGGGGAGGAGGGAGGAAAAAGAGAGTGACACACACACGCAAAACGCAACACCTCCACCCCCACCCTCACCCCCAACACCATACACACACATACATGCATCAACATTACATATACACCCCGTAACCCCCTGGAAGAATGCAAGCACCAAATGAAATGATTGGAACAAGTGGAATAATCGAACAATCAGATAGGCCAAGATAACTTTAAATGATCACTATATACAAATATTTACAGCAAGTACACAAGTCCGTATACTGTTCCATGAAATGTCCGTGGACCAGTGGTCCCAAAAAGCATGGGCGAAGCCCACACATGACACCTGCCTCAAAATGGAGAGAACACTGCATGGGCAGCAGGTAAATCAAAACACAGGCACCTCAGGGGGAACGGGAGGGGAGCACCTCAGCCGGATGATGGAACTATGCCACTGCTCCTCGAGGGGGCTCCATACCCACTGCCTGGTCCTGGGGAGTGCAAAGCCACAGTCTCTCAAGTCTCTCAAGTGGGTCCACTGCCCACTGCCTTGTCCTGGGGAGTGCAAAGCCACAGTCTCTCAAGTCTCTCAAGTGGGTCCACTGCCCACTGCCTGGTCCTGGGGAGTGCAAAGCCACAGTCTCTCAAGTCTCTCAAGTGGGTGCACTGCCCATTGATTGGTCCTGGGGAGTGCAAAGCCACAGTCTCTCAAGTGGGTGGTTTGCCCACTGCCTGGTCCTGGGGAGTACAAAGCCACAGTCTCTCAACTGGGTGGTTTGCCCACTGCCTGGTCCTGGGGAGTGCAGAGCCACAATCTCTCAAGTCTTTCAAGTGGGTCCACTGCCCACTGCCTGGTCCTGGGGAGTGCAAAGCCAGTCTCTCAAGTATCTCAAGTGGGTCCACTGCCCACTGCCTGGTCCTGGGGAGTGCAAAGCCACAGTCTCTCAAGTCTCTCATGTTGGTGCACTGCCCACTGCTTGGTCCTGGGGACTGCAAAGCCACAGTCTCTCAAGTGGGTGGTTTGCCCACTGCCTGGTCCTGAGGAGTACAAAGCCACAGTCTTTCTTGAGGGTGGTTTGCCCACTGCCTGGTCCTGGGGAGTGCAAAGCCACAGTCTCTCAAGTGGGTGGGTTGCCCACTGCTTGCTCCTGGGGAGTGCAAAGCCACAGTCTCTCAAGTGGATGGGTTGCCCACTGCTTGATCCTGGGGAGTGCAAGGACACAGTCTCTCAAGTGGGTGGGTTGCCCACTGGTTCTGGAGGGGGTATCGTGCCCAGAGTGCTTCATCCTGCCAAGGACTGTGATAGTGGATGCTGTTCTCCACCGGTTCTGGAGGGGGCTTGGTGCCCAGAGTGCTTCATCCTGACAAGGACTGGGGTAGTGGATGCTGTTCTCCACTGGTTCTGAAGGAGGCTTGGTGCCCAGTGATGCTGCACCTGGGGTGTCTGAGCCACAAGATTTTAAGGGAATAGGTAGCATGATACTCCATGGAGGCAGAAACACACTCCACCCTGCGGCGACTTAGCCTGCCAACTGCTGAGAGTTCTTCATCCTGCCAAGGACTGGGGTAGTGGATGCTGTTCTCCACTGGTTCTGGAGGGGGCTTGGCGCCCAGAGTGCTTCATCCTGCCAAGGACTGGGGTAGTGGATGCTGTTTTCCACCGGTTTCGGAGGGGGCTTGGTGCCCAGAGTGCTTCATCCTGCCAAGGACTGTGGTAGTGGATGCTGTTCTCCACCGGTTCTGGAGGGGGCTTGGTGTCCAGAGTGCTTCATCCTGCCAAGGACTGGGGTAGTGGATGCTGTTCTCCACCGGTTCTGGAGGGGGCTTGGTGCCCAGAGTGCTTCATCCTGACAAGGACTGGGGTAGTGGATGCTGTTCTCCACTGGTTCTGAAGGAGGCTTGGTGCCCAGTGATGCTGCACCTGGGGTGTCTGAGCCACAAGATTTTAAGGGAACAGGTAGCATGATACTCCATGGAGGCAGAAACACACTCCACCCTGCGGTGACTTAGCCTGCCAACTGCTGATAGTGCCAGTGCTGGTTGTGGCGCCTCATGTAGTGTGTGCAGGGTCCAGGACTTCTCCAGCAGCCTCGGACGGCTGCCCACTGGGGATGCTGCTGATGTCCACTGTAGTGGCACTGGCTGGGCACATCGTGGGGCAGGTGGCAGTGGCTGCGGAGTGTCTGCGGCGGAGATGCTGCCAGTGGTGCAGGTGTCTGCACTTGTGGAGGGAGACACCAGGCCATCTCCTGCAGTCTCGGAAGGGTGCCCACTGGAGTTGATGCTGGTGACTGTAGTAGAGGCAGCAGACGTGCAGGTGGCGGTGCAGGTGGCAGTGCAGGTGGCAGTGCAGGTGGCGGTCCTTACAGCGGTGGCCACCGCCATGCAGGTTTCTGGTCTGTCTTGCAGAAGGGGTGACACCAGTCCCTCACCGGGAGGCTCTGTGCCCTGAGCTGACTTCCCTTTGCCCTTGTGTCCCTTCCCCACCTTGGAAGTCACTGCTGGGACCTTGCCACTGTCTTCTTTGGTCCTGGAAGAGTCCTTGCTGGGTGGTTGGTGCGGCTTCTCTCTTCTGCACGCGGGCCCCTTCTTTACCTTGGCAGGTGGCGGAATAGGGTGGTCCTTGACCTCACTAGGTGGCACACTGGCAGCCCTGATGGGTGCCGCCTTCGATGTTACCGGATTTGCAGGGACCACACTGGATGAGGATTTTGTGGCTGAGGTGCTGGGCTGGGATCTGGACATCCTGGCCCTAGGGGAAGGATGGGGGGGAGGTGTAGGGAAGAGGTCAATGGAAGCTAGGAAAAGTTTTTTAGACACACTGGGACGGGAAAATGGAGGGGGTTTGGGAGTGGAGGAAGAGGTGAAGGTGCATGGGCTGGAGGCTGTTGTGAGGTGGATGGCTGTTGAGTGGGTGTGTGCCTGCGTTTGTGTACTTTGGGAGGAGGGCTCACAGACACACTGAGAGAGGACACAGGGGACGTGTGCATGGTAGTGGGGGTGGTGATCGCACGTAGGCAGTGTGTGGTGATGGGCATGCTGGTAATGGAGGTAGTGGCTGAGGATGCAGTGCATGCAGGTGTGAGTGGAAACGAGACTGGGAGGGAGGTGAAGAACGTGGAGGAGGGGGACACAGTGGAGGCACTGGATGTTGGTGTGTCTGCATGGGTATGGTGCTTGTGTGAGTGCCTGTGGGATGTGTGGTGCTTATGTTTGCCTGAGCCACTTTTGTGTGTTGATGTGTGTGCATGATGGTCTGATGGTGCGCTTGGGATAGGCAGAGGTAGAGGGGATTGGGTTGGGATAGTGGAGGTTGGAGGGGGAGGCTGGCCACAGGAACAATGGCTGCCATCAGTGCTGAGGCCAGAGCCTGAAATGCTCTCTGTTGGGCCGCCACGCCAGAGTGAATGCCCTCCAGGTATGCATTTGTTTGTTGCAAATGCCTCTCTACACCCTGGATGGCATTCAAAATGGTTGACTGCCCAACAGTGAGGGATCTCAGGAGGTCAATAGCCTCCTCACTGAGGGCAGCAGGGCTGACTGGGGCAGGGCCTGAGGTACCTGGGGCGAAGGAGATGCCCACCCTCCTGGGTGAGCGGGCACAGGAAACACGCTGAGGGGCTGATGGGAAGGCGGTGCTGGTAGGGGGGGGTGGCGGCAGTACCTGTTGTTGCTGTGGGCACAGAGGTGCCTGCCACCGCAAGGGAGCTCCCATCAGAGGAGGAGTCGCTATGGCTGGTGTCCCCTCCTGTCTCCGTCGTGGAGCTCCCCTCGCCCACTGGTGCCTTCAGACTCTGTAAATTCACCCTCCAGGGCCTTGTTGGTTGCAGCTCCCTCCTGCTCCGGTGCCACTGCTTCTCTGCCAGATGATGCTAATGCACACAAGGACAGGGTGATAAAACAAAAAAGGGGGGAAAGACAGAGGAGACACATGGTCAATGCCAGCAACAACACTACCGTTGGCGGACACACCACACAGGGAGCAGCCCTATGCACTAGGCCATGCACTAACAGTTCTTAGGAAAATCACCTGCCCATGGGGGACTATGCCTATGCCCATTTGCTGCACACCTGGAACACACAGGAGGCTGACTAGTTGTAGATGGCCACTATCACTATTGGGGTTTGAGTACCACAGAGCCTGCCTAACAAGGGACCTACCCTACCAAGTTTGCCCTGGCCTAGGGGAACCCACAGCCCACTTCCCCCACCAAGACACCTCGTAATGTGCTCAGAGTCAGATGAATGAGACTGTACTCACCCCCTTGTGGCTGCTGTGATGTCTTCAAGCGCCCATCCAACTCCAGATATGCCACCGCCAGGATCCGGTACATCAGGGGGGTCATGGTGAGACGGTCACCCCTTCCACGTTGGGAGGCCATACCCAGCTGGGCCTCCGTCGTCTTCTTGCTCCAGCAGCGCAGGTCCTCCCATCTCTTGCAGCAGTGGGTGCTCTGTCTATGATAGACCCCCAGGGTCTGCACTTCCTTGGCGATGGCACGCCAAGTACCCTTCTTCTGGTGGGCGCTGACCTACAGGAAAGGTAAAGTAAGAATGGATTTTACTCCCCCATCCGGTTATTCTTACTCATTGGCCACAACTTCCCAACCATGCCCTGAAACACATACACTGACCATCCTCACATGCAGGCCACAGCCTCCACCCACCCCCCATTTATCTTCCATCCACGCCACTCCATACATTAATGTCACATACACCATGCACACAGTGTACTCACCTGTTTGTCTGGTGGACCGTAGAGTAGCGTGTACTGGGGGAGGACCCCATCCACCAGTTTGTCCAACTCCTCCACGTTGAAGGCAGGGGCCCTTTCCCCAGACACTCTAGCCATTGTCGCTTCCAGACTCTAGTCACAGCAGCACTTGCAGTGTAAGTCCTCTCCTGTTGAAGGTCAGGTATCAAGTGAGTGAAGAGATAGAAAATGGAGGTCACCTCCGAGGCGGTGCGTACCGTCACCGCCGGCGTACATTGTCATTGGCTCCTGGAACCCATAGGGCCCAATGATAACCAATGCTGAATTACGCAGCGGTCTTCGTCCGCCTACTGCGACGCTGCATAACGCCAGTGCAGTTACCTCATTGCCCCTTGTCCCTACTTACAGGTCAGGCAGCCACCATTTCAGGGGGGCACATGGCAGGGCACCTAACTGCGTCACGGCACTTTTGGGCAGGAATATGGACAGACAGCGCCACACACAGATTAAATCACAATAGTGCAAAACACCCTTGTGCTACCTATGTAATATATGACCCTCTGCTCACCCTTCTTCTCAATAGGGCACATCCTCTGGGGCAGATGATGAGATGGCGTCATCCTCCGGTGTACAGACCACTGATGAACCTGTCGACAATGGAAGACAGACACATCATTATCACCTACAGACTTGATCATGCCACAATCCATGAACTGTGTGCTCAGTAGGAGCCAGACCTGATGTCAGCTATCCTCCATCCCACAGGACTACCCCCTCTAGTGCAGGTCCTGTCAGTGCTCCATTTCCTGGCCAGTGGTTCCTTTCAAACAACAGTGGCCATGGCATCAGGGATGTCTCAGCCAATGTTCTCTAATGTGTTGTCCAGAGTGTTGTCTGCCCTGCTGAAACACATGTGCAGCTACATCGTTTTCCCCCAGGTGGAGGATTTGCCCACAGTGAAAGGTGACTTATATGCCCTGGGACATATCCCCAACATCATTGGTGCCATTGATGGTACACATGTGGCATTTGTCCCACCGCCGCAGGGATGAGCAGGTGTACAGAAACCGCAAAAGCTACCATTCCATGATTGTGCAGATGGTGTGTTTGGCACTGTGTGTGGCTAATAGGTGAGGCCAAGGTCACCAAACAGTTTGAATAGGTGTCTGGATATGGGGTAGTCCCTAAGGGTTAGTGTATGTCTAACAGATACCCCTCGATATTTGCAGGTGACTCTTGTTACCCTAACCTGTCATGGCTACTGACCCCAATGAGGAATCCCAGGACAAGGGCAGAGGAACGCTACAATGAGCTACAGGGGCGAACTAGGCGTATTATAGAGCAGACTTTCGGCCTCCTGAAGGCAAGATCCCAGTGCCTCCATCTAACAGATGGCTCCCTATACTACTCATCGAAGAAGGTGTGCCAGATCATCGTAGCATGCTGTATGTTGCACAACCTGGCTTTGCGACGCCAGGTGCCTTTTCTGCAGGAGGATGGGCCTAATGTTGGTCTTGTGGCAGCTGTGGAGCCTGTGGACAGTAAAGAAGAGGAGGCAGAAGAAGAAGATATAGACAATCAAAACAACATCATCATGCAATACTTCGAGTGAGACACAGGTAAGAGACTGGCACTGCTCCTCTCATATCAGACGACTGTAGGACATTGCATGAATCTGCCTTTTTTACCTCTGTGTATGGACCCTGACAGTTCACTTTGGCTTTCCTTTTCACAGATCTGGGTACCACATTCTGCCTTCTGCTATGTTTACTGCTGCCCAACAACTGTCATACTTTGGTATGTGCAAATTAACAATGCCATTGATATTTGTCAGAGAGGTTGTAATAACACATTTGTGAAAGTACAGACTGACTCCAGATTGTTTTCTGATTCAAGGGTGTTTATTTAAGTGCTAATCATTAGAGGGGTATGTGCAATGGGCTGTGGTGATGGTGGAGGAATGTCCATGGTAGAGTCCAGTCCCGTGTATCAGAGGTGCATTGCCCAAGGAAGTGGAGTAATGGCAGTTCAATTAGGACAGGATGACATAGTGGGACAGAAGGGTGACAATCAGGAGAGTCTTATTTCCTGGCAGGGGTCTTGGCAATGTTCTCTGTCTTGTGCCTGGATCGGAGGGACCGTTTGCGGGGTGGTTCTCCTTCTGCAGGGGGTGGGGTGCTGGTGGCCTGTTGGTCCTGTGGCGGGACCTCCTGTCCACTAGCACCGGCGGCCGTGGAGGGCTGTTCATCATTCGGGCTAGTGTCAGGGGCCCGTTGGTGTGCCACTGTCTCCCTCATGGTGTTGCCCATGTCTGCAAGCACCCCTGCAATGGGTGACCAGGGTGGTGTTAATGGACTTCAAGTTCTCCCTGATCCCCAGGTACTGTTCCTCCTGCAGCTGCTGGGTCTCCTGAAACTTGGCCAGTACCGTGCCCATGGTCTCCTGGGAATGGTGGCATGCTCCCATGATGTTGGAGAGTGCCTCCTGGAGTGTGGGTTCCCTGGGCCTGTCCTCCCCCTGTCGCACAGCAGTCCTCCCAGTTTTGCTGTTGTCATGTGCCTCTGTCCCCTGAACCGTGTGCCCACTGCTACTGACCCCAGGTCCCTGATTGTGGGTTTGCCTGGTTCCCTGTAGTGGTGGACACATTGCTTTTGACGTGTCTTGGGGACAGTGGCCTGGGCCCGCTGGGTGGGTGCTGTGGTGGTGTTTCCTGAGGGGGGAGGTTCAGTGGTTGTTTGGGACTGTGGCAGGGTAATCGACTGTCCAGAGGTCCCTGATGGGCCAGGCTGGCCATCTTGATCCAGGCATGCAGAGCTGCTGTCGTCACTGTGGGCCTCTTCTGTGGGGGGACTGGATATGGCTGGCACCTCCTGTCCGGTGACGTTGGATAGGGGTCCTGTTGGGGTGTAAATGCATAGTTATTGTATCTGTGTGTGCCATCTTGTGCAATGGGTGAGTTTCCCTCTACTCCTGAGATAGCATTATCGCCTGGGCCCTTGTGTTAGTGGTGATTTAGTGGTCTGGGTGAGTCTCTCTACTGGACATTCTTTGGTGATGGGTGTCCATGCATTGGTGTTACATGCAGGGCTCGGTATTGGGATGAATGGGTTGTGATAGTGGAGTATCTGTGATGTGTTGGGGTGATGGGTGTGAGGGTAGAGGTAAGAGTTTGTGATGACATGCAGGTAGGGTGGGGGATAAAGTAGTAAAGATTTGACTTACCAGAGTCCAGTCCTCCTGCTACTCCTGCGAGGCCCTCAGGATGCATGATCACCAAGACTTGCTCCTCCCATGTTGTTAGTTGTGGGGGAGGAGTTGGGGGTCCACCACCAGTCCTCTGTACAGCTACCTGGTGTCTGGATACTACGGAACGCACCTTCCCCTGTAGGTCGTTCCACCTCTTCCTGATGTCATCCCGTGTTCTGGGGTGCTGTCCCACTGCGTTGACCCTGTCAACAAGTCTCCTACATAGCGCCATCTTCCTTGCAATGGAGGTCTGCTGCACCCGTGATCCTAATAGCTGTGGCTCTACCCGGATGATTTCCTCCACCATGACCCTGAACTCCTCCTCAGAAAACCTGGGGTGTATTTGAGGTGCCATAATGAGGTGTGGGTGATGTGTGAGGTGATGTTTGTTGTGCTGTGTGATGTGTTGTGTTGGGGTGTGTTCTTTGAGGTACGTGGATGTTGTATGAGTGATGATATTGTGTGCCTATTGATGCTGGGGTTGTGTTTGCCATTCTCTCTCTCTGCTTCTTACAAAAAAGTTGTTGGGTGGTGGGTAATGTGGGTGTGTGTTTTATAGTGGTCTGAGTGGGTGGGTGTGGTGTGTGTATGTGTATCAGGTGTGTGTATTTGGAATTGTCCAATGTGGTTGCGTTTTGTAAATGTATGTGTATTTTGAGCGCAGCAGAGTGTACCATCAATGGATTACCACGGTTGAATGACTCCCACGTTAATTTGTGGGTTGTGATAGTGGGGGCATATTCCTGTTGGCGTTAACGGTGTAGATTTTGCTATCGCCAGTTTATCACTGACCTTTGGTGTGGTGGACTCTTGTGGGTGTCTGTATTGTGGCGGATTACGAGATGTGGGAAGTAATACTTGTAGCGGATTTCCGCCGTGGCCACGGTATGTTGGCGGCCGTCAGCACAGCGGTAAGTGGGATTTACTGCCAGGGTTGTAATGAGGGCCATAGTGTCTGGTGTAAAGACTTCCTTCATTGGCCTTGGAGGAATGATTAGAAAGCTGTCTTAAAAGCATTCAGGCCACCAGCACACCCTTCCCCGGGAAGAGGAACTCAACATAGCCCTTATCAAAAAGCCTCCGTCTCCGCCCCCTAGGGTTTTCCCAGCAGGCGACAGACAAGTTCACAAACTACTCATTGAGGGCATTCTTCCCCCTCTGCTGCAATCTCCAACAATCTTCAACGGGAAACACGACGGACTCCTCCCGACGTCGCGAGTCCCCCTGCACAGCAAGACCATTGTCCACAGTTGTCTCTAGAAGGCTCAGCGCAGCCGCCACCTCTCCACACTCCACAAAGTGATACGGCTTAGTATTAAGTTCAAACGCAATGCCAAATGGAAGTGTCCATCTGTACCGAATATTTCGTGCTTTCAACTCATCCGTAATCAGGCGGAATCGCTGCCGCCGGAGTAGTGTAGCTGGGGCAATGTCCCGAAACAGCGCACATTGAGCACCTTGAAAAGACACCACGCCTTGTTGCCTCGCTTCTGAAGTATGCGCTCCTTAACCTTAAACGAGCTCAATTTCACCAAGATATTGCGGGATCTCATTCTCAGTGGTGGGACAGCTCCCCACCCTATTTACCCTTTCAATCTCTACTTCTTGATGATCATCGCACAAGAGATGCGAGAAGAGACCCACCACAAACGCCTCCAAATCTGGACCCTCACTGCACTCCTCCAGCCCCTGCACTCTAATGTTGTCTCATTGAGAACGATTTTCCAAGTCCTCACATTTAAGTATCGATATTTGGAGTTGCGGTTTGAGCTGCGAGACCTCCTTTTCCAAAGGACTTATTTGTTGTTTTATCTCTTGGACCTGAGTTTCAAGGTCTAGCGGGTCCCCACTGAATCCATGTCCGCTTGAAGAGAGGTCATGCACCTGCCCAGCGCAATCGGAATGGGGACTGTCTGCTTTGCAGACAGTGTGCATTCCGATGGCTCTAGTGTGCTACGGTGTTGGCTACAGCTCCATTAAGGGACTAGAGACCAATACCGTAGCACTGTTCTCACCAGTCAGCCTGGCTGGAACATTGTAATATGACACTGGGCACCACTGGCATGACAATGGCGTCCTCCCTGCGGCAGTGGCGGTCCCGTGGTGGGACCACCAAAGACGTAATGAGGCCCTAAGTCAGATATGTACATTACTTTTCTAGGTGAAAAGTTGATCAAAGTACCACAGAAGACTGGTTCAAGCATAAATTCACCTTCAGTGACACATTTTCTGCTCTGCGCAAGCCAGAAATACACAGGAAAAAGTCATACAAATTTTCACATTACGTAAAAATATCAAAAAGCTCACATATTCTGTGTGATGATGAAAAATTCAGTAATTTCATGGAACAAAAATTAGGCACAAACCTTGAAATAATGTCACCCTAGCAGGAGCGGCACATGGGAAGTATTAAGGGACTCGACAAAACACAAGATCCACCAACCTCTGGACAAGGAGGTTCGGGCCAGACTAAGGGCGGATTGCCCTGACCCTATGCTGGAGGGCAAAGTTGAGGCCACATCTGCTATTGACCCTCAATTGTGTGCTTTCTTTGGGAAGTACACTAAGGACCCTCAAAAGGGTAGTGACCGCTCCTGGAGAACGTGTCAAGATAAACCTTTAGAAGTGTTGGGACCCCTGACACAAATTATAAAACTTTTCTGAACAGGCGAAGCACACAGGCAGACCGCTGCCCACGGACATAGTGGTAGGATGGGCCCAGAGGACAGTTTCCTTCTGGGCAATGCTAACTGCACCATCCTGCAGAGAGGTGCCACTCCCTACTTATCAAAATTGATGCAAAACTCGGGGAACTCTCCAACTCGGAAACAGGGTTGGTTGCCCACTGACACCTGTTTGGCGACCCCATTGTGAAAGAGTTGGGGAAATTTGTGGCAACATTCTCAGCGCTTGACAAGGTGCTGACCTTTATAAAAAAGATTTTCCCTGGAAAGGTTTTTCGCGGGGCCGGAAGAGGTATGAGTCGCTCCTCCGGCCGTACCAATGTTCAAGGCCCAGGGGAAGTTCCGCCAAGAGAAACAAGGGTTCGTATCATGGCCGACAGGGAACGTTCTTCCCCAGCTGGGGAAGAGGAACAAACAGAGCTAATCGGAGTGCCCGTGGTGGTGTAAATGCCCCCAGAGGACCGAACGGTAAGCATTATCCCTTCTCCTCGAAGGCTGGGGGGGAGGTTAAGGAGATTTGCACACGGATGGGTGGACATCATCTCCGATGCCTGGGTATAACAAACCGTAGAGGGTTTCCACATAGAGTTCTGGGGAGCTCCGGTGCAGGGGGAACCACCAAAACCAATTTTTGTCTTGCAAACAGACATGGCATTGATCGATGCAGAGGTGCAAGAGCCTCTAGTGAAAGGGGCCATTTGCAGGTCAGTGCTCCACCCAAGGTGTTTCCTAAGCAATATCTTCAGGGTGGAGGAAAAAAAACAACTGTTTCCACCCTGTCATAACCGTACATGTATTCAACGGATGGGTAGTGTACAGGCACTTCAAGATGGAGAGCATCCACATGCTCAGGGATCTCCTCCGTCAAGGGGATTGGATGTTACAATTGGACCTCAAGGACGTTCCCTCCACAACACTGGTTTCTACAGTCTATATGGAGACAACAAATTAAAATCTCTCCCATTTCTGACGTTTGTCAGCACCCTGGTGCTTTATGAAACTGCTCAAACCGGTATTAGAGCACCTCAGGACACAGGCTTAGAATGGCAGAGCGAACTTCATATCCTTTCTGGACCTCATCATAGAATCAAATGCCAGCCATCAGATCTGGGGGGCCAGGTGTGGAAAGATTTCGATGGGGGGCCGATGGATTCTGCAGGAACTCAATCTGCATATCAACTGCCTGGGACGATCAAGTCCCTGACTCATGACAGAGTCTCTTGTTGTTTTCTCTTGAGGATGGACAATGTGTCTACAGTTCAGTACATAAATCACCTGGGTGGCACCCGCTCGTGAGCGACGGCAGCACTAGCCAAAGATTTGTGGCATTAGTGCCTCCAACACCAAATCTCTGTGACAGCGGAATATCTTCCAGGATCACAGAATACCCTAGCAAAATGAAACTCCAGGCACACGGAAGACACCAGCAACTGGCAAATGGACAGGAGGGTCTTTGCCACCTTCATGGATCGTTGGGGTACGTGATCAGTGGATCTCTTTGCATCCAGACTGAACACACAACTACCGAACTACTTCAGTTGGCACCCAGACCTGGGAGCGGCAGCACTGGATGCGTTCCTCCAGGGCATCGGTGGTTCTGATAGTCCCTTGTGGAGATCACAGGCGTGGTTCCCAGCACCACTCGAACTCTTTAATGCCTTCCCGCTCCTGATCCCAGATTTTCCACGGGTACTGCTGGATCCACAGGGTCAATCACACCCTCTAGTTCTTCAGGGCCACCTCAAGCTCATGGAGTGGAGAATTCTAGGCGTAGATGGGAAGACAGCAGACTTTCAGCAATGCCTGGAAGATTCATCCAACAGGCTTGGGCACCGCGGACTTGTAAAAGATATAGGTCAGCACGGAATCGCTGGGTTCGTTGGTGTGTGGAGAAGCAACCTGATCCCATGGGGGTCCAAGTTACAGATATCTGAAAATATTTGGCAGAATTGGCTGACTCTGGCTTATCCTATTGCACAGTAAACTCCTTTAGGTTGGCGATTTTGGCGCGTCATCCTCATTGTCATAACACACCAGTGGGAGAACATCCTTGGGTTTGCAAATTACTCAAGGGCATCAGGATGCCTCTGGTATTTGGGATATTAACATAGTATTAGGTTTCTTGTCAGGCAGGATAACCAATACCTCTCCAGCAAGGGGATATCTGCAAAGTTAGCTATGCTACTATGCCTTATATCCTGTAAAAGGGTATCCAATGTGAGGGCTTTAGATATTACTGCAAGAGTGGTTTCACCAGAAGGAGTCATCTTTACTATATCTAGAAGGACCAAATGTAGTACCAGGTCAGTAGCATACCTAGCTTTTGAGAGTTCACCTAAGTTGTGTGTGGTCAGATGCCTTAAGGCTTATGATGGCGGAATGCCGACCACCGGGAGAAAGACAACTGTTAATTTCCATCAAGAAACCATTTAAAGCACTTTCCTTCCCTTCTATTGCAGGGTGGGTAAAGTGGATTATGGCAGAGGCAGGAATCAATGTACTTTTGTTTGGAGGGGGGCACACTCCACTGCAGAAGCCATGGCTTCCAAGGCATTACAGGTAGGTGGCAGATTGGAAGACATTATGAACGCGGCTGACTGGTCATCCAAATCTACTTTTAAATGGTTTTACTTTAAACCGATCCACAAAGCAGCTGATTTGGTGGTGAGTAAGCTTTGAGCATGCATAATCCTCGCCTCCGATCATGACATAGAGTGAGAAATTTCCTAGATATCGAGAAGGAAAGTTTTACTTCTATCAAGGACACGGAGGTGAGGATTATCCCACCCGACTCAATGTAGCCCTTGTGAGAGCTGGTATTGTGTTTCAGGATACTTCTATGATGGGTTCTTTACTGTATGATGATCCTATCTCAGATTGAATATGATGAGGTTTTTCACGAGCCATATCAAGACTGTAAAGATAGTGTTTGTGTTACAAGGATTATTGTATGAAGTTATGAACTCAAATTGCCTTTAGTAGAAAGATGTTTTTTTCTCAATGATCACGTTGCCTCTTTTAGGGACTGATACCACGACAAACTGATGGTGCTCAACTTAACCGACTGCAGTGAAGTAAAGGAAGGACTCGGAGAGCGGGGCTAATGTATGGACAATCGGGCTGTTATAGGATTGGGCATTAGTTACTATGGATACTGTGTTATGAACCATGGGATGTGTAGTGTTCAATTTTTTTCTTGTGTTCAATTTTGCACTGGCTGTTTAATAAAAGTGAAGAAAGAAATGCATAATCCTTGCCTCCATATTCTTCATAGAATTGAAACTTTCCTTCTCAATAGCTAGGAAATTTCTCATTCCCTAGTGTTCTAATGCAGCCTCCCAGAGTGTTGTAAAGAATAACTAGAGTGCTAATACTCTTACTTATGACAACAGTTTTTTCACACCTGAAGCCATCTTGATTGAATCAATTCAATTCATTAATCTTTATTCGATTCTTCTAAGAAGATCATAAAAGATACGCACATAACAATTACACAAAGCACAGTAAATATACACAACAAATAAAAAACATGTTAAGGGACATACATCATACTATACTATTGTTTGGAACATTTATATCAATAAAGAAGCAGCATTCGATCAATAGCTAAAACAGGTGCAATAAAACTGATCCATAAAATACAATAAAAGGCAATGTGCCATGAATTAAAATAGCATTCTTTTCCTATGATCTATAATAGATTTAAAAAATCAAACAAATGAGTGTCAGGTGACATAATCATTGAGATGCTGCAGAAAGAACAGAGCAGCTTTACATTTTGTAAACTTATACAACAAAGGCAGTAAATGCACATTTCGGCAGATAAGTATTGCCCTAAGGGAAAGCATAGCAGCTACCGAATCATGCCTTATTGAAACAGAGACAATATTGTATGCTTATACACATTCTGCACAAGGAGTAGATAAGGCATGCTCCCAACAGTCATCTGAATTACACAGTTTCGCCACCTCTACGGCCTCCCTGGAGGTCTGCCTGTGCTCCAAAAAACAACTCTGAACCCAGATTTTGTCTTTATTTTTAATAATATCAGGGTGCTCAAAAAATTGTTCACAGCCCAGGGCCAAACTATTATCCCTAATATACTTTAGCCATGGGATGATTGCAATTAAGACAATCTCTAATAACAGCCCGATTGAGCTTGGCTTCTGTGTTCACCCAGACTAACACCAGAGAACCTGAGGGGCTACGTTTATAAAGTCGTGGACATGCTCCAAACCTAATTCCTGGTGCAAAGACAAATGTGGGATCCAAAGGGGAATCCCCAACAGACATTGACAAAATCTATTCTCTTCTACTTGAATCACCCCAGTGTCACAGTATCCCCTGATCACCATTCTGGATGGCAAGGTTGGGAGGCAAGCAAAAAGGTGGCACCAACAAACAGGAAGAAACGAGCCACCCTATTTCTAAGGCAGGAAGACCAAGTGCAAGCATAGACAAAATCCAAGCCCAAATACAGCAAGGAATTCATCCTATCCAACTCCCTTCTGCCAATACATAGCGTGCAGGTTTTCAACACCAGCAGCAGACTGCCAGGTAACTCACTGGTGATCAGCAGTTTACTACAGTTTTCTTATGGGCAACTAGAGTGCTAACATTTTGAATTTATGCCAAAAGTGTGCCACATCTGACCACCATCTTCATGGAATTAAAGTGAAAAACTGAAAGCATTTTTAACTGAGGATACTGCAGTGAATGAGGAGATTAGGGAGTTCCATAACAAATATGTCTTCCAAGATGGCCACCAGAGATAAAAGAGCCCCAGTGTAGCACAAATATGACCCAATTGTAGCCCAAGTATAGCCCAATGACAGAAGAGTGCAAAACACTTAGGGGCATATTTATACTCTGTTTGCGCCGGAATTGCGTCGTTTTTTTGACGCAATTCTGACGCAAAACTAACTCCATATTTATACTTTGGCGTTAGACGCGTCTAGCGCCAAAGTCCATGGAGTTTGCGTCATTTTTTAGCGTGGACACCTACTTTGCGTTAATGATATGCAAGGTAGGCGTTCCCGTCTAAAAAATTTACTCCGAGGCATGTGCGCTGTATTTACACTCCCGGGCAAAACTCACGCCCGGGAGTGGGCGGGTCAAAAAAAATTATGTCCAGCCGCTTTTGCGTCGTTTTTTAGCGCCTGGTCAGGGCAGGCGTTAAGGGACCTGTGGGCTCGGAAGGAGCCCAGAGGTGCCCTCCCATGCCCCCAGGGACCCCCCCGTCACCCTTGCCCACCCCAGGAGGACGCCTAAGGATGGAGGGACCCATCCCAGGGAACATAAGGTAAGTTCAGGTAAGTAATAATTATTTTTTTTTTGTGGCATAAGGGGGCCTGATTTGTGCCCCCCTACATGCCACTATGCCCAATGACCATGCCCAGGGGACAGAAGTCCCCTGGACATTGCCATTGGGCAAGGGGGCATGACTCCTGTCTTTGCTAAGACAGGAGTAATTTCAATGGGGGTTGGGAGTAGAAAAAAATGGCGCAAATCGGGTTGAGGCGAAAAATTTGCCTCAGCCTGACTTGCCCAATTTTTTGGCGCCCAAGCTCCATATTCCCCTACGCCGGCGCTGCCTGGTGTACGTCATTTTTTTTCACGCACACCAGGCAGCGCCGGCGGCTAATGCCGGCTAACGCCATTGAATAAATACGGCGCCCGCATGGTGCTTCAGAATGGCGTTAGCCGGCGCTAATTTTTTGACGCAAAACTGCGTTAGCGCAGTTTTGCGTCAAAAAGTATAAATATGGCCCTTAGGACCGGTTTTAATAGAAAGTGATGGAGTGCAGCGCTGTGCCAAATTTTCTGTGTCACGCACCGTCATTTTCAAAAATTCATATATACGCCATATTTGTTAGAATACAGTGCTGCCCTGTGTTTCCCAATGTGCCGGCGCTAAATTTGCAGCCGTGCATCACCGCAGCAACCCTTGCACCATAATGTAAGGATGGCTGCGTTGAGGAGGAGATTGTTTTTGTGCAGGAAGGAACACATTCCTGCACAAAAACAATCTTACATGGTGATTTGCTCTTACTATGTGTGCTGCAAAATGCAGCACACATAGAAAGAGCAAAAAACAAGGAAAAATAAAAGCATTTCTTCTCATTGCACCACACTGATGCTGCCCCTGTAGTGGTGTTAGATTTTGGTGCTGCCTCGGGTTTACGAAAACTCGTAAATCTGAGGCAGCGTCAAAATGCAATGGGTGTTGTTGTGGCACGCCCACACCAACACCCATTGCATGCCCCTTCCATGCAAAGTGCTGCGTGTGAAGGTGCTGTATTTACAAGAAAGCATTAAGCCACAAAAAGTGGCTTAACGCCACCTTGTAAATATGGCACACGGCATTGCGCCACCGGAACGTCATCAAACATAACACTCCAGTGGTGCTAGGGACTCTTAAATATGCCCCTTAATTTGTTTGTGTTTTTTTGCAGTTTTATATAGCGCAGACTTGACTCGAAGGTATACTCCAAGACCCCTGTCTCCACAAATCCGACTCAGAGATTCTGGTTATTCCACAGGGGAGTCCAGTTCCTCTGTGAATATTGAGGGCAGCCTCAATGAGGAGGACAGGCTTTTAGCAAGGATGGCCAAAAGATTAGCTTCGGAGAAACAGCTCTTGGCTATAGAAAGGGAGAGGAAAGAAATGGGTTTAGATCCCATAAATAGTGGCAACAACAAAATTACTAGGGACAGAGAGTATTCTGACACCCCTAAAATCCCTAAAGGGATTGTCCCCAAATATGAGGATGGTGATGAAATCACCAAGTGGTTCATAGCCTTTGAGAGGGCCTGTGGAACCAGAAGATTAAAAAGGTCTCATTGGGGAGCTCTCCTTTGGGAACTGTTCACTGGTAAGTGTATGGATAGGCTCCTCACACTCACTAGTGCAGATACTGATTCCTATGACCTCATGAAGGCTATCCTGATTGAGGGCTTTGGATTCAGCACTGAGGAGTATAGAATTAAGTTCAGGGGGCTCACAAAACCTCCAGCCAGTGCTAGGTTGATTTTGTAGACTACTCAGTGAAAACCCTGGATGGCTGGGTAACTGGAAATGAAGAACATGACTATGACAGGCTTTATAATTTGTTAATGAAATAAAAAAATTTAAGTAACTGCTTCAATGAAAAGTTGCATCAATATCTGGTAGACCTAGGCCCAATTTCTCCCCAAGAATTGGTAAAGAAGGCAGACCACTGGGTCAAGACTAGGGTAACCAAAACTTCCACTGGGGGTGACCAAAAGAAAGGGGTTACAAGCCCTTCCCATGAGAAACTGGGTGACACTCCTAGAAGTAAAGAAAAAGGATCCTCTGTAGGCCCCCAAAAACCTGTCCAGGTGGGTGGGCCGCAAGACACATCCCAAAACAAAAGTGGGTACCAAGGTAAGAACTGGGATGCCACTAAGACATGGTGCCACAACTGTAGACAAACAGGGCACCACACCAAGGGCACTTCTTGTCCCAAAAACAAATCCCCTAGCAAAACCCCAGGGGTGACCAGTGTAGCCATTAGGGATGACTCCTCACATGAGGAGGTCTCATAGCCTTCAACTGGTGAAAGGGCCCAACAGGTGAGTTGGAGATTCCAGAGGGAAGTAGACACTTCCCTTACCTACTGGTGAATGGAATCCCAGCCACTGCCCTGAGAGACACTTGTGCCAATCACACTATTGTGCATGACAGGCTGGTGCTCTCAAACCAGGTGAGACTGCCAGAATAAGGGTTATCCCAGACAAGGTCACTAATGGGCCTGTGGCTTTAGTGCCGTTAGAAGTGGGTGGGACTTTTAGCTGGAGAAGGGTGGTAGTCAGTGCAGACCTCCCCCTTGATTGTCTCCTTGGAAATGACCACCCAGAGATTTGTCAGAGCCCAAGAGAGAAACTGGTCCAGTGCCAGTCCTCTCCCAAGGATTCTGGAGATACTGCCCCCTGCAGTAACTGCAAGTAGGCCCCAGAAGAAAAAGTGGAGAAAACAGTGCAGGAAAGGTGGACAACCTTTAGCCAAGGTTCCAGTAAGCCAAGGAGTTTCTGCTCCAGTAGGGGAGAATTCTAACGGTGGCACTGGTAAAGTCCAACCTGACCCACAAGAAGTCCTGACTAGTTAGGCAACTGTTAAGCATGAGTGGGTGGCTCCTCAGCTAACAGAAGAAAGAGTGGAAGAAGGGTGTTCACTACAAGAAGTAGCACCCCCCTATTCTACCACAGCAGATGGGCACAATCAACCCAAAGAAGCCTGTAACTTAGCCCCTTCCCTTGTTGGTGAAGAGCTGAAGGTGTGGCGGTTCTGGGCACTGACAGCTGTCAGTGGCCTCTGCTGTGTCTTAGCCTTTATGGCTGCACTGTCCTTGGCATGGTGGTCTGACCCCATGCCAAATAGCAAGTTAGGCCCCCTGACCCTGTTGGTCATGGTGGGGTTACTCCAGCTATGGGTAACCTCTTTGGGTAAGCTAGGGGTGAACCTGGCTAAGATAAGATTAGCATGAGTGGATACCTCTAACCCCAAATAAAAAAGAAAATAGCCCCTTGTTGTAGTTACCCCCACTCCCCCACTTGTTGCCTGATATTGATGCTGACTTGACTGAGAAGTGTTCTGGGACCCTGCTAACCAGGCCCCAGCATCAGGGTTATTTCACTACAAAATGTGCCATTGTTTCTACAATTGGCACACAGAAAAGTCCCTTGTAAAAGGTACCAGTGGGCCCAAGGGCCCTGTGAAAATGGAAGGTCCCTAGGGGCTGCACCATGTGTTGTTACACCCTAAGGGACCCCTCACCTAAAACATGCGCACTGCCATTGCAGATTGTGTGTGTTGGTGGGGAGAAAAAAGGCAAAGTCAACATGGCATCCCCCTCAGGGTGCCATGCCCACAAAACAATGCCTGTGGCGTAGATACGTCACCCCTCTAGCAGACCTTAAAGCCCTAAGGCAGGGTGCACTATTCTACAGGTGAGGGCATAGCTGCATGAGCAAGATGCCCCTACAGTGTCTACGTCCATTCTAAGACATTCAAAGTACAGTGTGGCCATATTAAGTATATGGTCTGGGAGTTTGTCAAAACGAACTCCATAGTTCCATAATGGCTACACTGATTACTGGGAAGTTTGGTATCAAACGTCTCAGAATAATAAACCCACACTGATGCCAGTGTTGGATTTATTAAAAAATTTACACAGAGGACATCTTAGAGATGCCCCCTGTATTTTACCCAATCCTTTAGTTCAAGACTGACTGGTCTGTGCCAGCCTGCCACTGAGAGACGAGTTTCTGACCCCTTGGGGCGAAGAGCCTTTGTGCTCTCTTGGGCCAGAAACAAAACCTGCACTGGGTGGAAGTGCTTCACACCTCCCTCCTGCAGGAACTGTAACACCTAGCAGTGAGCCTCAAAGGCTTAGGCTTCGTGTTACAACGCCCCAGGGCACTCCAGCTAGTGGAGATGCCTGCCCCTGCCCCCACTTTTGGCGGCAAGTCTGGGGAGGTAATGAGGAAAACAAGGAGGAGTCACCACCTCTGCCAGGTCCCCCCCTAAGATTACCAAAGCTGAAGTGACCACCTCCTTGGAAAATCCTCCATCTTCTTTTGGAAGATTTAGCGCAATAGGGATAGGGAAGTGCTCCCCTCCCCAAAGGGAGGGAGCACAAGGAGGGTGTAGCCACCCTCAAGGATAATAGCCATTAGCTACTGCCATGTGACCCTAACACACTCCTATATTCAGTATTTAGGGGCGACCCTGAACCCAGGATTTTAGATTCCTGACGACCTACAAAGAAGGACTGCTGACTTGAAAACCCTGCAGAGAAGAAAGAAGACGACAACTGCTTTGACCCCAGCCTGTCTCTAACTTCGAAGAACCTGCACCAGCGACGCATCCTGTGGGCCCAGCGACCTCTGCCGACTCAGAGAACTGCCCTGCAACTACAAAGGACCAAGAAACTCCATTGGACAGCGGACCTGTCCAACCAAGCAAGAAGAAACCATCTTTAAAGGGACTCTCACCTCACTCCAGAAGCGTGAGTCCCCACCACTCTGCACCCGACGCCCCTGGCCCGTGTCCAGAGAAACCTACAACCCAGAGAGGATCCCCAGGTGTCTCTGACAACGTGTCCACCCTGGGCACACCTGTGTGCACCCCCACAACAATGCCTGCCGGGGATTCCTGAGGACGCCCCTGACCGCGACTGGCCGGTATGAATAAATCTGACTCCTGGAAGAAGTACTGCCCCCACAGCTCCCACGCCAATGAAGAACCAACCACCGGTGCAGCAGTGACCAGCAGGCAGCCCTCACATTTACCCAGTCAGTGGCTGGCCCGGGAAGCCCCCCGTGCCCTGCCTGCAACATCTCAGTGACCCCTGAGTCCCTTCATTGAAATCTATTACAAACCCGACACCCTGTTTGCCCACTGCACCCGGCTGCCCCTGTGCCGCTGAGGGTGTGTTTTGTGTGCCTACTTGGGACCCCCCAGTGCTCTACTAAACCCCCCTGGTCTGCTCCCCGAGGACACAGGTACTTACCTGCCAGCAGACTAGAACCAGAACACCTCCTGTTTCCATAGGTTATTTGGGCTCCTCTTTGACCTCTGCACTTGACCGTCCCTGTGTTGCTGGTGCTGGGTGTTTGGGGCTGACTTGAACCCCCAACGGTGGGCTACCTATGCCCCGGAGACTGAACTTGTAAGTGCTTTACTTACCACATTAACCTAACTGAACTTAACCCCAAAGGAACTGTTGAATTTTGCAGTGTCCACTTTTAAAATAGCTTATTGATATTTTATGCCAAACTGTGTACATTACTCTTTTGATTCAAAGTCCTATCTATACCTATGTAAAGTACTTACATTTAATGTACTTACCAGCAATTTGAATCTTGTGGTTCTAAAATAAATTAAGAAAATAATATTCCTCTATAATAAAACCTATTGGCCTGGAGTAAAGTCATTGTGTGTGTGTTCTCATTTATTGCCTGTGTGTGTACAGCAAATGTTTAACACTACCCTCTGATAAGCCTAACTGCTCGACCACACTACCACAAATAGAGCATTAGTATTATATATTATTGGCTCTGTCAAGCCTCTTGGGGGGGAAACACCCTGAACAACGACTCCGAAACCACGAAGTCGTGAAAAACGAAAGCAAAACAACGCTTTCGTTTTCCACGACTTCCTGGTTTTCGTACCTTAACCACGTATGTCTGAACCACGTACATGCGTGGTTAAGGTACTGAAGAAGGGAGTCGGAGTCGACGCGGTGAAGGAGGAGGTAAGTTGGGCTGGGACTGGGGCTGTTTTTTTGGGGGGTGGGGGCTCGGGGTGATTAGGGTTTGGGGGAGGATGGGGTCAGGGTTTAGGTTTAAGGGGTGGGTTGGGGGGTTGGGGGGTTTAGGTTTTAGGGGCACGGTGGGGACTCCGGTATTTTTAGTTTCTGGGATGGGGTGGGGGGCTGGGGGTGATTAGGGTTTAGGCAGGGGGAGGGTGGGTCAGGGTTTAGTTTTAAGGGGTGGGTTGGGGGGTTTAGGTGTTTAGGTTTTAGGGTCAGGGTGGGGACTTGGGGTATTTTTCGTTTTTGGGATGGGGTGAGGGGCTGGGGGTGATTAGGGTTTAGGGGGGAGGGAGTTCAGGGTTTAGGTTTGAGGGGTGGGTTGGGGGTTGGTGTGGTTTATGTTTTAGGGGAGGGGGTTGGGGTTGTGGTAATTTTGGGGGTGGGTGGTTGGGGTAGTTGTGGGGATGGGGGGGTCGCTGTAATTTTTGGGGGTGGGGGCTATGGGGGAAGCATGCTGGAACCGTGCATGCTGATCACTAATGCCTTTACCAGGAATGTGTTTACAACGAAAAATCGTAGTAAACGCATCCATGATAAAGGCATTAGTGATAAGAACAAGGTTGTTGTTCCGACCTCGTTGTTGAGCCATGGGTGCTTGAAGCACCCGTGGTTCCGACATATAACCCTCTTGGGGAACCCCTGGACTCTGTGCACACTATCTCTCACTTTGAAATAGTATATACAGAGCCAGCTTCCTACAGGTTGCAACTGCTTTCACAACGTTTGCTGTATTGGCAGGATCAGTTGATTTTGACTTCAACTTTTTTCTCTTTGAAGGTAGCTTGCACCTTTGTCGGAGCCTGTTTTGGTGCTTTTATCTGTATTCAGACCACTTGTGTCTTCACCGCTTTGCACGTTTTCTGCTTCAACCGCTGGTTCTGTCCTCACAGCTTGGTCAAGCCGAACACCTTCTTCATCAGCACTTGCTCTTGCAGGATCCGACTCTGTGTTTTCAAGAGGACACAGAACTTTGCACATGTGGCTTGCATGAATCCAGTGCAGAAGACCAACTCACTTCACAGCTGTCAACGTCACCAGGATAATTTGATATGGACCTTTCCACCTTGGCTCCAGCCAAGTCTTCCTCATGAACTTTTTCACTATGGCCCAGTCTCCAGCCTTCAGGCTGTAACCCTGTTCCTAGGTTGGTTGAACTGTTGCTGCTTCAACTTGATGAGACAAAGAGCAAACTACATCAGTAAGACCCTTTCAATAATCCAGCACTACATCATCTGCTATGTTCACAAGTGCATTTGCAGGTATTTTTGGCAGTCTCATTGCTCGACCCATTAGCATCTCATGGGGGGACAGTCCTGCCATCCTTTCAGGGATGCGACGCATGCTCATCAGGATAAGTGGCAATGCATCAGGCCATTTCAAAGCTGATGAGGCACAAACCTTTGCCAATCAAGCTTTCAGTGTTCCATTCATTTGCTCCACCGAACCAGATGCCTCTGGTCTGTAACTACAGTGCAATTTTCACTCAATGTTCAATGCTGCACACAACAACTTTATGATCTCATTAATAAAAATGAGTTTTTCAATCTGATTCCAAAGAAGTCGGGAATCCATAGCATGGAATATTTTCTCTGAGCAGCAGTTTAGCTGCAGTGAGACAATCATTCCTATGTGTTGGATGAGCTTTGATCCACTTGGAAAACACACACACAATGACTAACACATACTACAAGCAGGCATCTCAATGAAACTAAGTTGCATTCTGTTAAAATGACCTCCCGATCTGCCTATGTGGACTAGATTAACCACTGTGCATTTCCCTACATTCATTTGTTGGCATGTAACACATCTGTGACAAACCTCTACTGCAACCAGTCTAAATCTGGGGTTGCACCATGTTTGTTTAAATGTGCAAACCACTGCATCTCTTGCGAGATAAACCTGATCATGATAATACCGAGCCATCAAGTTCAGAGGACAATCTGGTGAAACGACGTTTCCCTTCATTTGAAATCCAGACATTCTCTCTCTCTTTCTGCACAACCTGCTTTTATCCAACCTCTGTGCTTTTCCGCTGTTGCCTCTCCCTGCAACCTTTTAATATCTTAGGTATCAACCACAGACAGCAAGAAATTTTGATTTGTCTCATTGGTGTCACATTCATTACTCCACTCTTTTTTAGAAGGTGATGCAATAGAGTGCACAATATCTGGCAATTTGATCAGCATAGGCATAACCCAATGATGCATAGTAATTTTCTTTTACATGAGCAGTACACTTTATAACCACAGTCTTCTCAGGTAACTATTGTGCTTTTGACAAATCATGAATTATTTCACCATTTCGAATGGGTGTTCCATACGAGGTCATGAAACCTCGGAGGTGCTATACCAGCCTGAAGTCATGCACAATGCCAAATCCATATAGACTATCTGTGATATGTGAATATTGTTACTTTGAGCTGCTCAGAACTGCAGCAACCAATTTGGCCACTTCGACAGAAATGACTCCTTGAAGAAATGAAGCTTTGACTGCTGAGAGTGTGCAAACTGCATAAGCAGCTCTCAGAGTACATTCACAATCCACAAAAACAACTTGGTCATTCTCCTCTAAAGTAGTATTCTGATTATCAGGTCTAGGTTTGGTGCACAGTTCAATAAAATCAAGGCAGTCGTGTTCCATTTCACTAACATCAATTCTATCATCAACACTTACAGGCATTAATGTGGCAGAGCTCAAACTTGAACACCTCTTGATCACAACTTTAGGGGACCCATGGATCAATAAATCATAATGTGTAAGTCAGGCACTGGTCGAATATTGGATCTTAGATCTGGTCAATACTATCTTGATCAAGTGAGAGACAAAGACAGTTACTCACTCCAGCAGTAAACAGCTGGGCAAAGCAGTAGCTACAGGATCCAATGTGGCAGAAAAATATGCCACTGCCTGTTCAATCCTCCATGTGACTGCATCAAGACAGAAAGAGCACAACCATCACGTTCATAACAAAACAGTACAAAACCTTTCGTGTAATCACGATTACTGGAATAATTCCTTGAATCACTTCTGGAGTCATATGATACCTTGGTGTTGTGGGGAAAACTATATTTAGCTTCACAGTTACTCTGACTGGTTCAACGCCTCAAATAAGTCCAATATCTTTCACAGAGAGACCCCAAACTCTAAGTGTTACTGTCGTTTGCAATTCCTCTGGCAAGTCTTTAACTGTCATAGCAGGAAACAATGTAATGAGAGGATACAACTCGTCAGTTTGATTACAAGTCTCATCATCGCTATTGGTTTGAACTTCTATCCCTTCTGGCGTACAAGTAATGGAGCATTTCAATTTGTATAGTAAGTCTCTTCCTAACAGACTCACAGGGCTTGAAATACAAACTACAAATAGGTGCAGACCTTCAAAGGTTCCAATTTTTACCAGAATGGCCACTTATGAACTCTCACTCACTCATTCTTTACTAGCTTTATCGTCACTAAAATCAATCAATGGTTATTGTGTTATTAACTTATTTGAGTTTGTGTTTATTCTTTGATTCACGTTCTGCTGAGGAAACAACACCTGTTCCTGTGCCATCAGAGCTTATGGTACCTGCTGTGGGACATGAATTTGCTGTTGAGGAAATAGTACTTGTTGTTGGGGAACCTGCATATTTTAATTTCAGGGCCTTTGAACTCTCTGATTTTGAAATTGATTGTTATCAACCATCTGTGCAACACGGCCACCTTGCACCAAATTATTTATAGTACTATAGGGACACTCCTGCTTCCCATGTCTGACGCCACCACGCGCATGACAAGGCAGCATTTTCTTCATATTCTGAACATCAGCCACATCCACAGTCTGATCTACTTCAATTCCACGACCTCTAACTCTAAACTAAGGCACCTTATTGCCCTGCTTTTGCATTCCTTGCATTCATCCTGTGTTCACCATACCCTGCGATCTCTGCATACCTGCTGCTTGGGCTGAATTAATCTGCATTACCATTACCTTTTCCTTTAACATTTTCTTGTTCATATCAATCTCATCACTACAGTATTTTGCGTATTGCAGCACTTCATCAATCAGCGTTCCTTGCCAGCAAATCAAATGACTTTAAATCATGTTACTAATTTCAGACTTTAATTCTTGAACAAATCTGAACACAAAATAAATCATATCTCTCAGCTGAATAATTTCTGTGCCACTGTATTGTCTGAATGCTTTCAGTAGCCTCTCATAATATGCATGAACAAACTCCTTTGCCTCCTGAGATGTCCTGTCAATTCCTTGCCAATCAATGTCTTTAGGGGAAACTCTAGTCTTCAAAAACTCAATCACCTTGTAACAGTTTTTCATCACCTCTTCAAACACCTGTTACTGGATCTCTCAGCGGTTCACGCATTGGTCAATCAACTCTCAACTCACAAATTTGCTGGAACCACAATCTCAAATAAAGTATTTAAATCTTCCCACAAGCACTTTGCAAACTTGATAAACCTCTCTGTTTTCTGGTACCACTCGATTGGTTTCTCCCTCAACTTTGGATAATCACTTGTAAATGACAGTATGTAAATTCTACTCCAAGGGATAGGAACAATATTCCCTCAAGGGATTTCTCTCATTGGAATCATTTTTACAGCTCCTTCAGCCTGCTGTACATCATTTAAAGATGTAGTCGGCTTTTTCTTCTGATCTCTTTTCTTTTACCATCTGCCTTCCCATTTATCTAATGCTCCCCATCTTTGAATGCTTTGAATCAACTCCTTAGTGTGAATTTTCATTCCAGGTGTTCTCGTGTTTGCAATGTCTCTCCAATCAAACGCTAGTCTGTAACTCATCTTTAACTGTTTGGATTTATCCATTTCAATTTCGTATTTCTCTGCCAAATTAGCTAATTTCTCATAAGCATGTCCTGCTCTAGGTGTAACATCTCTGCACATGAAGCGCAATTTGTTCTCATTGTAAGAATCCAATCTGTGCAATTCCAAGGTTCGCTCAATCATTTCATTTTATTCCAATTTTAATCTGGGCATGTCTAATGCCCTTTCTCCCTCAGGCGTATTTCCTGAAGTTGATGTCCCACTCAAATTATCCAACCATTCAGTCAATTGTTGAGCTGTCAATCCTTGTAAACTAATGTTATTTCCATTGCTTTGGAGCACAAACTGGGGAGCACTGCATGGGGCTCTCATAACTTGCTACTGAGCCATCACAGATGACCCCATTGAGCATGGGGGACATATCACATCAATTAGTGGACCAACTCCATTATGTGTCTGGTTTGAACTGAAAGAACTCATAGGGGTCATAGCTGGCACAGACATGCTCAGTCTCTCCATTTCTGCATTAGTTCTTAAAGGTGAATTAATTGCTGATACTGAATTCGGAATCTGGGTACCACCCTCGTTATTGCCCTGGGCATACAACAGGACTACTGGACCTACAGTTACGGGAACTGTTAATGCTTCTGGACCTGTCAAGTTAGGCTGATTTTGCTGGAACAATAACTCTTTACTCTGCCCATTTAATACTGGACAAAAAGTCTGATTTGGCTGATTTCGGACACAATTCTGTGGAGTCATTACTGGGGAATACATTGGCATGGTCTGTTTCTGGTTCATGACTTATGCAGGTGTCTGTACATTGGGTGTGGACTCAAACTGAGTCATTCCTGTATTCTCTATTCTGTATTTGATGTGGAATAACTGGTACTGGGACATTCTGAACTGTATTAACATTTGGAACTGTCGGATAAATCACTGGCACTTGTGCAACATTAGCAGTAGGCACATTTGGAACTATCTGAACCTGGGTTTTTACAACCGGGGCTGTGGCAACACCCAGGACTATATTCTGACTTATTGATTTAAAGGCATTTTATGGTGGGGGGCAATTCTGCAACAACTGGATTGTTTTAAATTCATCATCTGAATCACTCTCAACATATGTTATTCCTTTATTTCCACACACTTTTTGTTCTGTCTCTTCCTCAGATTTCTTTTCAGCTTACCACTTCCTTCACCTTCCTGCGTAATTGCTAGAAATAACTTCACTGCATGTAATGTATTTGCTGTCCACATTCACTGTTCTGCATCGCACCGAGCTTCTGCTAACTTCTTCTCTGCTTTACCCCCTCTCCTTTCAAAATTTTGAGCCTCTTTTTGTCTCTCAACTAATTCCCAAATAGCAAGTTCTTTAAATTGTGTAGGTCTAGGTAGAGGTTTTAATTCATACAACACCCTCCTGAGATTCTCTAAATTTTCAAATGAAAGGTTCCATAACTAGGAAAAGCTAAGGTGCCTTCCTTCTCAGTTAATTTGCGCCATTGATTTACCCAAAGACATGCTGAATCTCCTGTCTCTTCCATTACCTCGAATGCTGGTGTACCCTCAGGTGGAGCAGGCTCACCTTCCCTAACTGCAATAAAGACATCTCCTCTCAACACGCTCTTTCAAACTTTTAAAAAAAATATTTTTACACAAATCAAATTCACTAACATAAAATCTATGAAACCAGGAAGTAACTTTTAATCCCATAATCCTATTCATGTGCTGTTCTCAACCTATAGCAGCGCAGTCTTGTCCACCAATCCGTGCGTGGCTTTTCTCACCAACCAACCAATCCCAGTGCGGAACAAATGACGTCACACTCACTCTGTTCAGCAGCTGCAACTCACTTCAGAGCCACCTCACACACTTCTCACGCAAAACCTAAATGCAAAATATTGCAAGCACAATAGCCAAAACCTGTATTCTCGCTACTGGTAAGACTCAAACAGTTCGGAAGCTTTATGGAAATTTCATCTCTGGGCTTTTGCACAAACAGCCACTCTTCCGGCTGTGGCTTTCTCAAATCTCAAGTAAGATTTGACCCACAACCCTCTTTCTGATTAGTATGAATCCTTCATGTGGACCCAGGATTCATCTAATGCCAACGAACAAACACACACACAAGGGAAATACTACTGGTGTTTTCAACAGCGCTCAATCGACCAATACCTTACCTGCAGACAATAAATTAACAAAGTGTCTCCATACACTTGTACATATTATTATTACTCCAGAGTCTTAGGCAATGCAGGACTCGTCAACAACAACAACCACCTGGGCAATTTTTTAGCACAAAGAACTACATTCACTTGGATTGTGCCAACTCCTTAACTGTCATACGTGGAGTACGCAAACTCCCTACTCAATTACTTTGGAATACAAAAACTCCCTACTTCACTCATACATAACACTTCACCGTGATTTGCCATAGCATTACAAGCACAAACCCTACTAAAAAAACACATACCGTATGCTTGGTACACAACGCTGAGATTTAATCAACCTTTACTCTACACAAAAGAAGAGCCCACAATGTGGGAAAATTCCGACTCTACTCTTCACAAGACAAAACAATAGCTCTGCTTTCAAAAACTGATGCAGCTGAAACTGAGGAAGTCTTCATCATGCCTCAGGTTCAGAAACCTCAGTTCTGCGGGTGAGACAACATCACAAAGCTCACCCCTCAAGGTCGACCAGATCTTTGACTTGGCAAAGGACGTAGTAGTCAGAAACATACAATCCCTAATCAATTACATGAAACCATGAACAAATTTTAGACACCGTGAATAATTCAACACTAAACCAATACTCCAATCTGAATGAAGTTTCAAAGCTTTATTACAATCCCAAAATCAATATCACATAAATGTTGCGCAAAACAAAGTTACAAACATACATGAAAACAATTGGCTACTAAAATGTCTGAACAGATTCAACCTACTAAATATCAATACTGTTAGACACTCAAAGAGAATTATATAGATTAGCAACAACACAATATGAACATTATTGTAAGAATTCCAAGCAGATGATGATGACATCAGTAAATTATCAAAATACAGTTTTAACAATCAATTTCACAGCTGGGCCAATCCCAATAGTAACCAGAACTTAGATTTGCATGTGTGAGAACGGGCTAACACATGAAGACAAAAACAAAAATAAAAGAAGGCAAAATAATTTGGAAAACATCTAACTAGGGCAACTAACTATACAAATATGCTGGTGTAAGTGACTTAGCTAAAAGGAAAACAAGAAACCACATTTAGTTACACCTCTCCTCATAGGACAGCAGACAATGTTGATTCATCGAGCAGAGCATTCATCTTCTTCTGGCGTTGGTTGGCAGCAGCATCAGCACAGTGCAGAACACGAGCTTCACATAGGACAGATCAGCAGTTCGGAATTGATTAGGCTGTGTAGTACTGGACCACATAACAGAATAGGACAGTTGAGACTATGATGAGAAAACTATTCAAGGGACTTAGAGTAAAAATGGGAGAGAGCAGACTAAACAAATATACAAAATCCAACAGTGTTCTAAATAGTATCAAGCAGGAGAAGAGAAGGAAGAAGACTGACTTCTGTTCCAAAGTTCTTCAGTAATTAAAACTATCAAAATCCATTTAATTGATCCTCCTGGTGGGCACACTCTGGGCATTGATTTCAGGATACAGTCACTGTTGATGGCACCACCAAGTTCTGATACATACAGAAATATTATCAACAAATTTCCATTGTTCCTTACTATGATTTCATATGGTTCCGCTAGACTATCACATTTTCTAATAATCTGCTACTAACTTTGTTTCCCAGGACACACAATAAACTAAGCTAATATTCTTTCACGTAAGCTTCATTAATCTTCCTGTGCAATTCAGCAGTTAGAGCAAATATTGTTACATTAACTAAACTTGAAACATGCTCTTTTCCTAGAATACAATGGAACATTCAACATTACATTCGCTGCTTAGAGAAAAGAATTCAGGATAAAGAGGAAAATAAGCAAACCAGAATTGTCCATTGCTGCTTGCACAATGAACTTTCCAGCCTACTCATGTTAAGAAAGCCTAATGCACAGTAATACAATGAATACATTAATAAACATCTTTTGCACACCTTAATAATTGAATTAAATATGCAAAGCAAACTATTTTATTAAGCATCATTCATGTTGTGTCAAAGTAATTTTTAAATGTGTATTTATTTTTCTAAACTTCATAAGTGCATTTAATTTGTTCAAGAATACATTTCATTTCTATTGTTTCTACTTGGAAGTAATCCTTTTATCTTAATATTTATTTATAATTCACTCAAATATAAATGCAAAATGTTTTTATGTTAAATGCAGTTTTAGAAATAGGAAAGGTAGGCACAAAATATCGACCAGAATTTAAACTGTACATGTTTTAGTTTCTACATTATTTTCTCTGTTAGGCATTTAGAACTGCAGATTTATTAGCTGCCATATGTTACTTCTATGCACTAATTTATTAATAAAACTTGATCTCTCCCAGGACTATTGAGAGTAGGGGAGAGGGGGGAGGGGCAACAAACCAACAATGAAGGATAGGCAGGAGAGGCTGTGGCAATTTAACAGACCATTGAGGGCAGAAGGAAGAGGCAGTGGCAGTACAACCATGCAGGCCAAAAGGCCTGATACAGACAGGAGACTCCTGACATTTTTAAGCTCAAAGGGGCTTTATTTTATCGGTCTCCTGACTAAAATCTCCTATTTTGCAATGTAAATTAATGGGGAAAATCAATTCCCCATTTTTTTCCCAAATCTCCCTCTTACAAAGTTCAAAATGTTGGCAAGTATGGTACATTGGATCACTGAGGGCAGGAGGAATGGAGTAGGTAACAGAGGGTAGAAGGGTGATGGGCAGGGCCACCAAGCTGACCCTACGGGGCAGGTGTCAGGGGTTGGAGCAGCACAATACACTACACATGGCAAGCAGGACGGCAGTGCAGCACAACTGACCATGAAAAGCAGTAGGGAGAGGACAGGGCCATGCACATGGACAACAGAGAGCAGAGGGGAAAGAGGCAAAGGCGCAAATTAATCATACTGGAGAGACAGGAGGGACAGTTGCAGCATAACGGACAGGGGCACGACAATGAATCAGACAAGGCAGAAGGGAGGAGAGAGGGGTCTCCACATGGAAAACAGAGGGCAGGGAGCAAGGCGGAGGGCTGGAGCAGCAGGCTGACCATGGAAGGCAGGTAGGATGGGCACTAGGAGCACAACACACCATGGAAGACAACAGTGAGACTATAATGGCATACACACAGACAACGAAGGGAAGGTGGTAGGGGGTCAAGGGCAGCAAGCTGACCACACAGGGCAGGTGGGAGGGGCTGTGGTAGCACAGAAGGCCATGCAAAGCAAGCAGAAGTGTTAGTGGCAGCACAGCAGCCATGGTGGGCAAGAGGGAGGGGGCAGTTGTATGCACAAAGAACCATGGATGTCAGAAGAGATACGTAGGAGCTGGACACAGACAAGAGAGGGCAGGGAAGGACCTTCATAACAGACCGTGCAGGGTTGGTAGGAGGAGCAGTTGCAGCACAACAGAGCATGGAGGGCAGAAGAGAGTGGCAGCAAAATGGACCATGGAGGACAGGAGGGAGGGAATAGGGCATGGAACTCGGGCAGGCAGGGAGGAGGTGGCAGGGATAGGTGGGAGTCATATGACCATACTAGGCAGGTGGAAGGGGCAGTATCAGCTGAACAGAACTCTCCGAGTAGATAGTAGGGGCAGTGGCGGGCTCATGGAACTGGTGGGAAAAAAGGAGGAAACAGGGCAAGCACACAAACATCAATGCGCAAGGGGAAGGAGGGAAGGGGCAGCAGGCTAAGTAGGAGGGCAATGATGGGGCATAGAATTGGGCAATGGAGGGCAGGAGAAGTGGTCAGAGGCATCAGCTAAATGGAGGGCAGGGGCAGCACATTGGATCATGCAGGGCAGGAGGGAGGGTCTGGTGCATAGACTCACAGACAACAAAGGGTAGGGAGGAGGTGGATGGGGCAGCAAGCTAACTGTTCAGGGCAGACGGGAAGGTCAGTGCCAGAATAACAGCCACACTGGGCTATAAAGAGGGAATAAGGGCATGGATTTGGACAATGGATGGCAAGGAAGCGAAATGGGCAGGAGCAGCAAACTTGGGTGTGGGAGCACAATGCCAGACCATGCCCTGCATCCCACTCCCCCACTCACTGTGCCCATGCCATGTACTGATAATTACCCAAGATGTTACATTAATCATGATATCTTCTATGACATCATTGATAATATCACTATAACATTTGCAGTAAAATTATTGATGAGAAAACTGTGCATGGTGAGGGCACGAGTTATAGTTACCTTAGGGCATGTGCTATAGCTACTTGAAATAACTCTAACTATAACAGCTGGATTTATTTTTTTATTTCTATTTCCTATATAAAACCTCTAAAACCTTTGTTTATACATATTATGGAAAGCAGCTCCAGTAAGGAGGTAGGGATTTCTCAGATTTTTGTCCATTAATGACCTGGCACCTGTTTGATGAAACTTCTCAAAACTTTGCAGACCTGTTGCACCTGTTACGTTGTTGGAGGGTTGAACGTTTTGTGGCATTTGGTCAAGAGGGTGCAAAGAAAAAAAGGGTCACAAAACTAATTAGAAATTCAATTCATTTTACATAGACTTTTGTATTTCAAGCACACGAAAAAGGACAGTCAGATTTTAATGAAATTTGGCAAGATTTAATATTTTGATGTTCTGGCTCAAGACTCTCCCTTGCACTATGTTCTGAAAAAATTAATCTCAAGTGAGATGTCATAAGTTCTGTTATGAAATCTACGTTTTCAGATGGCATATATAATGCCATTTGCAAGAGTATAACCAGTGCATCGAAAAGGTGTGAGTTATAGTTTATGTAGAATGATGGGTGAGGTGAGAACACTGTGAATGAAGCTGCACAATTTCCAGCAATTTCAAGGTGGTGTGTTAAGTTAAAATGTAAGGAAAGAATAAATGAAGTTTATAACCTGTGTTTTTTCATGGAATACATATATATATATATATATATATATATACATTCATAAAGTTGTGGGTATGAGGAAAAATGCTGGGCGCTTAGATTTGTTACATTAAATAAATTAATGGTTACATGCTTAATCAAAAAATAATTAAATACAATGGGCCTCATTATGAGTTTGTCAGGCGGCAGAGGCTGCCTGCCAAACTTGTACTGCCATCAGGCGGCCTGTGGGGACAGAGCACTGCCCGTCCTTCGGTGAACAGGGCCTTAACATTGACGCCAGCTCATAATTGAGCCGGCGTCAATGTGGTGGTGCGGCGGGTGCAGCAGCATCCGTTGCGCTTTTCACTGCCTATAATTCGGTCAGTGGAAAGCACAATGGGGCTTTCCATGGGGGCCCCTGCACTGCTCATGCCAAGTGCATGGGCAGTGCAGGGTCCCCCATATGGCCCCCTGCAACTCCTTTCTGCCTGCCTTTGCATGGCAGGGATACAGCCATGCAAAGGCTGGTTGAAAGGGACTCATAATCCCCAGGGTGCGGATTACAACCGCTGAGAACGGCAGGCTGTCGACTGGCGGCAACCTAGCGATGCCAGTGGTCCGACCATGGCACTTTCACCACAGTCATAATGTCGCAGTCGAACCGCCACTTTGGCTGCGGTCCGACCGCAACCGTGATGAGGGTCATGATGAGGCCCAATGTTTCTAAACTTTTAATAAAAAATTAAATATATTGAAATTACCTATGTAAATACATTTTAATAAAAATGTATTAAATAGTAATTACCTATAAAATGATGGGGTAGGTTTTTTTCTTAATTAATTTAAATAATAATAATATTCAATTAAATTATTATATTTCATTTTATTATTTAGTGAACATTTAATTTGATGTGTTTAATGTGCTGTAACATGCTACCAGTCAAGCATCTCTTTAAATGCTAATTTCTTGAAAACTAATGAACCGATTTACATCAAACCAATAAAGTACAGTAGAAGTTCTAACTTTGTGGCAAGTTAGTGTAATTCTGTTTAGCCACTTTTTTAAGTTATTAAAAAAAAATCCCTTTCCAATGGAAATGCACTACCTCTATCAAAACTTTACTCTCCAATACAAAAAAGGCTGAATGTAATTAAAGCAAAGTCGACAAAAAGCTAGAACTTTACTCAGAAAGTGTGCTCATTGTTATTTGCCGTAAATCTGCTCAACTTTTTGTGAGAAATAAGCTTTTAAATAGGGGTTCGGTTTGTGCATGAAGTTGTTAAGGCCCACAAAAGTATACCTGGTCCTTTCCTTGGTACCAAAACTTAAAAATAGGGCCTTTTAATTGACCGAAGGAGGTTTTTCTCCGTTGCTCACTTTTGTGCTGGAGTACCGAGTGATCTGATTGACTGCTGCAACTGTAAACAAAATGCTGCAACTGTCATTTCAGGACTCAGTCCTATTGTCCAGAAAAAGTTTTTGATAAAGAGCAATAGGGTGCAGTGTAGGGATATCCTGAGCCTCAGGCACTTGTGGGGGAAGACCTCAGAAAGGAAAATACAATATCGTGATTGCCCGTCTTTATCCTCCTGTTTTTTGCTCATTCAAGAGCCTGGTCACACCGTGTGGAATCCCTCGTGAATCTGCCCAGGTCGGTAATATCGTGGTGTTACTATGTAAAGTGCTTGGAAATATCACACACAAATCTCTGGTGTTAATTGCGTGTTCCACTGAGGCTCCCAAGTGGCTGCGCTAAGGTGACTGGTGGAAGGAGCTGAGTTGGGGCCATTTCATGAAAACACTATAAATGTCGCTTGAGGTGCTGTTCATCTGGTGAATAGTCCACCATTTCAATATCAGTCATCGAAGGGACACGGTTCGCTCATTTCAGGTAGGAGCATGCTTTTGACACAACTCCCGGAAGGCGAACTGATAAACCATGAAAAGGCAGGCCCAGTATCTCTTCGTAAGCATGTTTTCTCAAAACGATGTAACAAAATGAATAGAACAAATTGCAAGCACTGACAAAGATACTAAATAGGATTAAATGGGTAGAATGGGACAGTTTTGTTTTATTTTATGAATACACCAAAAGTTGAGCAGGGGCTGTAAAAGTACAGATGCAGAAAGTACATTTTGTGGACACTTATTTGTCATATATACGTTTGTTGTGCATGAGGCAGTGGTGATTTTTAGAATGTGTAAGGTAACATATCTAAGTCATTTGATGTAACTCGTCTACACTTTTTTGATTTCAGATTGCATCTAGATTCTGAGTTTTAAGTCTGAACTGCCCGAAAATGTTGCTCTGTTACATTTTATGTATTCATTCATTTACAGATTACGTGTTGGTTTGCCAATATAAACAACAGAAACATACCACAGTGGGTCTTGAAAGATATGATTGCATACAAACCTGGAGAAAAGATTACATTTTTTCTTGTATAGTCCTCAATGATGGCATTTTTTGAAGACGAGTGCACGGCAGCCATGCACCTGAAGTGTTCTGATTCAGCTTACTGAGCTACTCGGAAAGGGAAAACAGATCAAAAATAGTCTGACAGTCACTGAATGCAAGTACAAAGGGGTACTGCTGGAGATGGGCATGCAGGGCCTGTGAGGCGTAATTAGACAGAACATCTGGACACTCCATGGGGCAGATTTACTAACTTTTCGTGCAACGCAGCGCAACCTGCGCTGTGTGAAAGGGAAAGAGCATAACTGCCATTTCTACAAAGACAAGGCGCTGTTTACCTCTCTCCCTGCGCTGGCGCACTTTAGGCTGCCATGTACCAAAGCACACTCTTGCGCCTTTGTGCAAGTGTGTATGTGTTTAATCAATCGTAGGTTTTGTACTGAAAGGAGAAACTTCTAGTATAAAAAACGTTTTAATACTTTTTCCATGTTGTATGTGTGCTACACAGTGCAATCAATCAGGGATTTGAAGAGCGTGGCTATTCACCCGTGAGGGTCTCAAGGCGCTGGGGGAGGAAAGGGGGGAGGGGTGCTGAGGATCAGTCGAAGAGCCAGGTCTTGAGGTCCTTTCTGAACTGAGACAGGGTGGGAGATTGCCTGAGGTGGATGGGAAGGGTGTTCCAGGTCTTGGAGGCAATTTGGGAGAAGGATCTTCCTCCAGCTGTGGTTTTCCAGATGCGGGGGATGTTGGCGAGGGCCTGGTTGGCAGAGCGAAGTTGTCTGGTGGGAGCGTAGAAGGAGAGTCTGTGGTTGAGGTAGGCTGGTCTGCCGTGGTGTAGGGCCTTGTAGACGTGGGTCAGGAGCTTGAAGGTGCAACATAAATGCAAATTTGGAAACGTGTAGAGTTTTAAAACACACATTCCATTGTTTCTCAGTTACAGCAGCCTCATAGAAGCATATGTTTTTTGGCACAGATCCCTGTATACGAATGCCAGTAGACAGGAATGTGTGACAACACCACTGCTCCCTTTGTGTAAATTAACATTGCATAACTTTGGCCAGCTTCCCAACGTAACCGCTACACTTTGCTCTGGGTTTGCATTACAAAGGAAAGCAAACCCGGTGCAAAGTATTAGTAACTATGAGTCCTGGTTGAGATACAGTTCAGTGTGAAGAATTTAATGCACATTAAGATTCAGTGCAGTGTGGCTGGAGTCCTCAAATGCAGTGTAGCGTGGTTGTTGAGTTTCAGAAGGATGTGGTTCAGTGTGATGAAGCACTGTAGTGTTGCAGTGAATCTAGAATGTTGCAGGGTGTGGTGCAGTAGCGGGGCTAATATGCATTGTCTTTGCTTAGTGTTGCTAGAATGTAGGGCAGAGTGGTGTGTTAGTGTTTTATGATTTAAAGCATTGTGATGGGTTAGATTTGCTGAGATGTGATCATGCGAAGTGGGTCAGTGCCTGCAGATAGCATTGCACCGTTTGTGTACCTGTGATGCAGGGTAGCGTGCTATTGTATGTATGTGTGCGTATGATTCAATGCAGTGTGGTCGGTTAGAATTTCTATGCTGAAATGTAGTGTCGTTTGTCAGTACCCTAGAAAACAGTGCGGGGTGGTAGCTTAAGAGCCCTCTGATGCAGTTTAACATGGTGGGTTCATATCCCTCTGTGGCTTGAACTTCCATTATGTTGGCATTGGGTTCCAAAAAACATCACTCAGAGCACCAGAACAGCTGACTCTCAGAGCACAGCCAGTATGCAGCAGTGAGTGCTAAAGGCAAATGTTTGCAAATCTTGGCTTGGCATTCTCCAAAATCGTCAATAAAAAGTTATTTTTTTACAATAGAAAATACTTTTTACGTGTTTCTATGGTCCCTTCTAGCATCGTGTTGAATTGTCTGTCAACAGAATTTTTGGGGTCGTATCGAGCATATCATATAATTAATTAATATTTTATTTTATTTATGTCTCGTCCGGGATGCAAACCTGCTTGCACCTGCATGGCAGAATATACGGAGGTACACACGGGATCACGTTAAACCGTCATGACGTAATATTTTTGCTTGTTCATTAAGCATTTAATACAGTTTACACCTAGCATCAAGGAGCAGCATGTTGCTTTGCTCTTGTATTACAGTAGGCCACCTTCAACAAGAAGTGACCTATACAGAACAGTTCGATGGGAAGGGGATTTGTAATTGGAAAAGCACTAAACAGTACCCTGTATGATTCTTACAGATTCGCATTACACTCTTTTACAATTGCCTCATTTTATATACTTTTCTATTTAAAACAAGCATTAGCAAAGCCAATAGGTCTGATTTTAACATGCGTATGCATGCTATATAATCATCTCAAAATCAGACAAGAAAGAAAATATGGATTTACATGAAGGCTCGCTTGTCTCTGATACAGTCTTTTTTTTATTCTATTTCAAATAAATAGGGCTGTAATTTAAAGCAATCCCTCGCGCACTTCAATGCAAGCACACCAGTGGAGGCAGAAGGAGACACCCAAACAGCCACGAGCTCTAGGTGAGAAATAACTATTCCACTCGGCTGGGCCAAGTCATGAGTGACAAAAGTGTCTTTACGGTGTCTGACTGTCTGGTGGAAGAAAGCCACTGACTGAAAGTGTTTGACCCAAAGCCCGCTCTTTGTAAATTACACCTTCAAAGTCGTACAGGCTAACACAGGCATCAAAAAATCAAACAACAGAAAATAAGTTGTCAGTATGCTTATTAAAGTTAAAGCCTCCAAATCATTTACGCACGTGAGTGTGAGTATCTCACACTCATCTGATTTAGTGCTCAAGTGCGAAAATTGGTATAATAGCTCTTGTCTTCTCGTTTAAACATACCGAGGCATAGAAAACAAAAACTGGCTTCAAAGTAATTCTTTCAAAGATGCAGGCATTTATTATTGGTTTAATTAAAATCCATCTTCCCATCCATAAACCTAAAATGCCAGTTTTTACAAGTGGTTCACTATTGCAGGTGAAGTGGACTATATTCCATTTTGCCCTTAAAGTATAAGAACATTAAGGGAATCTATATAAAACATGACGTTTGGTGAAAGGACCTATGCTACCCTTACTGCCATTGTGGAAGGTGGGTAGTGCTGTAAATATGACTGGTGCGGACCCCATGTCCAAAATACCCATACAGGCCACGGGATCAGCCACAGTAGATTGGAGGGCATTGAGCGCTTTTAGGGCTGGGTGGTCTAAGGGATCTACAGCCCACTCTGCCCTAAAAACAGCCCTGAGGTAGCAGTACGCTTCCGGGGGGAGAGGTGCTGCTGAAATTATGAGGATGTCAATGTGATGCTATGCTTGGCCTTTGCCTAGGGCTGATCACAATAGAAAGTTCATCTTAAAAGCCGAGCGTTATGCTGCTATTCCTTTACTCGAGCCGGTGTCCAAACACATGTGTGTGGAATCCCTGGTGAGTCTGCGAAGCTCCGTAATATCTTGGTGTTACTACGTTAAGTGTTAGGAAACATCGCACACAAACCTCTGGTGCTAATTGTTATTCCAGGGAGGTTCTTTCGGTGGTTGTGCTGAGGCGAATGGCTAAAGCAGATGCTTAAGGGATCATTTATGAAGAGTGTTTACTTGATTGAGAGGTGAAGAGATGTAAAGACACGGTTAGGGAAGGTTCATTGGTCTTATCGGCCAGCCCATCATCATCAGTCATGTGGCACCATGGTTCATTTACTTCAGTTTGGAGCAAGTTTTTGACACGATTCCCAGAAGGATAATTGATAAATGATGAAAAAGGTGAATACATTAATTAGGCCCAAAAAATGTTTTCTAAAAATATTATCTCCTAGTAAATCAATTTTTCAACACACATCGACAGGGCCAATAGGTCTGGTTACTTGAGAAATTTGAAACACGAAAAAGGTGATGAGAGGAACGCAAGGAGTCTAATCATTGGCAATCGCTTGGGATAGCATTCCAACCCATCATTCTTTGCCCACTCTACCACTCTAGACCGAGCCCCAGTTCTGTGCTCCCGAATTTGCTAAGTCATTCACTGAACATTTGTTTGGTAACATTCCAGGTAGCACTGTCCAATGTACAGATTGCTCATTTGGTAATTGCCGGCTGCTTTACTGGCAGCTGTAAATGAGCTGGTATGTCTGGAGCTTTAATGCATTGCATTTTGTCTATTGCAATTGCCTGCCTTAAGCCTGGCACCAGTTTTTACACTTTCACTATCTAGTGCCATTTTTATTGCTATTGATTCAGTGCTTAATTTGTAAATAAAGAGGTGCTGGTGTTCAAAGCCCTTCTCTTAAACACGAGGCTGCTGTAATTAAACCTGCCAGCACTGAATAGTGAGCCATCTCGGGCCTCTTCAATCCATTTATGGCCACCCCTGCCCCTTCAGCTCATCCTGCAACTTTCTACTTTCTCCCTTTATGACGCTTTTTAGTTTTTCCTTCTTCCGTCTTTCCCATATGTGTCTTTTGCCATCAGTAAATGCTTGAGGCATAAGAATAAGCCCCGGCCCTCACAAATAAGTGCCGGTGCTCAGCACCGGAAACTACAAGCACAAATTAAGCACTGTATTGATTGCAATAATATGCTTTTTCTGGAGCGAGATAGAAGAGAAAGAGAATGTGATAATGTGATAGAAAAACTCCACGAATCTTATATTTATATATTCAACTATATAGCTCTAGTGAACAGATCACAATATGGCTACAGTAGTACAATCCTGCACACATCACCACAGACTTGTCATTTGAGTCAAGATGAACTTCGCACAGACTGAAAAGTCGTAGAGAAGACTAAAATATAATGGGGTACTAAGGAGGACCGGGCCAGGAGAATCTATACAGACTAACGCCACTTGAGATAGCCTTGGGGGAAAACACCGGATATCATACAAAGAACACCTTGTAATTAAAGAGACACATTCAGTAGACACAATGGAAAAGGATAGCTAGCACTGAAGTTTCTAACCAGACTGTTATACTAAATTCAAAACCCTAACAATATCCACAGAGGATCTAGGTGCCTAGAGAAAGGAACGGAGTTACACAGTCAGGCTAGCATTTATGTGGATACAGGAAAAACTGAAGAAAGACTCAAACCAGATGTCAGATATATAAATACAAAAGGACTGCAACTCAGTTGTCACCTTAAGTCTATTTTATTAGAGGAATTCTAGTCCATCACATCACAGTGCAGGAAAAACACCTTTAAACGCCAAACACTAATGTCAGGAAATATTTACTGGCCACTGATCATTTTACACCAAAGTACTTTAACACGCTGAATTTGTCACAGCAGCGAATCAGTGCCAGAACCGCATTTGCACTTTTTAATGTGCGAAAATAACATTGTACAGGAGTCAAGAGGTGCAACATTGCACTGCTCTGGTGCAAATCCTCCCAGAATGCTAACTTTGTCTTAATCTGGCAAAAGAAGATGTGGGTTTCTAAACTCTAGATAGGAAAGAGAAATTGGTCGAGGCAGGTGGCGGGTAGAAGAACATGCAAGAGAGAAAAGTCTTGCATCATCAGACATGGCCAATAGATGCAGCAGAAACAAGTGTAAGAGATTGCATTGAGAAATCTGACTATCAAGGTAGGAGGCACGTCTTAAACCGGGAACTTGAAAAATTAGTAGAGACTCTATGAGCCCTTTCTCAGTAATGCAAATTCAACATGAATGCATTGAAAATCAGCACATGCGCGTGAAGAATCAGTATAAGAGAAGACACCAATGCCAGTAAGAGAGTTCAGTGAATTAACACTTAAACACTCTTTTCGAAGGTAATTAATGGAAAACCATTGAATTGGGCTGCACTTGTAGTTAGGCTTGTGGAAAATTCACCTAATATAGTTTACAGTATTTGCACAAAATTCCTAAATAATACACAAAATTACATGAAATGCCTACTTTCTTGCCCGAACTTTGTCCTCACATCCATTTCAATTGATTTACAGACCCATGGATTGACTGTCTCTGGTCACACGCAGGGCCGGACTCGTGATTCTGGGCACCAGGTGATCCCACGGGAGGCTGGAGCGATGGAGACCGGTTTTGGTACAGGGGTCCGACTTTTTTTTTTTGTGCAAAATCGGCGCCCAGTAACAAAATCAGAAAGCTACCGTGACAGTCTGGGCCAACTCATGCTTCCATCCTTCCCCACTTCACCCCCGCCCTTCGCAGTGCCAGCTTTAGGAGGGTATATTGGTGCCACTTCACCGGACGCCAAACTCAGGGGTGCCACTAGTGCTCTTTGCTATACCTGAAATGAGTGCCACTGTCCATCATTAATTTCCACACCGTCGTGGAAATAAAAAATGGACAAGGGCGCACACTCGATAGCCGGAACCTGGACTCTTTCGAGAGGTAGGATGAATCCCAAGCCGTATTCAGCTGCAAGACGCGCCCCCCGCTGCCAAAGCGTGTGCAGACCGCAAATCATGAAGCATTCAAGCAACCACACCTCATCCAATTGGCCAGCAATGTTTAATGCGAGGAAGGACGGGGCGCTGGCGTTTGTTTAATCTCTTTTGGTGAATGAATGGGCACATTTTTCATGCAGCCTACTGAGAGGGGGTTCTTTACGAGCCCTGGTTTTTAGTGGTGATGCGACCTCAGCCCAATTGGAAACGCGTGAGGAAGTTTTACTGTAGTTGACTTGAAGGCCTTGCACAACTCTGTGCTGCAGGGGCCGGTTATTGTGCACAGGCGTATATTTATGCTGCATGTTATGTATTTGGGGTATTTTGTGTTAAGTACTGATGCCAGGCCTGGTCGGGTAAATGGTACAGTACAAGTGGGCGCATGATGTACTCAAACAAGCATTAGTGCGGTGCACAAAGCGATCCTGGCAAATAAAAGACTCACTAGAGTTGAAATGGAATGGTCTACTTTTAATCAGCACAGAGCGCTGAACAAGCTATTATGAGTGTTTTTAATGATGCTTCCCCTAAGCTGTCATAACTCAGAAAAGTGCATTTTGTAGGCATGAGTAATTTTAATTTGCTATTTATGTGTTCATCCCAAAGTCGTTATTTGAACGTCCTGCAAGCAACATGTCATGAGAGGTCCCACCCTTTATTGCTGGTGTCATTTTAAGCACATTCTCTTCAATGGGAGCAGGTGGCAGAGAAACAGAAAACACTTCTCAGTGTTATTCCATGCTCTTTACCGCACACAGAAAAATATATAGTGATTCGGTACTTTAAGGGAGTAATGTACCAATGGTTTTACCCCTCCTGTGTCTGAGGGGAAATGCGGCAATGCATACAGGTCTAATCTTCTGACACTGCCTTTTCAGACATTCTGAAGCCAGGATGTCAGTTGTTTGCATTTTGAACTATTATTTAAGCGTGCTTCTCTGTGGTTCAGTCAGTGTACTCCTGCGTGTGCCACACAGTGCCTGGCATCTGTGTGCACCCGTGGGTTGAGTAGTTTCCCCCTTTTGACACTCGTATGCTTACTCTGTATGCCTCCTGTCTAAATGTTTTTCTAGTTGTAACGTCGACATTGCCCGCTACATTTTACATCCTATTATGTGCCCAGGCCTGCGTCCATCTGAGTCCGCATGACAAAGTTTACCTTCGTGGACCCTACATAAAACAAGCTCACAGAGGGAGCAAAAGAAGATTGCTGCCCTGAGCACCACCGGCGCTAGCGGACGGTAGCAGCGCACGCACACTTCACACACGCGGAAGCCTGCACTGCATTTCTGTGTTTTAAACACGAACACCAACCCCTCTCACACAGGGCCATCGTTCAATCTAGTAGTGTGAAAGTGCTACAACGACGGCCTTGATGGTGATTGGCCGGCTCTGCCCCCTTGCTCCCCGCCCTCGCTGTCAAGACATTCCCTCAGTCCTGTGATCACGTGCCATCATGTAGGCCTGGCTTGTCTCTGCTCCTTGTGCTGCTGAAGGCTGCTGGTACATAAACAGGACGCAAGCAAATTTACTGCCTCCTATAACTGTCATGTGACAAGGTGTGTTGCTTTCGAAGGCTGGAGGACCAGCCGAGCTACCGTAATCTTCTGTGTAACACGGGTGTGAAAAGGGCATGGCAGGCTGCCCAAGGACATGATGTCAGCCGGAAGAACAGAGCAGTGCTGTTCGAGGGCCTATGGTGGTGATCCTTCCTGTGCTTGGGGTGGGGGACCAGAGTCTGTCGTTCCATTGGCCACTTCAAACGCCATTTGTCCAGACTCACAATATTAGTCACACCTCTGGCACAGTCAGAGGAAGAGAACCCTCTCTGGCTGCCCCTCACCTTGCAAACATGCACAGGGTTCCCTGGGTGCTGCTGAGGCAGAGTGACCTTGAGGTTTGGCCCGGCACTGTGCTTCGATATTGGCTTCACCTTTCTTCAGACGCCTGTGCAGTGACAGACAAATATGTAATGAAAAATGTGTAGTAAAATGCACTGTTTTGGTCTTTGGTTCTTCAAAATGTTCATGGGGAGAGACCATCCCAGACCCACCCTAGCAGTGCTCAGGCTTGCTTGCCGTGAACCGTACCGGTCTGACTTATACTTAGTGTTCTCTGATTCACTACTCTTGTGTCTTTTTTGGAATCCTCTTCAACAATGTCTATGGGAACGTATTACTGGTATCCTGGTGCTCTTTAAGGGCATCATTTACTAAGCTTTGAAAGTTAAAACAATTAAATACGTAATGGCAAAAGTGCGCTCTAAAATGCACAGTTTGGGCCTTTCTTTCTCCAACATTTTCTTACAGTGAGAACCGCCACAAACACCACTAGCAATGGTCAGGCTCGTTTGCTGCGCTCGCACATTACCTACTGTATGGGGGCTGAGCTGATAACATTTGTCAGGGCTGCTTTGGGTTCCCAGTCCAGCCCTGGTCATCTGCTTGCCTTTGTTCACTTGGAGCAGATACCACCATTGGAACATATTTAGCTTGAACGTGGGTTGAAATGTTTATGGGATTGTTAACTGTTTGATAAACGCTCTAAACTCTAAAATAGACCTTAAACTCTGTGGATATTAAATGAGTGTCATTCATGACTATCCTTGTACCAAGGTAGTTGTGATGTTCTTTTCAACTGAACTCACTACATAATCTGATTTGAAGGACAAACATTTTTCTAACAAAGAGGAACTCCCCTGCCGAACATTTTTGTTTCAGTAATTTGGACAATCTTTGTGATCCCTGTCCTAGGTATTACCAAGTTTTAAAAGCAATAGTGAGATTTTGAAATGGACATTTATCAATTAGTAAAACTTTACCATAATCTGAGGTTATCTCAATAGAAACAAAAACTAAATATTAGCAGACAATACACCAATACATATGGAAGAAAAAGAGTGGAGGTGATGTGGCTACTGGCTGGAGGTGCCGACCTTGCAACAAGTTGAATCAAGCAGAACCAAGCTTTGATCCTGGCTTCAGGTCAAACATCTTGTGATGCTGGGTAAATGACTTATGGCCTGACTTATAGCTTGGCGGTGAGAATACTCAGTCACAATGGTGACAGAGTATCCTTACGGCCAAGAGGATGGCCACCTGCCCAATTTAAATGGGGCATACCATTGTTTGGCCACAGCGAAGACTACTCCATCTCCCCTGTGGCCAAACATCTCAAACAGCAACAATGTAGTAAAGGTCGTCAGAGAAATGGCTATATGTCTGACTACCTAATTTAGATGGGTGGACATATAGCCGTTTTTTTACTGCTCATCACTTCCAGTCAAGCCCTGGTGGTAAAATGGAATAAACAAATAAAAATGCACCCCTCACCAGGAGATTACTCCCAATGCAGAGATAGCAATGTTTTTTTGTTTTTGTTTTTTTAAACAAAATCCCGCTTTGGGGTTTTGGTTTTGAAAATATGAAAAACCTGAAAGTTTGACATATATATCAATCTTGTAGACAGAGTCATCCATCAAACTTTCAATGCGTTTTCAGGAACTGCCATCATGGTGCTTCCTGGGAATGCTAGATATGTCCACTGGCCCGATGGACATATCTAAATATGGCAAACAGAGTACCATCGGCATGGCAGTAGTAACGTGCTTCGCCATGCCGAAGGATAACACTCCATCCACCTAGATATAAATCAGACCCTTAATCTGCCTGTGCCTAAAAGAAAAAAAGGTGGACCTTAGTTTGGTTCTGTGGTAAAGTGCTTTCATCTCCTCTGGGCCAGGTTCACGCTATACAAAACAAGGAAAGGAGTCAGGGGGATGATTTTATTTTGTGTATGGTACAGGTAATATTTTGTTTTGACTGTTTACATGTTTGTATTCTGGCAAAGTTTTGAAGTATTGTATTAGTAAAATTCTATTCACACATATCCAAAAATGATATGAATAAATATTCTCCACATAAAAAAGTTGCCGTATTTAGTAAAGTCTCAAGCATGACAATCAGAAACATAATAATAGTATTTCCTACCATACAACAAGAGATTTTAGCATCTAGACCACATTTCACTTACCGTCATGCTCCTAGATGGAGCCTTTGTGTAGGAGGTTCGGACACAAATCTCATCATTCTTTCAATCTAATGATGGCTCTGTGCAGTACTCTGGTACCATTTGGGAGGTAGTCAAAACATACATGCATTGGATCTGCATAGCCAAATAGCAGGGGGTACATAAAGCATTGTGTAACAGGTCAAACACAGTTGAACGTGACATTCAGAAATTAGAAAAACAATACATGTGCCACCACGACCTACTCATCCTGGCGGAAATTAAGACCAAAATATCACAATTTGCAGAAACTGCGGAACAGGAGCTCGAACACCTTCAAAAACATGTCAAGGCCAGAGCATAAGGAGAGGTTGACTGGCCAGAAAATACCCTTGCCTTATCACAACAGGTGTGACACTCACAAGAGATCCTCCACATAGGGGATGAGGTTAGCAATGCACTGTGTGCATTATGGCAGAATGTATGGCATGTCATTCGAGGCTTTATCCATAAGTACCAGAGGAATTTGTCACTCGTTCTGATCATATTGCCTTGGCATAGATCAAGGGGTACCATTGCCTCTTTCTCGGTGCTCCAGTCATGCTTAAGGAAATCACAGAGACTGTAGCCAAACTGCCAACATGTAAAGCCCCCAGGGAATGATGACTTCCCCTCAGAATTATATAAGGTGTTTTCACACTTGCTGACCCCCGACTTCTTAAGGTCTATACTGATTGGATAAAGGTATACCCCCCACTCCTTTATTGAAACAATACCTATTACTCTTCTCAAAACAGACAAACCGCCCACACACATGAATTCCTATAGACCTCTAGCCCTCATCATCTCATGCGAGAATCTTGGCCAAAATCATGGCTAAACCCCTGCTCTTGCATTTCCTGATCTGGTCCTCAGTGACCAGGCTTGGTTTATCCCAGGCGGTTCCACCACCCACAACCTCAGAATTCTCTTTGCCCTGCTATTTCAACTGAACCCAATGATGGATGCGGCGGCAGTCTTCCTTTACACCATGAAATCTTTTGGCTCTCTATAATAGACATTTTGCTGCTTGTACAGCATGTGGATACAGAGCACCTTTCTAAACCTAACCTACCTGCTATATAAGAACCCCTCAATCAGATTTGTCTTAACTGCCTACTTTCAGACCCAATCCAATAGGGAGGGGCACCACCAGGGATGTCCTTTGTCACCCTTGCTATATGCCCTACCATTGGAGCCCAAGGCTTGTGCAATTCGATAACAACACATTCATAGAGGTTGTGCCTTTTACCCACATAACATCTTTATATCCCTATACGCCAATGATATAATGCGCTATCTATGTAATCCTACCGAGAATTTTGAGCCATCATCAGGGAATTCACCCTCTTTCAGGCACCTTAAGGCATCACAATCAACTAGAACAAGTCACCAATCATTTCACTGACCCCCAGACTCACAAACCCATGTCCTCAACTTTGCTTTAAAATGATCCACCACCTCTGACAAATACGGGGGCATCTGTATCAAGAAAGATAAGGCCACTGCAGACACAGAAACTATGGTGTGACTGTAGCAAAGCCTAAATACCAAATACAGAAGTGGAACACACTCGATCTCCCTAGTGGGCAGGTTCACACTAATGAAAAGGATTATACTACCCTAGATATTGTCTCTCTTCTGAAACATACCAATACCTCTCATGCAACACTTTTTCAAAACACTATGCTCACTCATGACGTCATTGGTGTGGGTGAATAAACAGGCAAGAGTCTGCTAGGAAATTCTGACCTTGCCCTATGAACATCAGGGCCTGGTGGCCCCAGATTTCAAACTTTATTATCACTGCACCCAAGGCCACTTTGCACATTACGGGTTGAAGTTGCCCCCTTACATGGCCGCCTGGCAGTAGAATATGAGTCAATACATTCTGCCTCTCTGAGGACTATGATTGTCAGCTCCCACAGGGCCCCAGGAAATAGATAAGTTCAGTGGCTGGAATGCAGCTGTCATGGCATGTGCTATGCAAGAGATTGGCATGTCTTATCCTGTACCTCCCCGCCCAATCCTTAATTCATTTTCTATTCTCCGTCCTCACTTATAAGAGAATAGCTCACACGAAACCACTAGACTGGTGAGTTCTACTGATTGACAATTTATCCAAGGATGGGAAATTTCTAGAGTACCTCACAACGGGAGATGGGGGGTTGGTATCTCCTCACTCGACCAATTTACCTACCTCAGAATTCAGGTCCTCTGCAAAAATCAATATCCAACATTCCCCCAAGAACCAATCACCTCGAAATCCCTCTCAGTGTTAGTAAAAGCGCAATTGCCAAAGCGCTTGATTTCTAGTCAATACTCAACTATGCACTCAGGGCACCCAGTGGTGACTCCAGACACTAGGGACGCATTGGAGACAGACCTGGGAAGCCCAATCTCAGATAAAGATTGATTATATTGCTGTAGCCAACTAGGGATGTTATCCCCTAATTGCTGTTTGCATCTTTTACATTTTAAATTCCTCCACTAGACCTACCATACACCAGCCAAGCTATTTAAAATTCACTTAAGGATAAACTCCATGTACATCCGATGTAATGTCCAAGATACTGATTTTATTAATCTGATGTGGCTACCCATCTATGGCTACTGGGCTGGCAGGTGCCCTCCCCAAGACTGGCACTGCTTGGCTGCTGTAGGTTTGTACCCCGAAGTATACAACTATTGTCAATAGCATTGCTGCTAGCCAAGAGACATGTGGCCTGTGTTTTGGGGGACGACCACGTGCCCTCATTCAGAGAATGGCGCCATCATCTGGTGTACTGTAACAAACAATTAGAAATATACTATACTACAATTCCACAGGCAAACAAACCTAACGATATATGGAGCCCTCTGCAATCATACTTAGTTAACACATCCTGTTCTCCCCTAAGTACCTTGTGGAGTTGGGTTCGGTAAAGCAACTCTCAATACTTTTGATTGTGGAACCCAACTCCCTATGTCACTGAGTAAAATCAACAGCGAATCGTCTTCATTGAGTTTGTCTACGTCTCATGCTGTTTTTATCAGATATAGGAGATCCTATAGAATGTATACCTTTTATATCGTGGGTAAATTGTGTCTCTCAGTGCTGCCGCACCTGTTGGAAATGAACATAACGATGCCACTCAGTTTCTCCTACATGCACGCTGCATTTTGTTTGTATTTCTCGCCTTTTTCTCTCTGCTCAAGGAGAAACGATTCATACATTAAAAAAAAAAAACCTGTGTATAGCCTTTAACTTTATTCGAAATTGTACAACTCTATTAATTATGTACAGGTTCTATGAGACACAGGATACTCACAAGATAACTGTAATAGTTACTAATGTAATGGTGTGTGCCATGAGACTTCCTACAGCTAGTAAACATATTTCCTTAACGTAAATAATGTCCTTTACCCTTTCCGTTCAAATAACAGCAGTGCTTGGGCATTACAAGTGTTGCGAGCAATACATTTGTAAGCTGTGCCATCCTTTAGAAGCGAAAACTGTCTTTTCCAATTTGTGACCCCTAAAAGTCCGAGGCTAAAGAGAAGGTATTTGGCAGTTCAGTGAGCTTGCAGCAGTACATGGTTCATCTGTTTCCAAGAACAGTAACATTTTCACTGAGTAGTTAGTAAATGATGAGACATCTAGGGCTTGGAGAAACGTCTGGCCCACTGAAACCCCTGCAAAAATCTTTGTGAATCACTTTTAATGAATCAGGCATGTTGACAAAGAAAGAGGGTGGGAGTGATGAAATGGGCTAGGTTATAATAATTGTAACTTACTGCCTCTACAGCCCTGCTAAGAGTCACACATTGCAGGTTAGATTAACGCATTTTAGTGCCTTTCTCCACATCACCGCACTAAAATGCTTTGTCACGCATAATTAATAGCTCCTCTCTCCTTCAACATTCCTAAGGTGCTGAGCTTGGGGTTTAGCTAGTGTGAAGTTTGCAGCAGCTGTTGAGTGCCCCAGACCAGGGCTGGACTTCACATAGGTGGCCCTGGCATGACAAGCTGTTGGTGTCCTCACCTCATAAATGACCCTAATCTCTCTTTTGCCTCTCTCTCTCACATTTTATTGCAAAGAGCGTCTTATCCCAATGTAGGGTGTCAGCGTGCTATACATCAACAAATTATAGAGGCAATGAGTCATACACACTTTTGAACCAATGTGCTTAAGACACTGTCTAGGAAAAATATATCATTAATATCCGCTTCTCTCACACTGGATCACCCCAGACTAGCGGAGATCTAGCTCCTGAGTACTGAGCACATAGACACGTGACTCATTCTCCACACAATACATATCCAATCATACTGACTGTGACTCCCTGCCTGACACCTTCTGTACTTTCACAGGGCGGGTTTATGGTTGTAATTGTTGATTTTAGCCTTTTGCTTTAAATTACATTTAAAAAAAAGAAAAGTTGCTTTAGACAATAAGGGCTACAAGGTGTCAGAGTCACATGTCATCCATACTAGTAAGCCTTATAAGTGCTCGTTCTGGGGAAAAGAAGGGGCAGATTTACTTAGTCTTAAAGCAGTGCAGCAATCAAAGTTGCTGCATTGTGTTGCTTGAAAAGGAGAGAGCACAACAGCGCCATATCTGATAAGATATTTTGTTGTTTCTCTCTCCTACGATGTTGGTGTAGCTTAGGCTACCTTTTGCCAATGCAGACACCCTTGCACCTTATTGCAAAGGTATGTGTGTGATGTCAAGCATAGGATTTACACCAAAGGGGTACCCTTCTAGCACAAATGTTACACTTTATCAAAATGTAATACTTTATCACTTTGTAAGTGAGTGGTACGGTGCAGAAGGTATGCAAACTTGCAAACGTTTGCTGAAAATAAATCTTATTTCCAACTTTACACATGCTTCAAGAAGGCATATTTTTATGCAAAACCATTTCTACAAAAGTTTGTAGATAGGGTTTAACATAAAAATCCGTGAGTTGGTGCATGGGAACGTCCATGTACCAACCATGGCACACCTCCTTGATGCAAAGAAGTGCACAGTGCTAATTTGCTTTACTTTAGAGCTACTTTCCACTGCAATTCAGGATTTACACTAGAAATCAAAACCCAAAACACTTTGCAGCAGGTTTGCATCACTTTTGTGATGCAAACCAGGCACAATATGTTAGTAAATCCATTGTGTAAACTCAGGATTTGAAACATAACACAATGATTGGGGGGTGTCACACTAATAACGTTGTATTATTACCTAAAGGAACCCATTCAGCTACTTCAGAATAACAAAATAGAGGGGGGAAACATTGAGGTTTTAAACCTATACCTTGCAATATGAATGTAGGGTTTTGATGTCATTGAAAGGATGCTCCCTCAAGCTTACCATGCTGTACGGTAGCACCAGTCACACTGCCCCAAAGTTAGCACTGCCCCATGCAGTGCAAGGCAGGATACCAAGGGAGGTGAGCATCTGCCATGGACTTGAAAGTCATCAAACCCAAGGCCTGTTTTTTTCAGTATGTGGCTGCAAGACACCTCACTACCAAACCCTCTGCGCTTTGATCACACCTTCGTTGTCTTACATTTATGGGCATTTTCTTAACTGTCCTGCACAGAAAAGCTGACGCTGCACGGCCTGGTATCATAAGAATAGTCAATTCTGATCCGGTTGATGTAACTCTTTAACAGTATTTCAGAGCTCTGCACCTCACAAAGGCAGAAGCAGAAGTAATCTTTAGAGCACATACTCTGCCACACACAACACCTGTCACAGTGACCCGGGGACCCTGAAGAAGTGTTTCACCGTAGTACATCAGATTATACTGCTGCACTGAGAGGCATTTATTAAAAGTGATAATTTTTAAACAGAAATTTGGAAAAATAAATATCTCCTGCTAGGTATGTCATTTGCTATATGTATCCTGTACCTCTCGTACATATTATTGTTATACATGCCCAACATTATAATCAAGTAAACAAAATACCGTCATTTGTACCAGGCATATCTCATATGTGATAATGAAGAAAAAGGAGGCCCAGCAATTTATTTTATATTTGGCTAGTATCACACAATTTGATTAAGCAGGGAAGCCAGGATTGATCCCAGATTTTCTGTTTCACATTGTGCAATTCAGCCACTAGATGGTATATCATTTTCTCTCCTGTTTTACATCAATATTTGTTTGAGCATAAGGTTACAGCATGACTAGTTTTTTTTTTGCTGGATACTGCAGGAGCACCTTGTGCTGACTCAGAGCTAGGAGTTTGGCTTGATCTTGGTTCGAGCCTTTAGTTGGTTGTCCACCTCTTGAGCCTTCAGTGGCTTGGCCATCTCTATAAGTCAGTAAGGGCTGCATCAGTCACTATCTCTCATTGTAGGCAACATATTAATTTAGACTCAGCCTTAACATGAGCATGGCTAGATGGAACCTTGTGGGTGGGGAAGTGGAGGCACAGCATGAGGAGGGCAACATGATATGCCAATTAACTGGCAGCAACCAATGGCACTCAGTGACCAACACAGAGGAACACCATTCAGAAGTTAGTTGGTTTTCAGGAGGATGTGTTTCTGAGAACGCTGGGCCAAACCAATGGGAGAGTGCTAAGTACACCCAAATGAAGTAATTAAGCCCCCAGGCCGCAGTGATTGTCCTCAGTGAGAGAGGGTACAAACTTTGGTCACTTTCTGCACCTTGAAGTAAGCCCTCAAAATGTGGTGTGGCTATAGTGTCAGAGGTTAGGCCCTGTGCCTTGCTTTCTGCAGATGCCTGTCTACAAGGTCCTCGTGGTGCTGTGAATGTCCTCATTGTGAGATGTGGTGGATGCCCCATTCACTACTCCCTCAGTGAACCCCTCAGGGCAACGTCACAATCCCCAGTCAGTGAGAGACGTGCTTATTGTTTAATATTATGGTTCCACAATTGTTTGCCATACAGAATCATATTAGAATGGGAGATTAGGGGAGTCTCCTTCCATTTAAGGGGTGCAACAGACGATTTAAGACCCTTCTACTGCTTCACATTGCCAAAAAGGTGGAACTTTCCAATATTTATCAGTTTATATAGATTTCATAGCTTGGTTTATCTTCATTTACGTGTCACTCAAAGTGTCACATACTTGGCAGTAGAATGCCACTCATACGCATACTGACGCCATGAATATGTCACACTTAAGCAAAATGAATACTTGGCAGCTATGTCTCTGTCAATTGTGTATGTGTTAGAAATTGGGTCTCTACTTGGCAGAGGTATGTTGCCTGTCCTAGTAGGGACCACAATCCTAGTCAGGGTAAGTCAGATACACAATCTAAATGAACCTGTGCTCACCCTCTGGTAGCTTGGCACAGAGCAGTCGGGCTTAACATAAGAGGCAATGTGTAAAGTATTTGTGAAACACTTAAATTACAGTAGCACAACGAAAGACACCACAAAAGAAGACTCCACACCAGTTAAGAAAATTAGATCATATTTATTTGAGTAAAACAAGGCGAAAATGACAAAAATCAACTAAATAGAAGTCAAGGTATGATTTTTTAATGAATAAACTGAAATGCAGGGCAGTAAAGGCAATAGCGCTCAAAGGTTACTTGAAGTCATGCTAGACTGGGTTTATTCCAGTCTAGCATGTTACTTGAGGTCATGCTAGACTGGGTTAATTCCAAATTTCAGGCCACATCACGATAGAGGGCAGGCCGGCTACATGACCAATGCAGGGCCTACTGAAAAAGTACCTTGGATGGGATGAGCTTCGGCCTGGAAGACTCGATGCTTCAGTTTAAATCCACAAAGTCAGGTAGATGCATCGCTGTTGCACCTCACAGTTGGGTCCTGCGTTGGCATCAAACCCCTTCTGATGCAGGCCATGAGTAGTTGTCGAGCAGCGCACTGATGTTCTTGGGTTGGCAATGCCTTGTCGTCGCACTTCGCAGTCAGGTTCTGCGTCATCATTGAATCGGCACTTCATCAACATCGAAGGGTACTGCAATGGTTCAGAGCAGTGCAACAACCTCACTGCATCAGTTTCTGAAGAAAAACAGTTGCAGAATCTCCTCTCAAGGGCCAGGACTGGACTGGCACCTCTTGGCAGGACAGGACTCACAGTGGCAGAGTCCAGCAGCCGGAGCAGAGTGGAGGGAAGTCTTTGATGGCCCTGAAACTTCCAGAACAGGAGGCAAGCCCTTGGAGTCACTTTGTTCTTCAGAATTTGTAAAGAGCAAAGTCCAGTCCTTCTCACTCTCAGGCCGGAGGCACCAGGCTGCAAGCCAACACAGCAATGCAGCTGAGCAGAGTGGTGGTCTCTCCTGGCAGAATATCCTCAGATCCAGAAGTATACTGATTTGGTGGGGTTTGTGGTCCAGTACTTATACCCATTTGAGCCTTTGAAGCAGGGGAGACTTCAAAGAAAGGCTTTTGAAGTGCACAAGGCCCCTACCCTTCGTTTCATTGACTACGGACACTCTACAGGGAGTTATTCAGCTCTTTGTGTGGGACAGGCACATCTCTTTTCAGGTGTGTGTCAGATCTTCCCTCCCATTTAGCTGAGGAAGTCCCATTAGCCTGGTTATGGGCCATCAGGACGCAAATGTCACACCCCAGTTCCATTTGTGTGTGACTGCCTAGTGGGAATGCACAAAGCCCAGCTGTCACCTACCCCAAACGTGTATTCAGACACAGGCAGAGGCACAGAATGGTTAAAGTAATAAAATGCCAAATTTGTAAAAGTGGAATTTTCAGACTTACAATTCAAAATTCTACTTCACTATAAGTTGTAGTTTCACATTGTTAGTCTGGCAACACCACACTCCAAATTTCTATATTTTCCCAATTGGAAGTTACACTTAAAGGTTGCTTCAAGATAACCCCAATGTTAATCGAAGGGAGAAATAGGCCTTGCAGTAGTAATAGTTTTTCACTACAAGGACATAATAAACTTACAAGTACATGTCCAACCTATCAAATACACTGTACTCTGCCCTTGGGGCTAATTAGTGCCTACCACAGGGGTGACTCACATATAATAAAAAGGAAGGTTTGGGTCTGGCAAGTGGGTGCACTTGCCAGGTCAAGATGGCAGTTTATAACTGCACACAGAGGCTCTGCAGTGGCAGGCGTGAGACATGTTGAAAGGGCTACTTAAGTGGGTGACACAATCAGTACTGCAGGCCCATCAGTGGCATTTAATTTACAGGCCCTGGGCACATATAGTGCACTTCACTGGGGACCTAACTGTAAATTAAATATGCCAATTGGAGATAAGCCGATATTATCATGCTTACAGGAGAGAGCAAAAGCACTTTAGCACTGGTTAGCAGTGATAAAGTGTGTAGAGTCTCAATACCAACAAAAAATGACATCAGAAAAGGTGGATGAGAAAGGAAAAAAAGTTGATGGGAAGATCACCCCACAGCTGACAGGTATACCATATAGATTGTTCTTTTTGATGCTGTGGGTATTCCTAATGGGAGGATACATGGAAGGATTCCTAATGGATGGACAACCATCTCCTCTTGCTCCCCTCTCTGATTGATACTCCTGGCAGATTGAGCATAGTTGTATGTTACATGTGCACTGACAAATTATGCAGATCCTGATTTCACGAATAAGGATCTGTTAACTGCAGGCGCTAAGGCATTTTAGCACACCTTAGTTAGGTGCAAAAATGTTCAGTAAATGGACTCTACATTGAATATGCTCCAAAATGTGGATAACCATAGAAATGACCTTAAATAAGAAGTCAATACAAATCTTTGTAAATTGATTGACAACCTAATAATGACAGGAAATACACTCCAGCCAGCAGAAGGGGACATTCACACAATGGTTGAACTGCTTCATTTTCAAAATTGATATGAGTACATAGGCACGACAAGTGTCACAAGCTAAAGATAGCAGTTTGATTATATTCTGGGTTACAGATGTGAACGGCCCTGTGCTAGGCTACTGCCAACTATGCCAGTAACCCAATAAACAGAAATGTTGCAAGGAAACATATGTGCACATCTGCAGGGAGCCATTATCAATTAGCTCCATATTAATTGATCCTTACACCTTCACTCTTTTCACTTTTTCTTTTATTGAAAAACCACTTTCTTTTACAAAAACCTTTTCACCCCCTTCAACCTTTTTACTTGTAATACCAGTACATTTCATCCAAAGTTTTATTACAGTGATAATGTTTTAATCACATTCCAAAACAAAGCAGAGGTCCCATGAATAGTTCTTAATATTCTGATATAGTCACAGCGAACACATGTTTCGTGGCTCATTAACCACTTCTGCAGGGCTCAGGCTTTGCATTTACCACATTTTTAGAAGCCTTTGATGGGCTTCAACCACTGTGCCTTACATGTACACGCATAGTTCCGTACCAAGATGTCTTTCATCAGACAGGCCTTCCTGTATGTAATCATTGGTTTCTTACTAACTTCTTGGCCAATCACCAGGTCTTTCCCGATGATTTGCTAATGGTGCAGAAGTAATTGCCATATCCTGTTATACTGCTACTGTAGTGGGTGGCACAATCAGTGCTACATGCCCACTAGTAGCATTTAATTTACAGGTCGTAGGCACATATAATGCACTTTACTAGGGTCTTACAAGTAAATTAAATATACCAATTGTGGATAAGCCAATAACACCAGGTTTAGAGTACATAGAACCTGCTCTTTAGCACTGGTTAGCAGTTGTAAAGTGCACAGAATCCTAAATTGAACATAAACAAATTCAGCAAAAAGTGGAGGGAAAATGCAAAAAGTCTGGGATGACCCTGCACCGAGGGCCAAGCCCAAGGCTATGTTTAAATTGGCCCAAATCAGAAAGTTTGCTGTGCACTTAAGTCAAACTTAAGAGTGCACACAGTCCTCTGTGTGAAAATGACCTGATTGTTATTCACTGATTCAAGATCTATGGATCTTTATACTTGCTGGCTGTGGACATTCCGCCAGAATGGTATATTTTGTCTTCGGTCATATTTGTAGCAGCAGGAGTGGGAAAATGGGATTTCAGAGATGGAGTAAAAGCAAAATGGGGTTAACACCCACAAACTCATAAGGCGTTGGAATTCGCAAACAGTTAGGGTTCAATTTACAAATGTGTAATGCATTGTAGCACAACAACCATGTTTGCTGTTCTGCATTGCAAAATGGGGAAAATACAGCACAGAGCAACACTCACTAAGACTGGTCTTCTGCTGCTGCTATGGTCCCCTGCGCTGGTGCACAAATAGGCTGCCTTGCGACATGCATGGCTGCAGAATGGCCTAATACGAGTCTGCGCTGTCTAGCATAGGATTTCTACTGCAGCTATACCCTTTCAGCACAAATTCCTATGCATAGACAAACTCAGAAGGATCCAATCGATTGCACATGTGCTATCTGTGCACCCCAGTGCATATGCAATGCGTTGATGTTTTTTGAGAAATTAACACATTTGCCCTTGTTTATACCTGCTTCCAGTTGATGTTAGTCTTTGATGCAAAGCTCAGTCTGGTTATTTTAGTAGATCAGGCTGGACAGCAAAACCGATGGGTATTTGCACCGATCCGCTCAGGTAACACCCTTAGTAATGTCCCCCTGATGCAAACCGAGCATTGCAAAGCGTGTCTTTTGCTCTGAAGAAAGGGCACCTTTCCAGGGCAGACCATCTTTGGTGCTGAATACAAAAAACATGTAACACTTTTCGTCACTTTTATTTTCTTTTGTGTCGTTTTACACCCATGCAAATCCTTAGTACATCTGGCCCTTAGTTCTTTTTTATTCTGCAAAAATGTGCCTGTGCCATTTCAATGCGACTTAGGGGCTTCTCTGTGATGAGAAGCCTTTCGTCCATGGAGTAAAAAAGGTGCACAAAAAATGATCATTTACACCATCAACACTCCACTGTCTGCCGACTGGGAGTACTCACGGAAATGTAAGCTTTGCATAGATTTGCATGGAAACTTTCTTTGTTTTTTGTAAGTATGCAAAAATGCGTACCTTTCGGGAAACCATATATGTAAGCAGTTTCCGCTAAATCGGACAAATTGTTTTTTTACCGCTGCCAATTGCATTTCGTTTCGTTTCTCCTCTCTTTGTCCAGAAAAGACAATCCCTGACACTCCAAACCTGAATGAAATAGTAAGGAAGAGATCATACCAGATTGCAGTATGCCTGAAAGCATTAAGGATCCTAAGAAACGTTCAGCGATCGCAGAAAATGGTACATCTGGAATCATTTTGTGGGGGTTTATCTATACAAAGGAAGAAAGGTACTTGATCATCTCCTTCCTCGTCCCGTGTATTCTGACAGGCGTGCTCGGCAATGTGGCCATCATTACGACCATATGCGCCAAGAAGGGTCTTCGGATCCCGAAGAACCTCCTCATCTGTGAACTGTGTGCTGTGGACCTGGGCGGGCTCCTGTCCAGTGGCATTTACTTCTTCACCATGTTCACGCAAGACATTGTGAGTCCCATGACTTTCCAGTTTTGCCTCACACAGTACTTCTTTCTCATCGCCCACAGCGGTTTTCAAGTATTTACAGTCTCTATTATGGCGTTTGACCGGTATTATGTCATCTGTCACCCATTCGAATACACAAGAAGGTTCACCAACCAGTTTGTCCTCAAAATCCTGAGCTTCTCATGGGCATTTTCGTTTCTTTACCCCTTTGTCTATGTACTTTCTTTCTCAGGGCGGCAACTGTGCCACTTGGTCAACTCTTGCAGCTTCCTGTGCACCGCAGCATCCCTGGAGAGCAGCATTTGTTCGGATGACCTGGTTCCTTTGCTCATCAAACTTTACAGAGTCTCTATGATGGCCGCACACCTGATTGTCTCCGTTTCTTTGGTTGGATTCTCCTACTATAAAATCTTCATGGTGTCCAGGAGCGCGCGACTCAGCGTTTCTTCAAGACGGGCTCTTCAGACGGTTGTCACTCACTCTTTGGTTCTAGGCATTTTCTATTCGACCGCAGGGCTCCTCGTGGTCACCGGAACCATGCCATTGACCGATGCAACAGAGGAAAGTACTTTGGCCATCCTGCGGGCCTGCGTTGACCTTGTGTATTTCACAGTGCCTTCGACGTTCAACCCCATCATATACGGCCTGCGAAGCGAAGACCTGAGAAAAGAGTTGGTGAAGTTTGTAATGCGATTGCTGAAATGTCACTATTCGAATTCAGTATCAGGTGTGAACAGGAAGACAATAAAGGCTCAGCCCAGTTCTGGGGTTGACCTCAGAGCTACAGAAAGTAATGGCCTGAAGAAGGTGCAAGCAGGCATTACACAGGTAAAACCATTTCAGTACAAAACAAAGGTAGAAAAATAACCACACAAAGCATTGCTGCCTCTTTTTCTTATGACGATTATATTAACCATGTTTATGCTGCATGGTAAATTTAATAAATGACACATGCACCTTCAATGAGAAAAGTATTTTGTCCCAAGTTTATTCATGACACAAGTTCAGTTAACTTACAGGTGTGAAAGGATGGATGCATGTATTACTCACGTGAAACCACTGGAGAACATAGCAAAGGTGGAGAAACAGGCGCACATTTGTCTCCTATATATCATGGAAACCGAAGAACCTAAAAGTGTTTTCAGCAGGTTTTGTTTTTTCTCTCCCTTCTTTACAACAATGTGCTCATTGTATTTAAAACATCAAAAACGGTGTCATTCTACACCCTACGTTTCACCAATATTCCACTTTCCTGTTAGATATTTAATTTGAAAGCAATGCCTACACGCAGTCTTGCCCATTTTATTTTAGATCTCGCGTTAGTCAAGACCTTTTTGATTTTACAAAAATTATATATATAAATATATATATATATATATATATATATATATATATATATATATTTATTTATTCGGCCTGACAATAGCCACTACGTTTTGATTTTATTGCACTTATTTAAAATACACTTACTTAGAGCGGATTTAGGTCAGTCCTCTTTTTCCATTGGTCTGTTGTTGTGCCGTTCACATTTTTATTCCACTAACTACATGATACAACATAGGAAAGAGGGCCAGCCCACTCCAGCCATTGGCCAACGTTCCAATGAATTTCTTATCTTTCACAACGAACACATCTGCCCAAAAAGTAGTTTCGTTTAGTGCCAACGCTACTATAGCAATGTGTTCTTTTTGAGACCAGACAAATATATATCTGTTTTTAGCCATTTTTAGGGTCGAGCCTGCGTTGCATGCGCTCGTGCATGCGTATCCCAGCGAGACGTTTTTGTATTTAGAAAAGGGCTCGGAGCCCTGTCAACTTCACGTCAGTGTTTTTTATTGGTTCGTGGGCTTGCCTAATAAAATCTGCTTGCTTTCATTAGTCGAAGGCACACATACGTCATGCCTTTTCCGGTGGCTGGCCCTCCTCGAGCGCAGCGACCAAGTACAGAAAACATACAGGGCTCGCTGTTTTCCATCGGGCTAGTGGACTTATTTTTCTCTAATTTACGAGCACGATCTCGCTTGGCAGAAGTCGAGCGCTTTACATAGTTAATTTCACTTTTTCGGGTTATGTACATAAATGCACTTATGCCCGATAGGTGAAAAGTCGGGTTAGGAGTTTACAACGCGATCAGCTCTAACATGAGCAAACGCGAGACCCGTTGCATTGTAAATGCTTGTTTATTTTACATTGTCGGGGTTTCCAATAACGGTATAAAAAATCATGACAAAACAAAACAAGTATTGACAAAGACAAAAGGTGGCAGCCTAAGCCCAAACTACTGGCTTTATGAGGGCATGTATTTGTTTAAAGCTGTGTTCTTGCAAATATTCCTCAACCTCTGACAGGCCAATTGTTTAGGTTTCTGTCCAAGATACATCAATTAAGTTTCTAGCAAACACAGATGTGGTTACTCAGGTGTCTCACCTGTATTTTCTCAACCCTCATATATACACATGCATTCAGCACACACACTCAGACTGCGCACATTGTCCACACTGAAGCTATCCTTAACCAGGAAGTGTTATTTCACACACTGCCAGACACACACTCATCATGTGGACACTGCATAACTCTCCACTTTTCATGTATTGCAATTCATGCAAGCACACATATACTCAGCACATGCTGATCCTGCGCACACACTACACAGCACTATATCCCTCATATAATGTATTCTTCTCAGGTATACATAAACCCAATACATGCACTATCCACACATGCACTGCACAGTATTGCAATATATGACTGTAATGTACCATTCCAAGCACACATGCAACCAACGCTGAGTTAGTACTCCTGTGTTATGTAAAACTCCACAACCTACCGGATGTAGGCCAAGGGTGAGTTAAGCACCCAGCAGCTGAACTTTTAATAGGTGAGGGAGTCTGTAGGCCTCAATCCAGTAAAACTGGGTAAAAAGGTCCTGTTTACTACTACTGATTACTACACAATATGCTCCCACCACCACACTTTTGCTGCTTAATTCCTGGTAAAGGATGTAGCCTTCTACTGCTATGACACTATTGATTTGGGCATCCCTCCCGGTCCATACAATACCGCAATCTGTGAGACAGCCATACTTATGGAGCACACGTATGGTCCATGTTTGCCTATAACACAAAATCATCATTAGGGATTGTAGGAAGGTAGCTTCTTTCTAGCCTTGTTACCCCCACTTTTGGCCTGTTTGTGAGTATGTGTCAGGGTGTTTTTACTGTCTCACTGGGATCCTGCTAGCCAGGACCCCAGTGCTCATAGTGGAAACCCTATGTTGTCAGTGTGTTTGATATGTGTCACTGGGATCCTGCTAGCCAGGACCCCAGTGCTCATAAGTTTGTGGCCTATATGTGTTCCCTGTGTGGTGCCTAACTGTATCACTGAGGCTCTGCTAACCAGAACCTCAGTGTTTATGCTCTCTCTGCTTTTAAAATTGTCACTGCAGGCTAGTGACTAATTTTACCAATTCTCATTGGCACACTGGAACACCCTTATAATTCCCTTGTATATGGTACCTAGGTACCCATGGTATTGGGGTTCCAGGAGATCCCTATGGGATGCAGCATTTGTTTTGCCAGCCATAGGGAGCTCAGACAATTCTTGCACAGGACTGCCACTGCAGCCTGAGTGAAATAACGGCTACGTTATTTCACAGCCATTTTCACTGCACATAAGTAACTTAAAAGTCACCTATATGTCTAACCCTCACTTGGTGAAGGTTAGGTGCCAAGTTACATAGTGTGTGGGCACCCTGGCACTAGCCAAGGTGCCCCCACATTGTTCAGGGCAAATTCCCCGGACTTTGTGAGTGCGGGGACACCATTACACACGTGCACTACATATAGGTCACTACCTATATGTAGCGTCACAATGGTAACTCCGAACATGGCCATGTAACATGCCTAGGATCATGGTATTGTCACCCCAATACCATTCTGGTATTGGGGGGACAATTCCATGCATCCCCGGGTCTCTAGCACAGAACCCGGGTACTGCCAAACTGCCTTTCCAGGGTTTCCACTGCAGCTGCTGCTGCTGCCAACCCCTCAGACAGGTTTCTGCCCCCCTGGGGCCTGGGCTGCCCAGTCCCAGGAAGGCAGAACAAAGGATTTCCTCTGAGAAAGGGTGTTACACCCTCTCCCTTTGGAAATAGGTGTGAAGGGCTGGGGAGGAGTAGCCTCCCCCAGCCTCTGTAAATGCTTTGATGGGCACAGATGGTGTCCATCTCTGCATAAGCCAGTCTAAACCGGTTCAGGGATCCCCCAGCCCTGCTCTGGCGCGAAACTGGACAAAGGAAAGGGGAGTGACCACTCCCCTGACCAGAGGTGCCCAGAGCTCCTCCAGTGTGTCCCAGACCACTGCCATCTTGGATTCAGAGGTGTTGGGGCACAATGGACAGCTCTGAGTGGCCATTGCCAGCAGGTGACGTCAGAGACCACTCCTGATAGGTGCTTACCTCTTTCAGTAGCCAAGCCTCCTTTCTCAGTAGCCAAACCTCCTTTCCTGGCTATTTAGGGTCTCTCCTCTGGGCTATTCCTCAGATAACGAATGTAAGAGCTCACCAGAGTTCCTCTGCACTTCCCTCTTTGACTTCTGCCACGGATCGACCGCTGACTGCTCCAGGACGCCTGCAAAACTGCAACAAATTAGCAAGACGACTACCAGCAACATTGTAGCGCCTCATCCTGCCGGCTTTCTCGACTGTTTCCTGGTGGTGCATGCTCTGAGGGCTGTCTGCCTTCACCCTGCACTGGAAGCCAAGAAGAAATCTCCCGTAGGTCGACGGAATCTTCCCCCTGCCAACGCAGGCACCATACTTCTGCATCACCACTCATCTGGGTCCCCTCTCATCCTGACGAGCGTGGTCCCTGCAACACAGGAGCTGGGTCTAAGTGTCTCCCACAGTCCAGTGGCCCTTCTGTCCAAATTTGGTGGAGGTTAGTCCTTGCCTCCCATGCCAGACAGCAAACCTGTGTACTGCGTGATTTGCAGCTGCTCCGGCTTCTGTGCTTTTTTCCAGGACTTCCTTTGTGCACAGCCTAGCCTGGGTCCCCAGCACTCCGTCCTACATTGCCCAACTCGCTGACTTGGACTTCAATGTCGTGGAACCCTCCTTAGTGACTCTGAGTCGACCGCTGTCCTCAGATCTTCTAAGTGCCTGTTCCGGTACTTCTGTGGGTGCTGCCTGCTTTTGCGGGGGCTCTCTGAGTTGCTGATAACCCCCCTGTCTCCTCCTCCAAGGGGTGACATCCTGGTCCTTCCTGGTCCCCAGCAGCTCCCAAAATCCTTAACTGCAACTCTTGCAGCTAGCAAGGCTTGTTTGCAGTATTTCTGCATGAAAACACTTCTGCAACCTCCAGCACGCCGTGGGACACCTTCTCATCAAAGGGGAAGTTCCTGGCACCTTCCGTTGTTGCAGAATCTTTGGCTTCTTCCACCCGGAGGCAGCCCTTTTGCACCTTCATCCGGGGTTTAGTGGGCTCCTGCCCCCCCGGACACTTGTGTGACTCTTGGACTTGGTCCCCTTCCTTTACAGGTCCTCAGGTCCAGGAATCCTTCTTCAGTGTTTTACTGGTGCTTGTGGTTCTAGCAGAATCCCCTATCACGACTATTCTGTCTTTCTGGGATAGTAGGGTAACTTTACTCCTACTTTTCAGGGTCTTGGGGTGGGGTATCTTGGACACCCTTACTGTTTTCTTACAGTCCCAGCAACCCTCTACAACCTACCATAGGTCTGTGGTCCATTCGTGATTCGCATTCCACTTTTGAAGTATATGGTTTGTGTTGCCCCTAGACCTATGTCTACCTAGTGCATCCTATTGTGATTCTACATTGTTTGCACTACTTTTCTTACTGTTACTTACCTGTTTTGGGTTTGTGTACATATAATTTGTGTATATTACTTACCTCCTAAATGAGGGTATCCTCTGAGATACTTTTGGCATATTGTCACTAAAATAAAGTACCTTAATTTTTAGTAACTCTGAGTATTGTGTTTTCTTGTGATATTGTGCTATATGATATAAGTGGTATAGTAGGAGCTTTGCATGTCTCCTAGTTCAGCCTAAGATGCTTTGCCATAGCTACCTCTATCAGCCTAAGCTGCTAGAAACACCTCTATTCTACTAATAAGGGAGAACTGGACCTGGCACAAGGTGTAAGTACCACAAGGTACCCACTATAAGGCAGGCCAGCCTCCTACAGGGATCCCCAAAAAAGTACAGTTTGGCACTCATGGCAAGAGCACGTCTCTTACAATGCTGAGGTCTTTTCTGTCCCAACAACTTTGCTCTGGACTTGTGTCACACAAATCCAGGTAATGCAAAGCAGCGTAAAGTGTCATTTTGGAATTTACCTTCCAGTGCAAATCATGATTGTGCTACTTTGTTCTACTTTGCGCCAAGGGGGACATCCATGGGTGTTATGTGGGCATTCCCATGAATCCACCTCTTGATTTATTTTCATACCAAGCATTCTCTGCTAAAAAGAGGTAGACAAGACATTGTACTAACAAATTAGCACCTCCTCAAAGAAGGCCTAAAGTTTGAGGAGAGTTTTCTTTTCTCAAAACCTTTCCAACTTGGCATGTGTGCTGCACTGTACATACAGCCTATATCCAAAGTTGGAAAAGTATTAACCCTTGTCTAAGCATAGTATTTTGTAGTGGAAGGGTACTGTTCCAGTACAAAAGCTATGCTTGACATCACCCCCACATTCATGCACTTCGGTGGAAGGGTGTGTGTGTTTACATAACGCAGCCAAAAGTGCACCAGCGCAGGGGGAGAGACAAATAGGGGCATATTTATGAGCCCCTAGCGCCACCTTGCACCACTTTTGCGACATTTATTTTGCTGCAAATGTGCGTCACAGTGGCATTTCCCATGTGCCATCTTTACAAAGTTGCGCCACTTTGTAAACTCTTGCGCCACATTATGCCTGCGCCAGGCATAATGTGTGCAAGGGGGGCGTTCTCCCGTTAGAGTGGCTGAAAAAATGGTGTAAGGAAATCGCTGAGATTTCCTTGCAATGTTTTTTGTCACTTTTAACACCTGCTCAGAGCAGGCATTTAAAGGGGGCTTCCATTATTTTGAATGGGCCCCCATGTACTCTGCAGGAGTAGCACCAACATTTCGGTGCTACTCCTGCAGAGTACATCAATAGCGTCACATAGAATGAAGCTATTGCCCCCTACCCTGTGCCATGATGCGCCGTATTTTAAATATGGCGCACGCATGGTGGCGGTAGGAGGGCGCTGGGAAAGTGGCACTGCACTCGGTACAGTGCCACTTTCCATAAATCTGCCCCATAGTGCCTTATTTTGGTAGACAGCTTGTTCTGTCTTCTCCCTTTCTTGCACCACTGTACAGCAATGTTCATTGTTTTTGATTGTAATGAATGGAAATATTACTGAACATCGGAATGATAGCTCATGATTACTTGACATTAAGGTTATACCCTGGTGATGGCAAGCATCCTTTGGTATGAACAGGTAATGCAAGAAAGTGGATGGCCGCTGTCTACAGAGTAACTTGGAATAGCTGAAGTAATGGCCAGACTACCAGGAAGCAATTCTAGGTGAATCCATAGCTGAAGTTCAGGCAACAACATCTCTGAACCGACATAAAGAAAGTTAGTAAATAAGAATGAACATCTTCATCCTGTAATTCCTTAACTAGGGGACTAATTTTGTTCCTTGCAGTGAAAGGAACATCCCTTCAACTTGTGTTTAAAGGAAATAACATTAGCTTTCAATTTCATTTTATTGGAGAATTATTTGATCTTCCCTAATTCTTTATGAAAAATAACTTTGCATTATAAAATTACATTCTCAGTATCTCTTACAGTCAACATAAAGTTGATAGGTAGATCTAAGGCAAGGTTACGTGCCACCCCTAAGTTATTTTGATGCCTCCATCCCATGATACGCCGGTCTTCCTTGACAACATACATCTTCCCCAGAATGGTGTGCTAGAAAGGGAAGCAACAAAGTAATCCCGAATGGCAGTGAGACTCATTCCATAACCAAAACTTCTGATAGTGATAGTACAGTATCAAGTTATCTGTTTGTTCCACGTTTTCATGAAGAACACATCCAATATAAAGGAGACCCCGACTCAACAAGCATCATAGTAGGTATGCTATCAATCGTGGCTTTACCCTGGGGAATTCCACAGTTAAATAATGACCGGTACTGTACCCGTTCTTGTGTGGCTTCTCAGTTGTCCTCTTTATGTCTAAAGTATGGCCTTAGAGCTTGCAATGGTCGTACGCGTTCTGACTTAAACACCATGCCCACATTTAAACGAGGTAGGTCGACAAGTGTCATAGACTATTTCCTGGGGGATGCTAGGATATGGCCTTTGTTGAGGGAAATGAGGGTGGACCTACAATGTGAGAGTGATCATTATCCCCTGCTTCTTAATCTCTCAGGGGATATATTTAGGAGGACATCTAATAATCAACTCACTGTGGTTCCATCTCCATGTTTGAATAATAACTCCACAAGGGTTGGGTGGCCAAAGGTGACGTCTAACCCTTTTTTGATACATGGGATTTACCAATTGTTTATAGATAATTTGGAAGCCAATGAAGAACAGGATGCTAATGACATTCCTATATTTAGTATACACAACAGTATGTTTTCTAAACTTCAGAGTTTTTTAAATAATAAGGTTGGGTTTAGACCCGGGGGAGGGAACTCGGTCCGAAACGGATGGTTTGATGAAACCTGCTCTAGGGCAAAGTCTGGGTTAAAAACAGCAATTATGACTGGTATAAGGGGAGAGATACAACAAGCCAGACGTGTAGACAAGGAGGTCATATTGCGAGCAAAAAGATCATGGGAAGATTCTATTTGGCAGGAATTATTGGATGCATCAAAATTAAATAATAATATGCTGTTTTGGGAACTGCTGTCTAAACAACAAAGAGGGGGTAGGAGCGGTACTAGGAATCACATACAGCCAGAAAGCTGGGTAGATCATTTCTCTCGCCTTTATGCTACACCTGAAAACACCTTGGTACTTGATTCTCATGACGGAGATCAGGTCCTTTCATTGTTGTTGGATGTGACTCTTTAGGGGAGGGTGTCAATGCCCTTGAGGATCATATTTTTTTCTCCATGGAAGAAACCCTTGATGCAATCAACTCTCTTAAACCAGGCAAAGTCCCTGGTCCGGATGAGCTCCCGGGAGATCTTTATAGATCTGAACCTGTCATATGGTCCTGGTATATAAATTCAATTTTGAATAAAATTGCTGCAGAGGGCCAAATTCTGAGTACGTGGAAAGGGGCCGAAATCATCCCTATTTATAAAAAGGGCAATGCAAACCTCCCAACTAATTATAGACCAATTAGCCTCATTGACAACTTACAAAAAGTTTTTGCTAAACAACTTTTAGGGAGGCTAACTAGTTGGAATTTAGACCACCAAATCCTCTCCCCACTCCAGGTGGGGTCTGCCCAAAAACTAGCACGGTTGCTCAGGTTTTTAGGTTGGCTGTCTTACACTGGAAATATGTAGTTCTTGCCAAGCAACACTTGTATGTTGTTTTTGTAGATCTGCGTTCCGCCTTGGACTTGGTCCCAAGATTAAAACTGTGGGAAGTGTTGTACAGATTAGGGGCCCCAGTTAACATAATTCAAATACTAAAACAGTTGCATGAAAACACGTATGCGCAAGTGCGTTGGGGTAATCAAGGTGAGCTGACTGAAAAATTCCTATTCAAAGGGGAGTTCGTCAGGGTTGTGTGATGGCTCCATTATTGTTCTCCCTATTTATTAATGAGGTGGCGCAGGCCCTGAATTCTTGTCAGAATGATGCCCCCTCCTTGAATGCTCAGAAAATTCCCATTCTTCTTTTTGCTGATGACTCACTTCTTATTTCTAAGACACCAATGGGGTTACAAATTCTTGTTAATAAATTTAGGGGCATATTTATACTCCGTTTGCGCCGAATTTGCGTCGTTTTTTTTAACGCAAATTTGACGCAAAACTAACTCCATATTTATACTTTGGCGTTAGACGCGTCTAGCGCCAAAGTTCATGGAGTTAGCGTCATTTTTTGGCGTGAACACCTTCCTTGCGTTAATGATATGCAAGGTAGGCGTTCCCGTCTTAAAAAATGACTGCGATGCATATGCGTCGTATTTATACTCCCGGGCAAAAATGACGCCCGGGAGTGGGCGGGACAAAAAAACCCGTATTTGCGCCGGATTTTAGCGCCTGGGTCAGGGCAGGCGTTAAGGGACCTGTGGGCTCAGAATGAGCCCAGAGGTGCCCTCCCAAGCCCCCAGGGACACCCCCTGCCACCCTTGCCCACCCCAGGAGGACACCCAAGGATGGAGGGACCCATCCCAGGGAAGAAAAGGTAAGTTGTGGTAAGAATTTTTGTTAATTTTTTTTTGTGGCATAGGGGGGCCTGATTTGTGCCCCCCTACATGCCACTATGCCCAATGACCATGCCCAGGGGACAGAAGTCCCCTGGGCATGGCCATTGGGCAAGGGGGCATGACTCCTGTCTTTGCTAAGACAGGAGTCATGTTAATGGCGTCTGGGCGCCCAAAAAAAATGGCGCAAATCGGGTTAAGACGATTTTTTTGCCTCAGCCTGACTTGCCCCATTTTTGGACGCCCAAACGCCATTTTTCCCTACGCCGGCGCTTACTGGTGTACGTGGGTTTTTTTCACGCACACCAGGCAGCGCTGGTCGGCTAATGCCGGCTAATGCCATTCAATAAATACGGCGCCCGCATGGCGCTGCAGGCGCTATTTTTTTTGGCGCAAAACTGCGTTAGCGCAGTTTTGCGTCAAAAAGTATAAATATGGCCCTTAGTTCATTCTGTAGGGATTTTTGTCTGGAGTTGAATTTCAGCAAAACAAAATTGACGGTATTCAATTCTGGACCATGCAAGTAATGTACCATTAGATTGGATAATGCTCCCTTGAGCAAGGTCAGTTCAATAGACTATTTGGGAGTGAGGCTAACAAGTAAATTTCATTGGGAGGACCAGATTAGCAAAAGTGTGGGGCTCTTACAGCATAGAGCAGCATCTATCCTGCGCTTTCATAAAAGTATGACTATACAAAAGCTGTATCTCCAGCTATTAAGATCTACGTGGCTAAGGTGCAGGGAGCTGTTGTCTATGGTGCGGAGGTATGGGAATTCTCCAATAGAAACAGCTGTGGGTGAAAACAACTTTGCGAGGGTCTTGATTGCATGCCCTCGCAGTACACCATTGATCCCAATGTTTCTTGATCTGGGGTTAAATCGAGTAGCTGATTTATTTTCTCTGAGACCCTTATTATACTGGGTAAGGATTTGGACTGTCCCCGAATTGGATATATATAAGATCTCACTCCTTGAATTATTAAAGAGACCTAATGCTGCTACTATTCCTTGGGTCAGACATGTGTCCAATTGGTTTCGTACCTTGGGTTTGGAAGATTATTGGAAGACTCCTCATAACTTAGAGAAATCCCATAAAAATGTTTTGAAATCTGCATACTGGTCTTATGTAAGGAATGATTATATTTGCTGCAAATCTCATGGTCGATTAACTAACCTTTTTATTGACTTCAAGTGGTATCCGCTGTATGAACCTTATTTAGATATGATACCCGACTTATTGGGTAAAGGTTTATATGCTAGATTTCATTTTGGGACCTTGATGTATTTGACAAGTAGTTGGAGGTCAACTGTTACTCCCAACACATGCCCAGCATGCGGAGGCGCCCCATAAACAGTGGAACATTTTATGTTTTTCTGCCCTGCTTATTCTTCTCCCCGGTCAAAATGGATTCGTAAAATTTGTTGTGAAATGGGGCTGAGTCAATGTAGTATAGCATTAAGGGTTTTAAAAAGTAATAATTCTAATGTGTTAGTTCTTGCCGTTAGCAAGATTTTAGTGGCAGCATGGCTCATATGTAACCGTTTTGTAAATAAGGTTTTATGAAGATTGATTGGTTGGGATTTTAGATGAATAGTCTCAGATTTTTCTTTTAAAAATATTTATTGCTCAGTGGTCTTAATCAAGGATTGCATTGGTTTTATAATGAGTTTTGATGTATTGTGATGCTTTGGTGGTTAACTGACCGAATAAAGCTTGTGTTGATTGATTGAATCGTGGCTTTACAAATTGGGGGTTTACATAGTTCACAATCATTGTCATTAACTTTAACTTTGTTAACTGAATCTGAACCCTAAATGGCCAACACAAAATTGTCCTTCTCAAGCCCCACACTGGCGGTTTAGCTATTCCTTTCTAAGATCTAACACAGGATTTACAGAGCATTAAGATTTGCAAACAAAACAAAAGTGTCTAGGTTTTCCACATTTCAAACACTCTGTTAATAGCAGGGCAAACAGCTCTGTTTGGACGCATCTTTCCACCACAACAGTTGAATGTCCCTTTGAATTAACTTTGCTCTTTAATTCTGGTAGGTTTTGTTTTATCTTTACTTATAACAAAAGCCACATCATTTGCCAAATCTTTGTCTTTATCTAAAAGTTTAAACAATTTGGTGGATCAATCAATTCCTTCAGGAAGTGAAGGATTCTTCTGTCCCGACAACCGCTCCTGAATCGTTTTTGCTCTAGCACTGCATAACTGGTCTCTAATACATTGGCCAGTGATTACAGCAAACGTCCAGTTAGCCTCAAGAAAAGATGGTGTCACAACATAGTTTTTGATTCATTAGCAAGTTGATGCCTTGAGTAGAAGTTGTATCTCTCCATAATGACATGAGGTTTTTCAGTAAATTGCAATTTGATCTCACTGTATACATCAAAATTCTGCCCTTTAAACCTTTGAAGCAGATTAACCAGTGGTAAACACTCAAATATCTCAAGTGCTTCGTCCCCTGAAAAATATAGAGGAATGCCCTTATTGCTAAGAGCTGAAAACGAATCACCATCTATGGCAACCATCTAGTTAGTGTATAAACCAAACCACTTAACTTCATTTAATACTTTGTTCTCTTGGGTTTGGAGTAGTGGAGGTGGCATTTAGAACATGATTGAAAATGGCAGTTAAATCAAAAGTATCTGACTGCCCTACTTGAAGAGTTTGCACTTGAATAAATGTTAACCACTGCACAACATCTAAGCAAATGTTACAGCATGAGCAAATGGTATACAATTAAATAAAAAATAATCGCAAGGTGTTGGAAGATCGTGTGTCCCACTGGCCAAACGTGGTACAGGACAGCTGAGAAACCAATGCACTGCCTCATATTAAGCTGCTGGGTAACTAGACTGCTGCAGGATCTCAAGTTGCCAACAAGCAATGAAGGTGTCGGAAACAGAGGTATCAAAGCAAGGTGGCAGCATGCTGCCTATGAAGATGCTGGGTGGCCCACAGCACTTCATTACTGTTAGACCTGACAGCCTTAGGGTGATCACCCCTAACTTTTTGCCTGCCTTCCTCCTTCACTTTTGAGATACTGTTTTTGCTGGTTTTTAGACTCTGCACACTTTACCACTGCTAACCAGTGCTAAAGTGCATATGCTCTCCCCCTTTAAACATGGTAACATTGGATCATACCCAATTGGGCTATTTAATTTACTTATTAGTCCCCAGTAGAGTGCACTATATGTGCCAAGGGCCTGTAGATTAAAAGCTACTAGTGGGCCTGTGGCACTGATTGTGCCATCCACTTAAGTAGCCCCTTAACCTTGTCTCAGGCCTGCCATTGCAAGGCCTGTGTGTGCAGTTTCACTGCCAATTTGACTTGGCATTTAAAAGTACTTGCCAAGCCTAAAACTCAATTTTTTCTACATATAAGTCACCCCTAAGGTGTGCCCTCGGTAACCCCTAGCGCAGGGTGCTGTGTAGGTAAAAGGCAGGACATGTACCTGTGTAGTTTACATGTCCGGGTAGTGTAAAACTCCTACATTAGTTTTTACACTGCTGTGAGGCCTGCTCCCTTCATAGGCTAATATTGGGGCTGCCTTCATACATTGTTTGAGTGGTAGCTGCTGATCTGAAAGGAGTAGGAAGGTAATATTTAGTATGATCAGAATGGTGATACAAAATCCTATTGACTGGTGAAGTTGGATTTAATGTTACTATTTTAGAAATGCCACTTTTAGAAAGTGAGCATTTCTCTGCACCTAAATCTTTCTGTGCCTTACAATCCATGTCTGGCTGGATTTAGTTGACAGCTCCTTGTGCATTCATGCATACACTCCCCAAACACAGGATACTCAGCCTCACTTGCATACATCTGCATTTTGGATGGGTCTTCCTGGGCTGGGAGGGAGGAGGGCCTGCTCTCACACAAAGGACTGCCACACCCCCTACTGAGACCCTGGCAGACAGGATTGAACTGAAAGGGGACCTGGTGCACTTCTAAGCCACTCTTTGAAGTATCCCCCACTTCAAAGGCACATTTGGGTATAAACACAGGGCCTCTGCCCTACCAACTCAGACACTTCCTGGAAAAGAAACCTGAACCAGAACCTGCACCCTGACAAGAAGAACTGCCTGGCTGCCCAAAGGACTCACCTGACTGCTTTCTGAGAAGGACTGCTGCCTTGCTGTTGCCCTGCTGTCTTGCTGCTCTCTGCTCTCCAAGGGCTTGGATAGAGCTTGCCTCCTGTTCCCTGAAGTCTCAGGACCAAAAAGACTTCTCTCCTGCAGCTGAAATCCCTGTGCGGTGAAAATTCAACGCACTGCCTGCCAAAACTGACGCACAGCCTGCTCGCGGTGAAAAATTCACTGCACGCCGAGCCCGGAACAACGCAGCCCGACTTCACGACAGAAGATCGACGCATCGCCAGCGACGCGACCTGAACTTCAACGCACGGCCCTACTGGATCGACAAAAGCCAATTCAGAATGATGCAGCCCGACTTCCTGAGAAGAATCGGCTCAGCGCCTGCTGTGCGGAAGAAAATTCCATGCATCGGCCACCGGAATCGACGCAGTACCTGTGACTTTACTTCGCAAGCCCAGGATTCCATGCATCATCCCCGGGGCGTCCAAAAACCCCGCAACCCAACGAGGATCCAAGTCCACGTGCTGGAAATCGATGCAACGTCTTCCCTGCGTGGAAAATAACGACACAAGTCCGTGTGTGAAGGGGTGAAACCGACGCACACCTACCGTTTTCCATGCACCTCCTCCTCTGCGGTCCCTTGCGAGGATTTTTCAATGCAAACCAGGTACTTTGCCCTGCAAGAGACACTTGTTGTTTCTAGGAGCACGTAAGACACTTTTTATTGCTTTTACAGTAATATTTCAATTCTAAGACACTTTATATCACTTTCAGTGATATCCCTACATTTGCTTACTTCATCTTTAATCGTTTTGACCTGCATTTATCCAGATAAATATTGTATACTTTTCTAAACACTGTGTGGTGTATTTTTTGTGGTGCTATATTGTGTTATTGTATGATTTATTGCACAAATACTTTACACATTGCCTTCTAATTTAAGCCTGACTGCTCAGTGCGAAGCTACCAGAGGGTGGGCAAAGGATAATTTGGATTGTGTGTGACTTACCCTAACTAGAGTGAGGGTCCTTGCTTGGACAGGGGGAAACCTGACTGTCAACCAAAGACCCAATTTCTAACAATTACACACACTGCTTTTGCTGGTAATGCTGAATGGCTGAGAACAGCGGCCAATGATGTGAAGTGGATGTTAAGGTGCAGCCAAAATAACTCAGAAGCAATGAGTCATCAGAACACAGCACTTTCAGCTGTGGGAAGCAGTTGAAGGCGAAGATATACAGAGGATGAAACAGGCTATCAGAGCAAGAAAAAAAAACAGCAACAGAAGCAATGAACACAGATGGCCTATGGTGAGGACAGGGCTAGAGACAATTGCCTCCACATCGCCAATAATAAATAATGGCGAGACAACTTTGAAGATTGAAAGGGGAGCTTTAATCAAGGTTTGAGCCCTCAACTGCCCGGAGGCAGTGTCACCTTTCTTGAGTACAGACGACAACAGCTCACAACTAACATAAGAAAGAAAAGTAAACAACAAATTAATTTACACAGCTCAGGTGAAGTGAGAACACATTTGGATTGAAAGTAAACACCACAATGACCCAACTCAAAATGAAATTACCAGAAACCAGGTTAAGGAGAGAAGTACTACTCTAAATTGGTTGATTGGAATTTCAATGTGAAATGAAGCACTGACTCTGGTTGGCAAAGAGCTGCTGGCCAACTACTATGAACTGGAAACATAAGCTAGAGGTCCTCACCATATCGAGGAAGAACACCTACATTGACAGACATCTGCTTGGACCTGCTTTATTGCTTCAAGAAAGTGGAGTGGAGGGCTGACTATTTTCTAAAGGCTTAAGTATGATGATCAGCGCTGTTGCTCCTAATTAATCAATCGAATTTGTAGAGCGTGGCTGCATCACCCGTGAGGGTATCAAGGCATTGGGAGGGTGAGCTGCCAGTTCTTCTGTTGGTTGAACATCCATGTCTTGAGGTCCTTCCTGAACTGCAGGAGCAATGGTGAGGCTCTGAGGTGCAGGAAGAGGTTGTCTCAGGTCTTAGCCACCAGGTGGGAGAAGGAGTGGCATCTGTTGTTCATCTGGCGGATGTGACATATAACTGTTAGGGAGAGAGATTCAGAGCGGAGTTTCCTGGTATGTTGGTGGAAGTTCATTTGAGTGTTGAGATACACCGGTCCTTCATTGTGTAGTGCCTTGTAATCATGGGTGAGCAGCTTCAACTGGCATATCTTTGCAACTGGTAGCCAGTGGAGTTTCCTGAGGTGAGGGGTGATATGAGTCCGTCTGAGGAGGTCGAGGATGGGTCTGGCTGCAGTGTTCTTGATAGTCTGGAGTTTCGTCATGAGTTTTGCTGTAGTTCCAACGTAGAGGGAGTTGCTGTAGCCTAGTCTGCTGGTGATGAAAACTTGTGTGACTGGTCACCTAGTGTTGGGTGGGAGCCATCTGAAGACCTTACTGAGCATTCTTGAGGATGAGGAAGCAAGCGAGGAGACGGCACTGACCTGCTTCTTCATGGGGAACTGGCTGTCAAGGATGATGCCAAGGTTGCAGGAGTGTTTGGTGGATTTGGGTGTTGGGCCCAGCTCAATTGGCTACCATTTGTTGGTTGTTCCAAAGGGTGTCCTTGCCTTTCCCAAAGATGAGTACTTCTGTCTTGTTGATGGTGAGTTTGAGACAGTTGTTGTTCATCCATGCGGCCACGTCTTTCATTCATCTTTGGAACTTGTCCTTGCTGATCATTAGTGAGGGAAAGGATTAGTCGGGTGTGATCCACGTTGGAGATGATGTTGAATCCGTGGCACTTGATGATGTTTGCCAGGGGTGTCATGTATACGTTAAAGAGGGTTGGGCTGAGTGATGAGCCTTGAGGTACACCGCAGGTGATGTACTTAGGGAGTGAGGAGTAGGGCAGGAGAATGACCTTCTGCGTTCTTCCTGTGAGGAAGGATGCGATCCACTTGAGTGCTGCTTCTCAGATTCCAATCTGGAGGACTCTGTCAAGCAGTGTATGGTAGGATATGGTGTCGAAGGCTTCAGAGAGGTAGAGGAGGATGGGGCTGCCGTTTGACCTAATGACCTTGCCTGAGTGAAAATCCCCAGCTAGTCCAATAATCCAGAGACACACACACACAGTGTGAAGAAGCACTCTCTAACCATCAGTAGATGCCAGAGAAGGGTAGCACCAAGAGCCAACATCTACAAGTACTGGTGATTTGAGTAGCAAATCTAGTAAGCACCCTCCATATACCTGCATCAACCTTTATTGCTTTGGTACATCTTTCAATTGCCCTTTCAAGATCCATCACCTAGTTGGTATGTGTACTAGCCAGACTGAATGATCCTGAGATACACTAGAGTGGCCCCAGTTTCTGTCCTAGTGCCTTTGGGCTCATATCACATTTGTACTTGTGGGTCAGATATCCTCCCCCTCCATAAGCACTGAGCTTAGTCACCTCTGTGTGTAAAGCTGTTGACTGTTGACCTGATGTTGCTAGGCCTCCAGGTCATGAAATATCCCCACTTTAAGGGATCGACTAATACTAACCCTAAACCAGGAAGGTAAGCATATCTTTCTGGTGTTCTTATTTTAATCACTGAATTCTGAGACAATCAGGCCTCGTTCACAAAGCAAAAGAGGAAAAGCATTGGCAGAGATCTCTGCCCGAACATACTTTTCCTATGTTTTGTTATTCACCAAGGTTCCTAGGACCATGCCTGGAAATCTGTGTCAGGCTCTGCTTTCCAGTAGCACTCCTTGAGAGGTCAGGTGACTTTTCCTGTAAAGAACTCTACTCATGGGGAGTATGAGGTTCTGTAGAAATGCAACTTTTTTCTCTGCAGGGAAAATATTTTCCCCATGGAGAAAACCTGAGATTGACACCATCACTATATCTTTCCCAGACGAAAAGAAAGTTACTCTAGCACTGTACTGGAGTAAATCTCCAACGATGTTCAGGGTGTGAGTAGCTCAGATTGGAATTTGGGCATGTGCACAAACATACAAGTTTGTGGGTGTTCCAAAACATCTAACATTAACCACACCTAGTAATGGCCACTTTCAACCCCTTGAGTGGGATTTAGAAGTGCAGAGAACCCAGCACTTGTGGCAGAGATCTCCACACGTGTAAATGGGTTTACACCTACACGGAATCCCTTTGTGAATTCCTTGGGTTATCAAAAGGTATATTCAATCTCAGACATAAGTTTACAGCCAAATTTACCTTTGTGAAATAGGCCTTTTGTTTCCATTGTATCAAGTTACTGTTTTACTATCTTTTAGATTACTCCTTAGTTCTGCCAGGTAACACTATGTGAACCCTAACACTAAGAAACCAGGTTTGGGCAGTAAAATGTTGATCATCCATTCTACCGGACTATTTTGCACAGATGTAGCTAATACAAATAGCACATGTTTGCAAAGGGTGTATCTACTATGAAGCATCATCTACGTTTTTTAAAATGGTGATTGGAACCATACCAATCTTTCAGTAATTGTGCATAGTACATATTGTGGGTATTTTTTGGTCTCACAATTTATTTCTATTGTCTCATTTGTTTCTTTGTGTATTCCAATGGGTGCTGTTTTACCATTTGATCACTATTTTTCTTGTGATTTAATTTATACCTATTTAAATATTATTGAAGGCTTGTGTATTTATGAAAATTCATATCCCTTGCAAAATAGTAACATCTTTTTTCCACTTATGATAACTATTTTATGCTGTACCCTGACTCATCCTCACACTTCCTCCCTTGAGCTAAAAGTGGACTGCTTGTCGATATTTATTTTGAATGTCAAGGCGGCATGGTGGGCCAACTTTCCATTGCAGACTGAGGCCTTCATTATGAACACGGCGAGAAAGACTGCACTGCCAGTGGTGGCGGTAACTACCGCCAAAAGTCAGGAGGTCTGGGCAGCCAAATAATGAAGCACATGAAAAACAGGCAGCCTGAAAAACACCCACCGCCAGCAGAGGAGTGTCGGCTACGAAGGAAGAGGCCACCCACAGTCCGACGGAAAGGCTCTACCCGCCCAACAAATAATGAAGCACTAGACCGCCGTCAGTTCCGGGGAGGGAACCACCGCCACGCAAAGCCTGGCGGAAACAAACCAAATAAAAGGAAACACTCACCGGAGGCTCACACAACATGCCGAAACAGACATGGAGAGAGAGTTGCAAATCATGGCAGTGCTGCTCCTTGCCATATACCTCCACGTCCGAGACCGCCGACGAAGACTACAACGGTAAGTACCGCAACCTACTAAACAAGGGAAGAAAGGGCACAGTTACATACCCACCCACAACCCCTCACAACATCACAAGCCATACACACCTGAGGAAGAGGTACTTAACCGACACAAGCCCAAGACAACCTGCCCAAAGTACCCACATGTGCACAACACCCCCTACAATGAAATGAGGAACCACGGATCCAGATTGTGCCAACACCAACACTGGCCATACAAACTTTAATAAAGGTCCAAGAGCAACAGATTGTACACATTAGGCCAATAGCCAGTCCATGGCAAAAAGGCAGATGGCCCCAAATGGCCCGAACTTGACTCCCACATGTGCACATGGTACTCCACCATAAAGGGGCATTAATGGGGCAGCCAGGCACCTCAGGGAACAGGGGCAGGGGGTGGCGGAGTGAGGACTTACATCTGGGAGGGAGGGCTTGGGCTTACGTTTGGGAGGTGGAGGAGGTTTGGGTTTAGCCTTGGAAGGTGGGGGAGTGGGCTTGGACTGGGGGCGGCAGATGTACCTGGGCCAGCACAGGGCCTCTTGCTCACAGGGGAAGGTGCACGGGAATGGGAAGGGCAGACAAAGACGGACTTGGATGTGGAAGGAGTGGACAGGGCAAGGAGGTGGACACATTTAGGGACGAGACGGGGTGGGCCAGTGGATTCAAAAAGGTCTACACAGGATAGGAAAACTTTCTTAGTGAAGTCGGGGTGGACCTGGAGGAAGGTGTGGGAGTGGAGGTAGAGGTAGTGGTCGTAACAGGTGTAGGTGTGCGTGACGTGGATGCAGGTGGCTGTACAGTATGCTGAGGTGCGTGGTGGATGTGTGTTGGGTGGGTGTCTGGGAACGTTTGAGTGTCTTGGGAGGAGGGGGGTGGACACAGTGGGACAAGACAGGCTACCAGTGTAAATGTATGTTGTCTGGGTGTCTGCAAGTTTGCTGAGTGTGCTGCAAGTGGTAGTCATAGTCGTTGTGGTGAGTGCAGGTGTGGTGTCTGGGGTGCATGACTGGATGTTTGAAGTTGTGGTGACTGCAAGAATGGGGCCAGAAACAGTGAATGCAGGTGCAGTGCCTGTGAGTATGCATGTAGAGGCAACAGACAGGGAGGCGGAAGAGGTGGAAACAGAGTGGGAAGTGGATGTTGTTGTGTGTGCCTTTGTACGTTGGCTGTGTGTATGGCTGTGGTGGGAAGTGTGGTGTTTGTGTTTCTGTGTGTGCTTCTTGTGTGTTGAGGTGTGAGCATGGCTGTGTGAATGTGTGTTTGGGATGGGTGAAGGGAGTGGGGTGCTGGAAGGGGTAGAGGTGGTTGGAGGGGGGACGGAAAGACCAGGGACATTGGCTGCGGTCAAAGAGGAGGCCAGAGCCTGAAAAGATCTCTGTAGGCCAGACATGGCACTGTGAATGCCATCCAGGTATGCATTGGTCTGCTGCATCTGGGATGCTAGCCCCTGGACAGCATTAACGGTGGTTGTCTGCCGAACAGAGATGGTCCTCAGGAGGTCAATAGCCTCCTGCGTGAGGGCAGCAGGGCTGACTGGGGCATGGGATGAGGTGCCTGGGGCGAAGGAGACGCCCACCCTTCTGGGTGAGCGGGCAAATGCAACTTGGTGGGGCGCAACTGGGAGGGCGGTGATGGTATGGGGGGTGGCGGAAGATGACAAAGAATGGGTGGGCCCACTAGGGTCCGCCACCACCAGGGAGCTCCCATCAGAGGAGGTATCAGAATCACTACCTTCAGTGGTAGTTGCCTCCACCGTGGTACTCCCCGCGTCCTCCAACCAACTAGTCCCCTTGGCGTCGCTCGACTCTGCATCCTTGGAACCATGGGCAGCTGCATCCCCACTCGCTGGTGCCACTGCTCCCTCACCAGATGATGCTGATGTACACAGACAACACAAGAGTACAGGGGTGGGGAGACAAAACAGGAGAGAAATCTGTAAATAGCTGAATGGATGTACATAACTGGTTCACACATACTCCCACCCAGCAAACATACCAACATGCAGCACCTACAGCTATACTCATGGCTATGCCCCTGACTAGTGGCCACAACCTTGGTATACATCAACTCACACATTACAGAAGGACCTGAAGAACTGCAGACCTTCCCCTCATCATCTAACTGCCCATGGGGGCCATTATGCTAAATGACATCAGTAAGAGTCCTTGCCACTAGACAGCATATGTATCACAGCACCCTCAGACATCCATCAAGGAGGCATACAATGGTCTTGGAACTCACCCCATCTTGTGTCTGCTGTGCAGCCTTCAAGCGCCCATCCAAGTCTGGATATGCCACTGCCGGAATGCGGCGCATTAGGGGAGTCAGGGCCCGACGGGCACCCCTTCCTCATTGGGAGGACTTCCCCAGCTGGGCCTCGCAGGTCTTCCTCGCCCAGCGCCGCAGGTCCTCAAGCCGCTTCCTGCAGTGGGTGCTCTGCCAGTTATAGACCCCCAGGGTCTGCACCTCCCTGGCGATGGCGTGCCAGAGTCCCCTCTTCTGATTGGCGCTGACCTGTAGTAGACATACAGGAAAGAAACACTGAGGTCAGAATAAGCACATGTGATACCGATGGCCATACATTCCCTATGGGACAGACACTTGAAACAGCATTAAAGCACCTCACTTACGCAGATTGTCATGCATTGAACGGCAGTGCAGGTACAAATTGTGCACACACGTTTACAGGCATCCATCACCATCACACACATCCATGCACCCCAATCCGCCTACTCACCTGCACCTCTGGTCAACCATATAGCTTAGCATACAGGGGTAGGACCCCATCCACCAGCTTGTCCAGCTCCTCCGTGGTGAAGGCCGGGGCCCTTGCCCCTGTGACTCGTGCCATTTCCAGGACCAGAGTCAGGACACAGCAGCACACTCAGTGGAGTACTTGCATGCATGGAATCCGGGAGTCAAGTAAAACTGGGGTGACGAAATAGCGTATGCTCTGCCGCGGTGTGCACCATCCCCGCCGGTGGCGATCATGATAGGCCCATATTCCCCATTGACAACCTTGTTAACCAATGAATGGGTGCACGGCGGTGAACATCGCCTTACGCCATTACGACAACCGCTAGCAATATGAGGTCACTTCCACTGCTAAATATCTGGATGACAGGCGACTGACATTTTGCTAACTACTACGCAGTTATTATTTGGTCATTGGTCCCATGCTGGCCCTATGGGGCCCAGCCCCCAAACATATGGCCAAAAGAAAATTTACTCACCACAACAGTCCAGATGTATCAGTTAGGACATGTCACTACAGTTTAACATCCTACAATGCTTATCTGTCACCTACTTGTATGGCAGCAGTGTTATCTACAAAACATGTTGTGCAAATGAATTTGTGTACCACACATGTGTTTTCTACTCCTCCTAGGAACAGACCCATGTGGCGAGGGAGGGCCCCATCTGTGTCAGACCACTTGTTGATTTGGAGACCATTGTGGAATGTCACATCCTTATCAATTACAGACTCACTCGTGCTACAATTCATAAACTTTGTGCATTACTGGATCCAGCACTGAGAATGGCTAATCAGAATCAGCATGCCATCCCTACTGAAGTGGAAGTGCTCTCTGTACTCCATTTCCTGGCCACGGGCTCATTTCAGGTGACAGTGGGCATGGGTGCAGGCTTTTCACAGCCAATGTTTTGCCTCATCCTGTCCAGATTTCTGGATGCATTTGAACAACACCTTACAGTCATATGTGAGGTTTCCCCAAAGTGCTGAACTACCTGCCATCAAGTCTGACTTTTATGCATTTGCCAAAATTCCCCATGTGATAGGTGCCATCGATGGCACCCACATAGCTCTCATCCCCCCAAGAATAAGTGAACAGGTGTACAGAAACAGGAAGAACTTTCACTCTATGAACATTCAATTGGTGTGTACTGCAGACCAGTACCTATCCCATGTGAATGCCATGTTCCCTGGATCAGTCCATGATCCATTTGTGCTGAGGAACAGCAGTGTTCCAGACATGATGGAACAACTACAAGGGGACAGAGGATGGATCATAGGTGATTGTGGCTAACAATTTTTCTGTACATTGCTGATAGCCAGGCTGGCTGCAACTGAGGGTAGTTAGTTACAGTCATGTTTTTCCCACTTTTGCAGGAGATTCTGGCTACCCCAACATGCATTGGCTACTGACACCAGTGAGGAATCCTAGAACCGATGCTGAGAGGAATTACAATGAGGCCCATGGATGTACTAGGAGGGTGATTGAGCCCACCATAGGTCTCCAGAAGGCTAGATTCTGTTGCCTCCATATCTCTGGAGGTTCCCTGTGCTATGGCCCTGAGAAGGTGTGTAGAATAGTGGTGGCCTGCTGCATGCTGCACAATGTGGCTGTGAGGAAATCTGTTCCCCTCTTGGAGGAGGAGGGTGCTGTATATCCAGACCAGCTTCCTCTGAGAAGAGATGAGAGTGATGGTGATGATGAAGAGGGGGAAGATGTACACTCCAGGAACCAACTGATCCAACTATACTTCCAGTGACTAAGAGGTACTGTTTGCTAATGTTGTCTGTACTGCATACTGTCGGTCTGACTTATTCTCGATGGGGGTGTTGGGTCTGTAGACATTTACACTGTAACAAGGTATTCAATTGCTATGTGACATGATGAACAACTAGTTAGACATTTCTCTTAACTCCACACCATATTGTGCGTGGGATGCCATTCCTGCAATAAAGGTTTGATTTCAATGGCAAATGCATTCACACTTCAATTTGATTCAACATAATGACAGGGGACATTGACATTGGTGTACATGTGTTTTAAAAGGTGTCAGGGATGCCACGGTGCTCTTTACAGTGTTGGCTGTGGGCTGATGGTGGATGTCCATACTGGCTACATGGTCTCAGCGATTGGTGGCAGTGAGTGTAGGTCCATCTGTCCCTTGCAAGTTGCTAGGTTGCTATTGGCGGGTGAGGATGGTGGTTCAGTGGCACATTTGGGAGACAGCTCGTGTCAGAGTCACTTCTTTGACAGTGCCTTGGTCTTGGCAGGTGTACCAGTACCATATCTGGGCCTGAGGGACCGTTTGAGTGCCTGTTGTTGGACTGTACGGGTAGGGGTGCTGGTCTCCTGTGTGTCCTTAGATAGTTGCACCAGTCCAGTTGCTGCTGCTGATGTTGATGGCTGGTCTGTATCGTGGTTTGTGGTAGGGGCTTCCTGGTTTGTGGGGGGTCTCAGGTTAGGTTGGGAAGTGGTGCAGCAGTGCCCCTGCAATGGCGGCCATGGTGGCATTGAGCTGTTTCCACTGCTCCATGGCCGCTTGTTGGTGTGCTATCTGCAGCCTTTGATTCTGCTCCAGGGTGGCCACGATCTGGCCCGTTCTGTCCTGGGTATGGTGGTATGCTCCCAGGACCCCAGAGATCACCTCCTGGGCTGCAACATCCATCCTTTTGCCTCCCCCCGGGCCACTGATGCCCTCCCACTGGGCCTAGCCCCCTGTGCCTGTGTCCCCTGCGCAGGTCTGACGGTACTACTTGTACTGGGGCCATCGTCATCCTGCCTGTTGGTCGGTGGTGACTGTGGCCTCTGTCCTTGTGTTCCACCAGTCTATGGCCTGGATACACTGATGTGGGGTTGTTTGGCCAGAGCTGATGTTGGTGGCTGGGTGGTAGGGGTCTCAGTGGTGTCCTGGGTGGGGCTCCTGGATGGTGACAGTCCAGGGCTGTGTGATGGGCCATTCCTCACTGTCCATACTACCCTCACAGGTGTCCTGAGTGGTGCCTCTGTCTCCATGTGGGGTGCAGGAACTCCTTGTCCTTTCTGTTAGGGTGGCATGGGTGGTGGTGCCTGTGGGGGGAATGGACATGTATGTTACATTTACATATTCAGATGGGGTGCACAGGGCAGGACTATTTTGAGCAGGTTTTCCCTTGTTGGGCCATGCAGGGACCTATTGTGGGGTTGCCATTGCATTTAGTATGGGATGTGGAGGTGCATTGTGGGTGGTGTAGTGCCATTGTGATCCCTTGCAGGAGTAGGTGGCTGTGCACAGGGGGAGGGATGTGGGCCTGTTGGTTGGTTTGTGTGCATGCAGGGTGACTGGATGTAGTAGTGATTGTGGCCCGGGTGGGGTAGTGGTATTGGTGGTAGTTGGAGGGGTGTGGAGGTGCATGCATTACAGGTGTGATGGATATGGGGTAATTGTAGATGACTTACCCGAGTCCATTCCTCCATTGAGTCCAGTGAGGCCCCCAGGGTGCAGGATGGCCTGTACCTTTTCCTCCAAGTCAATGTATTCGGGGGTGTAGGTGGGGGTCCTGCCACCAGTCTTCTGGACAGCAATGTGGTGCCTGGATGTCATGGACCTCACCTTCCCGCGCAGATCGTTCCATCTCTTGCAGATGTCGTCCCTTATGCATGGATGGTTTCCCACTGCGTTGACCTTGTTGACTATTGTCTGCCATAACTCCATCTTCCTGGCGGTGGGTGTGTGCTGGACATGTGGCCCGAATATTTGTGGTTCGACCTTGAGTATCTCATCCACCATTGTTCTTAGCTCCCTTTCTGTGAAGCGTGGGTGCTTAGGGGGTGCCATGGTGTGTGTTGTGGGTGGTGTGTTGTGTGGATATTGGTGAAGGTGCTGTTGTGTGGTTGGGTGTGTGAGTTGTGTGCTGTTGCATTCAGCGTCTGCTTGTAGTGTTGTCAATCTGGCTTCTATTGGCGATGCAAAAGATTGTAGGGTGTGTCTGTGAGTGTTTTATAGTGTTGTGGATGTATGTCAGGTGTGTGGGTTTCAAACTTGCCAATGTTTGCATTTCTTGCTGTTGGGTCCCATTGCTGGCCGTGGCGACCTGTACCGCCATTGGTCGTTCAGCATCCACTCACCACCGTGGTGATCTGTGCATCATTATTTGGAGGGCGGGGGATTTAAGTGCTCGGCGGTGGCGGGGTGCAATGTGCAGCTTTTTTGCCGACAAGGTCCTGGCAGTGGCTTGTGGTAACAGAAATTTTGGCAGATTCTGTTTTTGGCATCTTAATATGGTGGGTTTCTGTTCACCGCTAACGGCGGTATCCTGTTCACTGTCATCACGGCGGGTAACGGTGTTTACCGCCATGTTCATAATGACCCCCTGAGTACACAGAGCTCTTGCTAGTGGGAAACACCTGCGATCTCAATTTTTATATTGCTAGGTTGTCCCTGAAACTGCATGGATCAAAAACATGTATACATACTGGAGATCCCTATGTTTTGTGATGATAAATCTCCAACATGGCACCCCCACTCCCTTTCTTATAGAAGGAGAAAACATCCTTCCCTCCATCTCTTAGTTGAGAGGCAGATCTCTGTGTCTTTTCATGCATCTGATCTTGCCATGTCAGGCTTCATTGGTTCAGTCAAAGTGCTCCTTTCGCTGGAGATGATGTGATGTTCATGTTGTTGTTTGGCTGCAGCTAGCATGACCTTGAGTTGTGCGGCAGATGATTGCCCTGAATCATCAGCAGATTATCTACTGCTCTTGGAATGTGCGAGGTCCTTTAAGTTCTTTGTCTATTTTGGTAGTTGTCTGTTAGGACATCTTCTTGACCTGGAATGACTAATGATTCAGTGGATCTGAGAGACTATGATAACATATTGTCTGAGTACTACATGTTTTCAAAACTTTCTAATGTGAACGTTCACTTGACTGACAAGATTGGTGATTCCCTTGATAAAGCACCTTCAACCTTATTGTAATAAGATGCACCTTCAACCTTTAGGTGATTTTCTAGCCATCATTCACTGGCTGGTCACAAATTCCTCTACACCACTAGCATTTCTTGGGGCTACGGAATCTCACTCAGATCTGACAGGCTCACATTCTTTCTTATCTCAGTTAAACAACTTCAGTCAATGATAGGAATTACTTGCTTTGTCTTTTTGATGCATGTGGATCTTGTCTCTATTCCTCCCTTGTGCGACTGATCACTGCCACCTGAATTTCTCCCCCTTTTGTTTTCCTTCTGAGATGATTTTTTCCAGGATGTGAATGCATGAAAAGATCTCCTGTGACCTGTCCTTATCTTTCCTTCTTCTACTGTCTGTTCTACTTTCCTAGTCTGTGCTGCTACTGCTGGATGCCTCCTTAGATATTTATGTGAGGCTTGATGCCCCATGTGGAAGATAGCTTCATGGTATGAATGCAACTCCATTGGCCTGTTCCCCAGTGGGCAGATTTAATAAGAATTCATGCACAACAGTGCAGCAAGGCAAGGTGTTGTGCTGTGTTGTGTGAATGGGAGAGAACTTAAGTGCACCATAGTTAAAAAGATATGGATACTTCAGCTCTCTCCCAGTGCAGGTGCACTTATAACTGCGTAGCGCCAAAGCAGGCACCCTTGAACCAAGCTGCAAGGGTGCCTACATTACAGGTAGGATTGTTTTAGTCAAGAAGGGATACCTTCCTGTACGAAGACAATCCTTCGAGGCATATTCCTCTTTGTGTGCGTGATGCGAGGAGAAATAAATATATTTCTCCTCGTTGCTCCTCTGTGATAGGCGTACCAATTTCATGCAGTTCCAGCTTTACAAACCTTTGTAAATCTGGAATTGCTTGAAATTCATGTGCAGATGCAAAGAAACACATTCTTCACCCATGGAACCACTAAAAATGTAATGTAATGCAGTACTAGCCGCTGTGTTCCATTACATTTCATAATAAAGCCACACAAGGCCATGCAAATCAAGCCTGGCATGCTTTGTAAATCCCAAATAAGCTCTGTAATGCACTGTCCACTTTGCGCTACACAAGGGTGACACAAAGACTTAATACATATGGGCCTAGATGCACAGGATTCTGCCTTGCTCTGCTATTCCAGTGTGTCACTTGGATGATTACGTTGTGTGCCACTTTTGTTTATTTGTGATGTCTCTTCTCTCTGAAGACCTGTCTTTGTACTTGCTCCCTTTTGTTTCTCTCTCAATCTCCTGTGTCTCCACTGATAGTGCATGATATTTCTCTTCTTTCCTGCTCTCACCTCTTGCATGTAATTGCGATATTTTGTCTTTGGCTAGTCTATAGGCTCTTGCCCAATTTATGATTTCCTTAAATGAGAGTAGTTTTTAGAGCTAGTAATATGCAGCTCTCAAAGAGCTGCTGTTGAACTGAGCCCTCATTTGTGACTATATTGAAGGTGTAATGTTGTTGTACTAAGATTTCTAGTCCTGCAGTGAACGCTGCATGCCTAGCTGAAGATGTGATGCTCTTGGTCCTCATATCATTCTTTCTTTCAATTTCTTGTATGTCTCAGTCTCCTTTATGGACAACGTTCTGATTAGACTCTGCTCATCATGCACTACTAGACTGATCAGAAGCTCCAGTCTTTGCTTCCCTCATGTTCCCTATGCTGCCTTGATAAAGACTTCAAATGAATCCATCTATCTCTTCAATCATGTTCTCAAATGCTATTTATCAGCCTCCAACGCCTCTATCACTGGGGGGTTGTTCTGATAGGGAGTTGAGTTTCAGGAGCCTAGCTCCTCACCCATGGTCATTCTTTGTCACCAAGTTGTTTATTGTTTTTTTGTATTTTTTAAAGGAGCACTATGACAAAAACACCTTGAAAACAATATACATTGTTGCCCATGAGTAATATCATCAAAACTTCAAGTACAGATTACAGAAAATTTCCCACAGCTCTGTATTTTTTTTTAAACTACCCATCTTATCCACAATCACACTTTTAAGTTGCTTGAAGCTGTATTTTTTTTCTAATCTAATCTAATCTAGTCTGAAAAAACGGGAACCAATTGTGGTTACCACTTTTGCAGTACTATAGATATGAAAATTAGCATTGAAATGTAAATCAGTTCAGTCCCATGCTTTAATAGACCTCAAAGAAATTGGCAATGTGCAACCAAGTAAGTCTATATCAGATCCTCATGGATGTGAATGTTAAGAATGGTTTCACAGTAGTCAAAAACATCCTCCCAAAGTGTAGGGTCAAACAATGTGAAGCTAGTTGCCTACTTCCCTGGAAGTGCAGGTGTGCAATAAATTTGTCATTTAGCATAAAACTGCATTGTAAGATAGTTTTCACACAGACTGTAATGAAGTTTAACTAGTTAACCTTTCCAATCCAAACATCAGACAGAAAAACAATGTGTATGTTGCATTCACATTGTAGGAAATGTTTACAAAAGAAAACATTTTCTTTTAATTCCATAAGCACCTATTCCACGAGCCAACTGATCTAATACTAGTTTCCACTATTAAACTGCAGACAAGCTCTTCAACAAAATTCAGAGTGCGGGGCCAACTTCGAGTGGTAAATGTCAAATGTGTTTAAATGACGAAATAAACCGATATGTATGGTCTCTTATGAACTGGTTTGTGGGCGACCAGGTTCATACATCCATTGTTCGATGCAAAATCAGGTAAATCTGAAAATCTGCAATTCTGCCATCCAGATTATTCTCTTTTTGACATATTGCCCATTCAATCTTAGATCTTCTGACCCTGTTGCGAAATCAACATTTAGGATCGAAAAAAATCATTACAAATTATTTTTACAGAAATTGCAGACTTTTGTGCACCCGTTTTAAAAATATTTCCCAGTGTGTAATCACTGAGCATATGTAAAAAAAAAAAAAAATGATTACCCGGGGGAGCAATTAAGCCCATTTGGATAAAAACGTTGTTCCTTGAATTCTAGAGAGGATGAGATCAAGAAGAAATCGAGACTGGCAGCAGACAGCTGTCTTGAAGAAGCACATTTACTTCACCAAAGATCCAACAAATCCAGATCCCTCTAGTAAGAATAACAAAAAGTTCCTATTTTGGATTTATTTTATTTTATTTTTTTAATTAAAGAGTCTAAAGCTGGATAAAACTAATAATTACCTTCAGCAACACTTCCACCTTTTTAACCACATAAGCAATAGAAAAAAGCTTAATAAAGGAAGATATATAATCCTCTCCATTAACATAGATGTTTACCAGAACCAGCTGTTTAGAAAACATAGTGTAATTAACTCAAATCAATGGCCTTCATTACCAGCTTGCCAGTTATGTATAGACAGATCTATGTTTAAGAGAAAAAATGCAACCCCTTGATGAGTGCTCATATGGAGGAAAAACATCTAAAAAGCGGCCAGTATTTGAACATATTGAAATTGTAAAATCTATTCTTTGCAATATGGGTCTCTCATGAAAGAATAATTACTGAATTTAGGAAAGAATCCAGGGCTGCTCAGCTCAGTGCTTTTTCCCATTATTAAGGCCATTTGTATTGAAGGACAAAATCCTGAAATCATTCATGTACTATTGTTTCGTGTCATAGAAACACTAATACTGCCACTTTACTACTTTCAGATATTTTTACAAAATTTAAAATAGTTATATAAGTAATATCCCATCAAGTACTCTTCCTAAAGTGCAAGAACTGTAAATAGCCTCCACCAGATCTATATATCTCTGGGGATCCAAAAGTTCTGAAAATGTTAAAAGTGAAATAAACTAAATTACAGTGCTTCACTATAAAGTGCTAATACGTTCATTCAAGAATAAAGTGGCTACTATCTTCATAAAGTTCACAGGAAAAAGAAAAATAAATTCAGTGTTCTTTTGAACTGCTTCACCACAGCCTACTGCACGCCCCCGCCCTCACCACCCTGGTGTCTACTGATCCTTGTTGCACTGTTTCCCATGCCCATAAAGCAGGATCCATGCACTCTCCAAAAGATAGTGCGAACCATGGCTCCAGAGATTCCGCTAGTCCCCAACATGAATTTGGTCCAGAAAAAGCCAGCACAGGATCAAAGGAACTCAACTGTACATCATTTTGTTGCCTAATTCTGGCATAAACCTCGATGATCTTGAGCTTGATAAATGATGCAGTTTTCCATTCTGAATCAACTTAAGCTTCAGTTGCCAGTACAAAATGTCTAAAGTTTGATATTAGGAAATAAACAAATCCTTTTAGCATCTGGGTCATAACATAAGTCACGACTAGGAGCACTCTGAAATCAAAATCATCCTTAGTCTTAAACATTTTGTTTGCTATTTCCTTAGTCAAAATGTTCTCCCTAATTCTGTAATCAGGAAAATTGACAGCTATAGTGCAACAGAGTATTAGGTGTATGCACACATTGTTAGAAATTGGGTCTTTGGTTGGCAGTCACGTTACCCCCTGTCCAAGCAAGGACCCTCACCCTAGTCAGGGTAAAGGAGAATTACCCTCAGTTAAACCCCGCTCACCCTGTTGGTAGCCTGGCTTGAGCAGGGAGTCTTAACTTCAAAAGCAAGGTGTAAAGTATTTGTGCCAACATACACAGTAATACAGTGAAAACACTACAAAATGGACACCACACCAGTTTAGAAAAATAGGTCATATTTATCTAAATCAAACAAGACCAAAATGACAAAAATCCAACATACACAAGTCAAGATAAGATTTTTTTGAAAAGAGTCTTAATTCTTAGAAAACAGTGAGAACGCTGTTGTTACACAAAGTACCTGGTTTGCGTAAAAAATAAAGCTGCACGGGCGAGCGTGCGTCGGAAAAGTCTGCAATGCGTCAATTCCTTACTCACAAGTAAGGCCGTGCATCATTTCCTTTTTTTAGTCAGGTAGGCGAGGCGTCGTTTTTCTCCCTTGCAGGAGAGCAATGTGTTGATTTCCAGACGGGCACCTTGGGTCCAGGCAGGCTTTGCGTCTATTTTTCACGCCCAGCAATGTTGCATTGAAATCCGGTTGCACTGTGTCCTGGGAAACTGCGCTGCGTGTGGTATGCGTTGTTATCAGCAACCGCTAGCGAGTGTTGCTCGTCGTTTCTCCAGCTGCGATGCATCGATTTCAGCCCCTAGGCCGGCAGCCTGTCATTTATCAGCTGTGGCAGGGCAGTAGTCTCACCAGAGAGTCCAGGTGCTGGCAGGGGAAGTTCTTGATGGCCCTGAGACTTCAACAACAGGAAGCAAGCTCAACTCATGCCATTGGAGATTCTTCTCAAGCAGAAATGCATAACAAAGTCCAGTTTTTGTCCCCTTTCACAGGCAGAAGCAGCAACTGCAGGATAGCCCAACAAAGCACAGTCACAGGCAGGGGCAGCAATTCTCCTCAGCTCTTCAGCGCTTCTCCTGGGCAGAGGTTCCTCTTGAATCCTTGAAGAAATCTAAAAATGTGGGTTTTGGATCCAATACGCATACTCCTTTCTGCCTTTGAAGTAGGCCTACTTCAAAGGAAAGTCTCTGTTGTTCACAAGATCCTCCCTTGCCCAGGCCAGGCACCAGACTCACACCAGGGGGTCAAAGACTGCATTGTGTGAGGGCAGGCACAGCCCATTCAGGTTTAAGTGACCACTCCTCCCTCTACTCTAGCTCAGATGGCCCTTCAGGATATGCAGGCTACTCCCCAGCTCCCTTTGCCTCACTGTCTAGAGAGAATTTACACCAGCCCAATTGTCAGTCTGATCCAGACAGGGAATCGACAAACAGGCAGAGTCACAGAATGGTTTAAGCAAAAAAGACTTACTTTCTAAAAGTGGCATTTTCAAACTAACAATCTAATAACCACCTTCACTAAAATATGTATTTTTAAATCGTGAGTTCAAAGACCCCAAACTTCAAATTTCTATCTGCTCCAAAAGGGAATCTGTACTTTAATAATATTTAAAGGCAGCCCCCAAGTTCACCTATGAGAGAGATAGGCTTTGCAAAAGTGAAAGCTGAGTTAGAAATCTTTCACTGTTAGGACACCTTCACACATCAGTACATGTCCCACCTTTAACATACACTGCACCCTGCCCATGGGGCTACCGAGGACCTACCTTAGGGGTGCCTTACATGTATGAAAAGGGAAGGTTTAGGGCTGGCAAGTAGGTACACTTGCCAAGTTGCATTGGCAGTTTAAAACTGCGTACACAGCCACTGCAGTGGCAGGTCTGAGCCATGTTTACAGGGCTAATTGTGGGTGGTACAACCAGTGCTGCAGGCCCACTAGTAGCATTTGATTTACATGCCCTGGGCACCTCTAGTGCACTTTACTAGGGACTTACTAGTAAATCAAATATGCCAATCAGGAATAAGCCAATTACACATACAATTTACACAGGAGCATTTGCACTGTAGCACTGGTCAGCAGTGGTAAAGTGCCCAAAGTATCAAAAACAGCAAAAACAGAGTCCAGCACACAGTCAAAAGATGGGAAGCAGAGTAAAAAAAAGACAGGGGAGACCACGCCGAGGATGCCAGGTCTAACACGTGTCTCCCCAAGTTGAAAGTGGGGAGAAACTACCCAACCTCATGGGAGTTCTCATCACTAAGGTGGAAGAATCTGGACAGACCGTCAGCACTGGTGTGTTCTGTGCCAGGGCGGTGCTCCGCCGTAAAGTCCATTCCCTGTAGGGAAATGGACCACCTCAACAGTTTTGGGTTCTCACCCCTCATCTGCATTAACCATCTGAGGGGCCTGTGGTCTGTCTAAACCGGGAAGTGAGACCCAAACAAGTAGGGTCTTAGCTTCTTCAGCACCCAGACCACAGCAAAAGCCTCACACTCAATTGCACTCCACCTACATTCCCAGGGAAGTAACCTCCTACTAATGAAGGCTGAAGGCTGGTCTAGGCTCTCTTCAATTAGCTGTGACAGTACTGCTTCTACACCATGCTATGAAGCATCCGTCTGCACAACAAATTCCTTAAAGAAGTCAGGTGCCTTCAGTACGGGTGCCGTGCACATGGCTGCCTTCAGGGCATGAAAAGCTGTCTGGCAGGCTTCAGTCCAGATCACATTTTTTGGGCTGCTTCTTGGAGGTTAACTCAGTCAAGGGAGCAATAATAGTGCCATTCCCCTTGACAAACCTCCTGTAATATCCTGTGAGGCATAAAAAGGCCCTTATCTCAGTCTGCATCTTGGGAGGCTCCCAAGCCAGGATAGTGTCTATCTTTGCCTGTAGGGGTGCCACCTGGCCATTCCCCATCTGGTGTCCCAAGTACACCACAGAACCCTGCTCTAATTGGCACTTACTTGCCTTAATAGTAAGGTCTGCCTTCTGCAGGGCCTCAACACTTTACAGAGGTGCTGTAAGTGCTCCTCCCAAGTGGAGCTGAACACAGCAATGTTATCCAGGTAAGCTGCACTGAAGTCATCCAGTCCAGCCAACACCTGGTTGACCAACCTCTGAAAGGTGGCAGGGGCATTCCTCATCCCAACAGACATCACCCTAAACTGGTGTCTCGCTCTGGTGTGGAGAATGCAGACCTCTCCTTAGCCCCCTCAGTTACCGCAATCTGTCAATAACCAGAGGTCAAATCAAAAGTACTTAGATATTTGGCAACCGCTAACCGGTCAATCAGCTCATCAGCTCGGGGGATGAGATGCGCGTCCGTCTTAGTGACCGCATTGAGTACTCGGTAGTCCACACAGGACCTGAGTTCTGGGGTGGCACCAGAAGCATGAGCCTTTGGGACCAAGACCACAGGGCTGGCCCAAGGGCTACTGGAAAACTAAATAACCCCTAATGCTACCATCTTAGATACCTCATCTTTGATGCTACCTCTGAACTTGAAAGTCACTCTGTAAACTTTATGTTTCACAGGAGGACTGTTCCCAGTGTCCATATCATGTGTATACAAATGAGTGACCCCTGGGGTCATGGAAAACAAGGAGGCAAAATGTCCCAACACCTGGCGACAGTACCTCTGTTGCTCTGGGGTCAGTGAGGGGGAGAGGCTCACACCCTCCACAGACCCATCCTTCTCCTTGGCAGACAGGAGGTCAGGAAGAGGCTCACTCTCTTCCTCCACCCACCATCTGTTACCAGGAGCATGGTTACCTCAGATCGTTCAAAGTGAGACTTGAGGCGGTTCAAATGCAGGACCCTCAATGGGGTGTTCAACAGATAGGTGACATCACTCTTGCACTCCACCACCTCAAAAGGCCCAGTGGACGTATCTTGGAGTTCCCTAGGCTCCACTCCACAGGGACAGTGATTGATCTTAATGGAATGGCGCTCTTGATACCGGGTTGCATGGTCCACCAAGACCAGGATAAACCTGTTGCCCAAGGCTATCTTGGGTTCCAGAGGCCCCACAGTGTCAATACCCACCCTCTCAAAGGGGGTGATGACAACTGGAAAAGGTTAGAGGGGAGCCTTACATTTCCCCCACTCTTGCCACTTGCCTGACAAGTTTGGCAAGACCTACACTAAACATCGTCTCAAAGGTCTTGTCCTGCCCCAGATGTCCCGCCAAAGGAACATCATAAGCCAGGACCAGTCAGAAGGCTCTGAAATACTGGGGTACCATTAGCACACGGGCTGACCCAGGCTCAACAACCTTAGGCTCACTATACAGGAGGCCGTCCTCCCAGTAAATCAAACGTGATCCAGGCTCCTTGACAGACGCCTGGTCTCCAGCCTGCTGCCGCAAACCCTCCAGATTAAGGCATGTCTTCTGTGCCTCATAGAATGCTTCCCTAGTGGTTCACCCTTCCTTCTGCCACTGAGTCAGCTCAGGGACCTCCCCCAGTTCAGCCACCTGCTCCCCTGTAGGCTTCAGGGCCTCCCCCTCAGGTTCAGCCTCCTCCTGGACAGTGAAAACATTTGGAGTGAGTTTGCCATGCCCCTTGCCCTTCCACCTTCTGGCAGACACCTGGGCCACTCTTTCGGGCTCCAGGGTCTCCTGATCACCCTGACAGGTTGCCATGGACCAGGTAGACACCCACCCACCCAGGCACACCCAACATCTCCAAGTGAGACCTGTGTTCCACCTCCTTCCAAGGGAAATCCTCCAGGTCATTGCCAAGCAGACAATCCACAGGCATGGTTGGACTCACAGCTACCCTCAAGGAACCTGAGACCTCCGCTCATTCAAAGAGAACCTGCGCGACTCTGCACAGGTGCTCTGAGTTGTCCACTGACACTACTTGGTGAAGTGCATGGGGAACTACCTGCTCTTCAGTCACCAGGTGACTTCTCACCATAGTCACACTGGCTCCTGTGTCTCTCAGAGCCTCCACCCTCTGTCCATTGATGGTCACTCAGTGCTGGTACTTATTAGTGTTCTCAGGCACGGGGGTCCTCTGGACCATCTCACTGTCCCCTAGTGAGACAAGAACCAACTCTTCCTCAAGAGCTCCCTGTGACTGAGCACAAGTGGCTGCCTGTGTCCCCTTGGGACATTTGGGCTATTCCTTATGTGACCCACCTGATCACACACAAAGCACTTGCGGGGACCCCTCTCTGCAGGTTTCCCTGTAGAGATCCACAGTTTCTTTTCTGCTGGGGGCTGATAATCCTTACCCTGGGAACTAGGTTGGGGCCCTTTAGAAAACTCCATCTGTTTACCCTTACCCTTATCTTCTGATGGGGACCCTGCCCACCCTTGGCATGGTCTCCGCCATACCTCTTCTGGACCCTGGTGCTCTCCCACCCGTCGGCTTCCTGTGCAAGCTTTCTGGGGTGAGTCAGCTTGCTGTCAATAAGGTGATGGCGCAGCTGTAGAAAACAAAGACTGGACAAATGCTCCAAAGCAATCAAGTTGTGCAGCCCCTCATAAGTTGTCACCTTGCTGCCCTTTACCCAACCATCCAGTGACCTGCAGTAAGAGTCAACACATTCCAACCAAGTTTAGGATTCCTTCTTTTTGTAGGACCTAAACTTATCCATGTACTGCTCAGGGGAGAGACCATATCTTGAGAGTAGGACATCCTTCATGATAGAGTAAGTGAGCCCCTGGGGATCCCCTAAGGATGGCAGAGTGTCCCTCCCCTCTATTGCAAAGTGCTTCCACAGACCCAGCCCCCCAATGTGCTTCAGGGACCATGTTCATGTGGAGAGCTGACTCATATACCTTAACCCCTTCGCTGCCATTCCTTTTCCCCCTCAGGTGCCAGGCCTTTTTTTGGCTATTTGGTGCAGGGCGCACTTAGGCCCTCATAACTTTTTGTCCACATAAGCTACCCATGCCAAATTTGCATCCTTTTTTTCCAACATCCTAGGGATTCTAGAGGTACCCAGACTTTGTGGGTTCCCCTGAAGGAGACCAAGAAATTAGCCAAAATACAGTAGAAATCTCATTTTTTTTTAAATAATTGGAAAAAAGGGCTGCAGAAGAAGGCTTGTGGTGTTTTCCCTGAAATTGGCACCAACAAAGGGTTTGCAGTGCTACAATCACCAGCTTCCCAGCTTTCAGGAACAGGCAGACTTGAATCAGAAAACCCAATTTTTCAACACAATTTTGGCATTTTATTGGGACATACCCCATTTTTTACGATTTTTTGTGCTTTCAGCCTCCTTCCAGTCAGTGACAGAAATGGGTGTGAAACCAATGCTGGATCCCAGAAACCTAAACATTTCTGAAAAGTAGACAAAATTCTGAATTCAGCAATGGGTAATTTGTGTAGATCCTACAAGGGTTAACTACAGAAAATAACAACTGAAATAAAAAAATATTGAAATTGAGGTGAAAAAAACAGCAATTTTTCTCTACGTTTTACTCTGTACCTTTTTCCTGCAATGTCAGATTTTTTAAAGCAATATACCGTTACATCTGCTGGACTCTTCTGGTTGCGGGGATATATAGGGCTTATAGGTTCATAAAGAACCCTAGGTACCCAGAGCAAATAAATTAGCTGCACCTTGCAATGGGTTTTCATTCTATGCCGGGTATACAGCAATTCATTTGCTGAAATTTAAAGAGTCAAAAATAGGTATCAAGAAAACCTTTGTATTTCCAAATAAGGTGTTGAGGAGCAGTGGTTATTTGCACATCTCTGAATTCTGGGGTGCCCATACTAGCATGTGAATTACAGGGCATTTCTCAAATAGACGCCATTTTTACCCACTGTCTTATGTTTGGAAGGAACAAATGTAGAGAAAGACAAGGGGCAATAACACTTGTTTTGCTAATCTATGTTCCCCCAAGTCTCCCAATACAAATGGTACCTCACTTGTGTGGGTAGGCCTAGTGCCCGCGACAGGAAATGCCCCAAAACACAAAGTGGACACATCACATTTTCTCAAAGAAGACAGAGGTTTTTTTTGCAAAGTGCCTACCTGTGGATTTTGGCCTCTAGCTCAGCTGCCACCTACGGAAACCTACCAAACCTATGCATTCTTGAAAACTAGAGTCCTAGGGGAATCCAAGATGGGGTGACTCGTGGGGCTCTCGCCAGGTTCTGTTACCCAGAATCCTTTGCAAACCTCAAAATGTGGCTAAAAAAACACCTTTTCCTCACATTTTGGTGACAGAAAGTTCTGGAATCTGAGAGGAGCCACAAATTTCCTTCCACCCAGTGTTTCCCCGTGTCTTCCGGTAAAAATGGTACCACACTTGTGTGGGTAGGCCTTCTGCTCACAACAGGAAATGCCCCAAAACACTATCTGGACACATCAAAATGATCAAATAGAAAACTACCTGTTTTTGCGGGGGGCATCTGCGTTTTTGGTCCTCGGCTTAGCAGCCATTTAGGGAAACCTACCCAATCCAGACATTTCTGAAAACTATACACCCGAGGGATTCAAGGGAAGCGTGACTTGCGTGGATCCCCTAATGTTTTCTTATCCAGAATCAGCAAACCTCAAATTTAGCTAAAAAATCTACTTTTTCCCACATTTCTGTGTGGGATCACTGCACCAGGACAAATTTCCTACCACCCAACGTTCCCCTTAGTCTCCCGGTAAAAATTATACCTCACTTGTGCAGGTGGGCCAAGTGTTTGTGACAGGGAAGAGCCAAAAACACATCGAAATTGAGGGGGAATCAAAGTGGTCCAAAAGGGTAGTTTGAAACAAAACATTTTTAGGCTGACAAGTACAGCAGAAATGTTATCGGTATAGATGAGACAATGCTGGGTGGTAGGAATTTTGTGGATTCCTGCAGATTCCGGAAGGTTCCATCACAAAAATGTGGGAGAATTTTGTGCTTTCCAGCAAAGTTGCAGGTTTTCAGGGCATTGTGGGTAAGGAAATGGTGTGGGGTGCATGTGAAGCACACCACCCTGGAATCAACTAGATGTTTAGGCCCATATTTATACTTTTTGACGCTAAACTGCGCTAACGCAGTTTAGCGTCAAAAAGTTTTGCGCCGTCTAACGCCATTCTGAAGCGCCATGCGGGCGCCGTATTTATGGAATGGCGTTAGACGGCGCAATCAGACCGGCGCTGCCTGGTTTGCGTGGGAAAAAACCACGTAGACCAGACAGCGCCGGCGTAGGGGGAAAATGGCGCATGGGCGTCTTAAAATGGGGCAAGTCAGGTTACGTCGAAAAAATCGTCTTAACCCGACTTGCGCCATTTTTTAACGACGCCCATCCCCCATCAACATGACTCCTATCATTGTAAAGATAGGAGTCATGCCCCCTTGCCCAATGGCCATGCCCAGGGGACTTCTGTCCCCTGGGCATGGTCATTGGGCATAGTGGCATGTAGGGGGGCACAAATCAGGCCCCCCTATGCCACAAAATATTATAAAAAAAAAAAAAAAAAAAACTTACCTGAACTTACCTGAATGTCCCTGGGGTGGGTCCCTCCAGCCTTGGGTGTCCTCCTGGGGTGGGCAAGGGTGGCAGGGGGGGTCCCTGGGGGCAGGGGAGGGCACTCTGGGCTCATTTTGAGCCCACTTGTCCCTTAACGCCATGCCTGACCCAGGCGTTAAAAAGCGGCGCAAATGCGCCGTTTTTAGCCACGCCCACTCCCGGGCGTCGCTTTTGCCCGGGAGTATAAATACCACGTAAAGGCCTGGGAGTCATTTTTTAGACGGGAACGCCTCCCTTGCATATCATTAACGCAAGGAAGGGGTTCACGCTAAAAAATGACGCACATTCCGGGAACTTTGGCGCTATTCGCCTCTAACGCCATAGTATAAATATGGCGTTAGTTGGCGTTAGTTTTGCGTCGAAATTGCGTCAAAAAAACGACGCAATTTCGGCGCAAACGGAGTATAAATATGGCCCTTAGTTTTCAGATGTGTCTATGTCTTGTGGATTTTTCTACATGGCAGCGTCCCACAGTAAAAAAAAGTGCAGCCCTCGCCATTCCAAGTGGGACGATTTTGAGATTCACCAAGCTCTTATTGCCCAAATGTAAAACAAAAACAAAAAAAATCAAATGTCCTCTTGCTTGCCATGGGCTAAGATGTTTTAGTGTGCGGGGGAGAGCTGAATGACTGTTAGCTCCTTCAGTTCGGGTGAGGGCATAACCAGGCCCATACAGGTTGGTAGTCACCACCCCACTATTTTTTTTTTTTAATTTCATGGCATCTAGTAGACTTTCTGCCCCCCTGGGGTGTGGATCGGGGTAACTGCTTCATCTGCCCACTGGTGGGCAGAACAACTTTGGCCCCATTTATTTGGGGTGGGGGTATGGCCATAACCCCACCCTCTTATTTTGAAAAAAAAAAAAATCTTCCCCGGTCTCTGGTGAGCTTTCTGCCGCCCTTGGGGGCAGATGGGCCTTCCAAAAATAGGCCAACAGTAATGTGTCCCCATGGGGAGCGACCATTGCCCAAGGGGCTGCCCCACCAAACAAAACACACACATACACACACACCATCACTGGTGTCTAGTGGTTTCTGCCCCCCTTGGGGGCAGATTGGCCTAACAAAAATAGGCTGATCTGCCCCAAGGGGGGCAGAAATGGCCTAAATATAATTTGCCCCCCCAGGGGAGCGACCTTGTCTAAAAACATAAAGTAAATAAAAATATATATATCCCTGATGTCTAAAGGTTTCTGCCCCCCTTGAGGCAGATCGGCCCAATTATATTAGGCCGATCTTCCTCCAGGGGGGGCAGAAATGCCCTAAAAATAATATGGCCCCCTAGGGAGTGACCCTTGCCCAAGGGGCCGCTCCCTTTATTAGAAAACACACAAAAAAATCCCTGGTGTCTAGTGGGCATTTCTGCCCCCGAAGGCCTAAACACAATTTGGGCCCACAGGGAGCGACCCTTGCCTAAGGGATCGCTCCCTGCACATAAAATAAAAAAAAAATCCCTGGTGTCTAGTGGGCATTTCTGCCCCCCCCCCCCCCGGGGACAGATCAGCCTAATTATATTAGGCTGTTCTTCCCCCGGGGGGGCAGAAAGGGCCTAAAAATAATATGGCCCCCTAGGGAGCGACCCTTTATTAGAAAACACAAAAATAAATCCTTGCGGTCTAGTGGGCATTTCTGCCCCCCCTGGGGGCAGATCAGCCTAATTATATTAGGCGCTTCTGCCCCGGGGTGGCAGAAATGGCCTAAGCACAATTTGGGCCCCCAGGGAGCGACCCTAGCCTAAGGGGTCGCTCCCTGCACATAAAAGAAAAAAAAAATCCCTGGTGTCTAGTGGGTATTTCTGCCCTATCGGCCTAATTATATTAGGCTGATCTGCCCCCAGGGGGGGCAGAATGGGCCTAAAAATATTATGGCCCCCTAGGGAGCGACCCTTGCCCAAGGGGCAGCTCTCTTTATTAAAAAACACAAAGAAAAAAAATCCCTGGTGTCTAGTGGGCATTTCTGCCCCCCCCCCGGTGGCAGATCGCCTCATTATATTAGGCCGATCTGCCCCCGGGGGCAAAAATTGCCTAAGCACAATTTGGCTCCCCAGGGAGTGACCCTTGCCTAAGGGGTCGCTCCCTGCACATAAAAGAAAAAAAAAAATCCCTGGTGTCTAGTGGGCATTTCTGCCCCCCTGGGGCAGATCAGCCTACTCATATTAGGCCGATCTTCCCCCAGGGGGGCAGAAATGACCTAAAAATGATTTGCCCCCTAGGGAGCGATCCTTGCCCAAGGGGCCGCTCCCCTCGTGTAAATTAAAAAAAAAAACGAAATTCCCTGGTGTCTAGTGGCCATCTCTGATGCCCGATCGCATCGCGATCGGGCAGCAGAAATTCTCAGAATGACATCGAAAGAAAGGAAAAGCCTTTCCTTTCTTCCGATGTCTCTCCTGCCCCCCTCCTCTCGAGCGGAAGAGAAATGCTAAGCAGGACGAGGTGGTCTTGTCCCAGGCACACGGGAACCGTGTGCTTGGACGAGACCACCTCATCCAAGGCACCGTAGGGGTTAAACCACATATATATGTCATTCTCCCACTTGTAATCTTTCACTAAGTCCTTTGGAATGTGTACCCTCCTTTCAGGCTGCACTGAGATACTGCTGCCACCACCTCTACTAGACTGGCTCCTCTGATCTAGTTCCCTCAAACTAAGCTCATGAGCCAGGAGTAGCTTCTTCACTTCTATGGCCAGTCTCCTCTCCTCCATTTCCCTCTTCATTTTCATCCTCAACTTCTCTAACTCCAACTGCTGAGCCCTCTCTACCTGTCTGTCCTGCAACTCTTCAGGAGTCAAACCCTTGGATGACACACTGCTACCTGCCCTGGAGACTCTCCTCCGGGCTTAACAGGCCCACCCACTACACCATTGTTAATACTCTGCACCTCCTCACCCAGGCCCTCAGTGCCTTTTGCAGCTCCTCCTTCCTGGTGGAACTCTTAATGGGACAGGCACAATCCTTGCAAAACTGCTTCAGTTGAGCCACTGTATACTCCTCCAGTTTCCCCAACTCAAAAAAAGCTTTTCCAGACACAGCTGATGCATCCCCAGATTGAGACATGATGGCAAGGTTCACTCACAGATGCAAAGCTCCAAGGCAGAAATAAGAGTTCCCAATGAGAAGTTCAAAAATCAACAGAAAGATCACAAAAACAATTGGAAGCAGGAAAAAAGTCCAAAAAGAGAAAAAGCAAAAAAAATCACCAAGACAAGTAGTATGTGGTCACATAATGGTCTGCATTGAAAACAGTAGTGTACACTTAATCACTTTATGTCAAGTACAAATACAAGTCCATTCCCAACCGCTGACCACCAATGTTAGAAATCGGATCTTTGGTTGGCAGTCAGGTTAACCCCTGTCTAAGTAAGGACCCTCACTCTAGTCAGGGTAAAGGAGAATCTCCTTCAGTTAACCCCGCTAAACCCCTTGGTAGCTTGGCATGAGCAGGCAGCTTCACAAGCAATGTGTAAAGTATTTGTACCAACACACACAGTAATACAGTGAAAACACTACAAAATGGACACCACACCAGATTAGAAAACAGGTAATATGTATCTAAATCAAACAAGACCAACACAACAAAAATCCAACATACATAAGTCAAGATAAGAATTTAAAAAAGAACAAGAGTTTTAGGTGGTCATTTGGACATTGGCGGTGACTGTAAAAGTGGTTTTAATACTGCCAACAGGCTAGCGGTATTACCGCCAAATTAAGACCATGGCGGTGATAACTCTCATAGACAGCCAATGTACCGCACCATCCGCCAGGGCGTTAACACCACTCACCATGGCGGTAGCCATCAACAGCCAGGTGGAAGACAAGGTACCGCCCACCATATCATTACACAGCAAACTGCCACGATTTCCAGGGCGGTACCAACGCCATCAAAAGCCTGGCGGAAACACAACACAGCAGACCAAAGACTCACCATCAGCAACACAGAGAAGATCAACGTCACCATGGTACCAGAAATGCAAGTCTTCCTGATGCTTTTCTACGCCTTGCTCCACCTGGAACACCAATGCCGACGAAGATGATGATGTGAGTACAGCCGCGTAGCACACAAGGGAGGGAGGGAGGAAAAGGAGAGTGATACACACATGCACAACACACACCATTCACACACACACCATACGCACAACCAGCTCCAGACAAAAAACAATGTCATAGGACACACCTCATAATAATGCAAGGACAACAGTAAAGCAGAATTGAAAATGTATTTGCATGCCAACAACCACCATAAGTACTGAAGTGATAAAAAATATACCTGAACAATTGTCCAGAAAGGGCCAATGCCCAGTCCAAAGTACAAAAAGGCCCACATGGCCACAGGACACCTTCCAAGCCCCAACTTGATCCTGACATTCTTCGCACCAAACTGTGCAGGGGCAACATGTTGGAAGTGGGCTGGCACCTCAGGGGGCAGGGGGTTTGGGGCACCTCAGCTTACGTGGGGAACCTGCTTACTGGTTCTGGAGGGGGCTTCACGCCCATTTCCCAATGTTGGGGAGTGCAAGGTCACAGCCTCTGAGGTGCCAAACTCACCCACTGCTTCTGGATGGGGCTCCTCGTACAACAGTCCTCGGAGGGTGGCCTACATGCCCTCTGCTGGAGGTGAGGGCTGCATTGTCTCTGCTGGGGGAGGTGTCCCCTAGGCAGCCTATGCTGGATGTGAGGTCTGCATTGTCTCTGCTGGGGAGGTGTCCCGTGGGCAGCTTGAGGTGAAGGCTGCTGTGTCTCTACTGGGGGAGGTGTACCCTGGGTAGCCTCTGCTGTATGTGAAGGCTGCATTGTCTCTGCTGGGGAGGTGTCTCCTGGACAGCCTCTGCTGGAGGTGAGGGCTGCTGTGTCTCAGTTGGAGGTGAGGGCTTCTTGCCTTTCATTGGTGGTTGAGTGGGAACCTCTCCTGTCATTGGTGGTTGAGTGGGAACTGCTCCTGTCATTGGTGGTTGAGTGAGAACCTTTCCCTTCCTGGCTGGTAGAGTGGGATCCTTCCCTTTCCTGGCTGGTGGAGTGGGATCCTTCCCTTTCCTGGCTGGTGGGGTGGGATCCTCCACTTTCTTGCCTCCACGACTGGGAGGTTCCTCCACTGTCCCCGTGGACTGTTTGGCTGAGGTGCTGGGCTGGGTCATTGGGACCCTTCTCTTACGGGCAGGACGGGGGGCGGAGTGGGAGGGAAGAGGTCAAGTTGAGCAAGGAAAAGCTTCTTAGGGATAGTGGGGCAGGAAGAGGGAGGTGGGTTGGGAGTGGAGGTTGAGGGAGTGGTTGTTGGAGGAGTACATCTGCTGGACTTGGGTGCAGGTGCATGGGCAGTGTGCTGATGTGAGGTGGATGGCTGTTGGTTGTCTGAGTGCCTGCGTTTGTGTCCCCTAGGAGGGGGGACTGACAGGAGGGAGAGGACACAGGGGACGTGTGGATGGATGTTGTGGAGGTGTCTGCTAGTGAGGTGTGTGTGTTGCTTGGTGTGGTGATGGTGGTGCTGGCTGTTGAAGCAGTGCATGCAGGTGTGAGTGTGGAGGTGACAGTGAGGGAGGAGGAGGGGGAGACAGTTTAGGCAGTGAATGTTGTTGTGTGTGCATCTGTTCTTTTGTTTGTGTAAGTGAATGTGGCCTGAGGTGTGCTGCCTGTGTTAGACTGTGCTACTCTTGTGTGATGTTTTGTGTGCATGCTTGTCTGTATGTGTGCGTGGGATGGGGTTGAGGACACTGGGGCTGGGAAGTGATAGTTGGAGGGGGGTTCAGTAGGAACAGGGACAATGGCTGCCATCAGAGAGTAGGCCAGTGCCTGAAATGATCTTTGTTGGGCTGCCAATCCACTGTGGATGCCCTCCAGGAATGCATTGCATTGCTGCATCTGGGATGCCAGCCCCTGGATGGCATTCACTATGGTTGACTGCCTTACGGAGATGATTCTCAGGAGGTCAATAGCCTCCTCACTCAGGGCAGCAGGGTTCACTGGGGCAGGGCCTAAGGTGCCTGGGGCGAAGAAGATGCCCTGCCTCCTGGCCACGGGCAACTCGGTGAGGGGCAACTGGGATGGTGGTGCTGGTACAGGTGGTGGCGGGTGTACCTGGAGCTGGGGTGGTCCCAGAGATGTCTGCCACCACCACGGAGCTTCCATCGGAGGAGGAATCAGAGTCAGTGTTGTCACCTCCTGTCTCCCCCGTGGTGCTCCCTTTGCCCTCCATCCCACTTGTTCCCTTGGGCTCTGTGGACTCTGCCTCCTGGGTCCTGTGGGATGCAGCTCCCTCTTTCGCCCGTGCCCCTGCTCCTCCGCCAGATGATGCTAATGCACACATGGACAGGATGACAGAAGAAAAAAGAGGGGGGAGAGAGAGAAAGGGACCACTGGGTCAATTACAGCACCAACACCACAGTTTGCATACACATTACCTTCACACACAGGGTTCATGATTGAGCACTATGAACAACACTGGCAATCAATTGGCTAGGTGCCACAGCAAGATGAGGGCCAAACACCGGCAACTGCAGCCCCTCTTGGACCCACTAAGCCATGTCTGACATGGAATACAACCTAGCTAGGTTACCAGAATTTGCTATACACCCATTACCCTTGAGCTGGGTCACACTGCAATGTCTGACCCGGCATTAAGCGGAACCCACTAACTCACACCCACCACCCGGATCCCATGCCACCTACCAATGATTGTAGTTACGCCCACTGTACTCACCCCCTTGTGGCTGCTGTGATGCCCTCAAGCGCCCATCCGGATCTGGGTACGCCACCACCAGTATGCGGGCCTTCCCGGGCGTCAGGTTCCAATGGGCACCCCTTCCTCGTTGGGCCTCCGCGGTCTTCCGTGCCCAGCGTCTCAGGTCCTTCCACCTTTTCCTACAATAGGTGCTCCGCCTGCTGAAGACCCCCAGGGTCTGCACGTCCTTGCCGATGGCACACCACAAACCCTTCTACTGAAGGGTGCTGACCTGCAGAGTTAATACAGACAGGAGGCACACCAGTACACATACAATCCAACCTGTCACACATATGGCTCACAAATCCCATTTCCATCTTCATTGGCACACACATCCCCCAGCGCCCACCATGTACACTTCCAACAGACATACCACCCCTCCAAATGACATGATGCTTGCACACACATCTCCATGCAACCTTGCAACATGCATCGTGCCCAAGGTGTACTCACCTGTTGGTCTGGAGGCCCATACTGCGGTAGGACTCCTTCCACCAAACGCTCCAACTCCTGCGAAGTGAAGGCAGGGGCCATTTCCCCGGTCACACGGGCCATGGTAGGTTTCAGACACAGGTCACAACAGCACACGCAGTATAGGTGTTGTCCTGTGGAAAGTCGGGAATCAAGTGAGGATTTAGATAGAACATGGCGCTCACGTCTGTGGCGGTGTACACCGTCACCGCCTCCGCTGATCCCCATTGGTCACTGTACTCCATAGAGCCCAATATTAGCCAATGAGGAATTGCCCAGCGGCGTGAGACCGTCTTCCGCCACGACACCCAACGTCAGCGGAGTTACCTCACTTCCATCTGTCTCTATACACAGGACAGGTGGTCACCATTCAATGGTGGTGGACAACATTCAGATAATCCATAACTGTGTCATTGCTGAATATTGCACGTACATTGCCATTTCCGCTGTCCAATCACATTAATGCTCTATGTACACTGAGGTGGTGGTTCCATTGTTCAAATTGTGACAGCCTACTCACTCTTGTGTCCCTTAGATACCTACCACTGGGGATGAATAGGAGGAGGAGACAAGCCCCCGTGTATAGACCCCTTGTGGACTTGGCTACACTGGAGGACAGGCACATAATGCTCACCAATAAACTGGACAGGGCCACAGTCACAGAACTGTGTGCCCAATTGGAGCCTGATCTGATATCAGCTATCCGTCATCCCACTGGGATCCCCCCTCTTGTGCAAGTTCTATCAGTGCTCCATTTCCTGGCAACTGGTTCTTTCCAAGTGACAGTGGGCTTGGCAGCAGGAATGTCACAGCCAATGTTCTCAATTGTGCTGGCAAGGGTTCTGTCTGCCTTGGTCAAGCACATGTGCAGCTACATTGCTTTCCCCCAGGTGGATGATTTGGCCACTGTGAAATGGGACATATACCCAATATTATTGGGGCAATTGACGGAACACATATTGCATTTTTCCCCCCACCAGAATGAACAGGTGTTCAGGAATTGGAAGAGTTTCCACTCACTCAATGTGCAAATGGTGTGCCATGTGGACCAGTATATCTCCCACACCACTGCCAAGTATCCTAGGTTGGTGCATGACACCTTTGCTCTGAGGAATAGCAGCATCCCAAATGTAATGGCACAACTACAGAAGCACAGAGTGTGGGTAATAAGTGAGCCTGAGTGCCCACCCAATGTATGTCAGTGTATGCCTTCTGGTGTTAATGCCATACCATTGTGTAAGGTTAATATTTGTCCCTCAATACTTACAGGTGACTCAGGCTCCCCACACCTATTGTGGCTCCTGACCTCTGTGAGGAATGCCAGGACAGGGGCTGAGAATCCTTACAATGATGCACATGAATGAACCAGGAGAATTATCGAAAGGACCTTCGGCCTCCTGAAGGCCAGGTTCAGATGCCTGCATCTGACAGGTGGATCCCTGTGCTACTCACCAAGAAGGTCTGCCAGATAGTAGTGGCATGCTGCATGTTGCACAACCTGGCCCTCAGACGACATGTGCCTTATCTGCAGGAGGAGGAGACTGGAAATGCCCCTTGGAAGCAGTGGATCCTGAGGACAGTGAGGATGAGGAGGCAGAGGATGAGGATGGGGACAACAGAACATCAGTTATATGTCAATACTTCCAATGACACACAGGTGAGACAGAGTAACTGACCAGTCCTCTGACTATTGTTTTCTCTGTGTGGCTGTAGCAAGATGGCATTCACTTCCTTTGCATCTCAACTTACTGTCACATATAGCCTCTGATTTTGCAGATGTTGGTGATATTACAATAGTGTACTGATGTGATGACTACAGACAGCTACAGGTCATTAATTGTATGCTATCACAGTTTTCAGATCATTTCCACATGATGTGACTGTTTCCATAAATGCACATTCTCATCACATAAAACACTATCAGTCGAGTGTGTTCAAGGGTGTTTATTGTAGTGCAAATAATTGACGTAAAAGTTCAATGGAATGGGGTGATAGTAGAGGAAAGTCCAGGGTATTGTTCCATTCTGTTTGTAGCACAGGTCCAGTGTCCAAGGGGACATAGGAAGGGGAGCAAAGGCAGTTCAAAGTGGACAAGGTGACAGGGAGGGAAACAAGGGGGACATTCAAGAGGGTCTTATTTCCTGGCGGTGGTCTTGGTCTTGGCAAGTGTCTCTGGCTTTTGTCTGGGTCGCAGGGAACGTTTGCGGAGTGGTTAACCTTCTGCACGGGGTGGGGTTCTGGTGGCCCGTGGGTCCTGTGGCAGGGCCTCCTGCACACTAGCTGCAGCAGAATTGGAGGGTTGGTCAGTAGGCTGGCTAGTGGTAGGGGCTCGCTGGTGTGCTGTCCATTCCCTCATGATGTTGGCCATGTCTGCCAGCACTCCTGCTATGGAGATCATGGTGGTGTTCAGGGCCTGCAAATCCTCCCTGATCTCCTGATAGTGTTCCTACTGCAGCCGCTTGTTCTCCTGCATGTTGGTAAGGATCTGGCCCATCGTGTCCTGGGATTGTTGGTAATCCCCCAGGACATTGGTGAGTGCCTCCTGGAGAGTCAGTTCCCTGGGCCTGTCCTCCCCTTGGCAAACAGCGGTCCTCCCAATGTCCTTGTTCCCCTGTGCCTGTGTCCCCTGAACGGTGTGCCCACCGGCACTGACCCCAGGACTCTGATTGCCTTGGGTGTGAGGTGTTGACTGGGGTCCCTGTACAAGTGGGCACACTGCTGATTGACGTGTCCTGGGGACAGAGGTGTGGAGACATTGGGTGGGTGCTGTGGTGTTGGATACTGATGGGGGAGGCTCTGTGGTGGACTGTGAGTGGGCTGGGGTGACCGACTGACCAGTGGTCCCTGATGGGCCAGGTAGTTCATCCAGATCCAGACATCCAGCTACTGTCATCACTGGGGACATCTTCTTTTGGGGGACTGGTTAGACATGGCACCTCCTCTCCACTGACATTGGCTGGGGCACCTGTAGGGATGTAAGTGATGTATTATGCCTCATGTCTGTGACAAAGTGTACATCCCTAGCTTCCCCTCTGTTGTTGCTGTTGCCCTGCCACCTTTGTTTGTGTATGGTGATGTATTTGTGGGATTGTTAGTTCTCCATGCTGTGCATGCTTTTGTGATGGGTGTACATGCAGGGCTGAGAGGGCTGTCCATGCATTGGTATAGCATGCAGGGCTAGGCATTGGGGTTAGTCATATGTGTAGGTGCAGTGTGTGGGATGGAGTGGAGTGATGGGAGTGAGGGTGGTGGGGTGTGATGGCATGCTGGTATGGGGGGTGATAAGTAGTAAATATTGACTCACCAGTGCTCAGTCCTCCGGCAACTCCAGTTAGTCCCTCAGGATGCAGTATTGCCAAGACTTCCTCCTCTCATGCTGTCAGCTGTGGGGAGGGAGAGGGGGTCCACCGCCAGTCCTCTGGATGGCAAGCTGGTGCCTTGCTGCCACGGAACGTACTTTCCCCTGTAGGTCTTCCTGTTGTCTCCCCGTGTTCTTGGATGCTGTCCCACAGCGTTCACCCTGTCCACGATTCTCGGCCATAGCTCCATCTTCCTGGCAATGGATATTTGCTGGACCTGGGCTCCAAACAGCTGTGGCTCTATCCTGACTATTTCCTCCACCATACCCGCAACTCCTCATCAGTGAAACGGGGGTGCTTTAGTGGGGACATGGGTGTTGTGTGGTGTGTGTTGGTGAGAGGGTGTTGAGTAATATGTTGGGGTGCGGGGTGCATGATGGATGTATGGGTGTTTGTGGTGTGTGTCTAGTTGTCTCAGTGGTCTTGGTTTCAGTCTGGTGGCAATAATTGGTGTTCATAAAGGGTTGTGTGTAATGCGGGTGTGTGTTTTTATAGTGCTCTGGGTGGGTGGGTGGTTGTCATGTGTGTATCAATGTCAGGTGTCTGATTTTGGTTTTAGCCAATGTAATGTTGTTTTGTATTTAGGAGTCCATTCTGAGCGTGCCGGTGTGTACCACCAATGGTTAAGAGCCATTGAATGTCCACTGTGGTGATTCGTGGGTCATAATGTGGTGGTTATTGTATTGTTGGCGTAACGGTATGGATGTTGGTACCAACACTTTTACACTGACCTTTGGGCTGGCGGATTTGTGTATGTGGCAGTATTCCATCGGATTGGTGTGTGGGTGTCATAATATGGTGAACGAATATCCACCACCGCGAGGGTATGTTGGCGGCCGTCACCGCGGCGGTAAGCGGGATCATGATGAGGGCCTTAATCTTTAGAAAACCGTGAGAACGCTGTTGTTACACAAGGTACCTGGTTTGCATAAAAAATAAAGCCGCACGGGCGAATGTGCATCAGAAAAGTCCACAATGCGTAATTTCCTTATTCGCAAGTGAGGCCGTGTGTCATTTCCTTTTCCGGTCTGGTAGGCGATGTGTCATTTTTCCTCCCTTGCAAGAGAGCAATGCGTCGATTTCCGGACAGGCACCTCGGGTCCAGGCAGGCTTTGCATCGATTGTTCACACCCAGCGATGTTGCATTGAAATCCGGTTGCATGGTGTCAGGAAACCGCACTGCGTAGGGCTTGCGTTGTTATCAGAACCCACTAGCGGCTGTTGCTTGTAGTTCCTCCAGCTGCGATGAGTCGATTTCAGCCACGAGGCTAGTGGCGCATCATTTATCAGCCGTGTTATGGATGGTGTGTTGAAAATGTCCCCGCACAGCAGTGTTTGCATGGATTTCAGTCCTTTTCCACCAACTTCACCTATCAAGGGTCTAGGGACTGGATGGGGCACCACTTGGCAGGGCAGGAGTCTCACCAGAGAGTCCAGGTGCTGGCAGGGGAAGTCTTTGATGGCCCAGAGACTTCAACAACAGGAGGCAAGCTCAACTCCCGCCCTTGGAGATTCTTCTCAAGCAGAAATGCACAACAAAGTCCAGTCTTTGTCCCCTTTCACAGGCAGAAGCAGCAACTGCAGTATAGCCCAACAAAGCACAGTCGGAGGAAGGGGCAGCACTTCAGATCTTCTCCTGAGCAGAGGTTCCTCTTGAATCCTTGAAGAAATCAGAAAATGTGGGATTTTGGGTCCAATACGTCCAGTAGGCCTACTTCAAAGGAAAGTCTCTGTTGTTCACAAGATCCTGCCTTGCCCAGGCCGGGGTGTTCCCCTTCCTATTTGCGATTCGCACCGCGATGCAGAATTGCTTTGTGACCGCGAACGCGGTTGCAAAGCAATTCGCAGTTAGCACCCATGTGAAGTGGGTGCTAACTCATTCGCAAAAGAGAAGGTTTCCCCATGGGACCCCTTCCCCTTTGTGAATGGCGCCAAAAATATTTTTTCAGAGCAGGCAGTGGTCCAATGGACCACTGCCTGCTCAGAAAAAATGAAACCAAATGGTTTCATTTTCCCGAGTGTATTGCAACTCGTTTTCCTTTAAGGAAAACGGGCTGCAATACAAAAAAAAAAAATGCTTTATTAAAAAAGCAGTCACGGACATGGTGGTCTGCTGTCTCCAGCAGGCCACCATCCCTGTGAGTACAGGGAATCGCAAGGGGTTCGCAAATTGCGACCCACCTCATTAATATTAATGAGGTGGGTCTTTGCGATCCCCTTGCGATTTGCAGATGGTGTCAGGGACACCATTCTGCATATGGTTTTGCGACTTCGCAATTTGTGAGTCGCAAAATCATTACTACCTACATCTGGACCTTGGTTTCTCATTAGTCTTCACCTTTGTCTGAAATGAAGTATGTTTCACATCACCATCAGAATCTGGGCTTTGTACTGCCCAGCCCCCGGCATCCTTAGGGTCAGTGAAAAAACAGCCTTTCTATCACTTATGACCTTCAGTGTAGCTAGAAAGAATAGCATTTAGCACATGCCCATCTCTTACTTGCAACTAGTGTTAATTAAATGGAGTATGAATGGATTCTAAGGCCAGGTGCACCAGACAAAGTACTACTCTCACCAGCAGGAATAAACTACTGGAGCTCCTGAGGAGGATGGGAGGCATGGCATCCTAGCTGCATCTGTTCTAGAGGTCAGATGCAAAGAGAAGAGAGCAGGGTACAATTGCTGGCATTCACTTGTGCTATAGCCATTGCTTTGAAGGCATATTATGGCTGAGCGAAATAAATGGCAGTCTTTTTTTTTACTTCATGTGCCAATGCATCAACATTGTACAGATGCATAATACTATTCTTCTCCACCAACACTACTCACCTTTCGGGCTCAACTTCCAGCACTCTGTACATTGACTGTGTGTGATCTGCTAATGCCCTCCCTTGTCGAAAATGAAAGCCTGGGATTTGAGGAAAGCTGTCCACTCTTGACATTTTCGATATCCTGCAAATCATGGCAAACATTTAGGACCACTGAATTGAACTTCACCTAGAATCCTTATCAGAGTCCTGCCCAAAAACACTAGCTCCACTTCCCTGCCAAAACTGCCCACAAATCAGGTTTATATTTTCTTGTACATGTCCATCTTTCCCTTCACGTGTTTCTATTGCAACTCTTTTTTGTGCTACTTCCACTACAGATGCCTCAGTAGTGTCTGTGTTCTAGCCATCCCTTGACCCTCTGCCTCCTTTAGGGCCTGAACGCTGTCCTGTGATGAAGCCTAGGAAATACTGTCCATTTCCACCACCTTTCTCATGTTGCTTATCACTCTTTCAATCTGCCAGCAGGAGCTGTGTTGTCTTCAATATCAATTGAAAGCCTCGCATCTTCAAATGATGATATTGAGACCATTATTTGCATTCCATGTGGCAAATCAAGGCTTGAGAGTTATTCAAAGTCACATGGACACCTTGCACAGGTACTCCGATGGACATATTTGAAACTTTATTGCCTATGTGTGCACGAATATACGTCAAATGGAGGGGCCTTTGTGATGACATAAGTGAGGTAAGTTGTGCTTCCATATCACTTGTCACTTGGTTTGTGGTACAAGATGGAAGTTGAACATTAGGGGGACAGAAATAATGCTATTGCCATTCTACCACATCATCACAGGAATGGTCCAAAGATGGACATAACGATGTGCGTTACACGGGCACATTTTACAGATGTCATGGGTTGGCCGACTATATGCACAGCATACAGAGGGTCATGAGCGATGTTGGAGTTTTGTCCTAATGAACCTACAATGTCCTCCTGTAGCTTCATCTTTGTCCTAAGTGGTGATCCCAGGCATGTGAAACACATCGCTAGAGGGTGTGTCTATGGTAGATGATAAAAGTGTGCCAGTACATGCATTTTTCCCTCCTGCTACAAGTTCACCTCATCTAGCTCAGATTTCGTATGAGTACAGCGGGCTAGCCTAGTGATTGGTCAGAGGTTAATAACATGTGTTTGTACAGAAGCAGTGCCTAGGCGCAGTGAGTTGCCACTGCTCCCTCCATTTGGTCTTGTCTGATGGGATATGCTTTATATCTGCAGCAATGTGAGCTGTGTGCCATTCATCCGGCAACTACAATTGTCTCCTAGGGACGCCCGATTGCCACTTCAACACGTCTTTCCACCATGCTAGTCTTCTTTCTTGATTAATTCTTTCATTTTGTGCTCATTTTCGGTATTCAACTGACTCGTGCACCTTAGAAGTACAAGGTCCTTTTCTGTGTACCAAAAACATGCCGTGTGTGTAACTCTGCAGTCATTACCAATCTGAGTTCCTCAAAGTTCCTAACTATGCACAAATTATGACGTGCAATTCTTAATGAAGATCGTGGTAGTTCCACTTCAACGATAGTCTGGGACATTTGGAAATGGGCCTAAAAAGGTACTTTGGTTCTGAAATTACTTTTGGACATTACAAAGTAGACTAGTTTGACCCAATGCAGTTTAAGGATCTCTCACTATACACAACCAAGTAGGTAAGGGCACTTTAAAAATCCTACAAATAGTCATGAAAAAACACCAGTAAAAAATACAACACCTTGTGACATAATGCATTTTTCAGAGTTAGTTATTTGTATTTTGCTGTGATGCTTTAGAAAAACATATTTACTCACGTTTTTCAGTATTTGTGAGACATTTTCTTTTTTGTTGTAATCTGCAACAATTGCAACCTTAACGTTCAAGAAAGCACTACTTTTTTCATTTAGCAAGTATGTAATAATTTGTTTCATGGATCGTGTACTAGATCAGATTTTGATTTTATATAGTACTGTAAATAATATTTTAATTTTATTCAGCTTGTTGATTAACACACAGCTGATCAATCACAGAAGGATGGAAAGTTGAGATGCTCGTGCTAACATTCAAACCTACATCCCACAGGTCCTGCAAAACCCAAAAAACCTTTACATGCATACGCTAGCATAACGTGCAGGAATTCAGGGGCATATTTATACTCCGTTTGCGCCGAATTAGCGTCGTTTTTTTCGACGCAAATTCGGCGCAAAACTAACGCCATATTTATACTTTGGCGTTAGACGCGTCTAGCGCCAAAGTAGGAGTAAAGAGCGTCATTTTTTTGCGTGAACGCCTTCCTTGCGTTAATGAGATGCAAGGTAGGCGTTCCCGTCCAAAAAAATGTCTGCGACGCAAATGCGTCGTATTTATACTCCCGGGCAAAAATCACGCCCGGGAGTGGTCGGGTCAAAAAACCACGCATTTGCGCCTCTTTTTAACGCCTGGGTCAGGGCAGGCGTTAAGGGACCTGTGGGCTCAAAATGAGCCCACAGCTGCCCTCCCATGCCCCCAGGGATGCCCCCTGCCACCCTTGCCCACCCCAGGAGGACACCCAAGGATGGAGGGACCCACCCCAGGGACATTCAGGTAAGTTCAGGTAAGTATACATTTTTTTTTTATATATTTTTTTTTTGGCATACGGGGGCCTGATTTGTGCCCCCCTACATGCCACAATGCCCAATGACCATGCCCAGGGGACATAAGTCCCCTGGGCATGGCCATTGGGCAAGGGGGCATGACTCCTGTCTTTACTAAGACAGGAGTCATGTAAATGGCGTCTGGGCGTCGTTAAAAATGGCGCAAATCGGGTGGAGGCGATTTTTTGCGTCAACCTGACTTGCACCATTTTTAAGACGCCCTAGCGCCATTTTTCCCAATGCCGGCGCTGCCTGGTGTACGTGGTTTTTTTCCACGCACACCAGGCAGCGCCGGTCTGCTTGCGCCGGCTAACGCCATTCAATAAATACGGAGCCCGCATGGCGCTTCAGAATGACGTTAGCCGGCGCAAAATTTTTTTACGCTAAACTGCGTTAGCGCAGTTTAGCGTCAAAAAGTATAAATACGGGCCTTAATTTCTGCATTCTCATTGTGCACCTGTATGCTGCAGCATGATTTTTAGGCCCGTATTTATACTTTTTGACGCTAAACTGCGCTAACGCAGTTTAGCGTCAAAAAGTTTAGCGCCGGCTAACGCCATTCTGAAGCGCCATGCGGGCGCCGTATTTATTGAATGGCGTTAGCCGGCGCTAGCAGACCGGCGCTGCCTGGTGTGCGTGGAAAAAAACCACGTACACCAGGCAGCGCCGGCGTTGGGGAAAATGGCGTTAGGGCGTCTTAAAAATGGTGCAAGTCAGGTTGACGCAAAAAAATCGCCTCCACCCGATTTGCGCCATTTTTAACGACGCCCAGACGCCATTTACATGACTCCTGTCTTAGTAAAGACAGGAGTCATGCCCCCTTGCCCAATGGCCATGCCCAGGGGACTTATGTCCCCTGGGCATGGTCATTGGGCATTGAGGCATGTAGGGGGGCACAAATCAGGCCCCCCTATGCCAAAAAAATATATAAAAAAAATAAAAATGTATACTTACCTGAACTTACCTGAATGTCCCTGGGATGGGTCCCTCCATCCTTGGGTGTCCTCCTGGGGTGGGCAAGGGTGGCAGGGGGGGTCCCTGGGGGCATGGGAGGGCAGCTGTGGGCTCATTTTGAGCCCACAGGTCCCTTAACGCCTGCCCTGACCCAGGCGTTAAAAAGAGGCGCAAATGCGGGGTTTTTTGCCCCGCCTACTCCCGGGCGTGATTTTTGCCCGGGAGTATAAATACGACGCATTTGTGTCGCAGTCATTTTTTTGGACGGGAACGCCTACCTTGCATCTCATTAACGCAAGGAAGGCGTTCACGCAAAAAAATGACGCTCTTTCCTCATACTTTGGCGCTAGACGCGTCTAACGCCAAAGTATAAATATGGCGTTAGTTTTGCGCCGAATTTGCGTCGAAAAAAACGACGCTAATTCAGCGCAAACGGAGTATAAATATGCCCCTTAGTGGTTAGTTAGCAGTATCATGGCCTCTTTGATGAGAATCTCTGTTTTTCATTGGATGCTATGTTTGTTATGTGTATTTGACAAGCTCACAATCACCTTCAAGGGTATCCTGGCACTGAGCAGGTGCGTGTGTGTCTATCCTGCCTATGTTAGGTTGGTCTTCAGCTACTTGCGGAGTTAGAGAAGAGGAGGCGCTGATGTGGAGTGGGGGGCCACTCCATGCTTTAGAAGCAATGTAAAAGAAGGCCTGTCATCTTTATCTAGTTCTTTGTATGAGTGGGATGGGTGAGGGTATGAGTTCAGCAGAGCGGAGGTGTCTAGAAAGTTTGTGGGAGGATATGCCTATGTTCAGGTTCGTAGGGCCTAAGCTGTGTTGTGCCTTGACTGTGTGTGTGAGAAGTTTGAAATGAACATGTTTGCATACCAGGAGCCAGTGGAGCTTCCTGAGGTATGGTGTGATGTGAATTTTGATGCGAATGGTAAGTGAGACTGAGTTAAATGCTGGAGAGAGGTCCAGGAGAGTGGGGGCTGACGTGTGTCTTCTGCCAAGGACCATCTAGATGTTTTCTGTGGTAGCTATCAGTGCTGTTTCTCTACTGTGATTGGACCTGAATCTGGATACTCTTTGAAACTTATGCAAGCTAATTGTTCATGGCCTGACAAAGCTATCATGTAGATGCGAAGCATGTGTTGGCTCCACTGTTTTGATGTTCTGAATTATTTGATGTTTTTAATATAGTAAAGTTCGGATGGCTGAATTTCATACATATTTGGATTTTATTCGTTTACCTGATGCCTCTCCGAATTCCACTATGCAACATTCTTCAGTTACTCTTATGTGAAAGTCTAATATAACTTTCCATCAGTTTAAGTTATTTTTTCTATAACTGGAATGTGAGGATTCAATATATATTTGATCAGTTTAGGGTTCATATTGTTTTCCGATAGTGCTGCCCATTATAAATGGTCTCTGAGTACTAAGAAAATGCATCAGATTAGCACAAATAAAGTTATAATGTTATGCACATTTAATTTACTTTTTCGTGGTAAAGCAAAATCTTGCTCAGATGCATTCTGAAATATCACTGCCCGTGTCTCCGTATTCTTTCCTGATGGGAGCTTGTATTCTCTTGTTTTGGTTTTCTTGAGTGTCTTTGTGTTCCCTCCCGATGGGAGCGTGTGGTCTCTTATTAGTTGTAGATGACTGCAGGAGGATAATCTGTTGTTTGTTTGTGTGGGTGAAGGGTGATAGTAGCATTGATTTCTGCAGACTTCACAGCACAAGGCTGATTCAACTCAAGAAAAGCATTTTTTTACTGCTTGGAAGGAAAGCATTTTGACGTCTGGAAGAAATACATATTTTTGAGACACTGGGCGTTTTGAGCACTTGAACAGAAAGTTGTCATTTAAGGTCCTGAGAGAAAAAGCTTTTTAGACCGCGGAAAGACTCATTTATGGGGTCAAAACATTAGATAGAAGCTTGAAAAAATAATTGTTTATATCCTTTCATAATGTCTGGCCCCAGGCCAAACAAAATTCAGTCTTGGACCATAAGGCTCTCTTTAGAAGGGCCGAAGATTTTCTGCAGATTGACAAAGCTGTGCAGACTGGTCCCCGCAGTACCTAGAGCACACAAAGTGAGTTGATGATGATGGTGGAGGCAGAACTATGGGTTCGATTTCAACTTTGTCGGACGGAAAAGCCCTTTTGCCGAAGTCCCGACGGTCAGGTTGTCGCCATTGAGGCCGCCTTCCCGCGGGCCCCATTAAGAGTTTCCCACTGGCTCAGCGATAAAAGGCCTACAACATTGACGCCGGCTCATAATAGAGCTGGTGGCAATGCTGTAGTGCCTAGGGTGCAGCAGCACCCTTCGCGATGTTCACTACGCAATAGGGCTGGCCGAGGGGGCACCTGCACTGCTCATGCCAAGTGCCCCCTGGGGCACCCTGCACCCCGTCTCTGACAGCCATTACATGGCAGTGCTACCGCCATGTAACTGGTGGTGGAGAGGGGGGGTCCTAATCCCCAAGGGGACACTGCTTTCAGCGCTGTCAAGTTGGATTAGGACCGCCAGCCCCTCCTGTAGAGGTAAACTAGAGGTGCTGGCAGTCAGTCCGTGGCGCAACTGTCATGGTCATAATGTGGTGGTTGGACCGCCACATTGGCAGCGGTCCGACAACCACCGCAGCCCTGGCAGTCTTAGGACCGCCAGGGTTGTCATGACCCCCTATGTGTGGTCTTCAAACAAGCAGCAGTGAAACAATCCGTTCTTTCGGTGAATGACCAGTAAAGCCAACCGAAGCCCCTGTTTCCCATAGATTGACAAAGAGAATAAGTGAATGCCATGTGGTAAAATATTCTAACGTTTTGTCTCTGGACTCATATTGTCTTGAAATGGCATATGGTGGGGATGTGGGAACCGTTAATAGTCCAAAACGTATGCTGTACATGAAATGCACACCACCACATTCATATTTTACTAAGTCTTTAATAATTCAGTACACCACAATGAGAGCATTAATGGTAAATCGGTATCTAGATGACTCTGTCAGTGTATCTCTGAGTGGGTGCATAAGTATCTTAGTGGCTCTGTGAGTCTGTGCGTAACTGTCTGAGTAGGTCTGTCAGTCGGTGCATGAGTGTCTGAGTGGGTGCATGACTGTCTGAGTGGGTGTGTAAGTGTCTGTATGGGTCTCTGAGTGGGTGTGTGAGTGTCTGAGTGGGTCTGTTAGTCGGTGCATGAGTGTCTGAGTGGGTATGTGAGTGTCTGAGTGGGTCCGTTAGTGGGTGTGTGAATGTATGAATGAGTCTCTAAGTGGATGCGTGAGTGTCCAAGTGGGACTGTGAGTGGGCACACGAGTGTCCGAGTGCGTCTGTGACTAGATACATGAATGTCTCAGTTGCTGTATGAGTGGGTGCATCAGTGTCTGAGTGGGTCTGTGAGTGAGTGCATGACTGAGTGGGTAGGTGAGTAGGTGCACAAGGGTCTGTGATTGGGTTTGTGACTGACTGGGACTGCAAATGGGTGTGTGGGTGTCTGAGTGGGCCTGAGAGTGGGTGTGTGAGTGTCTACATGGGTCTGTTAGTGGATGTGTGAGTGGCTGAGTGGGTGTGTGAGTGTCTGAGTGGGTCAAATATATGGTATTCCAGGTATTTAAAGTTCTTATGTTGAGGTATTTTTGCCTCTTTGCAGTAGTATTCGGGTCCAAAATCAAGTGATTAAAATTCCTATAGATTACTCTAAAGAATTTTATTAGATGATATCTATGGGGAATAATAAAAACAATGAGAGTGGGGATGTTGAGGATATCTATGGGTCTTCCATCCTCATGGTCGACATGTTTCAACAGTATTTCTCAGGCCGCATGCAAGAGCCACAGCTTGCTTCAGGTCCCAGATTCCTGCCTACAGTGCAGCCAAATTCAGCCCTATATAATAAGTAGTTAGCGTTGAAAGTTTGTTATAGGAAACTGTAGAAATATATATCACAAGATCTGAGACATATAATTTGTAATTGATCAGTGCGATAAATTAGCCATGGTTGCATTGTGCATTTGTTTAATGTAAAAATATGTGTTCTATAAACATTAACCCCATCACTGCAAACACTTGCAATATACACATCAATACATATATCCCAGCCCAAAAAGTGCCATCTGATTTAAAACTTAGACCCTACTGCCTGTTTCTATGTGCTATACTGTGACAGAATGAAAGGCAGAGCAAATTGCAATCTAGAGGTCCTTAGGGAGAAGGGATACACTGCATACCTTGTTGACAGCAAAGGCTGTCTTTATCTGTTAAGGAGTGAAGCCAGTGTTCCCAATGAAGGGTAAACACCCACTCTGGAACTCTGCTCTATCAACTTAAGGCTTTACACAAGATGTATTTTGAAATGCACTGGCATGAGGTGAGCCTGTCTCTGGCAGAATCTCGTGAGATAATCTGGGCAAAGGACCTCTCTCTGAAGTGAATAAGTGACAGTCCATATATCCTAATATTATAAGAGATTAGAATGTCTGACATAGATTAAGTGCATCCAGGTATGCGTTTCTGAGGTCTTCTTATGAACACATGGGGAAAAAAGACATCAAATCAGACTACACTCTCTTGATTAAATATCTATATCGGTTGTTATTTATCCTTAACATAATGGGGATTCAACATATGACCCAGACGAATATTGCCTTAGATATTGCACCTATGTCATTGATCAAAGAACTTGATGATATCATGGTTCCTAGAAAGAGAAGGTCTGGTGACAATGGTGTCTAAAAGGCAGACATGACAATGATTCTGCAAAAACAGGGAACATGGCAATGTCATGTGTTTCAGCTGGAAAAGATGGCAGAATCCATGAGCTATGACGGAGTCAGGGCCTAGATAAGATGGAGACAGACCTGAGGGACTTAACGTCACCTTAAAGAGCTTTGAATAAGTTAGTATTTAATGGAGGAAAGTTCTATAAACAGCCCCATATTTTTAGGGTGTCGAAGCAAAGGGATTTAGAAAATAGAATGTGTAAAAGAAATGTTAAAATTAACATTTTCTCCTCAAATCCCTAAATTGTTTGGCTGCAGGTGATCCCCAGACATAGGGCTACTATCAAGAGGCAGGCACCTAAGTGTCAATGTTTTTTATGCTAAGGTCCCGCTAGGGGATTTTTGTTTATTCCCAAACATCTAAAGAAATCCTTTAAAATCATATGCATAAACCTAAAACTCATGGGCCTACCTCTTTTTTGGAGAATTGACCCATTTGCCTCTCGGGCTGTTATCTAACAGCATTTAATGGCACTAAATATGCTGACAGGTGTGCACAACCAGTGCTCTATATGAGTGTGAACTGGCATAGGGCTATTGCTCCTGATCCTTTCTACATTTAGTAACTTAACTAGCATGACGATTATTATTTCTCAGCTGCATCATGTAAAGAATTGAACACTGACACACTTGAGGCTTGCCGCAGAAATATCTCCAGATAGTCTTTGGAACGTGACTGCAGTTTGCCTGCCCTAAAATTTGTTGCCACAACTGATCATTGCTGAGAGAGATATCTTAGATTGCGCAAAGGGATTAAGGCCTATGCCCTGGAACTGGCCATACCATGTCTGATTAACAGGGACAATCTATTGATGACAATAAATAGATAGACATGGGAGAACCTATGTCTTGGGGACAGCAGGAGACCTAGACTTCTCTGGGGCTCTTGGGTTTGGGATATTTTCTGGACAGTTCCTAACACATTCTGATCTAATTATTGTGAATCAACAATTGTAGGGCCCCGGTGGCCTGGGGAAACATACGTATGAAGTACACTCTTCTGACATAGGGCGTGGGATGCAGGGTGCTATTGAGGCTATATGGGCAACTAACAGCTATCTTGGAGAGTCCACTGACTGGAATTTGTGTGTGATGGGAAGAGGACATGGTAAGGGATGTTGTATGATAAAATAACCATGCAGGTGCCACAAATCTCCGGAAACAACAAATTTAAATTGTTTCAATTTAACGATCTCCACCACACAACTCACACTTGCCATGATACATAGCCTTTTGGGAGCCCAATGTGGAGATTGCCCTAGATGTCATCTACCTGATCCTGGCTTTTTGCATATGGTTAGGAATACCCTGGGTTGGCCGAATACTGGATGGGGATTTTAGCACAATTAAAAGCGGCACTAGAGGGGTGGATACAGGCTTTCCCTGAAGTGTTCCTGCTTGCAATAATGTCACCATAATGTTCCAAGGAAACCAAATTTGCAGATCTGACACTGCTGCTGGTGAAATTTAGAATTACCATGCACTGGAAGGCACATGGAGTGCCACTGATGTGGTGAGATGGGCTTTGGTGGAGATAGTAGCCCTACAGATAACATCCACCAAAACAACTAAGGACATGGAAGATAGCACCTCAAGAATTCACGAAAAATGTATGATATGCCATCCTGAATCATTACACTCTGCTTATGTAACATTGCCTCTTGATTGTAATGCAAGGACAGAATAACAGGCAGACCTCCCTTCTTGCTACTGTCAGACCATCTTGTATGCCGTCTTGAGTTTTAACAGATGAGCTGTTAGCATGATGCTTGATCAACCCCTCTCCCCATAGCCGCCATTTCCCCTCAGCCCAGCAAGGCCGGACTGGCCTTACCGGGAATTGGGTGTTTTCCTGAGAGGCTGGAAGGATGGGGGTGCTTTTGTTACTGGGGGGCTGGTCTTGTAGCAGTGCAGCAGTTTGAAAAGCACTAAAGAATTCCTTTTATATCCAAAAGCTTTTAGGCAAGAATAAACATGCGAAGATAACTCTGGTGGTTACTGTACCTGAGGGAGAGAGATCAGTTTTATTCCTGCTGCAAAGAACATGTTCCATGCAGATCACATAACAGTATTTAATGTACAATGCTATTTGGGATACTGCTTTTGTCACAGAGATCCTTTTGTTACTGTGCACATAAGTTATAATCATAATCTCGCTTAGTGAGTTATGAACTGCCATCAAAGAGCTGCTTACAAACTGCATGGTACAAGCTCGATTTTTTTTATTGTTTCCCAGTCTTTGATTATACTAATTTTGCCAAAAAGGGTTTGTTTCGGTAGAAATAAATAGTTATTGATAAAGCCAACACCTAACCACTGTGTTATGTTCTGAATCCTGAGTTTGTTTCCCCAGGCCAAGCACTCTTAAAAAAGAGGTGCATAAACAAATGAAATGGGTGTGAGAGAGGGGCACTGTTAGAGAGTGATGGTGAGGGAATCATTGAAGAGCCGAAAAAAGATTGCTGTATTCTGGTGCACAGTAAGGTCATCATTTACTATGCTTTAAAAATTAATACAACTGAATATAAAATGAAAAATGTGGTTTAGAATGCACTGTTTTGCCATGTGTCCCCAAATTTTCTGGGTGGGGGGGCTGAAACCCCCAAGCCCCATTGCAGTCGTCAGGCTCGCTCGCTGTGCACTCTATATGGTCTGGTCTCGGAAAATCTGTCAGTGCTGCTTTAGGTTTCTAGTCCGGCCCTGCACCCCACCCTAAATGGGAAATGAGAACGCAGACAGACATGCAAAGGTCATCAATAATGTACCTTGTAGGTGCGAACTGATGTCTATGCTAACAATATGCTACGAAATACAATGCTATTAGAAGTGTCGCACCGCAAGGCATGGTAATGTAATGTTATGTTTGAATTTTTATGTTCAATAGCAATAACGCTTTAAACCATAAGCTAATATGACGTTGTTCTATTTTTGGTACCAAATTACGTAAATCTTGCAAAACCGTGCCTCATTAGTCATAAGTTCGCATCCGGGAAACTATAAACTTTAGGGAATGCGGCCTTTACTCTTCAATCATAAGTAGGGTACGAGAAAGCAGAGACTGAAAAAATATCAAAGAGCAAAGTTAAAAAGTGCTGTAGCCATTTACAACCTTAACGCGTAGGATTAAATATTAGTGAGGCCTTTTGGTTAAAACAAACGTCAATACTGGAAACCATTTGCTGCCTTTAGAATGATTGCGGTGTAACTATGGAAACCATTTAAGTTACACATGCTGAACAATGCCTTTGTACAGTCTAGAAATAACATTTGAAAAGCTTGTCAAGCAGTGAAACAGCGTAATAACAGCTTGATAATCACGACAAACTATGCAATGCCCTTTCAAAGCTGCTTTTCACACGTCGGTGATTCCTGGTGCTTCGTTGACGTTTTATCTTCACTAAAAACATTTAGGACGTTTTTTAAAGTAAATAGAGCAAGTCATTTTTTCAATAATGATTTCTGTTTCTTTGCATGATTCACATCACATACTCTTTTATACACACAGAACCCCGAATTATTTCTTAAAAAGAGATAATTTTAGAGTTTGATTGGGACATCACTGTTCAATCGTAATAAAATAATGACATCCATTCTGTACTGTAATACTTATATACAGCTGTTACATTACAATGCCAAATGTCTCTTTAGAGCTACATTCCTGAAGAGAATATCAACTACAACTTCCATTAACTATTTAGAGGAAGAATATGTTTTTGTTGCTGTCTTTCTTTTTACTTTGCCCAAAAATAAGTACTTTGTCTGACCAGGAAATTATGGCAGTTCATCTATTATACTGCTGAATTCACCACATCAGGGCCAGAATCTATCTGTGAATTACCACAGATTCTAAATTCCAAGTCCAGTTTTGCTAGTGACTTATATTACAATGTTTAAAATTTTGCAACACATTACAACACACTGAATCGTGTTTTTACTGTACCGATTTCATATTTACTCTACAAATCTGCTACCAGGAAAACTCTTTAGATAGAGAAATGGTATTTGATAGGGTGTACAGCACTGTGTTTGTCCAGCTCTATAGCATAAGGAATAAAATATACCCTATCATGCATAAAAGCGTGTTATAAGTCACCTCAGAGATGTGTGACTGTAGGAGGCTGGCCCTCTATGTAGTGTACAAAGCTAGGTACACTGTGCAGGGGGTCCAGGCAACCACACGTTGGTTTACAGAGGTAAAAATTAGATCATCTGATGCTCTAATTTTTAAGGTAGCTTGGTTGAGCAGTTAGGCTAATCCTGGAGAAGTGCAAAGCATTTGTTGTACTCAAAGTATCAATCGTGCAACTCACACACTCAAAGGCAATAACTCGAGACCAATTTTTACAAATATTGCAGATTTATATGTAATTTTTAAGACCAAGATTATCAAAATTAGTTAAGGTCTTTTTGATATAGGAATTTTTGAAGTTTAATAAAAATAGTCTTTCTGTGCGTAATTCCGCACCATAGGAATCTATTGAAGGTCACCTTTAAAAATACATATAAAATCGTACAGTTAGTTTACAAAGTTCTTGTTTTGCAGGCTGGTCGAGGTCATCGATGGGCACACTATGCCAGCTGGAGAAGTTCGACAGCTCCCGGTTCCAGTGGGAGCAGCAATGAAAGATCTCTGAAGCAGGTGCAGGGCCAGCGTGGGGGACCATTTGGAAAAGCACTGCACAGGTAAGCTTAAAGATGGTTCCGTGGGGTCCCCATTGAGTGTCAAGGTCGCAAGGGGTGGGAGACCCTTAGGGCACAGCAGGTTCTTCATTATAGGGCACAGGGCGAATGGGTGCAGAGTGAATTGGTGAGCCAGGAGCTGTGCTCAAGGATGCCCTCTGGAGCAGGAGGTAAGTTGGTTCAAGGGTAATTTGCAGGACAATGGGGGCACTCTAGTGGTAGGTCTGGAGCGTTCCAGAAATCCCTCAACTGGGGTTTCCTCTTGGTCCTTTTTCATCCCCGGGTGTCTGGATCCTTGATGTCCAATGCTGGTTGACCAACACCCAGGGTATTGGTACGGTTTGACCACTGAAGGGCACAGTGCCACCAAACTTGGCACACTTGCAGGGTTTGTCCTTGCTGCTGTTGGTGTGTTGTCGAGTCCGGCTGCAACATCTGGTTCAGGAGTTAGCGGCTAGTCAGTGAAGTGATCCTCACAGGCTTGCTGGTTAAATGCTGTTGCAGAATCGTTCCTCCACTCTGGAAGGAGTTCTATGTCGATTTTTGAAGCCTGGAGGTCCTCCATGTGTTTTTTAGACTTTTTCCAGTTGCCCAGCAGCTCCTTAGCAGCTATTGTTGGGTCCTGGGTGCAGCAGGCAGGGTTTGGCACCTTTCCATTGTTGCAGCAGGTCCACAGTTCTTGTGCCTTGGATCTTCTTGGTGCTGGTCTTCTTTTGTCCATTGAATCTGATTACCTGGTCTAGGGATGCCCACTAAATACTGAATTTGTGGGCGTTTTAGGGGGAGCCTGGTAGTGATCAATGGGACACCTACCTTTGGGTGGCTATATCCACTACAGTGACTACTTCCTGTTATCAGGGTAACTTCCCTATCCCTGGTTGCCTATTTTCCTTCCATCCAAGATGGAGAAATAGAAGTGGAGTGCCCACCTCACAGGCAACATCTTAGGGATGATGCATGCCAGGTTGGACCAATCCTCCTGCTCTTTGTGTAGTTTCCTGCCTTTGCTCCCGCCAAAAGTGGGGGTTTGCAAAGAGAGTGAACACCGGCTGCTATCAGTAGGCCTGGGGGTCAAGTTTCAAAGGCGGCAAGCCCTTCGAAGCTTGCCACCAGGGCAGTGCACATTCCTGAGGGAGGGAGGGCGGGAGGGGGTGATAGCACATCCACCCAGGAAGTGCATTGACCTCCAAACCAGAAATACCAATCTCTCCCCCAAGGTTTTTAGATTGGGTGTCTGGAGGTGGCAGGCTGGATAGGACCAGTCAGCAACCATGCCAGGGCAGTTAGCTTTTGCAGGGGGCACCTCTAAGGTGACCCCTGGGTACATTTAGGGATAAATCCAATACTGGTACTAGTTTGGATTTACCATTCTCAGTTGTTTGATACCAAACAACACAGGGTTCAGAGTGGCCATAATATAGCTGGGAAACTTGTGTCCAGCACATGTATTTAAATGGCTGCTTTGTTCACTCACTATGTCCCAGGTTGGGCAAGGACACAGTGGGTGCACATTGCCCATGCAGCTATTCCTTCACATATAATATGGTGCACCCTGTCTTAGGTCTGGAAGCTCTGCCAGGGGGTGTCTTATCCATAGTGTATGCAGGGTATGGTGGACTGAGCACACAAGCAGTGTGCCATGTCGAGTTTGTGCTTTAGGTTTGCACCAGGGCACCCAGTCTGCAATGGCAGTGTTGGGTGCATCTTGATGCATGACCCTAGAGTGTGGCACAATCAGTGCTGCTGCCCTCAGGGGCCTACCCTTAGTACCTCATGCCCTGGGTACCTAAGTACCTTTTACAAGGGATTTATAGTGGTAGCTAAAAGTGTATCCAATTGTGCCAATGCATCACAAAAGTTTTAGGGAAAGAGCTCTGACCCAGGGAACCTGGTTAGCAGGGGCCCTGGGCACTACCATTTCTAGGCTACATCATACATGAGGCAAACAGTGGGGGGCTAACCATGCCAAAAATAGGCCTTTTCTCACAGTGATCTGGAAAAGAAAATAACCCTTTATTCTCTTTCCTCTATGTTGATTCGGAACTCCATTGGTTTCTGACACTGTTCTTAATATTGTGGGTGTGGTGCACTTTATTTCTTATATACTGCATACTTAAAATATGCATCACACACCAACATAGATACATCATAGTAAAATACACGGATCACACATTGAAATGTAATTTGCAATTTAGAAAATTATAGCTTTTGTATTAGAACCAGTTTTTAGGTATTTAATACATAGGGGGTTATTACAACTTTGGAGGAGGTGTTAATCTGTCCCAAAAGTGACGGTAAAGTGACGGATATACCACCAGCCGTATTACGAGTCCATTATATCCTATGGAACTCGTAATACGGTTGGTGGTATATCCGTCACATTTGGGACGGATTAACACCTCCTCCAAAGTTGTAATAACCCCCATAGTCCTTTGTATGGATATAGCACTCCTTTGGTGAGTTGTACTATTCCTGTTAAATATGGTATAGTGTATTTTATCTCAGATGTATCACATCCACATGTAGGCAGGTGAAAAGCCTAGGGCTGGAAGCTTCTCTTATGTCTATAATGACATGGAGTTGGGTGGTCACCCCAAATGTTTCAATGTTAAAATTAATACATTAACTTTGCAAACTATTTGAACTTTCTAGAATCAATTAGTAAATATTTAAAGCATGGTATTTTATGTGGACATGGTGTCACTTTGGTGATGCACTGTTCTTAAGATAGGTGGTGCAGTGAGCAGTATTCCATGTGTACTGAATACTTAAAGTGTGTCAAGTACTAAATCAAATACTTCATAGTAAAATACATATTTCATGATGCCTATTGAAATTTAATATAATATAGATTCAAACTTATAGCCTCTGCTTAGTGAAATTCATGTACAACCGTTTAGTACATTATACAACATGATTATGCTGTGAAATTGTTCTATTGATCTGCCCCTCAATAGGTGTTCTGATATGATTTGCTACAAGTAGAGCTGGAAAGAAGATTTTGAGTCATGAGGCTATTACTGCTTTGGGAAGTTGAGAACAAAATTATATTTAGGCAGAAAAAGGTATTTTCAATCCCGACGTGTGTCTTCAGGTGAGTAAAATTTTATTTTAGTATCTTACTAATTCACTAAAATAAAAAGTGTGGAGTAGTGCAGATGGAAACTTGAGAGATGTCTCCATAACTGTTACTGAATGCTTTTTCTTGTTTAGTGTGTTGCTATGGCTTTAGGGAGCAACATGGGCCAGTTCCCCCTCTATCTGCTACTCTTCTTACAAATAGTTATATTGTGCATTGTTGTTTGGAGATACTTACCACAATAACCCTGTGATAGAGTTTGATTTGCAATTCAATAATTTTTAAAACATCTAAGTCCGTGAGTAAGCCTAAAGAAAGCATACCGCTTAAGGAGATTGTGGTTCTGTGATTGTGAGACAACAGTGCTTTAAGCAACATAATCAATCAAAAGCCCTTTGTTCGTATTTTACTCTTCAACAAATTTCTGTATTAAGTGTTTTGTTTTTGTGGGTTGGGGAGTAATCATGGAGGCAGGACGGTGGGTTAGTGGAAGAATTTGTGTGAGAAAGTGATTATGTTTGTGTTTGTATGTATATGTTTGAAGTCAGTGTTTGGTTGACAATCAGTTCATGAATTGAGGATACTTTCTTCATTACTATGTATGTGAATATTGAGGCATTAGGCTGGTGCTTGAGAGCTCAGAATTGCACTGCGGGTTCAGTCTTGGTTCATTTTAGACATGTTTGTCTTGAGATGTGTTTGATGGAATTGGGGTCTGTAATATATTTACATTGATATCAGCTGTGGAGAACTCAGGCAAATGAGTCGAATTCTTTTGCTGCATGGATTGGTGTAGCCCAGCCTGAATGGCCAAGCCAGGTACCCTTCACCAAGCACTATGAGCAATCCCAGACCAGCTTCAGCCATTTAGATCGTATTAATGAGTTATAAGTAGATGCCTATGACAGTCTATTGTGTTTAACCTAAAATGCCACTCTAGGCAGAGACTAGTCATATGTAAATCAGCTATGGTTTTATTCCCAGAAGAACAATCCAGCCAGAATTACCAGGCCATGATGCTTCCAGATGGGACCACAAATATTCACCTACCAGTTTTGGCTTGCTTAGGCCTCATCCGTGAGGTATATTTCAAGTACTATAGCACAGGGCCACAGGAATCAAACTGTGCCTTAATGACAAGGCTCAGATAGACTGGGGTTGCTTGTTTCTCATTTAGAAGGGAACTGGCATTGAAGTTCAGGCTGGTCTGTTACTGTTGGAGTGGGGCCAATCTTGATTTGCTTGAGAGCAGTTCTTGTCAGGAGTTGTACACAGGGCAAAAAATGATAGACTGCAATGCAGTCCAGAGTAATTACCCGGGGCTAAGATTAATTCAAACATACCACCATCCTCTTTTGTTTGGCTCAGAATACTTGTCCTCACCACCTTCCAGCATGAAAATATCTGTTTTGAATCCATTGCAGCATAAATGTATTTTATTCCTCCTATAGCTGCGATCAAGCCACTACATAACATTTGTTTGTGACTAAGAAGTCAATTTGAGTTTTGCAAACAAACATTTTGAAACAGCCTTTGATACCATTCAAACACAGATGCACCTATTATACCTTTGCAGGAAAATGTCAGTCACAAACAAATGTTTTCGGTAACATTAAGAGTGTATAAATAACAACCATAGAGAAAAAAAGGGGGTGGGGGAGACAAGGCCATCCTTATCAAAAACTTGAATAACATAAGCGTGTGGTGCCCAAGTAGTTTAATAAGTATCTGAACCTCCACTGAAATTTTGTGGAAAAAACTAGATTGTTTTAGGACGAAAGTCCTCAGCCACCCAGAGGTGAAATGCTTTGCCATAGGGCTCCTCCTCAAATTGGTGGAAGTAACCACCAATGTGAGCTACAATGGTGAGCAAGGAGGGTAGCTTCAAGGGATGGAAAATACAGAGCCCACAGGTGTGGATTGGAGGACCTTGATGATCTGCTGTGGGGATAATGTGCAAATAATAAAGAGAGGAGAACTCTTAAGACTACCACTGGGTGAACCAGAAAGTTTTATTAGTGTTCCTATTAGTTAGGGTTAAAAAGATTAGTGGAACAATTCAACCCTTATCAAGAAGAGTGACATGTTTCAGCCCTATTGGTAGCCCTCAGTAGGTGCTATGGTTTTTCTTCTGGACTAGCCCTCTCTATAATAATAACCAAGGTAGGCGACCAGCAAATTATTTCAAAACACAGAGCACATATGAAACCCAGATCTCCATATATCGGGCTATGGTTTCCAGTGTTGTGTGGTCCGGGAAATGATACAAATGGCAGCTATTTAACAGAGAGGTCATATATCAGCCTGTTATAATTAAAGCAAAAGGTGAAAGTGAACAATTATCTCTGCAAACAAACATAAAATAAACAAATATGAGTTTTCATCATGCACGCTAAGGCAGAGGTATCCATCCCAATCACAAGGATCAAGCTTACCCTGGTTGAACAATGCTGCTACCTCCACTCTTGATATCAGAAGGGAATGAGCCCACTAAAAACAACTGTCACACTCACAAGTCAAAATATTTGAAAGATAAAAAATACATGCTACAGTTCAGGCTATTATGCTGCTACATATGTGTCTCATAAGAGACAAGCTGGTGGTCACAAAGTTCAGTTTAGTAGAGCCAATAGCACTTCAGTATTTATAGTTTTAAGGCCCTGTGGCCATTGGTGGTGAGATGAGCAGGTCCCTTTTAAGACAAAATAACAGGGTGGTGCACTCGCTGTGCACTGCCAGTTGGGACAAACTACATGAAACAAGCTAACATCTGGAACATCTAAACAGAATAAAACATATTAATTGTGCTCCTCTGCAAGGTGTGTCTTGTAATTGCAATAAAATGGTAAGCAGGCGCAGCACTTACAGCCTTGTTCATGCCCTATTATGAGAGATGATCAAGTGGGACTCTCAGGCCCATAGTTATACTTTTTGATGCAAATCAGCGCTTGGGCAGATTTGCGTCAAAAAGTTTACCGCCGGCTAATGCCATTCGTGCGCGCCAGCCAGACGCCCTATTTATGGAATGGCGTTAGCCGGCGCTGCGGCCTGGTGAGCGTAAAAATAAATGACGGTATCTGGGCAGCGGAGCCGAAGGGAAGACTGGGGGTTGTGCACCAAAGAATGGTGCAAGTCAGGTTAGAGTCAAAAATATTGGCTCTAACCTGACTTGCGCCATTTATTTGAGCACAACCCCCATGGAAATGACTCCTGTCTTAGCAAAGACAGGAAAAAACAAAAAGTAAACAGTATATCACTCTCCTAAACATTCAGAGAATCAGCTCAATCCGAAAGGACAGAGACTGGGATATTGGATGTAGAAAGCTTTTTTCTTCTTTAAGAACAATCCACATTCATTATCAATATATATATATATATATTAAAAATAATATACAATATTTTAATCAAGCTTTGAATGAAATAAACCCCCCTTCACCAAATCATCTTAAAACGATAAAGACAGATAAGACCATAGACAACTCACCATGCACAACAACACATACCACATACAGATACACAACGTTACATCAAAAACATTAGAATCACAAATATTTATACATGTGTATATCAGGGTGATCTCCCAATGATTTTCAATAGTTCAAAAGTTCCATATTGAAATAGGTGTCATATAAATCAGTGCTGATGGTATCAGTTCAAATATTCACTGACACAACTCCATCCAGTCAGTCTTTGGAGTATAGTCCATTTCAATTAATGTTGCTCAATTCATACGTATGACATCAAACTTGCCGACACGCGTTTCGGTGGACTTACACGTCAGAGTCAATACATCTTACTCACAGCCACCTTCATCTGGGCAATCAATCCTTAATGATGAACAACATCGTCTCTTCGACTCTGTATCTAGTAGAAAACAACAAGGAAACGTATCTCCTGTTTAGCAAATTGGGGCCGCGGCTGCTGGCTTAACCAATGGAAACGGGGCCGACCAAATGGAAAAACAGGCTCAACTATGATAGCAAAGACAGGAGTCATGCCCCCCTGCCCAATGGCCATGCCCAGGGGACCTCTGTCCCTGGGCATGGCCACTGGGCACAGTGGCATGTAAGGGGGCCCAAGTCAGGCCCCCCTATGCCACTTAAAAAAAAAATTATACCTACCTGCACTTATCTGCACTCACCATGGACGGGTCCCCCCATCCATGGGTGTCCTCCAGAGGTGGGCGAGGGTGGCAAGGGGTGTCCCTGGGTGCAGGGAAGGGCACCTGTGGACTGCTTCCATAGTCTCCCACCATGGAAATGAGCCCACAGGTCCCTTAGTGCCTGCCATGTCCCAGGCGTTAAAAAACGGTGCAAATCCGGGTGGGAGCCATGTTTTAAGGCCCACCTCCTCCTGTGCATCATTTTGACGCCGGAGGATAAATAAGGTGCACATGCCTTTGAGTCATTTTTTGCACGGGAACACCTACCTTGCATCTCATTAGCGCAAGGTAGGTTTTCACCTACAAAAAATGACTCAAACTCCATAACTTTGGCACTAGACGGGTCTAGCGCCAAAGTATAAATATGGAGTTAAGTTTGCGCTGAATTTAAGTCGAAACAAATGACACAAATCTGGCGCAAACAGAGTATAAATATGGGCCTCAGTCACTCCTCCCCCATAAGAGTGTTAGGACCAGGTGAGGATAACAGTAACTTGTGCACTTCTCCTTAAGGTGCTTCTTTGATTCAAGGTTTGTACCTCTGATGGTTTCACCTGGTGTTTTCAAAGAGGCTTCTGGATCATTGTGGGTGCACTGATGGGCCTGGTACCCAGGGATAATGGGAACTATAGGTGGGAAGTCAAAGGAGCAAGGGGATTGTAATCCTCAGCTCAAAACCATACTGTCAGTTAAATGTATGCATACAGAGGCAAGTAAATGACTTGAAATATAGGAATATGTACCACCTTGCTAATTGTAAAAAATCCTTCTTTAAAATTAGGAAGAGAAATTATATGATGGGACATAATTTGGATTGTAGACCTCTTACACCTAATATTGCTGTTCATCTAAGCTACAAGTCTTTATTTTTTGAGTCGTCATTTCTATGTCTCTGAGGTCACAAGAGCATTTGATAAGGTAAATGACCCCATTACTGTTACAGTTAATAATGTTACATAGAACACATGGAATATGAACGCTCAGATCAAAGTGGATGTTTTTTTCTGTGAATGGGCACAGACTGCACATTCCACTGGTGAGATGTCCTGTGACCTTGGATAAAGCTCAAAGATATGCCTAGAATGACTCATTTGGTGGTCACATTGATCAACACCTAGTTTGTATCAATATGTCTGGTAATTTCTGATTCCTTTAAAAAGCTAGTAGAGGTTTCTTTAAGGTCATGCTGTCTGTGGTTAGGAAGGCCCACATTGTAAATAGTTTTGGTGATCCTTCAGACACATTTTAACATCCTTTCGGGTCATTTTTGTTGACTAATATAGTGAAGAATGAATTCTCAGATTTGTTTTATTTTTTGAGGACCTTATACGTTGATGCAAGTTTTAGTGCAAAAGCTATTGCAAACATTACTCACTAGACTACACACCACTGTAGACCTACGAAGGGTGGCTTTTCCTGCATTCATGGGAAGGTGCCAATGATGGCAGGTTAAGCCAGTTGGTAGCACAATCCGACAGGCTTTTGGTGGCTGCCTCCGTGATGCACTTCCTATTTTTACATAGATTGCTTGTGCTGGTGATACTACACCTACCTGTTTTGGTTAGCACCCCCAAATTGAAAACCCCTAATGGAGGGGCACAGGCTCTTGTTTTAGATGTCTTCCCAACATCTGCATAGTATAGAGTAGATATTTCTTGGGGTGTCAGGAGACTGGAGTTCTTTTTATTGTGAATTGCTTTAGGATGTGTCAGTTTCTGTTAATCAAGTGTTGTATGTGATTGGACAGACCTTTGTACTTGCTGACACATACTAACTGATCAATCTGTGGTTATACCCTGTTCTCTAGTAGAGCAGACTAATTATTGTTTCTCCCTCATTTTCTTGCTTTATTCATTATCAATGTCTTACTTGGTTGGTAAAGATATTTGCATGGGCCTCATATGTGTTCATGTCTGAGCAGTTCCTCCTAAGGTGCAGGAACTGTCTAACGGGGAGGTTATCCCTGAGGGAATGGGGATGAAAACTATGAAAATATAAAAGGGCATTTCTATCCATGTGTTTCCTATAGATTTCTCTTCTCAGTTTTTTGTTCTCAGCACAGATTCAAAAATCTAGGAATGCAGGGTTTTGCCTTCTAGGGGAACTTGTAAATATCAGATGTGGAGTACATTCATTGATCCAGGTTTTGAAGAATTGGGCGCGTATCAGATAACCTTACCAAATGATGAAGATATCATTAATAATATAGGCCCTCATTGCAACCCTGGCAGTTGGTGTGAAAGCGGCGTTAATACTACCAACAGGCCGGCGGTAACAAAAATGGGAATTTGACCCTGGCGGTAACCGCCATCAAAGACCGCCACTTTAACACACCGACCGCCAGAGTGGTAACGGCCGCTGGGCTGGAGACTTCGGTCTCCAGCCCGGCGGCCATCACAATCCTACCCTCGGGATTAAGACCCGGCCTACCTCTATGGTTTTCGTGGCAAACTTACCACCACGAAAACGATGGCGGTAAGCACTATCAGTGCCAGGGAATCCTTTTCCTGGCACTAATAGGGGTCTCCCCCAGCCCCCACCCCCTCCCAGAGTCCTCCCCCACCATCCCCCTCTCTTTCCTGCCTCCCCCGCACATATACACACCCACACGCGCACCCATATATACACATGCACACATGCAGACCCACCACCACCCACGCATGCAACACACACCAACATACCTTGTCGCACACATGCATTCGCAACACACAACATACACTCACAATCAGTCACCTCCCACATACACACAACACCACATCTCCTGTCGGAGAACCCGACTTACTTGCTTGCAGGGGGTCCTCCAGCTGGAGACGGTAGGCAGCGCTGCTGTCAGCAGCAGCGTCCGCCAGCAGAACACCGCCAGGCCGTATCATTGCGCATGATACGGTTGGCAGTGTTTTACTGGCGTGGCGGTACTGCTGTCAGCAGCGCCGCCTTACCGCCACCCTCCGCCATGACCATTGGCGGAATACCATCGGCGGTCATAATATGCGTAGACGGTTGGTAGCCACAGCAGCGGTATGTTGGGGGCCGTCGCCGTGGCGGTAGGCGGTAGTTACCGCCAATGTTATAATGAGGGCCATAGTGTTTCTATATCTTGATGGACTTATAATAAGGGTTTGTAACTGAGTAATTGTGTATGGACTCAAAATGGTGCACATAGAGATTAGCAATACTTGGGGCAAAAGTGCTTCCCATACAGTGCCAGTAATCTGGGGATAGAATTGGTTTTCAAATTGGAAACTTTTCTCAGTCATAGCTAAGGTGGTGCATTGCATTATGAAATTTATAGGAGTGTTAGTGTCCGGAGGGGTCATTATAAAAAATATTTGATTGTGTTCAAAGTGTCCTGTTGTGGGATATACTAGTATATAGGGCTTTTATATCCAACCCAATCAGGAATTTATGATTAGGCTCAAATGGACTTTGTCAGGAAATTCAAGGATATACTTGTGTCCTGTAGAAAAGAGGGTGTTTTCTGAATGAAATGGCTCAGAAATACATCTGTAAATTTACTGTACTAGGAATGGGACAAGCACACTATACTTAGTGGGGGGTACAAATAACAATTTTAGAAAGAAAGGTTGAAGTCATTTTTTAAGACACATGAAATCCAGAAAAACCAATAGCTCACTATTAGATTGCTTGGGAACTGGAGCAGCAAAGTGAATATTGTTCCTCTTTGGGACGTTTCCTTGGAGTGTTGCATCTCTGAGTTCCTTTAGATCTCATGGCAGTTTTAACTTGTAGCCCAAAGAGGATCTTGGTCTGACCAATATCATGCAAATGGAATGAAGACACATAGCAGGCTAGAGTACAGTCTCTTGAACCTTTTATAGAAGAGTGATTCAATGCTTTGGAATGTCACCTTCACAAGATGTGAGTGAAACGCAACAGGAGGGGCCTTGACTTTCTGTTGACCTCAGGTTCCAAGGAGGTTTAACACAAGGGATGATGAAAATAGCAGTTAATGTCCCAGACCAATGCACCATCTTTCTACAACTCATCAGATAAAAGTGATTTCTTCTTCTGTATGGATCACTCTCTTAGCAACAGGGCTCATTCACAACCCCCTCAAATCTAAATGGCACCCGTGTATAATTGTATGTTATGGTTCATCTTAATTCTCAACTTTCCAAAGGTGCAGGACTTGCACCTAAGTGAAGAGATTAATTTAAGATGCACTTTGCAATACACTAACATACAAAAGGTCAACACTGTTTACAAACCTTTTCGTTGATGTTGCTAAGCTGGTGCTTAATGCGCATTATTGTACATATTGTGCAGAAATGACCAAGTTATTAGAATTATCATGGGAGAGGATACATGAAAACTGAGTGCTCTGTCCCTTAGTCAGACCTGAAAGAGCTGCAGAGTGTTGGGAATGAACATCAAATATGCAGCAACCAACAAAACATATCGATACATATTACCATGTAACTAAGGAAATTGAGGGCCACAATAAATATTGACACTGCAAGGCAAAGTGTGCTGTGGTCAAACTGGAGATGAAGCTAGAATCAGTAAGTGCCAAAGTCATCCTGCAGCATTCTTGGACACTTCTTTGGAACTTTAAGTCAGCAGCTCATTGGTAAGACTATTGCAGACCTGTTTGTTCATCAGCTCCTCCATGTTCTCCATCATGCTATTGTAAAGAAAATATACTTGGAGGAATAACTAGAAAGAGTGCTCACCACATTATGGAGGCCACCAAGTTCTCTGTGATCTCTGCTTTCTCATTTTAAATTGTGCTGGCATGCCTGTCCACCCCTAAAGTAGCACTATAGATGGAGATCAAGAGGCAGAGCGAGTCATTCACATCCACCTCCAAGCCTTCCACCCTCTTCTTGGGAGAACTTTGTAAGAGGAGCTTGGATGATTAGTGTGTGAAGGTAGAAACACCTATTAATGTTAAAAAGCAAAGGTCATTATAAATAAACTTGTGGTGCCTTTCATGGCACCATCTTCTTGAATGTTTGAAATGGGTTCTCTAGTTGGCAGTGGCTCACATCCTGTCAAAGTAGGGACCCTCATTCTAGTCAGGGTAAGGACTTCACACAGCTAAGATAACCCCTGTTCACCCCCTTGGTGGCTTGGCTTAAGCAATCAGGCTTATTTCAGAGGCAATGTGTAAAGTATCTGTACACACAGTTTACCAGTTAAAAAATAGCCAATATTTATCTGAGTTACACAAGACCAAAATGACAAAAATCCAAAATACCCAAGGTAAGATACATATTTTCAAAGATTAAATCTTAGTATAGTGCTTAGAAACACAATAGCTCCAACTGGGGCTATCATGGTGTCTTTACGAAGTCGCTTCCAAAGGTCAAATGCCACTCATGAGGGAGTGTGGGCGGGTCACAGAGTTGCACGGACCCCTGATACAGTACCTTAGAAAACGATGAGGAAACAAAGACGTTGCATGGAGTCGGGGAGGTGAGGCATCGCTGGAGGCGAAGCACTGTTGGTTCCTTACTGCTACCGAGGAGATGAGGCATTGGTTCCTTACTGCTAGGCAGGGAGGGAGGTGAGGCATTGCTTCCTTACAGTTGCAGGGGAGTTGAAGCTGCGTCAGTGGTGTAGCATTGTTTCCTTACCATAAGGTGAGGTCAATGAATCCAGCAGGTCAAGATGCAAGGCATTGACTTTGAAGAGTCACGATCACACCACAGGGCCACAGGTGCTGTGGTGCAGTCAGATATCAAGGACATCAGTGACACAGCTCTCGAGACTCATGCTGTGGAAGGACTTTGGAGGCGCTGCGGAGATGTCAGGCCTGTGTTGCTTGTCACAGTCATTGCACTCAGTACAGACCAGGGCTCCGGTGAAGGCCTCGGCGTGGAGTCAGAGAGGGGCGCTGGTTCTGAAGTCATTCTGGAGCTGCTGTGCTTAGTTTCTTCGTGGTTGCACCAGAGCTCACTTTGAAGGGCACAGGAACTGGATTTGGCAGCACTTGGCAAATCAGGACTCCCACCAAGAGGCCCAGGTGCTCACAGGTGAAGTCTTTGATGGCCATGAGACTTCTTAACAGAAGGCAAGCTCAGTTCAAGCCCTTGGAGAACCTTGGTAAGCAGGATATAGAAAGCAAAGTCTAGTCCTTTCACTCCCAGGACAGAAGCTGCAAGCAGCAGGCCAGCACAGCAAAGCAGCAGGCAGAATGGCAGTCCCTCCTACAGCATCCAGCTCTTCTTCCTGGTAGAATGTCCTCAGTCCAGTAGTGCTCTAACTTTGGGGTGTCAGAGGTCTGGTGCTTATAACCATCTCTGCTCTGAAGTAGGCAAACTTACAAAAATTAGTCTTTGTGGTACACAGAACCCCGCCTTTCTCTACCCTGGCCCCAGACACACTACAGGGGGTTGGAGACTGCTTTGTGAAAGGACAGGCACAGCCCTATTCAGGTGCAAGTATCAACTCCTCCCACTACTCTAGCTCAGAAAGACCCATCAGTCTGGTGATAAGCCATCAAGATATGCAGGGCACACCTCAGCTCCCTTTGTGTGCCGGTCTAGAGTGAATATACAAACATCTCAACTGTCATCCAGACCCATACTAGTATCCGCAGACAGGCAGAGACACAGAATGGTTAAGCAAGAAAATGCCCACTTTTTAAAAGTGGCTTTTTCAAATTTACAATTCAAAAACCAACTTCACCCAAAGATGTATTTTTAAATTGTGAGTTCAGAGACCCCAAACTCCATTCCTCTATCTGCTCCCAGTGGGAAATTGCTCTTAAAAGATATTTCAAGGCAAACCCCATGCTATCCTACGGGAGAGATAGGCCCTGCAATAGTGATAACTGAATTCAGCAGTATTTCATAATCAGAACATATAAAAGCCACCAATACATGTCCTACCTTTTAAATACACTGCACCCTTCCCATAGGGTTGCCTTGTGCCTATTTCAGGTGTGACTTACATGTAGTTAAAGGGAAGGTTTGGACCTGGCATGTGGGTGCACTTGCCACATAGAAATGGCAGTTTACAACTGCACACACAAACACTGCAGTGACAGGCATGAGACATGTTTGTAGAGCTACTCGTGGGTGGCACAATCAGTGCTGCAGGCCCACTAGTAGCATTTAATTTACATGCCCTGGGCACACCTGGTGCACTATACTAGGGATTTGCTAGTAAATCAATATGCCAATCATGGAGAAACCAATCACCAGTACATTTTACACAGAGAGCATGTGCACTTTAGCACTGGTTAGCAGTGGTAAGGTGCCCAGACTCCTAAAACCAACACAAAAAGGTCAGAAGAAATAGGAGGAAGAAGGCAAAAGTTTGGAGATAACCCTGCAAAAAGGGCCAGGTCCAACACAACCCTCTTCCAGCCTAAAGCCAGAGTAGACCAATCAATACCTTGATAGACTTCCCTGCCTAGAGCGATAGAACATGAATCCTGGCGTGCAACAGCAGGGGTGTGTTCCGATTCCACACCTTTCTGAACCTAGTTTGTTCCCTCTGTCCATAATCTCAGGGCCACGAAGATAACCCATGGGGAATCCTTCTCCTCACCTGTGGACCCCATCTGTACAGCACCAAACCTTACTTTGCTCACAGATGTATCCCGGTAGGCAGAAAGTAGTAATTCTGATAAATCAATTATGATTTGTTGAAGCAGTCCTGGGAGAAGTACTGAGGCCCATATTTATACTTTTTGACGCAAAACTGCGCTAACGCAGTTTTGCGCCAAAAAAATTAGCGCCGGCTAACGCCATTCTGAAGCACCATGCGGGCGCCGTATTTATTGAATGGCGTTAGCCGGCGTTAGCCGGCGTAAGCCGACCGGCGCTGCCTGGTGTGCGTGAAAAAAAACCACGTACACCAGGCAGCGCCGGCGTAGGGAAAAATGGCGTTTGGGCGTCCACAAATGGGGCAAGTCAGGCTGAGGCAAAAAAATCGTCTTAACCCGATTTGCGCCATTTTTTTACGACGCCCATCCCCCATTGAAATGACTCCTGTCTTAGCAAAGACAGGAGTCATGCCCCCTTGCCCAATGGCCATGCCCAGGGGACTTCTGTCCCCTGGGCATGGTCATTGGGCATAGTGGCATGTAGGGGGGCACAAATCAGGCCCCCCTATGCCACCAAAAAAATAAAAAAAAATACTTACCTGGACTTACCTTAATGTCCCTGGGGTGGGTCCCTCCAGCCTTGGGTGTCCTCCTGGGGTGGGCAAGGGTGGCAGGGGGTGTCCCTGGGGGCAGGGGAGGGCACCTCTGGGCTCATTCTGAGCCCACAGGTCCCTTAACGCCTGCCCTGACCCAGGCGCTAAAATCCGGCGCAAATGCGGGTTTTTTAGACCCGCCCACTCCCGGGCGTCATTTTTGCCCGGGAGTATAAATACGACGCAATAGCATCGCAGTCATTTTTTAAGACGGGAACGCCTACCTTGCATATCATTAACGCAATGAAGATGTTCACGCAAAAAAATTACGCTAATTCCATGGACTTTGGCGCTAGACGCGTCTAATGCCAAAGTATAAATATGGAGTTAGTTTTGCGTCGAAAAAAACGACGCAAATTCGGCGCAAACGGAGTATAAATATGCCCCCGAATGTCTAGTAATTCCCCCTAGCTTAATAAGTAAACTATATCATAGGCTTCAGAAAGTTTGATGTATTTTACAGCCAAGCAGTGGTCTTTGAGGGAAACAAATAACTTCTATTTGAGGTGAGCAAATACTATTGGTGCCACAAGTAGACTGTAGCTTGATAGGTGATGATGAGAAATGGTTGAGTGTTCCACAGAATTGGGAGTCTATTGCAGTACTTTATTTTTTAGGATTTTGCTGGAGGATGCACATATTTGAGACATCATTACATTTGGCTAATTCATGGGGTATGTAGCTCAAGAATAAAAACTTTTAAAATATTGCCCTGACATAAATATTGCAGGACAAAAACGTTTTAAATATCAATGGACAGGATACTGCGCCCCAAACGTATTGGAGGGCCAGAGTTATATCATGCACTTGTAATACAGCAGACAGTAACTGTCACATTTGTCACTAACTATCCAGTCTGATGATGTATAAATCAGGCCCTAAGTCCTAGCTTCTATTCATGGCTGGGAGCAGAATTCATATTTATCACTTTACATGACCTGACTGGCATCGGTAGAGTGCAATAAATCAGTTGTCAAATGAACCATGAATGGTTGCTTCAATTTCCAGATCAACAGCTGTAACCCATTCACACAAAGAATGCTGATTCCCAAACATCAGTCTTGGTGCTCACCACCGGCAACCACTGTGTTATATTAAGCACGGCCTCTGTAACACTTGGAAACCAACGGTTCCTGCTCAGGTTGTTTCTAGTAATAAAAAAATCAAAGTTCTACATTTTGGATCATTTTCAAAGCAAAGGCCCATTGACTCTCCATTACTGACCAGAATCATCTACATTGGAATTTGAGTCAATACGTTTTCTTTTGTCAGGTGTCTGGAGCATATAAGTAAATGCAGAATATGATATTAACAATTGCCGCGCCTTAAGGTGAATTTCGCAACAGATGATTCACAAATTTGTGGCAAGTGGTAATGCCCTACTCCATGGCCTTGCAGATTCTGCACTGGAACCCATTAGGTCATCCAAGTGCTAAAGTGCATCTCATTCAGTGCCTGAAGAACTATAATCACATCAACCCCATTATGTTGGAACTCCATTGGCTCTCCATGCCAGCACGCACCACCTTAAAAATCAGCTGCACCATTTACAAAGTCATTGAGGCCAAGAGTCCTGCTTATCTTGAAGACCAGCTCAGCATCTCTCATACCCACAGCCAGGGCACCATCAGACTAAGAAGAAAAAGAAAAAACAAGAAAAGTATTTTCCAGCTATGCACCCAGGATTTGGAACAACATCCCTGTATCCATCAGGACCACCCCAATTTAGGAAAGAGTTGAAGACTCACCTCTTTAAAGAGCAATACATTACGATGCATTACAATCCACAACCCAGCCACCTCTCCTGCGACTCATTGATTACATGCTTGTCTTCGACAATGTACAGTGATCGCTGCCTTTTGGCTAGGTTTGCGCTAGAGAAATACACATACATACATAACCTTTTCCAGGATTGTGTGATTTTTATAGGGGACATAAGCCATTTATTTGTATGTGACAGTATGCCTAAATCACAGGGGTGAACTAACCAGACATATGTGCCTTCTACTTATCTGTCCTATGCATAGGTCAAGGGCACATATCACATACACACACATAATTTGAACATGGATGAAGAAAACAACGGAATAGGTCAAGAAGACTGTATGCGGGAATAAAGAGCAGTTTATCCTAAACTGAATGAAAGAGGGAGTTGTCAGATGTGGCAAGAAAGCAGTCTCGGAATTGAGATAGGTATGTGAACAGAGTTTATTAGGAGTATTTAATGCTTACGTATAGCCATGTGGGGCTGACCGGCACCTGTGTCTGTGGACTGGGGCCTATTTTTCCTTAATAAACACATAGGAGGGAAGGAGGAAGAGGAAGATGGAAAACAATGACAAAGGGAAAAATCTATTTTGAAAAAGAACCTACTAGAGTGACATAAAGGGGTAGGATGTTTCTGATGATGGATTAAAGAGAAATGAGGCAGAATCCAGACTACTCTGCCTTGGTACTCAGCACACTGACCTTTAACGGCGACGGCCGCGGGCTTCCAGCAAACTTCTGGGCACTGACACTTATTCTTTTACAAATTATGTTAGGGCATTGACATAAGTTATATTGAAAGAAATAAGGGTCGCAATGTGTTCCTGTAGGAATTGAACTGCACATTGTGTTACGAGTTACCAATATTTGTAAAAACTTTGCGAGATTGCACACGAAAATGGGGGTGAACCCTTCAAGACCCCTTTTTATAGGTTATCATAACAACATAGGTTAAATTGGAAAAAAAGAACTGTGAGTTGATGAATCTGTAAAAAACGTCGAGACCTCATAAAATTATGATATTAAATACAAGCAGGTGAACACTTCTTAACATTCAAACTGTGCAGAAGGACAGTGCTCTATTAGGCTGCAAAGCTGTGGAACTTAATTTCTAATAATCTGGAACTGCAACGTCATCCTTGCAACAGGAATGTATTAAAAACTTTTTTTTTTTTTAAATCTAGACCTGCCCATCTCAACCACATTATATTTGCGGCAGTGGTCTTTATTTATTTGCTCATTTACTTGTTTGTTTACTTATTTATGCATTTTTAAATACCGTGGACATTACCCAAAGGTGCTAGAGTGCTTTGCAATAGACAAACATTGTTACATAAAGTCCAAAATTACAAAACTAGCAGATTATTGCATAAGGCACAACATTGCAAAAGTAGGCTTTACGGCTGTTCACATAACAATAACCACAGATCAATACAGAGTCCAAAATTAAAATGGCAGATCATTACATAAGACATAGGACTGTTACAACTCGAAGAAGCAGATATGAGAAGTTCCAGGTAGCGTTTAATACGACGGAGGTAGTGCAGTAAATCTCATAGTCAGAGGCTAAGCCATATAGGTAAAAGAGCATGTTATCCATTAGGTACAGCAGGGATCATTTTAGTTAAAATGTCTTTAAAAGAGAAGGGCTTTCAGCTCTGCTTTTAAGATCGATAGCGAGTTGATGCGTAGCTTTGCGAGTAAGGAGTGCAATATTCTGTCCGCGTTGTATTTTTTCAATGTTCTTACAGTTCCAAGAAGCTTTGCGTACATGTGCTCAGTAAAAAACATATAACATAACATAACTTAGACAGCATGTTCAGAACCTCGATTGATGCATGCACCAGCCTAAACTTCACAAAATAGGAACTTTATCAGGCAGATTGTTTTTTTACACGGAAACATCTTCCCGATGCTAGTGACCTACCCAATTGGAGAACCAGAACCTTCATTTTTTATTACAACTCCTCCTTAGGGAAGGGTATTGCGGGACTTTTTGTCTGCTAGGAGACTTTGCAGATAATGTTAATTCAGGTTCAAAGTCCTCCAACAAGTAAAAATATTTCTCGTTGCATTACATCTGGCAGTCTGTGTCAACTACAATTATTATGTTTCCAAAACTGTGACACAGACAGCAAGAGTAATAAAGCATTAGCTCATCAACTTAATGCAAATGATATAACTTAAACAGTTGGCGAAGTGGTGGGGAGGGAGCTGAGAAGGCAGACCTTTCCATATAAAAGTTATGTAGGTGGTGTATCCCTTGACAAATTAATTTACTGTGCTCATTTTTCGAAGTAAAAGCCCTCAAAGCCACAAGAATGCAGGCGTTGTGCCGCGGTGCACCATCTGCACATGATGGATTGAGCCCATCTCATGGCAGCAAGATGGCAAAGTGAGTGTCACCACTGACTCCTACTGTGATCTTCAGGTCACAAGTTTAAATGCCAGTGAGAGAGTGCAGCTTATATAATCTATATTAACATAAAATGTTTATGTACTAATGTGTAATAATGCTGCATAAAAACTGCATTAATGTACTTTGCTGAAACGTGTACTTGAAATGTGCCCACGGGGAGTGGCCATCAATATATACGGGGACTAATAAAACTGACTAATAATGTTGAAATATTATGTTATGATATGATTTTACACTAATAATAAATATATATATATATAAAGGTTTTGCTAATAAATCACTAGGCCTTTAGTTAGCATGAGTCAAGGCCGAGCTGCCTGGCTCTCATATTAAATGTGTTTTTCTAACGTGCAGTGTGCTGACTTGCTGAAGGACATGAACTCTTGTTTTGGGCCATATTTATACTCTGTTTGCGCCGGATTTGCGTCGTTTTTTTTAACGCAAATTCAACGCAAAACAAACTCCATATTTATACTTTGGCGTTAGACGCATCTAGCGCCAAAGTTCATGGAGTTTGCGTCATTTTTTAGCGTGGACACCTACCTTGCGTTAATGATATGCAAGGTAGGCGTTCCCGTCTAAAAAAATGACTCCCAGGCCTGTGCGCCTTATTTACACTCCCGTGCAAAAATGATGCACAGGAGTGGGTGGGTCAAAAACAATGACGTCTAGCCGCGTTAGCGTCATTTTTTAACGCCTGCTCAGGGCAGGCGTTAAGGGACCTGTGGGCTCGGAAGGAGCCCAGAGGTGCCCTCCCATGCCCCCAGGGACACCCCCTACCACCCTTGCCCACCCCAGGAGGACGCCCAAGGATGGAGGGACCCACCCCTGGGACATTAAGGTAAGTGCTGGTAAGTAGTTTTCTTTTTTTTTTCTGTGGCATAGGGGGGCCTGATTTGTGCCCCCCTACATGCCACTATGCCCAATGACCATGCCCAGGGGACAACAGTCCCCTGGGCATGGCCATTGGGCAAGGGGGCATGACTCCTGTCTTTGCTAAGACAGGAGTCATGTTAATGGCGTCTGGGCGTAAAAAAAAAATGGCGCAAATTGGGTTGAGGCGATAATTTTGCCTCAGCCTGACTTGCCCCATTTTTTGACGCCCAAGCTCCATTTTCCCCTACGCCGGCGCTGCCTGGTGTGTCATTTTTTTTACGCACACCACTCCACAGCGCCGGCTAACACCATTGAATAAATACGGCGCCCGCATGGCGCTTCAGAATGGCGTTAGCCGGCGTTACATTTTTTGACGCACAACTGCGTTGGCGCAGTTGTGCATTGAAAAGTATAAATATGGCCCTTGTTTTTTCTCTAAACTAGAAGCTGAATGTAACTGTAGTAGATCCGTTCTCATGAAATTCGACTTGCTTATAGAAACATTTTAGCTGAATGCAACACTAGACCAGTCGTAGGTACAAGGTCGCCTGAACCGGTACAGACAATGGAGCCACTGACCGAAGATGTGCAGAGGACCACAAGACTATGAAATCATACCAGACATTCCACCCGCTAAAGACGTCAATCATAAGGACCAATAAAAGACGTGAGAACTGTTATGGGGTTACAAATTCGATGAGCTAATGTGAAGTTAATTGGTTAAAGATAGTGGGGTGCAACCCCTTGCCCAATCAAAGTTTAGGGGAATGTACAACGAAAAGGGGATAAAAAACCTTGACACCAGGAAGTAGACTAGAGAACTAGGGAGTAGGAGACTAGGAGATGCTGATGCTTTTTGCTATGATCCAGAGACTTTGTCACTTTGATTATTGACTTGCTAATTTTACTTAGAACCATCCTTGCCCTTAGATTGCCCATATACACTTTACCTCCTTATGAGGGAAGTGCCCCCTTTTACCCTATTGCTGAATTCCTGATGGCGAATCAACTGATGTCCTGAGGACGAAGACCGAACCTGAGTGCTGACCCCAAACGGAGGGTAACTATATGACAATGAAATTGTGATTGTCTGTTTGCTTTTCATTTCTAGGTACCAACTGCTTATTTTGACAGAGACCATAGTTAGATGTTTTTCCAAAGTGGTGTTACTAAATTGTTTTGCATGAAGCCCAACATGCCAATGCTAATTAGAGGTTAGTTGAGAGTGGTTCATTGAATACATGACGATGATACTCTGCTAGAATAACTTATGCTGACGCCGTGTTATATTCTGATGTTTGTGATTCTTGCTTTGATGAAATCTTAAAAGAGTTGCCATATTGTGACTATGCTAATGTGTTTCTTGGTTTTGAGACTAATAAACTTACTAGTATAATTGTAATCAATAGGGAATAAATATCACAAAATTCATATTATTCTGGTGTGGTTATTCATGACTGAAAGGTCATGGTGTTTCTGAGTTTCATTAAGTGTCATTGACTAAGGTGAATTGCATGGTTGTAATAAATATTGATGACGTTATTGACATATTGATTGACATGCTTATTAGCTATCTCGTCCTAAGGTGTCTTCAACCAGGGTCAAAAGATTCATTGGCCTAAAACGAGTCCCAAAGTGAGTAAATTAATCATAAAGGGACGCGTTAACAGTTCTGGTAGCAGAGCGACGGTTTAGGCCGTTTGGGGCCCTAGACGGAGGACTATTGTTTAAATTGTTTTTCGAGACAATGCAAATTGGAGGTCTGATGCGTTTCTAAATTCCCCATGACTTTCCCAGAATCTCGGAGCCTGCGTAAGTGAGTTGGGTGTGTTCTCGGCGTTTTAGTGGTGTAGAATTTGCGCTTGCTCAGCTTATGCATATTGCAGGTGTTTTGTGAAATTTGTGTGAATTTAGGCCAGGTAATGTTGTTTTAGTACGAGTAGGCGTACTCCGCAGTATGAGAGTAGGGAAGTCGGCGAACTTCATGTGAGTGTGGCGCTTTGTGCTAAAAAATTATCCACATGGTTGTTGGTGATGTGCGGACCCGTCGTGGTCCAAGACTCCGGAGTATATTGACAAGTGTAGGAGACAATTGGGTTTATGTTGTAATTTGTGCGGTTTAATTAGTCAATCGGGCGTGGTTGACAAGTCAAGTTTGAGTCAAATAGTGTGAGTGGAAGGTTCGATGGAGATTTGGCAAGTTCTAAAGTGCACTAGAACGAACCATTGACAAGTCGAGAGTAGGATTTGCGAGTCGAATTCTGCTTGCGAGTGCGGAAGCTGAGAAAGAGAGAGTAGCGGCTGAAGCTTCAAGTGAAATCTCTGTAAAGTTCTGAAGCGATTGTGTTACCCTTCCTGTAGTAAACCGTCAAATTTGGATTTTGTTGTTAAAGGTGCTCGCAATATTTTGCATTAATTTGTGTCTGTGGAGAGGACAAGCCGCAAGACTTCATCAGCAGCAGTGTGTGTGAGTGTGACGTCAGTGGTGCCGCGCTGGGATAGGTCAGTTGCCGAGAGGGGTCGCACACGGATTGGCAGCCGTCCGTGAGAGGCAATAGGTTGAGATAGGTGGGTGAAAAGTCACTTTCTGATTAGATTCAAAACAAAATAAAAGATGCGAAAATGAAGTTTTTCAAGGCTTTAAAGAGTGCCTGGAAGGGAGATACATATATTAGGGCGAGTGAAGGGGAGCCTACACCGCCTGAGGCTACTCCAGCTTATATAGTAATGGAAGAAAAGGGAGTTGCGCCATGCCTTTGGATGAAGCAGTGGTACAAATTAACAGAGAAGGAGGGATGTTTAGAAAACTTGAGGTGGATGTTAAGTGTACAGAAACCACCTTCGAGATCAGCACAGTATGAAGCATTAGCAGTCTGGGATTTGATGGCCATATGACAACCACAGCAAAAATTTGAAAGGAGAATGAAAAGGGCAGAAAATACTTTAGCTGAGGCTAGGTGGGACAATGAGAACAGAATGTGGAGAAGGGGAATAGTTGACGGACTTAAATTGCTTCCAGCAATAACCCAGGAAGATGAGACACAGGGAAAGAAAGCCACCTGTAAGACAGACAAGGGCTTTAGTAAGTCAGAAGAGACTCAGAGGTCTTGGGTAGATGAAGATGATTCAGATGACGAAGAGTTTCTTAATCAGTTGTTACATGATCGCCTGCCACCATACGCTATAAATGACACTGCTCCAAGCACTAGTGTAGGTCCTGAGGATTCAACACAGAGTTAGAGAATTACAAGTACAGTGCAGACAAGTGATACCGTTTTGATACGAAATGGTGACAGTGTACCCACTGCACCAGACATGCAGACACAGTTGCAACCTCTGCCACAGATTCAAAGGCTCTATCCAGATGTCCCAGTATTAGAGACAAATGCTAGTCTGATGGTGCCGCCTGATCGGATATATACGAGATCAAAGCTAGTGGAGATTGAGCCAGTTCTGCAATTGCTGCCGCAGCCGCAGCAACAGCTGATTCCAGGTTACAATCCAGTAGCAGGACCGCAGTCAGTACCTGCACCAACCACGGTGAGTCAAGCTTTGTGAGCTACTGCTCCACGGGGTTTGGGACCTGGTCAGACACCAGCTGCCATATCACTACCAATTACTGTTGGTCCGCCAGTACCGCTATATGCGCAGGGTAAGCCTGGTGTGTGTGATCAGGGAGTGAGGACCCAAGAGGCAATAAGAGGAGGGTTCACAGGAACTCCCCAACCAATGACACCAAGGGAACAAGCAGCAGAAGGTTCTCAGGTCTTTAGTAGACCTCAGCCCAATTGGGACTCCTTTAGAGGCAATGAGACAAGCAGGGCTAAGTGTGTTAGCCCCACAGACGCTGAGTACAAATACGACACAGTCACCATTAATGCTGTCAGGAAACATTTTGTTGCAAGGCTTTTCCGTGCAACAGTTGAATGAGTGGTTAGAAAAAATCAACGCTTCACAAACTACTACAGTGACCGCAGAGAGGTCAGAAAGGGATGAACACCTGAATTTTGTGAGACTGGGTGTAGAAGCTGCAGAACTAGTGGAAGGAACAATGGGGGTGAACAGATTAGAGTCATACACAGAAGCAGAATTGAGGTATCTGTGCCCCAAAATCACAAAAGAAGTGAGTAAGGTGCATCAGAGGTTGGCAAACCTGGCGGATAAATACAACATTGATATTGAGAATACTAAGCATTTGAAAAGAAGCTACAGATTAGACTTCGATTTTAAAGATTTTGATCACATGAGGTCCACTGGATTGAAAGCGCATTTTAAAGAAATACTGCAAAGTGCGCAGATCTGGGGAGCCTTAGAGAAATGGGAAGGCAGATGGGCAAAGAAAAGAGATAAAGAGAAAGGCGATGATCCGGAACCAAAGCAGGCTAAAGCCGCACCGGACACGAGGACAATAAAAATGTTACCAATGAGAGAAACAGCCAGAGGGGTTCTAGTCCATGTACCGTGGTCTAGGGGAGACATTCTGTCATTCACTAATGATTATCCCAGGTTGAGGGAGAAGCCAATAGCATGGTACCAACAGACAGACAGGTTTGTGAAGTTGGCAAAATGTCTCTGGGAGGACTTGAATACCCTGTTCGAGATTATAGTTCCACCTGATTTATGGCTTGAGTGCAAGAGAGGTGTGGACTGGCAGACACAGGAACCGGCAAGGGATAAGGTGACAGGAGCACCATCCGAGGAGGTGATGAAATATTATCATAAAGTAATTGAGTTTTTGAAGCAGAAAGTGTCGCCGAAAGTGACTGATTGGCAAAAAATTGATCGAACCTCACAGGAGGCCAAAGAGTCAATTCATGCATACTATGAAAGATTGTTGAAAGCGTTCAATCATTACAGTGGCACTGAGACAATTGAACCGAAAGACATGAATCATCTTGTGTTCAGGTTTGTTGAAGGGCTGAGACCAGAGATTAGCCAGATGATTAAGAATCATTTGATCTGTTGGCAAGCAAAGCCGATTGATGAGGTGTTGCAGTATGCGAAATACTGTAGTGACGAGATTGAGTTGAAGCAGAGAAAATTGAAAGAAAAGGTGATGGTGATGCAGATTAAGGCAGCGCAAGCAGGGATGGAGGGGAATGGAGTACAACAGGTGATACAGCAGCAACCGCAGGGAAATGGCATGTTTCAGGCACAGCCAAGAGATCGAGGTTGAGGTTTTGTGAACCGTGGTCCAGACCTGAATACTGTTGTGGTTCAAAACGATGTGCAGGGGATGAAAAAGATGTCACCATGTCACACGTGCGGGGGCGTGGGGCATTGGAAGCGGGAATGCCCAATGGTGGTGCAGGATGGTGTTGTTCAACAAAGCAATGATGTCGGTACCTTTCAAAATGTGAGGGGTCCAAAACTGAGGAGTCAAAAATCAAAACTTCCAGAATAACATGGTACAGATGCAGGGGTTACAGCCCATGCAGCAAATGCAAATTCCGCGTGTTCAACCAGCACAAATGCAGCAGGTACAACAGCAGGTTCCCGTGGTACCTAGACAGCAAATGCAATTGCCATTAGCTCCAATGGGTTCAGCAACAGGTGATGCTTCCTCAACAGGTCACAGGCCAAACGATGAGTCAAAATAACACAGTACAACAGTTCCCATTGCGTAGTGAGGATGGAATAAACGATGAATGGTCGGATGATTGTTCAGAAAGTGAGGAGTGCAGGCTTGCAGCGTCCCTAGAAGTAGATCAGAGGGACCTTATGTAAAAGGAAAGGTGATGGGTCATGAGGTTTCATTTTTAGTCGATACAGGAGCTACACACTATACAGTCAGAAGTGCAGAGGTTCCGAAATTACCACTTTTGGGGCGTACCATAAGAGTGGTAGGAGTAGCAAATCAGTTTTTGACAAATCCGATTACAGACCCGGTCCAAGATGAGATTGGCAACTTCCAGGGACTGCACAAATTTGTAGTCTGTGATTCTAGTCCAGTATCCCTACTGGGAAGAGACTTGCTGTGCAAAACGAGGTGTTCCATTACCTGTTCCAATGAAGGAATTGAAGTCCAGACAAACAGTGATGATGAAGGGGACGATGGGCAGTTTTCAGAGTCAGAGACAGACACTGCAAATGAAGATTACCCTCTGATAACTTTATTCCCGATGCTGACAGTACTTGACTTGCCACCCGAGTTGCAGGGAACAGTAACAGAGAAAGTGTGGGACCTGACAGGAAAAGAAGTGGGATTGATAAAAGGAGTAGAACCAGAAAAAAGTACAGGCTAAGCCGAATGCAGTGTTTCCGCAGGTACCGCAGTACCACATGACACAAGATGTCCTCATTCAGGTAGCGCAGATAATTACGGACTTTGTGAAGCAAGGGGTTCTGAAAGAAGTGATGAGCAGCCCGTGTAATTCACCAATAATGGGTCTGAAAAAGCCTTGTGGGAAGGTTCAAATTGTGCAGGACTTGAGGAAAATAAACGAGATTGTGGTAAAATGTTGCCCCATAGTACCAAATCCAGCAGTAATCATGTTTCAGGTTCCGTGTGATGCAGAGTGGTTCACAGTTGTGGACCTGTCTCAAGCATTCTTTTCGGTGCCTCTTCATGAGGACAGCCAATTTCTTTTCAGCTCCAAATTCCTGGATAAGGTGTACAGTTGGTGCAGAATTCCTCAAGGGTTTTCTGAGTCACCTTCCATCTTCAATCAGATATTGAAGAAGGATTTAGAGTCGTTGGAACTGCCTTTCAGTTCGACTCTAGTACAGTACATTGATGATTTGTGGATTGCGTCCAGAACAAAAGACGACTGCAGGTATGACACAATTGCCTTACTGAACCATTTGGGAAAGAACAGACATCAAGTGTCCCCAAAGAAGCTGCAATACTGCCAGAGAGAGGTGAAGTACTTAGGTCACCTAATTGAGAAAGGGTTGAGAAAAATATCCAAAGAGAGAGTGACAGCCATACTACAGATGAATCCCCCGACAACCAAGAGAGATGTCAAAATGTTTCTGGGAATGGTGGGCTACTGTCGTCAGTGGATTCCCAATTTCTCGATTATCTCTAAACCATTGATAAAACTGACAGGCAAGGAAGTTCAGGATGACCCGGGCAACATAATCTTGTCAGAGAAAGAGATGAAAGCATTCATGGAGTTGAGAGAATGTATGTGCAGGGCACCAGCTTTAGGTATGCCTGATTACACAAAGCCTTTTCTACTGTTTTGTCATGAACGTGATGCATGTTCTTTGTCTGTTTAACACAGGACCATGGAGGTGCAAACCACCCAGTAGCATATTTTTCAGCTACTTTGGACCCAGTCGCAGCAGCCTTACCGGGTTGCTTGCGTGCAGTTGCAGCAGTTGGTCAAAGCCTCACACAGTGTGAAGGCATAGTGATGGGACATCACTTAACAGTAATGGTTCCTCATTCAGTTGAAATTTTGCTAACCCGAACCAAGACACAGCATGTGACAAATGCTAGATTAACCAGATACGAAACCGTTATATTGGGGTCTCTGAATGTTTCCCTCAAGAGATGTACTGTATTGAACCCGGCAAATTTACTTCCTATTGAAAATGCAGACATTAGTGATGCTGAGGAAGTGGAACATGATTGTCTTAAGGTAACAGAATTGTGCACCAAACCAAGACCTGACATCAAAGATACCCTTTTAGAAGAAAATGATTACATTATGTTTGTTGATGGTTCATGCTTGAGAGACTTAGTGGGAGTACTGAGAGCTGGGTATGCCGTGTGCACAATCACCGATACTCTAGAAGCTTTCTGGCTTGAAAGAGTGTACTCTGCACAAGTGGCTGAATTAATTGCCCTTACTAAGCCATGCCACGCAGCTGAAAACCTGAAAGTCACTATCTATACTGACAGCAGATATGGATTCGGAATTGTGCATGATTTTGGCCAACTATGGTCACAGAGGGGTTTCATGACCTCTTCTGGTTCACCAGTGAAAAATGGTGAAAAGATTAAGGATTTGTTGCATGCAATTCAGTTACCTCTTGAAATTGCCGTGTTGAAATGCAATGCTCATGTTAAGTCACAGGACTTTGTGTCAATGGGAAACGGCTATGCAGATCAAGACGCAAGGTTTTGCACATTGAACTGTATATCGTTCCGAGATCAGTGGGAATTGTTACCTAAAACAGAGAATGAAACATGTTTGAATTTTGCATTAAGGGTGGTTGACACATTCGATGAGCTCAAGTTACTGCAGGGACGTGCTGGCACAGAAGAGAATCGCTCCTGGCAGAGAATGCGCTGTGTACAAAGAGCTGATGACATATGGATCTCAAATGAGGGGCAAATGGTTTTGCCAAACAGTCTTTTGTCACAGTTTGCAAGGTTCTATCATGGCCAAGCCCACATAGGGAGAGATGCAATGATCAGATTGTTCAAAATTGATTGGTTCAATCCTAAATTCAGACAAGCTGCAGAGGTTATTTGTCACAGGTGCATCCTCTGTCAACAGATGAATGCAGGAAAAGGGACTGTGGTAAATATGAGCCACATTGGGAGAGCTGGCGGTCCATTTAGCAGGATGCAGATGGACTTCATTGAAATGCCTGTGTGTGGAGGACGGAGATATGTGTTGGTGATTGTATGTGTTTTCAGTCATTGGATTGAAGCTTACCCTACACGTAGGAATGACAGTCTCACAGTAGCAAAGCTGTTGCTTAGAGAGTTAATACCACATTTTGGATTCCCAATCTCTTTAAAATCAGATAGGGGCAGACACTTCAAAAATGAAGTGATTAAGCTCTTGTGTGACGCATTGAACATTGAGCAGAAGCTGCATTGTAGCTATCGCCCTGAAGCATCAGGACTAGTGGAACAGATGAATGGTACCTTGAAGTCGAGAATGGCAAAAATGTGTGCAGCTACCAATCTGAAATGGCCAGATGCGTTGCCTTTAGTGCTGATGTCAATGAGAAATACACCTCACAAGAAAACGGGACTATCTCCTCATGAGATACTGATGGGTCGAGCTATGCGATTACCCGCAGTACCTGCAAATGCTCTTGTGAATATCACGGATGATATGGTGTTGGACTACTGAAAGGGTCTGGCTGATGTGGTCCGCTCTTTTTCTCACCAGGTGGAAGCTAACACATTGCCACCGATCAGTGATCCAGCTCACACCCTGAAAGCCGGTGACTGGGTTGTTGTCAAGAAACACGTGTGAAAGTCGTGTTTGGAGCCGCGTTGGAAGGGGCCATATCAAGTAATACTGACAACCACTACTGCTGTGAAGTGTGCAGGAGTTCCGAATTGGATACATGCCAGTCACACAAAGAGGGTGACGTGTCCAACTGACGAGGAACTTGAAGTATCCAAGACAACAGCTACAAAAAAGGAAGTCTCAGGGCTGGAGAGTGTTCAAAGGGGAACTGAGACTGAAGGAGAGCCCGCTGAGCTCAAAGTGAGTTCCAGAGGGGTGACAGTGAGCCTATTTCAGCTGAGGTAACAGGGGAACAGGTTCTCTCTGAAGCAGACGGATTCAGGTTTGAAGTTGAGCCTGTGACAGACCCTGAAGGCGAGGGGGAAGAAGCAGAGGGAGGTCAAAGTGAACTGACTCCTCCTGAGCCGATTGCAGGTCCATCAAGAGAAAACACCATAGCACAAGAGGAGGGAGCTGTTTAACTTTCTGAAAAGCCAAGCAAGAAGAAAACACATAAAGGAGATAACTGGCCGAAGCCACAAGCTGCAATAGAGAAAGTGATCCCTGGAGACACAATTGAGGAAGAAGTTGATACAACCAGAAAAGAGGATCTCAGTGAAGGAGAATTACAAAGTGAACGCAGACTGAAAAGAAAAAGAGTTGCAAACAAAAGCCTGAATGGGCGTATGCAACAACCGCTGAATGGCAACAAGAATTCTTGGCGTTCTGTTTTGATCGGGAGGTACCAGGTCAATACTACGGCACCTGAATTCAATCCTAGAAAGAGACTGTGTTAAAATATTGAAATTAAAATTGAAAGCTGAAAAGCTGAGAAAAGAGACTGATAAACTACCGGATGTGACACTGATAACCTGAATTGACTTTGAAAACCGATTATGACAAGCTGCTAAACCTGATTTGACAAAAAGCGTCCTGGAGTGAGTGAAACGCTGTAAATACTCGCAAAGAGAGAGAGACTTTGCACAAGAAGAAGAAGAAAAAAAAAAAGAGCTTTCATATTGTCCTCAAATTGATTATTTGCTTTATATTATTCTGCTATCTGATTCTTTACAGATCATGGGTTACACTAAGAGTGAGAGTAAAAAGGGTAGAATGTGTGGTTGGTTGAGTGTTATTCTAGGTACTGTGTGTGTAATAATAATTATAGGTGTGATTGTGGGGATGCCATGGATAGATAAGAAAGTGACTAACAATGCTTCAAAACCTGAGACTGCTACACTAACACCATGGGAGAAGTTTGAGCAGGATGCAAAATACTTACATGAGGGAACTAATTCAAAAGGGGAACTATCTACTAATGTCTTCTATCGCCTGTTGAATGAGTACGTTGACACAATGGATGCGAAGAATTGTTATGTGTGCACAAAGATTCCCTTGTCAGTACAAGAAGGGGTTACTTATCATAGCTTGCCTCTAACTTATGGGATAAGCTGTAGCTTGCTATTAACAAGATTTTATGATCAAGACCATGTGCAATACTTCTATTCTAACTTGGATGTAGTGTTTTCTTTTGTGCCTGTGATTGAGTTTCTAAACAAATTAGCTAAAGAACACAGCATAAAATTATTTAGGGGTTTCTTTGAGCCGACATTAACATTTGGGACAGCTTCTGCGCATCGCAATAACCTAACCTGCTAACTAACGCCTGAAGAGAAGAGCTTCTTAGATCACACTGATGATAGATGAAAGGCATTAAAGGAAAGGTTAGAAAAGGGATTTGAAAAACGTACGCTTGCAAAGGATTATGCTTACACTGCAATAAAGACACAGGGCAAGTTAGCTATAGATGCATTACATGTAGGTAGGCTTTGTGTATATATAGGCCAAAATCTGAGCATGACACTTTATTTGTGGGAACGAGTGAATGCAGGCATGTGTTTTTGTTTCAGAGTAAATGGACTTTCATGTTAAATGGACAGGATCCAGCGATCCCTGGGATCTATTATATGTGTGGACTTAATGCTTATTACCGTCTTCCTAAAGGATGGTATGGGACATGTTATTTGGGAATAGTCTTCCCAACGATTTACCAGATTGATGACTGGAAGCAAATTCCTAAAATGTCTGAAATACAACACACTAGACAAAAGAGAGAGACATCGGCTGCTGTCGTTGGTGACATATTTGGAGCCATAATTCCTTCAGTAGGGGTTATTTTAAACTCCATAAAGATTCGAAAGTTGTCTACTATTGTGGATAACATACTGACGAACTTCACAGGGGCTATACTCCTGATGGATTCTGAACTTGCTGCGGAAAGAGCTATAACTCTTCAAAACCGGCTTGCTTTAGACATCCTTTTAGCGAAGAGTCTGTAAGATGCTTAATGAGCACCATTGTTGTGCGTTCATTCCAGATAACAGTGAAAAGATTAGAAGTATGCTTACTAACCTAACAAGAGATAGTGCAGATTTGAAGGAGCTGAAGGAACCTGGAGTTTGGGAGAAAGTTGGGAAAGGAGTTACCAAAGTAGGGAATTGGTTTAGTAATATTTGGAATGGGGTTCTTGCAAAAATATTAGGGGGTCTATTGATTGTTCTGATTTGTTTATTGGGATTATGGGGATCATGCAAAATTAATGAAAGAATTAAACGAAGTTTGACAAAACGAAATAAAAGAAATAAAGAAAATGAAAGGGAGAAAATGTTTCATGAAATTTGGGAAAGCTCACACAAAGGGCAAGATGTTGAAATGCGCATTATGCGCAAGGTGAAAGGTTAAGGGAAACACCAGCAACACAGACTTAGCCTTCTATCCTTCCAGGGCCGGCCAATGAGAACCATTAAAAGAGGTAATCATTATAATTGCTTAATGCTCCGTACATAGAAATGACATAACTGCTGTATAAATTGATATATGAAAATAAGTCCAATATATATTAATATTGCAAATAAAGTAATATATGAGAACAAGCAATTTGCTTTTTTTGCCCTCCATAAAATGCTAACGATCCAACCAAGAAACATAGAGAGGTTTGATTAGTGTAGAACAGTGAATCAACTTTGGAGATGATAAAAAAGACACACTGAAACTCTCCAAATCCTGGTAAATGAGCCATCACAGTCCTGTAGGGTAAAATGCTGCAGTTCACTTCCCTATAGGGTTCAGTACAGAAGCATTTAATGCTTGTGTTCTAAAACACAAATACTTGACTAGAAAGAGGGCTGATGGGGGCGGTGTGTGTGTGTCTGAGAGAGGCATTCAGCTTGTTATCTTCTCTGTAGTCTTTTTTCTTGGTTCAGACATTTTATTAATTTTAAAACTAAGCCTTGATAAAAGAATCTACATTACACTTCTGTGAAAATATACAGTACGCAAGCGGTGTTTATATAGACAAAGAATACATACCAATCAAAAGAGACCATAGGTATTGGGTAACAACGTGATAAGCGTTGTGGGGTTGTACGAAGCAAACAAGGTGGGGATAAAACAGTATCCATGACATAAAGTAAGAGTGAGGTAAATCTCTCTAGTTCCGAAGTAACCAATGGCAGAAAACAGAAGTGTACAATAGTATCCATAAATTAGAGCATGGCGAGAGGAAACAGAAAGATAGAGAATAAAAAGAAAAAGCTATACTATGGTAAGCCGTCAGTCAGTCAGTCAGTCAGTCAAAGATCCTTATTCGGCGATTGCCGTAAAAGTACAAATTAAGATCACATATCCAGTTGAGCAAACAAACAGAAAAAAGATTAAAACACAGCTCAGAAGTTCACATCTTACATAAATTACAAAAGAGAGGGCAAAGTAGTCTAATACAAGTTCCTCTTTCACAGATATTCCAATATTCTTCAGAACATTTACTAAATGTTGTACAATATAATACCAAAAACCTTTTAAATACCCTAAGATATAATAAAAAACCTTACTCCCTATGGAGTGAAACTGTCCTATACCACACATAAAGTATAACATTTTAAACAAAAAAAATAGATTTTAAAAGTCAGCATAAATAGATTAATAAATTACAAAGTATTAATACCGGTTCCTAATAGCAATAGATGATCTAATAAAATTTAATACCTGAGAACAAATTTTGACATTTGATAATTTCTAAAAATATATCAAAGCTTCCTTATAATGGATTGGTCTTAATGTGCGTAGAATAGGTAAGATAAAAGCATTTCTAGGGGTGTCGGAGAGGGAACAGAAAAGAAAAAAGTGGGAAGTACTTTGCTTTGAGCTGGCATCGCAGGGGCAAGGTGGTAAGTCTTTTTGCCAGATGCACTGATTGGGAAAGGCCACCTTAAAATGAATCAAGTTCAGTCTAAAAAGAGTTAAAAGAGAGTATGTTTTTGGACATGAAAACCAAGTCAAATAGGGTTCTATATGTAAGGCCGTAACAATCTGGGTATAAGAATCTAAAGATTTCAACCAGCTATGAAGTCTTATGTCTAAAGTATGCTCAGAGTGACGTGATTTCAGCAGGGACCTAGCAGTTGTGGTTAGCAGTTGTGGTTCTTCATTCAGATACCTAAGACCCAGCTTGTCAAAGGATGATCGCAAATACGAAAGTCAGGGAATCCTGTTCGAGTTGTCCAACGGTATGCATTCAGTAATACATTCCTGCTCAAGACTTGCCACTGGATTCGTCCAACATCTAATCCACAGCAAAAGGGGGGCAATAGAGACTGTGTCCTCTAAAAAGCATTGAACCACCTGCTTGTGGATAATGATGTTTGCTATACATTTGGGTACCATCAATAATCTGTGCATACATTTATTCTCAATACATTGGAGAGTGAGTACTTTGATGTGGCCCCAGAAACCAGCCCCATATAGGGCTGCTGAAGCACACTTGGAGTTATGTAGCGTCATAATCTGAGAAGACGGTCTATGACCCAGTTTACGAGTAAAACGAAAAATCGCTTCCGTGTTCCTTGCCATTTGTTGGGTCTTAAATTTAAGGTGAGTATTCCAAAGCATGAAAGAACTTATATGCATACCTAGGTAACAGAAATCCCTCACCTTATTAATGATATTGCCCCCCATAGTAAATTGTTTAGATTTTATATTTCGGGGGCCACATGTCATAACAAATGTCTCAGAATAATTAACTTTCAAATCACGGTCCAGCATGAAGTTCAAAAAGAGGTCCAACAGGCCTTGTAAACCATTTGCAGTGCGTGCAATAAGTACAGCATCATCTGCATATAATAAAACTGGGAGCAATCTCTGGCACATCCTTCCCATTTTTTATAAAAAAATCATAAAGCCCATTTATATATATCAAAAAAAGAAAGGGGGCCAGAATACATCCCTGTCTTACTCCCCTAAAAGAGGAAATAGGGGCGGTTCTCTGTCCCGATGGGTCAAACTGAACTGAAACCTTTAAGTCCATATGAATGCGCTTTAGAAGTTCCAATAGAGTCACGTCGCATCCCAGGGTTTCCATGATTTCCCACAACTTCTCCCTATTTACCAAGTCAAATTCGCTTGATAAATCAATAAAAGCCATATGAATTGGCTCCCTTTTGGCAGTTACATATTTGCTAAGAATGAGATGCAAGTTTAATACTTGCTCAACTGTACCCAAACCAGGTCTGAAACCAAATTTAATTGGGGATAAAATCTGTGTCTGTAGCACCCAATCCTCCAGGTGAGATAAAATCACACTGCCCAGAATCTTGGCCGTAGAGTCAATCAAAGATATTGGTCTGTAACAGAAGGGGTCTTGTCTATTGCCCTTTTTAAATACAGGAATAATAATTGCCAGTTTCCAAGAAGGGGGTATATTACTTTTAACAGCACTTCTTAGGACATTTGTAACTAGGGGGCCTCAAAGATTAGGCATAGATTTAAAAATATTGATGGGAACACCGTCAGGGCCAGGAGCCTTCCCTTGTTTTGAACGATTAATGGCTCCAAGGATCTCATGTAGATCAAATTAAATATCTAGGGCGTTTGTATTGGGGTCTGTGTTGATCCGATTGGTAATATTATCCTCCTTAGTCAGAGAGTCATTATCTGGATCAAATACTTTCCCAAAATGGTTCAACCAAACTTCTTCTGCAATAAGACAATCATCAACCTTAATGTTATTATCCGAGAAATAAGAATGATTGACCACCTTCCAAAATTTTGAAGTATCCTTCAAATCGGGCACAGCCTGTAGCTCTTCCCACGCCTTAGACCTTATCTCTGATTTCCTTTTTTCCAGGGCGGCCTTATACTCAGCCCTATCTGATTTAGTTAAATAACGGGAAGAAGGAACTGATTTAAGGGCATCTTTTAGTTTTCTGTGAGCAGTTGAACACGCAGAATCAAACCATCTGTGTGCGGGCAAACCCCTAGTGGGTCTGTCCACCAAAAGGGCATGCGAAATAACATTACTTAATAGTTCAAATTCTTGAACTATATGATCATGGTCAGACTGCTGAGATAAACATATGTTTATAGAGTCAAACCTAGATCTTATAATTTCTTGTTTGAAAGTCGTTGGGTTTAATTTGTCCCAAGTCAAACGTAGGCCAGAATTTGTATGAAAAGTGGTGTTTCTTCTCAATTCCTTATCCCTAGATACCTGATCTATAATTAAGTCTAGGTGAATACACAAGGGATTGTGGTCACTGGCACAGTGAGGGATTATTTTAAAATCACAGATTAAGTGGTAATCTGGGGAGCCAATAAGAATAAAATCAATAGTACTCCCCTTCACATTCCCTGTGAACGTTGGAACATTTAAAGAATCTAGGGCCACTTTCTCCCTAACATGAACCAGATCAAAGTTACATAAAAAGGAGTTCAGAGCTTCTCCTTCAGGTGAATGAGTAAATTGAATTAACGACTCTCTGCCTTCAATGGGAATAGCACACAGTTCTAAATTTTTCTGACAACATAGGGGAGTATTAAAATCACCGACCCATAAAACTACTAAATCTTCATCCTGTAATTCAGTGGAAGAATCAATAAATTCCACGACGTCCTCTAGCACTCCTTTAAGGAGACCACGTGGGACATTGTTGTAAAATTTTTAAATCAAAATACCTTAATACCCCCTAATGGATAGTAAAACAATCATAAAATAAGGTGAAGACCAAATTAAGGAAGCCTTCAATGATGGTAGTCATAAGGATACAAGCACTAAAAGACCTCCTCGTGCTCTTCCCATTAAGGAAGTTAATGCCGCTGGTAAAGAGTTATATACCCATCCAAAAGGAACGTATCTTTTGACCAAGTTTCCTATAAACGGATTATGTCAAAAGATGATATAAAACCCGTCCAGTCCGGGTTATTTATTTTAGATCGCAGCCCCGCAATGTTCCAACTAATTAAAGTTAAGGGCTTTGGTCCTGAGTGTAACGCCAAATTATCAGTATTATTTAAATGGAAGGTATCAAAAATGTTCTCTCTTTTTTCCTGTACAGGTTCATCATGGTCATCGTTGGTCATTAATCTCAGCAGATTTTTAGGACCCGGGCTTGCGATAGCCGTAAGTCAATCATTCTCGTCAAGGGAATTAAAGGCCAAAGGACAATTGCTAGTGGAAACATTTACCTGCGCATATGGCCTAACTGGAACTAAACTGTGATTGCTAGGGACAGCACTAAAGCATTGAGGAAAAAGGGAGTGGTCATAAAAATGGCACAGGGAGTGTATTTGAATTCCATTATCTAAAGAATCAGAATAATCTAAATTTGTCAAAAGGTGATCAACTGAACACGGGTTAGCAAAATTTATTACAACACAGTCTCCGTCATCCATATTTCTTCGGTGCCCGACCTGCTTCACTCTACGCGCCATAAGAATCTTATTATTTGGATAATATTTAGCCTTGAATTTAGATTTCAACCAATGAGCAGACTTCCTAATCAAAGCTTGGGTGTCTTCTTTTTTGTTACTGTCCAAAGGAGGCATGTTTGTTAACACCAAAACATAAGGAATACAATCTGGAGGTAAGTGCAATACATCTGCTTGTTTAATGGATTTATTTACTAGTGGAAGGTTTGGGCCGAAGGAGAAACTTCTTTTGGAATTGCTTGCGGCAACTTAATCACAGCATTACCTTGGCCAGATATAACCAAAGATTTGGCCATGAGTTTGCCGGAACCTTGAGTTGTCAATGTAGGTAATACATTTTCCTTTGTTGCCACATCTCGGCTGGGTACATTTCCCTCACTTGATACTCCTGAAATAGATAACTGGGCAAGAGTACTAAGCACGTTGCTACAAAAACAGTCAAGTTTTTTAGTAATCATAGTAATAAGTTTCTCCTCTAGGGTTGCACAAAATGATTTAAGTATGGAATCTATTACACCAAAGGGGTCGCTATAAGCATCATTGCTTTTAGGATGTTCGTTTGTTGTAACCAAAACAGCAGATTCATTGGGACTAATTGCTGGTAAAATATGAATTCTCTTTTTAGGGCCCAACATCTTTTTTATATTCTTGGCCCTTTTACCCACTCTCCTCTTCTTCAATGGGGGGGAAAGCGCCAGGGAGCGTTCCAAGGATGAATTAACACTTTGAACAGGGGGTTTAGGTAAGACTTGTGGGGGCATATCGCAGTGAACAGATTGTGTAGTATTAATAAACGAAGCCAGTGAATGTGACCCCTCCTTTGAATTAGTGATTATATGAACAATAGGTTCCAGTGGGGGCTGCTGAGCTGCTTTTTGAACAGCCCTGATCCTTTCTTCACCTTGCTCCAATTCAGATTCAATAGCCCCAATTACAGAGGATAGATAGCTAGTAATAGAAGACTGTGCTAAAGAACTAGACCCACCTTCCCCCTTTTGGAGACTGATCTTTCTTTTCCCCATTTTAAAAAGTCATCACACATGCCTCCTTTAGCGGCTTCCAAGAGAATTTACCTCCAGATGAAACAAAGTGAAATGTTAGTGGGGGGGGGGCCAGCCCAGCCTCTTCCTGTCGATGACGGGCGAAGGACGGGCCCGCCCTTGGCCCGGGCACCGTCCGTAAAGCGGGAGCGCGATACATGTTTAAAGGGGCTCAGAGCCCGCCCCTTCCTCCAGGCACTGAATCAGACCAACAGGACCAGCCTTGTCTATGGCCAGCAAAAGTAGTAGTTCTCATCAACCACCATTTGTACTATTTGCACTAGAGTTCTTACACTACAAGATATCACCTAAGGCAGTTTGCTTTTCTGTAAGTATACATCAAAGGAATCCCACAGTTGTCTAGATCTAGAAGCATTGTACAGTCTTGTGTACAGTATGTTATCCACACCTCTAATGGGGCTCAGGAAATTCCACCATTTTTAAAGGAAATCACTAAAGGTGATTTCCAGTCCACTAAACGTATCTTAGTACCCAGCGTCAGTACCGATCCAGTAACAGTGAGTTCTGTTGAGTGAGCTCTGGTATTCGAGGATTGGCATGCAGGCCCAGGGCAATGGTCCGAAAATCAGTCTCAAATGACCCCACCCCCTCCACAGTAAGTCATGAATCAATAGTTGTATTTTGTTACAAAGCAGTTGAGCCATATTGCAGGTAAAATACATATGTTCTAAATCACTCACACCTCCAGCGAGTATCTGTCATGCCAAGCCCACCCTGCGTATTCTGGTGGGAGTACAGTAAGTCTTACGTGTAGACCAGAATCTAGTCTGAGTTAAGGTTGGGGTGAGTTTAATTGTAAAGGGAGATTGTCAGATTTTTCTCCATGTGTCTTCTGGGATGTTTTGGAGAGGTGAAGTTTGGAAATATGTGCCCCATTTCCATGTAAGTGTTCTCCAATGGTGGTTTCTGGGAGATCCTAGGAATTTATAGATGCGTGATGCAGAATGGCCACATCTTTTAAAATTAACCAATAGGCCAATTAGGTCAGATGAGTGAGGAGGTGCTAGTTATCCAATTATGATTTTCAGCCTCAAGAATTTTTAGAATTCATGAACTAGCAGATTGAATGTCATGCGCAGAGCGGAGAATTTAATAGGATGGAGCTAAGTACCTGTATCTCCTAGGGAGTTTATACCTTTGTTTGCCCATGATTCCCAATACACAGTTTTCCCACCTAGTTTAATCTTATGATTATGCCACAGGGAGGCCATAACGGAGCAGCCATTTTTTGTCAAGTTGCCTATCAAGCCAGAGTAAGTCAGTCACAGTATTCAGTCTTATGCATTTTGAGTACTTCATTGGGAGTCTGGCTATAATGTGTATTGAGAGGGTGGAGCTGTGTGGTAGGGGGTATATTAAATTGGCCTCTATAGCTAACCTGGGAGGAGAACACACCTCCTGCATCTGGAACCACCAGGAGCCTTGATCAATTTCAATGTATTCATGGAACTCCTGTCTTTCTTGCTCTTCCATAAAAATTCAGAGATATAATTATCCACAGATTTAAAAAAGGAAGGGGAGAGGGCAATTAGAAGCATACTGGAAATAAAATTAACCAATGGGGCTATCATAATTTTACCGATTTCCACCTGACCACAACCTGGTAACATGTTTGGGAGACCAGGCGTTGAGTAAGCCTTTTATTTTATTTGAAGTTTTATTTTTATTGAGATTGATGGAGTGTTGGAGACTTTTACCAAACCATTTTCCTAGCTATTTGTTAGCATCCGGCTGCCATTTCAAGCCCAAAGTGCCAATCACTGTTGAAGTACAGTGGACATTAATTGGAAAGACCTCTGTTTTGTACCTGTTTAAGAAGTAGCCCGACACTAGTGAGTACCTCTCTATCCCCTGCATGATGAGGGGAATAGCCCAATCAGCTTCCTCAGTAAATAGTAGAATGTTGTCAGCATAAGCCGCAACCAAATGTCTGGCTGAAGTGAAATTGATACTGTTAACATCTGGGTTGTCTTTTAGTGAGAAGATCAAGAGTTCAATGATCAGCAAGAAAAGAAGGGGAGAAAGTTGGCAGCCCTGTTGAGTTACTAGTGACAATGGGAATGGTTGGGAAGAATGGACATTGAGCATACCCTTTGCAATCAGATTGGAATACAGCACCATGGTCACAATTATAGAGTCTTCCCCCAAACAATATTTGTATAGGGCGGATTTAAAAAATGGCCATGAAACCTTGTCAAAGACTTTTTCCACATCTAGTGCCAATGTGACTATTTGTGTGGGGGTGAGTTTCGCTTTCTCAAAGGCATGACAAAACATTCTGATATTATCTGAAGGAAGTATACTTTTTAAAAACTTAGACCCATATTTATGGATAGTTAGCGTCGCTTTAGCGCCATTGAGCGTCAAAATATTGGAGTTAGCGCCATGTTTAGGATGAGCGAAAACACCTTGCGTCAATGAGATGAAAGGTAGGTGTTCCTGTCCTAAATACAATGCTAACCCCCTAGCGCCATATTTATCTCCAGGTGCAGAAACGACGCACAAGGAGGAGGCGGACCTTAATAATGGTGCTAAGCCTGCTTAGGGCCATTATTTAATGCCTGGGTCAGACTAGGAGTTAACGTGCAGGTAGGCCCATTTCCATGGTGGAACAAGATGCCCACCCCAAACCCCAGGAACACCACCACCCACACCACAGAGACACTACAGGAGGGGGACCCCATCCCAGGTAAGTTGAGGAAAGTATAATTTGTTTTTTTAAGTACCATTGGGGGCCCCTTACACTGGGCCCCTGCCTGGCACAGGGCATGTTGAGCTTGCTCAGGGGACACTAGTCCCCTGTGGTGGGCACTGGGGTAGTGGTAATGACTCCTATCTACACTTAGACAGGAGTAATTTTTTGGCTGCTTGGGTGTCATAAAATGACGCTAGGCTGCTTAGCGGCATATTTTTTGCCGCTAACCAGCCGAACGTCATTTCAGACCCACTAGTGCCATTTTCCCTAAAGCCATCCCTGACCAGATAGCGTATTCTTTTCAAATGCTAGCTATTCCTTAGTGCCATTTTGCGTCATTTAATAAATATGGTGCTAAGATGGCTGTAAGGAATGGTGTTAGCGCAGTTTTGCGTTATTTTTCATAAATATGGGCCTAAGTTTGTGAGGTGGAGATAAGTTCAAGTATCATTGGCTCCAATCTAACGGCAACAATCTTAGCATTAATTTTACAGTCAGATTGCTAAGTGAATTAGGGCTATATTTTTTAATGTTCAGATGGCCCTTCCCTTTCTTTAAATGACCACAACTGTGGCTTCTGTAGCGGAGCTTGAGATAGAGCCTGTTGTCGAATAGTACTGATCTATTACTTGTAAGGGTTTCACAACCTTCTCCCCATACACATTATGGAACCTACCAGAGTATCCACTTGGTCCCGCTGCCTTTCCAGGTTTAAGACTATGGATAGCAGATAGAATTTCTCCTTTCTTAATGAGTGCATTGAGAGTAAGTGTGCCTTCTTGTGGGACATTACATGAGTCTAGGTACTTATTGCTTATGTTTAGTGGAGCTGACTGCTTAGAGGTATACAGGTTTAGAGTAAAATGTTCTGAATGCATCAATGATAACCCCGAGTTGAAGATTAAACTTCCCTGGCTGTATTTCTTATTGCAGTTATGTGTGATTTATTTTTTATATATGTCAGATAGTTCACCACAGTTTTCCTTGCTCTGTTTCTGTTACATAATTTCCCAACATTGGAAATCTCAACCCACTTCCAAGCTCTTTTACTTAAAATTTTGTTGTACTCATACTGTAAACTATGCAATTTAGATAAAGTTTCCAAGCCCTACCATATCCAAGCTGTTTGTCAAACTTCTGTATATCAAATTCTAGCTGTGACAGTTGTTTGGATATGGATTTATATTAGGTCCTCTGTAGTCTTTTCTCAGTGTTCATGCTTGATGCCATCTTTAATCCCATCATTATGGTGAGTTAACAATACTTAGAATTAGCTGAACATTTAGCTCTCTAGTGGGTGTGGAATAGAACTCTTGTGGTTCTCGAAGGCTCATGCACACCCAAGAACTGGTGAGCACTAAAAACAGATGCACCTACAAATATGTATGCAAGGTCTGAAAATCTACTGTTCTTAATTAGTCATTTAGGTCAAAATGAGACCCCCCTGGGAAACGTATTTTTACTTTACAAAGGCACCTTCTTGTTCATCATGGTATTAATGAGTTGTCAAACCAAGATCCAAAACGGATCATCCCATTACAGTAATATGAAATACCCATAAAGTCGGTTTGAAGGTGTGAACACTATCAGAGGATGAGTCCTAGCAAAGAAACAGTGGTTAGAACATTCTATCAAACATATATATATCCAAAGAGAGGACCAGCACTCGCAGACTGAAGGTAATTCATATCTCTAAATTGCCAGGTTGAAAGATGGAAAGATGTTCAAGAAATAGTGGCATTAGGGGAGTCGTTATATTTATATTTAACTGCTGAGTATTTAAAAAGCAATTGAAATGGTGATGCCCAGATTGAGAAAGACTGGGATAGCAGCCGAAACGCGTCTCAAATATTTGCAGTACCGCTGGTTGTATGGATTAATGGACTATTATCTTGCAACCTGACACATTCCAAATATGAATAACCTTCCTCCTGTGAGTGTGGGTCCTCCTTTTGGATGGGAAGAGGCTTTGTTGAGTGTTTAAAGCACTTGTGGTAGCGCTGTTTCCTGCACCACCTGAGTTTGGGAGCAAGCCGGGAAGCACAACGTCTCTTGCTGATATCTACATACAAATATATATAGATATTACTCGTCTTTTAAATGGTGATTGATGGTAGGTGGCGATATTGTGCAGCTGGTTCGATGAGCAGTATTCATTGTTTTACAAGAATATATATATATATATATATATATATATATATATATATATATATATATATATATATATTCACTGAAAAAAGAAAAAAACAAATGTTACAGGGACATTATAGTTAGGAAATAGAATTTGAAAAACATCAGAAATTCACTTAAAAAAACAAAGATTACAGGGACGTTAGAGTTAGGCTCACATTTTAAACTTACAAAACCATAGAAATTCAGCTATTATAGATATAGTAATTTAAAGAAACTGTAACTTGTGCCCTAAGGTAACTATAAGTAACGCCCCTCCATTCACAGCTATCCCATCAATAATTTTACTGCAAATGTTACAGTAACATTATCAATGGTGTTCTAAAAGATATCATGAGTGCTGTAATATCTGAGGTAATTAGCAGTGCATGGTGAGGGTGCGAATTATAGTTACCTTAGTGCACGAGTCATAGTTACTCTAAATACCTATAATAGCTGAATCTCTATTGTTTTGTATATTTAAAATGTGAGCCTCACTATAACATTGCAGTAACCTTTGTTTTTTTCAGTGAATTTCTATGTTTTTTTAATGTAAAAACACCTTCAAACCCAAAAACTCATACACACCCTAAACCCCTAAAAATTCCCTTGCCACCCAAAAACATATACCCACTCTAAACCCTAAAAGTGCCCTTGCTTCCCAAAAACCCATACCCACCCTAAACCAAACAAAATCGCTTGACATTCAAAAACCTATACCTAACCTAAATCCTAAATTTGTCCTTACCACCCAAAAACACATACCCACCCTAAACCCTAAAATTATCTTTGCCACCTAAAAACCCATACCCACCGAAACTATAAAATTACCCTTACCACCCAAAACCCGTACCTACCCGAAACCATAAAATTACCCTTTGCACCCAAAAACCCAGATGCCCACACTCTAAAAAACACTTACCACACAAAAACCAATACCCACCCTAAACCCTAAAAATTTACATTTCCTATATAAATATATATTTAATACTTACCTGTAAAATATTTACCAAACAAATATGCCTTTACCATTCATTCCTTGACGATGAAATTAATTGTAATGGCTTGCGTGGTAAAGGCATATTTGTTGTAAAGGCATGCATGGAAATTACATGGGTAGCAATGTCGCAAGCGTGGTTAAGCCTGCGTGGTAATGGCATGTAGGGTTCAGCCTCTGCTGTAAAGGCTGTTTGCCCTACAGCACTAACCATAATTTCTATGACAAAATGAACCCCTTCATTATGTTCCTTTCTGATTTTTTTTTTTTTAATTTTACCAGTTTGACTCAATCAAGATGGCTTCAGGTGTGCCACACTTTTGTCATAATTGAGACTGTTAGCGCTCTAGTTCTTCTTTAGAACACTATGGAAGGCTGCAGTAGAACACAAGTGAATAGAGATTCTCCAAATAAAATGCAATGAGAATCTAGATTTCATTAAAGACACGGAGGGTAGCATTATGCATCTTTTCATTTAATGCCACCCATGCAGCACTTTGGAGAATTTAAATATATCATAGAAACAACAATCCAAAATAGAATGTCTGTAACACATAAATAGTCTGTACTCAGATTCTTCTTCCTCCTTTAAATGTGAAAATTAGTATCTCCTCAGAATTCTTTCCACAAAATATTCGTTCAACAGAACTGTCAACCTCCAAGCACTGGAACCTCACTGAACATTCTCTGAAATAAGAATAAACATGTTATTCTAATTAATCATTCATTTAATAAACCTTTTTTAGCACAACAAAAGTCAATTTGCAATCTTGAACTGAACAGTTAAAGAGAACTATAAAGCCATATTTCATACATCCTTCCTAATGGGTGTGGAGGACAGGATAATGCTGGCCTCTGTGACTTTAGTGAAATCTAGATTCTCTTTGCATTTTAATTGGACAATTGCTATTTCATTACAAGACCAAAGGCTATTATTTGCATGTTGGTAACTCTCCAACACCACACCTGCCATATGTTCCATTAGGTTGCAGTGATGTTTTGTAAAAACTGTACCATTCGACCAATCCGGAGCTCTCCTTATGTCTTCCAACCTCCCTCCTTTCCAAAATGCTTGACGTGCCATAGCAGCTCTCACAGAATAAGCTTGAAATCTTTTTGAACTGATAACGCGTCCCGTCTTAGATAATTTACTTTGTCTGGGACTCGTTTTAGGCCAATTGATCTTTTGACCCTGATTGAAGACACCTTAGGACGAGACAACTAATCAGCATGTATATCATTAGGTCAATAATTTTCTCAATATTCAATATGTCAAAGTAAACCAATCTAGATAAATGCATCAATAAAGTTTGATCACACCATGACCTTTCAACCATGAATGACCACACAAAATTAGTAAGATTTACGTTATTTTATTCCCTATTGGTTACACTCTACTAGCAAGTTTATTAGTCTCAAAACCAGAAAACACATCAGCAATGTCACAATATGGCAACTAGGATAAGATTTAATTAACGCAAAGATAAACATTAGAACAAAGCACAACGTCAACATGGATTAACTTTAGGAGAGCATCATTAGCACATTATTCAACAAAGCATTGATTCAGTCATTTGTCTATTTGCGTCCGTTTAATGAACTCCTTAACTAACCTCGAATTAGCATTAGCATGTTGGGCTTCATGCAAAACAATTTATCAACACAAATTTAGAAAACATCTAACTATGGTCTCTATCAAAAGGTAGCAGTTGGTACCAAGAAAGGAAAGGCAAACAGACAATAACAATTTCATCATTATATAGTTACCCTCCGTGATGGGTCAGCATACAGAGTCAGTCTTCGTCCTCAGGACATCGGTTGATTTGCCATCAGCCAGGAAACACAGCAAAGTTCAGCAAGAATAGGGGACACTTCCCTCATAAGGAGGAAAGTATGAATCCGGCAGGACAAAGATAAGGATGGTTCGAAGAATTAAACCGCAAAGTCTTTAAGACAGAGTGACAAAGTGTCTAGGTAATAGCAAAGGCACGTAATGGCTGATTTCTCTTTGTGTCATAGGATTATATCAAACTTGTTGTACAGTCCCCTAATTTCCAATTGGGCAAAATTTGGTGCACCATTATCTCCTTCCAATGATCAGGTAATCACCTCCTTAGAATTGTCACTTTAGAACAGTTCTCACATAGTTTATTGGCTTCTGTAATTGACATCCCCAACGGGTAGAATTTCAGGTACAAATTTTTATTCTCTCAGGCTCAGTCAGTAGTTCCATTGTCTTTATCAGTTCAGGCGACCTTGTACCTGTTGCAAGTTTACACTGTTGCATTTAGCAAGAATGTCTCCTTGAGCAAGTCGAGTCTCATGAGAAAGAATTTACTACGGTTACACACATCTTCTAGCTTCTGGAAAAGTACAGCTACATGTCCTTCAGCAAGTCAGCACATTGCACGTTAGAAAAACACATTTAATATGAGACCGGCAGCTAGGCCCTGACTCATGCTATCTAAGGCCTAGAAATTAATTCAGTAAAAAACCTTAACATGTAATTCTTAATGCTAACATAAATCATACATTAGTACATTAATAATTCATTATTAGTCAATTTCATTAATCACCGTATACATTGGTGGCCACTCCCCGTGGGCACATTTAAAAACACGCGTTTAATAAAGCACAGCAATACAATTTCTATGCGGCATCATTAGGCATTAATTTGCAAACATTTCATGTTAATTTTGATTATAATAAATACACTCCAACAATCCCTCTGATGACACTTGTCATCACACAAATCCATTCTCCAACAATCCTTCACCTTTTCAATTCCTTCATTTCGATTTCCTCTTTCTGCTTCGCCTTTTCGTATTTTGCTCTGAACATTTTCTCCCTTTTCTTTTCCTCCCTCCTCGCTTTATATTTTGCCCATTTTACTTTACTTCTTTCGCAATTTTTTTAAAAAACCATAGTCCGAATAAACAAGCCAAAACAATTACTATTCCCTGTATTAGTTTTCCCAAAAACCCATGCCAAAGACCACTAAACCAACTTCCCACACGTGCAAATCCTTCTCCAACCTTTTCCCAGACTCCTGGTTCTTTCAGTTTCTTCAAACCTGCACTATCTCTTGTTAGGTTAGTAAGCATACTTCTAATCTCATTACTATTGTTCGGTATGTAGGCACAACAGTGGCGCTCATTAAGCATCTTACAGACTCCGTCACTTTTCGCTAAAAGAATGTCTAAAGCAAGCCTATTTTGAAGAGTCATTGCCCTCTCTGCAGCAAGTTCAGTATCCATCAGGAATATAGCCCCTGTGAAGTTTGTCAGCATGTTATCCACAATAGTAGACAACTTTTGAATCTTTATGGAGTTCAAAACAACTCCCACTGAAAGAATTATTGCTCCAAACATGTCTCCTACTACACCAGCAGCAGTTTCTCTCTTTTGTCTAGCACAAAGTAATTCTGTCACTTTTGGAAACTTCTTTAAATCATCTAGTTGATAGATCTTTGGAAAAACTATTCCCAAATAACATGTCCCATACCATCCCTTTGGAAGACAGTAATAAGCACTAAGTCCACAAATATAATAGACCTCTGGGATCGTTTGATCCATTCCATTGAACATGAAAGTCCACTTATTCTGAAACAAAAACACATGCTTACACTCACTCGTCCCCACAAATACAGTGTCATAATATGACTTTGGTCGCGTTATGCAAAGCCTACCTACATGTTTCGCATCTAAAGCTAGCTTCCCTTGTTCCCTAACCCCATTATTACTATTACTAAGGAAGGATCATTGCTGCAAGCCCTTTTCTAATTTCCCCTTTAAAACCCTCCTTCTATCTTCAGTGTGATCTAGAAAGCTCTTTTCTTCAGGTGTAAGCAAGCATGTCAAATTATTGCGGTGCGCATATGAAGCACTAATTGTCGTTCTGGGCTCAAAGAATCCCTTAATCAGTTTTATAGCATAATACTTAGCTACACTATTCAAATCTTCTATGATAGGCACATAAGAGAACACTAAGGGGGTTATTCTAACTTTGGAGGAGGTGTTAATCCGTCCCAAAAGTGACGGAAAAGTGACGGATTTACCACCAGCCGTATTACGAGTCCATTATATCCTATGGAACTCGTAATACGGCTGGTGGTATATCCGTCACTTTACCGTCACTTTTGGGACGGATTAACACTCCTCCAAAGTTAGAATAACCCCCTAAATCATGATTTGAGTAAAAATATTGCACTTCTTCTTGATTATAAAAACGCGTTAGTAGCAAACCACAACTAATCCCGTAAGTTAATGGCAAGCTGTGATATGTAACTCCCTCTTGGACTGAAAGAGGAATTTGTGTACACACATAACAAGCCTTTGCATCCATAGTGTCAACATACTCATTCAGCAAGCAATAGAAAACATTAGTAGACAGCTCCCCTTTTGATTTAGTTTCGTCATGCAAGTACTTTGTATCTTGCTCAAACTTATCCCACGGTGTTAGTGTAGTAGTCTTAGAAACTGTAGCATTGTTAGCTTCACTCTCATCCACCAAATGCATTTCCACAAACAGAGCTATAATGAATATCACACACCCAACACCCAAAGCAATACCCAAATATTTACAACGCTTATTCCCCTCAACGTCATCTTCTGACCTAGGCATGATCTGTAAAGAATCAAACAGTAAAGTACTACAAACGCAATCAACTAACAGGAGGATGGTTAATAATTTTTCCACAAAGCTAATGCAAAAGTCTTTCTTCAGCAAGTATTTACAGCTCTCTCATTCACTCCAGGGTCTTTGTCAATCCAGTTAGCAGCTTGTCACAATCGAGTTTTTCAAACGTCGGTTCAGGTTAGCAATGTCATATTAGGTAATTTATCAGTCTCTTTTCTCAGGTTTCCCTTTACTCAATTTCAGCTTAACACAGTCTCTTTTATTTGTGGCCAACTTCAAGTACCATAATATTGACCTGGGACTTCACCATCAAAACAAAATGCTAAGAACTCTTGTTGCCACTCGGCTGACGTTGCAGAAGCCCAGTCGGGACCTGCGTATCTTCTGTTCGCAATTCTCTTTCTTTTCAACTGGCGGTCACCCTGCAATTCTCGTTCAGGCAGATCTTCTTTCCTTGTGGTATCGACCTCTTCCTCTATTGTATCATTAATGACCACTTTCTCTTTCTCAGTTTGCGATTCTGGCCACTTATCTCCTCTCAGTGTCCTTTTACTGTTTGGTTTTTCAGGGTGCTGTTCAATGCCCTCCTCTTGTGCTATGGTGTTTTCTCTTGATGGATCTGCAAGTGGCTCGGGAGGAGTCTGAACACTTTGACTTCCCTCTGTTTCAACTCCTTCACCTTCCGGGTCTGTCAGGGGTTCAACTTCAAACCTGTAACCTAACCGTCTGCTTCTGGGAGAACCTCTCTTTGGGTCGGTCCTCCTGGTGCCTCAGTTGAGATAGGCTCACTGTCACCTTTCTGGATCTTGGTTGCTGTTTGAGTGACCAAGCCGTTCTCAACGGGCTCTCCTTCAGTCTCAGTTCCCCTTTGATTACTCTCCGGCCCTGAGACTTCCTTCTCTGTGGCTGTTAGTTTCAACAACTCAATTTCCTCATCAGTTGGACACGTCACCTTCTTTGTGTGACTGGCATGTATCCAGTTTGGAATTCTTGCACATTTCACAGCAGTAGTAGTTGTCAGTATCACTTGATAAGGTCCCTTCCAACGTGGCTCCAAACACGACTTCCTCAAGTGTTTCTTGACAACAACCCAGTCACCGGCTTTCAGATTGTGACCTGGATCATTTATCGGTGGCAGTGTGGTTGCTTCCACCTGGTGAGAGAAAGAGCGGACCAAGTCAGCCAGACCCTAGCAGTAGTCCAACACCATATCATCCGTGATATTCACAAGAGCATTTGCAGGCACTGCAGCCAATCTCATTGCTCGGCCCATGAGAATTTCATGAGGAGACAGCCCTGTTTTCTTGTTGGGTGTATTTCTCATTGACATTAGCACTAAGGGCAATGCATCTGACCATTTCAAATTGGTAGCTGCACACATTTTCACCATTCTCGACTTCAAGGTACCATTCATCTGCTCCACTAGTCCTGAGGCCTCAGGACGGTAGCTACAATGCAACTTCTGTTCAATGTTCAGTGCGGCACACAAGAGTTTAACCACCTCATTGTTGAAGTGACTTCCTCTATCTGATGCTAAAGAGATCGGGAACTCAACTCAACTCCCTAAGCAGCAACTTCGCTACTGTGAGACTGTCATTTCTGCGTGTAGGGTAAGCTTCAATCCAGTGACTAAAGATGCACACAATCACCAACACGTACCTCAGCCCTCCACACACAGGCATCTCAATAAAATCCATCTGCATCCTGCTAAATGGACCTCCAGCTCTCCCAATGTGGCTCAAATTCACTACGGTCCCTTTCCCCGCATTCATCTTTTGACAGACGATGCACCTGTGACAGATTACTTCTGTGGCTTGTCTGAATTTTGGATTGAACCAATCGACTTTGAACAACCTGATCATAGCGTCTCTCCCAATATGTGCTTGACCATGGTAAAACCTTGCAAACTGTGACAAGAGACTGTTTGGCAAAACCATTTTCCCCTCATCTGAAACCCACAAATCCTCAGGTCTTTGTACACATTGCATTTTAAGCCAAGAACGTTTCTCTTCTCTGCTGGCACACCCCTGCAACATTTTGAACTCTTCCATTGTATCAACCACCCTTAATGCATTGCCTGTGCATGTCTCATTTTCAGTTTCAGGTAACAATTCCCATTGATCTTTGAATGATATACAGTTCAATGCACAAAACCTTGCGACTTGATCTGCATATCCGTTTCCCATTGACATAAAGTCTTGTGATTTCACATGAGCGCTGCATTTCACCACAGCAATTTCAAGAGGTAACTGAATCGCGTGCAACAACTCAATTCTTTCACCATTTTTCACTGGAGAACCAGAAGAGGTCATGAAACCCCTCTGTGACCATAGCTGGCCAAAATCATTGACAATTCCAAATCCGTATCTGCTCTCAGTATAGATAGTCACTTTTAGTTTGTCAGCGGCATGGCATGCCCTAGTAAAAGCAGCCAATTCAGCCACTTGAGAAGAATACACTCTCTCGAGCCAAGATGCTTCAAGGATACAGGTGATTGTACACACAGCGTATCCGGCTCTCAGTACTCCTACTGAGTCTCTCAGGCATGAACCGTCAACAAAGATAATGTAATCATTTTCCTCCAATTGAGTATCTTTAATGTCAGGTCTCGGTTTGGTGCACAGTTCCGTTACCTCAAGACAATCATGTTCTACTTCCTCAGCCTCATCAACATCTGTATTTTCATTGGGAAGCAAAGTTGCCAGGTTTAACACAGTACAGCGTTTCAGTGATACATTAGGGGACCCCAATATAATCGTTTCATATTTTGTCAGACGGGCATTTGTCATGTGCTGCGTCTTTGGTTCGGGTGAGTAGTATTTTGACTGAGTGTGGGACCATTACTGTTAAGAGATGTCCCATCACTATGCCTTCACATTGAGTGAGGCTTTGACCAACTGCTGCAACGGCACGCAAACAACTCGGTAAGGCAGCTGCAACTGGGTCCAAAGTAGCTGAAAAATATGCTACTGGGCGGTTTGCACCTCCATGGACCTGTGTCAGGACAGACAAAGAACAAGCATCACGTTCATGACAAAACAGTACAAAAGGCTTTGTGTATTCAGGCATACCTAAAGCTGGAGCCCTGCACATGCACTCTCTCAGTTCAATGAATGCCCTCATCTCTTTCTCGGACATAAGTAGGGTATCCGGGACATCTTTAACCTCCTTGACAGTCAACCTCACCAAAGGCTTAGAGATAATTGAGAAGTTGGGAATCCACTGGCGACAGTAGCCCACCATTCCCAAAAACATCCTCACGTCTCTCTTGGATGTCGGGGGACTCATCTGTAATATGGCTGTCACTCTTTTTTGGATATTCTCCTTGACCCCTTCTCAATCAGGTGGGCTAAGTACTTCACCTCTTTCTGACAGTACTGTACCTTCTTTGGGGACACTTTATGTCCGTTCTTTCCCAAATGATTCAGTAAGGCAATAGTATCATACCTCCAGTCATCTTTCGTTTTGGACGCAATCAACAAATCATCAATGTACTGTACTAGTGTCGAATGAAAAGGAAGTTCCAATGCTTCCAAGTCCTTCTTCAATATCTGATTGGAGATGGAAGGTGATTCTGAAAACCCTTGAGGGATTCAACACCAACTGTAAACCTTGTCCAGGAATTTGAAACTGAAGAGAAATTGGCTATCCTTGTGAAGAGGCACAGAAAAGAACGCTTGAGACAAGTCCACAACCGTGAACCACTCTGCATCACATGGAACCTGAAACATGATCATGGCTGGATTTGGCACTATGGGGCAGCATGTTACCACTATCTCATTAATTTTCCTCAGATCTTGGACAATTCGAACTTTCCCACAAGGCTTTCTCAGTCCCATTATTGGTGAATTATGTGGGCTTCTCATCACTTCTTTTAAGACCCCTTGCTTCACAAAGTCTGCAATTATCTGCGTCACCTGTATGAGGACGTCTTGTGCCATGTGGTACTGCGGTACCTGGGGAAACACGGCATTTGGCTTCACATCTACTTTGACTGGTTATACTCCTTTTATCAGTCCTACTTCTTTTCCTGTCAAGTCCCACACTTTCTCTGTCACTGTTCCCTGTAATTCTGCTGGCAAATCGGTCACGGTGAACATCGGGAAGAAGCTTATCAAAGGGTACTCCTCATCTGTGGTCTCCGTCTCTGGCTCTGAGATCTGACCATCGTTTCCTTCATCATCACTGTTTGTCTGCACCTCAATTCCTTCAGTGGAACAGGTGATTGAACACCTTGTCTTACACAGCAAGTCTCTCCCCAGTAGGGACACAGGACTTGAATCACAAACTACAAACCTATGTAATCCCTGGAAGGTACCAATCTCAACTTGGACCGGATCTGTAATTGGATTAGTCAGGAGCTGATTTGCTACTCCTACCACCTTTATAGTACGCCCTGAAAGCAGCAATTTCGGAACCCCTGCACTTCTGACTGTAGAGCGTGTAGCTCCTGTGTCAACCAGGAACGAAACCTTGTGACCCATCACCCTTCCCTGAACATAAGGGCCCCTCTGATCTACTTTTAGGGACGCTGCAAGCCTCCACTCCTCACCATCCGAACAGTCATCCGACCATTCATCGTTTATTCCATTCTCACCACGCAATGGGAACTGTTGTACGGCATTATTTTGACTCATTGTTTGACCTGTGACCTGTTGAGGAAGTATCACCTGTTGCTGTCCCATCAGAGCTAAAGGCAACTGCATTTGCTGTCTAGGTACCACGGGAATCTGCTGTTGTATTTGCTGCACATGCGCTGGTTAAACACGTGGCATTTGCATTTGTTGCATAGGCTGGATACCCTGCATCTGAACCATGTTATTCTGGAAGTTCGGATTTGGACCCCTCATTCTTGGACCCCTCACATTTTGTAAAGCACTGACATCATTGCTTTGTTGAACAACACCATCCTGCACCATCATTGGGCATTCCCACTTCCAGTGTCCCACGCCCCCGCACGCATGGCGACATCTTTTTCATCCCTTGCACGTCATTTTGAACCACAACAGTATTCAAATCTGGACCACGGTTCACAAAACCTCCCTGACCTCTGCCTCTCGTTTGCGGCTGAAACATTCCGGAGCATATTTATACTCTGTTTGCGCCGGATTTGCATCGTTGTTTTTTACGCAAATCCGACGCAAAACTAACTCCATATTTATACTTTGGCGTTAGACCCGTCTAGCGCCAAAGATCTTGGAGTTTGCATCATTTTTTAGCGTGGACACCTTCCTTGCGTTAATGATATGCAAGGTAGGCGTTCCCTTCTAAAAAATGACTCAGAGGCATGTGCGCCATATTTATACTCCCGGGCAAAAAAGACGCCCGGGAGTGGGCGGGTCAAAAAAAATGACATCCAGCCACTTTTGCGTCATTTCTTAACGCCTGGTCAGGGCAGGCGTTAAGGGACCTGTGGGCTCGGAAGGAGCCCAGAGGTGCCCTCCCATGCCCCCAGGGACACCCCCTGCCACCCTTGCCCACCCCAGGAGGGACCCATCCCAGGGAACTTAAGGTAAGTTCAGGTAAGTATTTTCTTTTTTTTTTTTTGTGGCATAGGGGGGCCTGATTTGTGCCCCCCTACATGCCACTATGCCCAATGACCATGCCCATTGGGCAAGGGGGCATGGCTCCTGTCTTTGCTAAGACAGGAGTCATGTCAATGGAGGGTGGAAGTCAAAATAAATGGCGCTAATCGGGTTGAGACAGATTTTTTGCCTCAGACCGACTTGCCCCATTCTTTGACGCCCAAGCTCCATTTTCCCCTACGCCGGCGCTGCCTGGTGTGGGTCATTTTTTTGGACGCACACCAGTCAGCTCCGCCAGCTAACGTCATTCCATAAATAAGGCGCCCGCATGGCGCTTTGGAATGGCGTTAGCCGGCGTAAAAAATTTTGACGCACAACTGCGTTGGCGCAGTTGTGCGCCAAAAAGTATAAATACGGCCCTCCGTTTCCTTGTGGTTACTGCACCATCTGCTGTACTCCATTTCCCTGCATCCCTGCTTGAGCTGCCTTAATTTGCATCACCTTCTCTTTCAGCTTTCTCTGCTTCAACTCAATCTCATCACTACAGTATTTCGCATACTGCAACACCTCATCAATAGGTTTCGCTTGCCAACAGATCAAATGATTCTTAATCATCTGGCTAATCTCTGGCCTCAGTCCTTCAACGAACCTGAACACACGGTTATTCATGTCTTTCGGTTCTATGACCTCTGTGCCACTGTAGTGTTTGAATGCCTTTAACAACCTCTCATAGTAAGCATGTATCAACTCTTTGCCTTCTTATGCCGTTCGATCAATTTTCTGCCAATCAATATTCTGCGGCGACACCTTCTGCTTCAAAAACTCAATCACCTTATAGTAGTGCTTCATCACCTCAGGGGATGGTGCTCCTGTAGTCCTGTCCCTTGCCGGTTCCGCTGTCGGCCAATCCACACCTCTCTTGCACTCAAGCCACAAATCAGCTGGAACTATAATCTCAAACAATGTATTCAAGTCTTCCCAGAGACACTTTGCAAGCTCCACAAACCTATCCGTTTGCTGATACCACTCTATCGGCTTTTCCCTCAGCCTGGGAAAATCATTTGTGAATGACAAGATGTCAACTCTAGACCATGGTACATGAACTAGAACCCCTCCAGCTGTCTCTCTCATCGGTAACATCTTTATCGTTCCCGTGTCTGGCGCAGCCTTCGCCTGCTGCGGTTCCAGGCAGTCACTTTTCCTCTTATCCCTCTTCTTTGCCCATCTGCCTTCCCATTTTTCTAATGCTCCCCAAACTTGAGCACTCTGCAGTATCTCTTTGAGGTGTGCCTTCATCCCAGTAGATCTCATATGATCAAAATCTTTAGGTTTGAAGTCTAACCTATAACTCTTCTTCAGATGTTTAGTATTGTCTAAGTCTATGCTGTATTTGTCTGCCACGTTCGCTAACCTCTGGTGCACCTTACTCACTTCTTTGGTTATTTTCGGGCACAGATATCTTAATTCTGCTTCAGTGTATGATTCTAATCTGTTCACTCCCATGCTCCCTTCTACTAGCTCAGCTGCTTCCACCCCCAACCTCACAAAATTAAGGTATTCCTCTCTTTCTGATCGCTCTGCTGTAGCAGGAGTAGTCTGTGGTGTGTTAAGTTTGTCTAATCACTCCATCAACTGTTGAGCAGTTAAGCCTTGCAATGAGATATTTCCAGCCTGCACCATCGGGGTTTGCGACGTGTTTGCACTCATTACCTGTGGGGTTAGTAGACCCAAACCTGCTTGTCTCATTGTCTCTAAAGGAACCCTAATCGGACTGAAGTCCAACAAGGATCTAGATCTCTCCGCTGTCTGTTCTCCCGGTGTCATCCCTTGGGAGCTTCCTGTGAACCCTCCTCTTATCACCTCTTGAGTCATTACTCCTTGGTCACACACACTAGGTTTTGCCTGCGCATATAGCGGTACTGGCGGACCAACAGTAATTGGCAAAGATATAGCAGCTGGCGTCTGTCCATTTCCTAATCCCCATGGAGCATTGACCTCCATAGCTTGATTCATCATAGGTGCTGTAACTGACTGCGGTCCTGTGACCGAGGTGTAATTCGGAACCACCTGAAGCTGAGGCTGGGGCAGCAATTGTGGAGTTGGCTCAATCTGCACTTACTTCGATCTCGTGTATACTGGATCAGGCGGTACCATCAAACTCGTAGTCATCTCTAATACTTGGACATCAGGGTAGAGCCTCTGAACTGGTGGTGGCTGCAACCGTATCTGCGTCTCGGGCGCAGTGGATACACTAGTACCATTCTGTATCGAAGCTGATGTGGTAGTATTATTTGTCTGTACTGTATTCGTGATCCCCTGATTCTGGGACGAACTTACAGGACCTGCACTAGTACTCGGTCTGTTGTCATTTATGGCATATGGTGGTGGTCGATCATGTAACAACTGATTGAGAAGCTCATCATCATCCGAATCGTCTGCATCTACCCAGGACTTCTGAGTCTCCTTTTGCCTACTAGACCCTTTGTCTGTTTTACAAGTTGCCTTTCTTCCCTGTGTTTCAACTTCTTGAGTTATTGCCGGAAACATCCTAACTCCGTCTATTATTTCCCTTCTCCACATCCTGGCCTCACTATCCCATCTAGCCTCCGCTAGAGTCTTTTCTGCTTTTCTCATTCTCCTCTCGAATTTCTGTTGCCTCTGTCGCTTGGCCATTAAATCCCAAATCGCTAACGCCTCAAACTGAGCTGGTCTCGGAGGCGGCTTTTGCTCAGTTAACGCTTTCCGCAAATTCTGTAGAACCTCTATGTTAAAGGTGCCATTCTATGGAAACGCCAAACACCCATCTTTCTCTGTTAATTTGCACCATTACTTTAGCCAAAGACATGGCGCGACTCCTTTCTCCTCCATTACAGCATAAGCCGGAGTATTCTCTGGCGGTGTAGGATCCCCCACACTCGCTGTAATATACGCATCTCCCCTCAAAGCACTCTTTAAAACCTTGAAAAACTAAATTTTTGCGTCTTTTATTTTCTATAAGAATCGAACCAGGAAGTGACTTTAGTTCCCAGAACACCCTTCGCCCACCTTCTCAACCAATTGCCTCTCACGGACGGCTGCCAATCCGTGCGCGACCCTTCGCACTAGCTGACCTATCCCAGCGAGGCTCCAATGATGTCACACCCACACACACTGCGGCTGACAAAGTATTGCGGCGTGTCTTCCTCACTCTAAATCCACACAAAACTAATGCAATATATTGCGAGCACTTTAACAACAAACTCAAATTTGCCGGTTTACTACAGGAAGGGTAACACAATCGCTTCAGAACTTTACAGAGATACAGAGATTTCACTTGAAACCTCAGCCGCTACTCTCTCCTTCTCAGATCCCGCACCCGCAAGCAGAATTCGACCTGCAAATTCTACTCTCGGCTTGTCAATGGTTCGTTCTAGTGCACTTTAGAACTTACCAAATCTCCATCAAAGGTTTCACTCACACACTTTGACTCAAACTCGACCCATTAACCACGCCCGATTGGCCTATTAAACCGCGCAAATTACAACATAACCCAAGTGTCTCATACACTTATCAATATACTCAGGAGTCTTAGACCACGTCAGGTCCGTACATCACCAACAACCACGTGGACAATTTTTTAGCACAAAGCGCCAGACTCACATGAAGTTTGCCAACTTCCCTACTCTCATACCACGGAGTACGCCCACTCCTACTAGAACATTACCTGGCCTAAATTCTCACAAACCTCACAATTCACCTGCGATATGCATAAGCTGAGCAAGCGCAAATTATACGTCATGCATACCTATCACTAGAATGCCAAGAACATACCCAACTCACTTCGGCAAGCTCTGAGATTCCGGGAAAGTCATTTGGGACTTAGGGGCACATCATACCTCCAATTTGCATTATTTCAAAAATACTTCTAAAACAATGGTCCCTCGTCCTAGGGCCCCAAAGGGCCAAAACCATCCTCTGCTACCAGAACTGATAACGCGTCCTGTCTTAGATAATTTACTTTGTCTGGGACTCGTTTTAGGCCAATTAATCTTTTGACCCTGTTTGAAGACACCTTAGGACGAGACAACTAATCAGCATATATATCATTAGGTCCATAATTTTCTCAATATTCAATATGTCAAAGTAAACCAATCTAGATAAATGCATCAATAAAGTTTGATCACACCATGACCTTTCAACCATGAATGACCACACAAAATTAGTAGGATTTACATTATTTTATTCCCTATTGGTTACACTCTACTAGCAAGTTTATTAGTCTCAAAACCAGAAAACACATCAGCAATGTCACAATATGGCAACTAGGATAAGATTTAATTAACGCAAAGATCATAAACATTAGAGCAAAGCACGACGTCAACATGGATTAACTTTAGCAGAGCATCATTAGCACATTATTCAACAAAGCATTGATTCAGTCATTTGTCTATTTGCGTCCGTTTAATGAACTCCTTAACTAACCTCAAATTAGCATTAGCATGTTGGGCTTCATGCAAAACAATTTATCAACACAAATTTAGAAAGCATCTAACTATGGTCTCTATCAAAAGGTAGCAGTTGGTACCAAGAAAGGAAAGGCAAACAGACAATTGCAATTTCATCATTATATAGTTACCCTCTGTAATGGGTCAGCATACAGAGTCAGTCTTCGTCCTCAGGACATCAGTTGATTCGCCATCAGCCAGGAAACACAGCAAAGTTCAGCAAAAATAGGGGACACTTCCCTCATAAGGAGGAAAGTATGAATCCGGCAGAACAAAGATAAGGATCGTTCGAAGAATTAAACCGCAAAGTCTTTAAGACAGAGTGACAAAGTGTCTAGGTAATAGCAAAGGCACGTAATGGCTGATTTCTCTTTGTGTCATAGGATTATATCAAACTTGTTGTACAGTCCCCTAATTTCCAATTGGGCAAAGTTTGGTGCACCATTATCTCCATCCAATGATCAGGTAATCACCTCATTAGAATTGTCACTTTAGAACAGTTCTCACGTAGTTTATTGTCTTCTGAATGTCAGGTACAAATTTGTATTCTCTCAAGCTCAGTCAGTAGTTCCATTGTCTTTACCAGTTCAGGCGACCTTGTACCTGTTGCAAGTTTACACTGTTGCATTTAGCAAGAATGTCTCCTTGAGCAAGTCGAGTCTCATGAGAAAGAATTTACTACGGTTACACACATCTTCTAGCTTCTGGAAAAGTACAGCTACATGTCCTTCAGCAAGTCAGCACATTGCACGTTAGAAAAACACATTTAATATGAGACCGGCAGCTAGGCCCGACTCATGCTAACTAAGGCCTTGAAATTAATTCAGCAAAAAACATTAACATGTAATTCTTAATGCTAACATAAATCATACATTAGTACATTAATAATTCATTATTAGTCAATTTCATTAATCATCGTATACATTGGTGGCCACTCCCCGTGGGAACATTTCAAAACACGCGTTTAATAAAACACAGCAATACAATTTCTATGCAGCATCATTAGCCATTAATTTGCAAACATTTCATCTTAATTTTGATTATAATAACTACACTCCAACAAAATCAACACCAGCCTGCTGCATAGTCCATTTCACCCACCTTGCAATAGTTGTAGTTGTCACAGCTTTATAAGGTTTAACAAAATAAATCAACAGTTGGGATACCCTATTTGGATGAAATTCTTCACTCTGGAATCATATTCTTTCATTCAATGAACTACACATAACTTTATACGAGATTCGAATTTTGGTTTGAAAATCATATCTGACATTGTCTTGGTCCTTTTTTTAATCTCAAACGTGACCCCAAAAGGATAGTAAGATCTGTTACTTACCTCCAAAGCTTTTACGTCTGACACTCTGTGACATGACACTAAACATAGCAAACATGCTAAATTCATAGTTAATCTCTTTAATTCTAGATATCTGGAGGGAAAATAACATATTAACATCCCACAAAACCTCATATCTTGCTTTAGGATGTCTACTTAGTCCGATACTCTTCATAACTCTGCAAATCAAGACATTCTTTTCAATAATCCTTCTGTAAATCTGACTGCGACCTGCAGAAACAGCAGATCTGTTACAGTTTAATGTATTATATCTAAGACCCTTTTCAAACTGTCCAACCAAAAAATTAGCCACTTCCACTAAAGGAGCTTCCACGAGATCCAAACCCCTCTCCATGCACCAGCAAACCCATATCTTCCTAATACCTCTATATCTTCTTCTGGTTCCTGGTGCCCGAGATTTCTTAAGTAATTTATCTGCCTTATTCGAAAGTGCTGACATATCTGAAGATCTCTCGATACTCTCCAGACAAGAAAGCTCAGAGCCCCCATTGCCACAAGAGGATGTACGTCTCCATCTATGTCCTTCAAAAGACCTTCTACTGGCGGAACATAAAAAGGTTCTTCGCATGCAAGTTACAAGAGCATTGGAAACCATGCCTAAGATACCCAGAACGGATTTAGAAGCACTAGAAAACAACCTTCTCGCTTTCTGAGGAACTCTCTGAATCATAGCAAAAGGAGGAAACACATAAGTAATACTTCCTCTCCATTGTTGCAGAAATGCATCCACCGCCAAGGTGCCCTGATCCTGCACCCAACTGTATTCATTTTTCACCTGGGAAGTTGCCTGCTTGCAAAAAGGTCTATCGCTATTGGGCCCCAAACCCTGTCTAATTTACCTGAAGTAATCCTGATTCAACTTCCAATCTGAATAGTCATTTAAATAACGTGAATTCCAATCTGCAGCAACATTTTCCTTTCCAGCTAAACATTCTGCTCGCAGAACAATCTTGTGTTCCAGACAAAATACCTAAAGCTCTTTTGTCAGTCAGTCAGCCAAAGAACTTTATTCGGCAATTGCCATAAAAGTACAAAATTAGATCAAATTTCAAAGAACAACCAGACATAAAAAAAGTAAAAACACATTTTACATATATTGTCAAAGAAAATAGTGTCAGAATGATCTTATCCAAGTTCCTTTTTTCATAAATTATTCCAATGTTCTTATCAAAGCGTTTGCTAAATTCATGCAATATAATACTAATATAGTAAAACCTTTCTTCCAATAGAATAAAAACTATCCTAAGCCACACATATAGGGTATAGAATTCTAAAATTTGGAATAGGATTTAAAAATCAGCATAAAATAAAAGTTAATAAATTACAGAATGTTAATACCGGTTCCTAATAGCTATAGATGATCTAATACAATTTAAAACCTGATAGCAAATTTTATCGTTTGGTAATTTCTGAAAATATATCAAAGCTTCCTTATAATGGATTGGTCTTAAAGTACGCAAAATAGGTAAAATAAAAGAATTTCTAGGGGAGGCATAAAGAGAGCAAAAAAGGAAAAAATGAGAAGTGCTTTGTTTTGAGCTGGCATCACAAGGGCAGGGTGGTAAATCTTTTTGCCAGATACACTGCTCTGGAAAAGCCACCTTAAAATGAACCAAATTTAGTCTAAAAGAAGTTAGAAGAGAATATATTTTTGGGCATGAAAACCAAGTCAAATAAGGTTCAATATGTGAAACCGTAGCAATCTGAATATAAGAATACAAAGATTTCAGGTTAAAACAGCTATAAAGTATTTTGTACAAAGTATGCTCCGAATGCCGTGCTTTCAACAGGGACTTTGCAGTATTGGTTAGCATTTGCGGTTCCTCATACATATGCCTTAGCCCCAGCTTATCAAAAGATGATCGCAAATACGAAAGCCATGGAATCCTATTCGAGTTAGCCAGTTGAGTGCATTCCGTGATACATTCCCGCACAAGACTAGCCGCTGGATTCGTCCAACATCTAATCCACAGCAGAAGGGGGGCAATAGAGACCGAGTCCTCAAAAAAGCATTGGCCCACTTCCTCGTGGATAATGATGTTTGCTATACAGTTAGGTACCATCAAAAGTCTGCGCATACATTTATTTTCAGTGCATTGGAGAGTGGGTATTTTAATGTAGCCCCAAACTCCATCCCCATAAAGGGCTGCTGAAACACACTTTGAGTTATATAGTGTCATAATCTGGGAAGACGGTCTATGGCCAAGTTTACGGGTAAAACGAAAAATTGCTTCAGTATTCCTTGACATTTGCTGAGTCTTAAATTTGAGGTGAGTGTTTCAAAGCATAGTAGAGCTTTTCTGCATGCCTAAGTAACAGAAATCCCTCACCTTATTAATAATATTGCCCCCCATAGTAAACGTTTTAGATTTTGTATTTCGGGGGCCACATGTCATAACAAATGTCTTAGAGTAATTGACTTTTAAATCTAGGTCCATCATGAAATCCAAAAAAAGATCCAACAGGCCTTGTAGACCATTTGCAATACGTGCAATAAGTACGGCGTCATCTGTATAAAGTAAAACAGGGAGCAATCTCTGGCCCATCTTTGGCACGTCCTTCCCTTTTTTTGTTAAGAAATCATAAAGCCCATTAATATATATCAAAAAAAGAAAGGGGGCCAGAATGCATCCCTGCCGCACTCCCCTAAAGGAGGAAATGGGGGCAGTTCTCCGTCCCGATGGGCCGTACTGAACTGACACCTTTAAATCCATGTGGAGGCGCTTTATAAGATCCAGTAGAGGTACATCGCATCTCAAAGTTTCCATGATTTGCCACAGCTTCTCCCTGTTTGCCAAGTCAAAGGCGCTGTATAAATCAATAAAAGCCATATGGATTGGCTCCCTTTTGACAGTTACATATTTGTTAAGTATAAGATGCAGATTTAATACTTGCTCAACTGTTTCTAAGCCAGGTCGAAAACCAAATTGAATTGGAGACAAAATCTGTGTCTGTAGCACCCAGTCCTCCAGGCGAGATAAAATCACACTACCCAAAATCTTAGCTGTCGAGTCAATCAAAGATATGGGTCTGTAGCACGAAGGGTCTTGCCTATTGCCCTTTTTAAATATAGGGATTATAATTGCCAGTTTCCAAGAAGAAGGTATATTAGTTTTGACAACATTTCTTAAAACATTTGTTACTAAAGGGCCCCAGAGATTGGGCATAGATTTAAAAATGTCAATGGGAACGCCGTCAGGGCCGGGGGCCTTCCCTTGTTTTGAGCGGGTTATGGCTCCAAGGATCTCATGTAGGTCATAAGAAATATCTAAGGCATTAATATTGGGGTCTATCTTAATCCGGTTATTGATGTTATCCTCCCTGATCTGGAGATCATTTTCAGGATTGAATACTTTCCTAAAGTGGTTCAACCACACTTCTTCCACAATAAAACAGTCATCAACCTTAATGTTACTGTCCGAAAAGTATGAATGATTGACCACTTTCCAGAATTTTGAGGAATCCTTCAGATTTGATGCGGCCTGAAGCTCTTCCCATGCCTTAGATCTTATCTCTGATTTACTTTTTTCCAAAGTGGCCTTATACTCGGCCCTGACAGATTTAATTAAGTGACAAGATGAAGGAGGTGATTTAAGGGTATCCTTTAATTTTTTATGGGCTATAGAACATGCAGAATCAAACCTTTTATGGCCGGTCCACCACCAAGGCGTGTGAAATGGCATTACTTAAAATTTCAAATTCTTTAACAATATGGTCATGATCAAGCTGCTGAGATAAACATATGTTAATGGAATCAAGTCTAGATCTTATAATTTCTTGATTAAAAATCGTTGGATTTATTCTATCCCACTTCAAGCGTAAAACAGAGTTTACATGGAAAGTAGTATTTCTTCTTAAGCCATTATCCCTAGGTACCTGATCTATACTTAAATCTAGGTTGATACTCAGAGTGTTATGGTCACTGGTACAATGAGGGATTATCTTAAAATCACAAATTGAATGATAATCTGGGGAGCCAATAAGAATAAAATCAATAGTGCTCCCTTTCACATTCCCTGTAAACGGTGGAACATTTGGGGAATCTAGAGCCATTTTCTCCCTGACATGAACCAGATCAAAATTACATAAGAAGGAGTTCAATGCTTCACCTTCAGGTGAGTGAGTAAAGTGAATTAACGATTCTCTGCCTTCAGTAGGAATAGCGCACAATTCTAGATCATCCTGACAGCATAAGGAGGCATTAAAATCGCCGACCCATAAGACTACTAAGTCTTCATTCTGCAATTTAATAGAGGAATCCATGAAATCCACAACGTCCTCTAACGTTCCTTTAAGGAGACCGCGTGGGATATTATTATAAAAATTTAAGATCAAAATGCCTTTACACCCCCTAATAGATAGTAAAACAATCATAAAATATGGAGAGGACCAAATTAAGGAAGCCTTCAATGATGGTAAACGTAATGATATAAACATTAGAAGACCTCCACGTGCTCTTCCCATTGTAGAAGTTTCTGCCGGCTGGTAGAGAGTTGTATACCCGTCCAAAAAGAACATACCTTGGGACCAAGTTTCCTGTAGGAAGACTATGTCAAAGGAAGATATAAAACTCACCCAATCTGGGTTATTTATTTTAGATCGGAGCCCCGCGATATTCCAACTAATCAGGAATAAAGGTTTTAATCCCGAGTGAGGCTCCAAACTATCAATATTGTTCAAAAGGGAGCTGTCTGGAATCCTCACTTTAACTCCCTGAACAAGATCGTCGTGGTAATCATCAGTAATTGGTCTCAACAGGTTTTTGCGACCCGGATTGTCAATTACCTTCAATCAATCATTTTCATCTAGAAAATTAGAAGTCAGAGCTCTTTTGTCATTTCTGTCAAACCCTGGGATCTCATACCCCCTAAATTATTTATATATGCCTCTGAATTGTGCATTTTCAGCAAACTGCTTTTCCTTTCAAAATGTGTTAGAAACTCATGATAGCATAAAATCCTGCTGTCAACTCTAAACAGTTTAGATGTTGCTCTTTTTCTTTGACTGGCCATAATCCAGTAGTCTCCTAGGCACCCAAATGTTCACCCCATCCAGATAGACTGGCATCCGATTCCAGAACAAAATCTGGTGTACTTCCAAAGATTGCTCAACCATTCCAAGAATCCAGGTTCTCCAACCATCAATTCTTTTCTTGCCTCCTGATCCAAAATTATCCTGTCTTCATACCACAAGCTTTCTCAAAGCGCTTTTACCTTTACCCTTTGCAGTGCTTAGTAATGCAAAGGACCTGGGAATATTGCCTGAATTGAAGATGACAATAACCCTATCACTCTTGCCTGCTCCCTTAAGCTCAAAACATTCCTTTTCAACACATAACAAATTTCTTTCCTTATTTTGTTCACCTTCTTTGCAGGAAGAAGTAACATCACATTGACTGTGTCTATTTGGAACCCCAAAAACTCCAGAGAGCGTGTTGGTTCCCACAATGATTTATCTTTGTTCACAATAAAACCTAGATTCTGCAAAAGATCTTTTACCAATTCCCTCTGGAGCTGATTAAGGGATTGAAACATAATCAGAATGCTGTCTAGGTAAATAATCAATCGAACACCTCTTTCTCTCAAATTGATAACCACAACTCGCATTACCTTATTAAAACACAATGGCGCTGATGATAAGCCAAATTGAAGACAACAAAATTGGTGAATTTGACTCTTCCATACAAATTGTAGAAATGTTTGGTCCTTCTCTGCCTTTGGTATCATAAAGTAAGCATCCTTTAGATCCAGCTTTACTAACTAGCCATTCTTTAATAACATCTCTCTCAAAAGATGGATACCTTCCATCTTGAAATGTCTGTAAATCAGGAATCTGCTCAAGTCACTCAAATTTATTACTGGTCTCCATCCCTTTTCTGTTTTTCTCCACCAAGAAAAGTGTGCTCACAAACCTCACATATTGCTTGCACACTTCTACTATTGCTCCTTTCTCTAATATAGTGTGTGATTCCTCCTTAACTACACTTTCCCGTTCTGAAGTCAGCACTAGCTGCTGTGGAAACTCTGCCTGAAAAGGCATCCCTGCAAACTGTATCTCTAATCCATGAATAGTCAGTAATACCCACGGGTCTCTGGTTCTTCTCACCCACATCTTTGTGAAATATCTTAATCGACCACCTACTCTTTCTTGGAAAGAAAGACTCATTGTACTCACTGTGTGAACTAGATGATTCACGAACATGGAAATCTACCTCCTCTTCCATGTTGAAAATGTCCTCTCTGTGGATAGTGGGGCCAGAAGAGGCTTGGTAACCTCTCCCACAAGCTCTACTGCCATAACTGTTGAATTGGGACTTTTGAAATCCTGGGCCGGATGAACGCCTCCATCTCCTGGCCCTACCAAAAGCATTCCCACTGAAAATCTTGCACCTTATCTAAAGTGGTAAAAGTGGCTAGATACATTCCCAAGCTTTTAACCATATTCTCTCTGAATAATGAAACCTTCAGATTAACATTGGTCTCTTTCTTGTTAAATCACTTAACCTTGAAATTATTTTAATTAATACTGCCTTTCTAATTTATGTTTTCAAACCTGCATTAGCATTCCCCAGTAGTACAAGAGCCCTTTGACTCCAACCTCTCAATAGGTCCAAATGTACAGGTTGGCTGTTTAAATTAGCCTCCTCTGTCATGTCACTAAAGCGGGCTGAAGGCTCAACTACGTCTAAAAGACGATCCTGGCATTGGTTTAACGACCGTTCCAAACCCCTTCTGGGATCTCTGCCCATTTTAAACAAAAAGGTTATCATTTCAGGGTCCAAATTAGTGTAACACAAACCTTCTCATCTATCACTGGACATAAGCATTCTAGTTCAAGAATATTTCTCACCTCTTTATCAAGAGGAATTCTACTTTATTTTCTTATAAAATCTCCCAGATGCTCAATGGGCCATCACTCAGCACTCCTTGGGTGCAAAATGTTTAGAGGTGAACATGTTTCCTCCCCTAGTGGATTTCTTATGGAGGCTTTAGATGTGGTAGGAAACTTCTCATCCACAAAGAGCTCGTCACCTCCATCACTCCCCTGATCTAGATAAAGGACATACTCATCTATAAATTCACCATCATCCTGAAAACATTCATTCTCTGTAAATTCATTTAGAAAAATGTCATATTTTGTGCCGCTAAGGACACCTCTCTCTTTTGTGCCGCGAAGGGCACCTCTCTTCATGTTTTTTTGTGTCACCACAGACACCCGTCTCCTTTAAGGTGCTGAGACCTTCTAATTCTTTTTGGGAACCATTGCCCTAATTTATATGTTTAGTTTTACTTTTCTTTTTACCACCTTTTCCCCCATGCTCTGAATCTGCCTCGGAAGGTGTAAAATACTCATTGTCAGAATCTTTCCTTTTCCTCCTACCTTCCATAACTTTGTCCAGTTTCTTGTATACAATTTTTCATTTCATGTTGAATTAATCTCTTGATAATATCCTCATTAATGTTACCCTCAGATATTTCAGGGATCTCATTTATCTTTTCTGCCATTTCACCTCCATAACAAACACCAAACAATTAGGCTGGAAACAGCCTCCTAAACACCAATTAACCTGAAAACGCCTATTGTGACTTTGGATAAACCCAGGAAACGGCCTTAACAATGCGGCCAGAGCCACACATGCCGTTTCCCCGCAAGCGCAATAATGCTTGCGTCAACAACTGCCTTAACCATGCATGTCTGTGAACCACGCATATGCATGGTTAAAGCGGAGACCGTGGTCTAGCTGTCCGGGTGGAACAGGAAGGAGCAGAGAGTGGTCTAGGTGGAAGGAGCAGGAGAGGTAAGTGGGGTTGGGGCTAGGTTTGGGTGGGGTTGGGGTAGTATTAAGGGCAGGGCGGGTTGTTTTAGGGTTCAGGGCTGGGGGTTTGGGGTAGTTTTAAGGACAGTGACCAGGTTTTAAGCCTCAGGGCGGGGGGGGGGTGAGGTAGTTTTTAGGACAAGGTGGGGTCGGTTTTAGGGTTCAGGGCGTGGGGTCAGGGTAGTTTTAAGGGGGCTAGCTGGAAGGAACAGGAGAGGTAAGTTGGGCCAGGTTTGCAGGGGTAGTTTTGAGGGGTGGGAGGCGGTTTTAGGGCTCGGGGCTGGTTGGGGGTCAGGGTAGTTTTAAGAGCAGGGTGGGGACTTGTTTAAGGGTTCAGGGTGGGGGGTTGGGGTAGTTTTAACGACAGTGACCAGGTTTTAGACTTTAGGGTGGGGGCCGGTCAGGGTAGTTTTTAGGACAGGACAGGGTCAGTTTTAGGTTTCAGGGCGGGGGGTCGGGTAGTTTTAAGGGCAGTGACCAGGTTTTAGGCCGCAGGGTGGAGGAGGGTCGGGGTAGTTTTTAGGACAGGGCAGGGTCGGTTTTAGGGCTCTGGGTTTGGGTAGTTTTAAGTGCAAGGTGAGGTTACTTTTAGGGCTAAGGACGGGAGGTTTATAGGTAATAGAAGGGACCGTTTGGAGGGGTGGGGGTGATTGCAGGGTAGGGTATCAGGTGTTAGGGGCAGGGTGGGGCAGAATTTACCATGAATGTTCCTTTACTAAACATGCTTTTACAATGAAATTTGTTGTAAAGGCATGCGTGGTAAAGACGCAGACGCTGTTGAAACCGTGTTGTTAAGGCATGCATAATTCTATCATACAGCCGAGAGAAAATGTCCTGCGCATCTCTGCGAAGAGAGACCTTCTCGTAGCAACGGCTTCGTTAGAGACAGAAACTTGTCTCACCCTGCTTGAGGTGATCATGAAATGCTTCCCTTGTGTGAACTGCCTCACATGAAACAGAAACAGACTCGAATATATTAAAACAGTAAGTTAACTTTTTTTTAAATACTCGTCACCTTGAAACAAGAATCTAACACACACTAATTAACAATGCTGCGAAACACAAATTCATAAGCCATAAATAAAAAACATGCTACTTAACTGTAGAGCAGCATTTAAAAGAGGAAGAGGATTCCAAGTACAGACTATTTATGTGTTACAGACATTCTACTTGGATTGTTGTTTCTATGATGTACTTGAATTCTTTGAATTGCTGCAGGAGTAACATTAAAGGAAAGGATGCATAATGATAGCCTCCGGTCTTTTAATAAAATCAACTGACAGCCTGCTCATGTTGAAAGTACATACTTTACTGAGAAAGTCATACTTCACTCTCATATGGCTGAGAAACATAGTGTGAATTTACAGAAAAGTGCTCTCATTTTAGCTTCTGGAGCACCTTCCATCACCTTTACGGGAAAATCATAAGAAAACAGTTTTCTCTCAAACATGATTCATTAAATCCCAGCAGGGTAAAATCACCTTAGAACACGCCACAATTTGTAAAATGAGTATGGTACCATCAACAAATGATTTATATTGTAACTAAAGTTTGTTATCACCCGTGATATGTTCTGCTTTTTATGACCCTGCCATTCGCTACAATGCATTTTAGTGGGTGCTTCCCAAGAGGTGGGTGGGTCCCAAGATGGCTGCCAGCATTTTCTGGTTGAAGTGCAGACAACCAATCAGATCTCACAGATCATAAGATCTATGCTTAGGCTCCACCCTGATATACAAATTTGGATTTCCTTTAATTTCTACTAAACTACTGAACGGATTTACGCCAAATTACAAAAAGCGTAATCTGCAGACCAAAAGCTAATTTTCTGCCAAATGTAGTGTAATTCCGTCCAGCAGTTCGGGCTGTTGTCGTGGTCAAAAGTACTATGGGAATTAACATGGGAAATGCACCTTTTTTGCCCCGCCCTTTTTTCTCGGCCCCCACTTGACGGATCACTGCAAAATATTCCATGGGCAACAAGAATCACCGGCACACTTTTTGGGGAAAATTTTGTGAAGGTTCGTCAAACAGCACCAAAGATATAGGCAAATCCCCCCCCAATTTCTTTTAAGGAAACATAGTCCTAACTATCACTACCTATTGACGACCACCGGTATGTTATATATACTCAAAGTAATTGTAATTCGAATGTGGCTTTTTCTCAAGAAGTAGAGACAATGACTAAAAGGTTCATCCAAAGTGGGTATACTAAATCCGTGATTGATGAGGACATAACAAAAGTATCTCAGGTCAACAGACAAGATTTGTTGATTATGAAAAGCAGAGCTCAGCAGGACAAGCAACCTATTAGGTGTATTACAATGTACCATAGTAGCATTAATGAGTTAAGGAAGATTTTGAATACATTTTGGCCTGCTTTAAAAACTGATGAAACATTTGCTAAAAATTTGGATGAATACCCACATTTCACCTTCAGAAGAAGTACTTCTCTGAATGATTCTTTAAGTAAGTGTCATATACCACAAGCACAAGTAAGTAACCTAGTTCAAGGGTTCTACATTTGTGGTAAATGTAAAGCTTGTAGATACACAAACAATACTGAAGCAGTGAATTTTCCTACCAGCTCTAAACCTTATGTTATTAGAAAACATTTATCATGTATTTCTGACTATTTTGTCTACACATTAATCTGATCTTGTAATAAATTTTACATCAGTAGTATCATCCATACAGCTAAGAAGTGAGAACTGGAGCTTATGAGAGCAATTGAACATAATGATAAAACTTATCCAGTTGCTAGACACTTTAAAGAATTTCATGATCAAAAGACCAACTTGTTGACATTTGTGGTTCTGGACAGAATCCCAGTTAGAAAAAGAGGAGGAAATAGAGTATTGGAATTCAGAAGACTGGAATCAAGATTCATTATTAGTTTCAATACATGTAGCCAATAGGCCTCAATATGGACGAGCTAATGGCAATACATGTAGGTGACTAGGAGTCCGCAGTTTCCTATATAGTATTAGATATGATACTTTCTTTCATTGGATATCCATCTGATTTTTAAGTGCAGTGATTTTAATCATTTTTAATGTTTTTTACATGTTGGATTTATTTCACATATGGTTGCACTCTGGGTGAGTCATTGATGGACTTATGTGAAGAATAAGATTCAGAATTTGGCTCATAAATATGAAAGCAAAAGAGTCAATATATCTTTTTGATAACCCACTAGAGCTGGATTGTTTAGTGGAGAGCAAAATAACATTTACTTTTTACTATTTTGGGGATTTTGAAATCTGAGTCAATGTACCGGTTCTATGTAACTTGCCCACTAGGGATTCATTTAGATATATGCAACTAGAATATCTTGTCACTAAGTTGTTTTCTGGTGTTCGCATTGGACATGTTACTTAGGATTAAGCCGCCTTTGTATTATGATTTACTGCACAATTTGATGTAAATAGATTCAATGAATGACATACATAAATTGTCTTCCGGGCTTTCTCAGTTATATAATTAAATCGGAATACTGTTTCTTCAATTAAGCCGCTCAGAATAGCCGTTTAAAGATGGCCAACTTTGTTTTGCTAAATTTGGTACTTTTTGACATACAGTCCGTTTTCAATGTCAACTGTTTTGTTTGCACTTAGTATTAAAAATGGAAAGAGTTGATGAGTCCATTACCTGTGAAAAAGGAAACTTTGTTTCCGAAATGCATGGGGTTTTCTGGATGTCTATTAAAGTCTTCACATGAGTAAAGATTCTGTGACTGATGCTCACTTTTCTGTGCCCGTGGCGAGATGCAAGGATTTGCCTGGCTGAATTGATTTGTTATTGAGATACGAGAGAATTGCAACCCCATCTCGGTCTGTCGCACTGCTGGCGAAGGACACAGCAATTCTGTTTCTTATATATATATATATATATATATATATATATATATATATATATATATATATATATATATATATATATATATATATATATATATATATATATATATATATATATGTATATATTTATATATAGGGACATTATAGTTAGGCTCACATTTTAAACATACCAAACCACAGAAATTCACCTGTTATAGCTAGAGTTCTCTCAAATGACTATAACTCGTGCCCTTAGGTAACTGTAACTCACGCCCGCACCTGTGGGAGTACAGCATTGCTGTCACAGAGAGGGAGCTACTTTAGTGTTTCCTCTGTTCCCCTGCCTGCCTCTTCGCAACTCTCCCTCACTATGAGCAGAGTGTTTGTTCTGACTCGGTAGGAGCTGTCAAAGCAGAGCAAACAACTATTTCCCGAGGGTGGGCACCCCCAGACATAGCAGGAGCAGGCCTTAGGGGTGGCGGTCCCCAGGGCCCTTGTAGGCTCCACAAGAGGGCCCGCGTGGCCCCCCTCAAACTTTACAATTTAACCCTGGGGAGGTGGCAGTCCCCAGGGCAAAGGGTCCAAAACGGACCCCCTTGATTATTTTTGGAATCAGCCCCGGGGAGGTGACTGTCCCCAGGACTGCGGGGGGCTTCACGGCCCGCATCAATTTACTATTCTGCACCAGGGAGGTGGCTGTCCTTGTACTGCGGGGGGTCCAGACGCCCCCCCACATCAATTTACTATTCTGCCCCTCAGAGGTGGAGGTCCCCAGGGCTGCGGGGGGGCCAGGTGCCCCCCACATATGTTTACATATTCTGCCCTGGAGAGGTGGTGGTCCCTAAGACAACAAGAATCCAAGGAGGGGGGGCCTGTGTTCCCTACCTCCTGATTTTTTAGTATGCCCCAGGACCTGGCCTACCCAGGGGCTTCAAAAAACAAGTGTGGAAGCCCACGCCTCTCCTAAATCTACAAATTTTGCAAATTCTTGGCAAAAAGTTTTCTTTAAATGCTTTTTTGTCTCTCTGGGGTCCCTCTGGAACCCCAAGAGCGAGGCTTAGGGGTCAGGGTATTCCAACCCTGGCCCCATTTGTTTTTGTTTTCTTTTTTTTTTAGGGACTCGGCTGAAGCCCAAGATGGCTGCCAACACTTCCCGGTTGAAGTGTTGGCAGCCAATGAGTTCTGTGCATTTCACTGACAAGCTGGTTATTATGCACCATGCACAGCCAAACAGTCTGTCTTTCTTTGTGTGAGAATAGGAGTGAGAGGATGTCTTTGGGTGTGAGAGTGTCTGCCTGGGTGTGAAAGTGGGTGTGTGAGGGTCTGAGTGGGTGTGTGAGTGGGTGCATAAGGGTCTGAGTTGGTCTGTGAGTGGGTGCTTGGGTGTATGAGTGGGTCTGTGAGTGGGACCATGAGGGTCTTAGTGGGTCTGTGAGTAGGTGCATGAGGGTCTGAGTGGGTTGGTGAGTGGGTGCGTGAGGGTCTGAGTGGGTCTGTGAGTGGGTGCAGCAGTGTCTGAGTGGGTCTGTGAGTAGGTGCATGAGGGTCTCAGTGGGTCTGTAAGTGTGTGTGTCAATGTCTGAGTGGGTCTGTGAGTGGGTGCATGAGGGTCTGAGTGGGTTTGTAAGCAGGTACATGAGTTTCTGAGTGGGTCTGAAAGTGGGTATGGGACTCTCTGAGTGAGTCTGAGTAGATGCATGAGTGTCCAAGTGGGTGTCTGGGTGGGTGCATGAGCCTCTGAGTGCATGTATGAGTAAATGAATTAGTGTATGAATTAGTCTGTGATTTAAAAAACGATGTATTTTTGCTTATTGACGATTCTTCTCAATTAATCTCGATTATTCACGAATATCACACATGGTGAAGAAAAATCATTTCAAACCCATAAATTTGACCCTCAAACACCCCTATATCACACTCCTGGGGTCAAGGTACCACCACCCGACCTCTTACGCTATTTTTAATTTTGTTTTTCAGCCCCAGGGACCGTGTCCTGAGACATTAAAATTGCGGACGCAACTTTCTGTTCAGGTTGTGGGCAGCCAATTACAGTGCTTCTATTCGTACTTGCATTTGCAAAAATTCCTAAATATTTGCAAATTATTCGCTACCTCAGATATACAAATTTGGATTTTCTTTAATTTCTCGTACACTACTGAATGGATTTACACCAAATATGCAAAAGCGTGATCTGTGTACCGAAACCTACCTTTCTGCCAAAATTCATGTCATTACGTCCAGCAGCTCGGGCTGTAGTCGTGTCTAACGGTCCTATGGGAATTAACATGAGAAACGTAACTTTTTTTACTCCCCCTTTTTCCCGGCCCTTGCTTGACGGATCATCTGGAAACTTCCCATGTGCAACAAAAATCACAGGCACACTTTTTTGGAGAAAAGTTTGTTAGGATTCGTCCCACAGTGCCAAAGATAGAGTCAAGTCAAAAAACGTTTTTTCTATGGAAACATGGTCCTAACTATAACTACCTACTGGCAAGCGCCAGTAGGTAATATGTATATATATTGTTATACATAATATATATATATATATATATATATATTTATTATATATAAATACACATATGTATTTTATATATATTATTACTTTATGTTAATAAACATAGAAATTCACTGAAAAATCAAAGGTTACAGGGACATTATAGTTAGGTTCTGTATATACGTGTACAAACCCATAGAAATTGAGCAGTTATAGTTAGAGTTATGAGTGTTACAATTGTTAATAAATAAAATTGATTTTCTTTTTATTTGCTCTCATTGTTCCTAGTAACTAGTAAACATTAAAACATAAAAAAATGCATAACACTCTTAGTAGTGGGGGGGTGGCCGACAAGACTGCAGATTAGAAGTGCCCTGGTTGAGCTCCTGACGGGCCCACAGAAATCCTGCCTATTTCCTGAACTCCAAACAGCATTGTTCCAGAATCCTTGCTCGATCTCCTCCCGAACTGCAGTTTTGCCCCATGGAGGGGCAGCTCTGGGGCCGTGAAGGGACCTTGAGACCGGTGCAAGGAGGTCTGGCTAAGATGGCACCACCTGGGCCAGCACCTGATTGCAGGGTCCCAGTTTGCAGAGGAAGGCCCAGAGGCAACAAGGTGCAGGGTGAATGTGGTGGTCTGGAGCGCCGGAGGAGTCCCTGTGACCCTCTGGACCCGCCTGGAGCTGGCAGTGAATCATGGCGCATATAAGCACCAGGCCAAATGGAGATGTGCTGCAGTGGTGAGGAGAGGGCCAGAGGGGAGAGTGAGAAGAAGGACACTGATTCAGAAGGAATGTGTCTGTGTGGTCAGGTGGTCCAGCTGACCGTGGGGGCCTCTTGACAGTACGGTATTGGATTCGCAAGGGATTGCCTGGGTAGTGCAACCTTGTTGGTGGTCTGACTGTCATATTACGATATATGCCGTTGCATAGACGAAAGATCGCAGCTGTCCAGCCAACACTGCCAGCAACACTAGACAGCGACGGAGGTGAAATAGGCCAATACGCCTGTTGAAGGACGTACCGCCAGTGTTCCTATTGGACCAATTATGATGCTCCTTTCTGCTGACGTGACTGTGGCGGTCCAACCACCACATCTGAGCAGGCAGAAACATAAGGATATAAGGCAGAACTCACTTGCAGGCAGCGTCACACATCCTGTGCCCCTATGGAGTCGATCCTTCACACCTTGCCGCTGCTTGTGCTGCTCCATTGTGCAGAAAAATCAACACCGTCATGGATGCAACTGACGGTAAGTCAAACACTTACCCATATCCTCCAACTCAACAGCAAATCAACGGGCCACCATTTACCTGGTATGTGGGCTGTTCTCCTTGGACCAAATATATTTTGTGTACCTCGAGTCAGAGTTGTTCACAACATACGACCCAATCACAGACGAATGATGCCCCCTTTTGCCAGGTCACTGACACTGCACCTCCACACTCTACAAAACTTTGTGTACACATCCCAGTTTCAGGTATAGTGATGTGCCTCACAATAGCAAATCCTCTTCAATATCACACTTAAAAATTGAAGTGACACCCTCACATTGTTCACATGTCATGGCTTGTCGTGACATAACATATACATCTGTATGGATGTGTCATTGAACACAAACACACTTTCCCTGCAAAATCCTTGTCATGACTCACACATATCACCCACATTACAAGAAATTGTAAGGTAAATGGGATGCAGAATAATTTGTGTGACAAACATCCAAAGCTCTGAATTTAAACAATCCCTGCAGAATGGGTGTGGTGGTATCAGGGGGACCCCAGGAGGGCTGCTGCCCTGGGATACATTTAACTTTGCACATGCCCCAAAACAACTATTTGTATAGGAACTGTGGCTTGATAAATATCAGGGACAAGCGATAGTGTAACTAAGGGTCATGTCTATGTGGCAAATTTGTAAGTGCAAGTCTAGAAAGCAAATACAGAAGTAACAGCAAGGGTCATACAGTTCGATGAATTAGGTCTCAGATACACATATTAAAAGGGACACATTCCCATTCAAATGTATGGGAAGGTAGCAAAATTGCACATCGTCAATGTGTGGATAAATATACCTCAAGCTTGTTCACATGATAGGAATGTCCATCTACATCAGGGGAAGAAAAGTAACCCAATAGGTGTTGACATTGGCCAAGCCAAAATAAAATACTTACCATAATAAACACCACACAGTGCAATGCCACCCCAGTTGGATTACATCCCACACATCCATCCATCGAACATTTACTCTTGTTCTGGGTGACTCCAGCACTGGTTCCAAAGTCAGATCTTACTAACAACATCAAAAGGACCATTAATCAGGTTGAAACAAACATAACGGTAGTCATATATCACAAAGTATTCATGAACATCAAAAAGGTGTAGCAAAGCAAACAACTGATGTTTATTTTCATAACTCCAAAAATGGAGAAAAGGCTAATGACCAGTCCATGTCTCAAATGTGCTGAGCACACTGCTGTGCCCCACAAGGTTCCTCACAAGTTAGACTTCTGGGTAGCTGTGCACAATATAAGTTGTTTTAATATAACATAACTTAACATAGCAGATCACTGCCACAGGAACCTCCACGGTAAGGGGCATCTAGTGGGCATCCCAGGCACCTTAATGATCACCCTTGGGTGGGGTGGGGTCAGATTTCAGATGAGTGGGTTTGGTCTTGGGAGTGGTGAGCTTCACTTTGGGGGATGTGGGCTTCATTTTGGGGTTGGTATGTTGGTATGGCTGGTTTCAGAGGGAGGCAGGTGTCACAGGGGAGGACTTGGACGTGGAAAGAATGGGTTGGGGTGTGGGTGGGGTCCTTTTTGCTTTTAGAGGGAGGTGTTTCACAGGGGTAAGGGCAAGGGCAAACATGAAACTTTCTTGAGGAAAGTGGGGAGGGTATTTAGGAGGGATTAGGAGTTGGGAGGTTGAAGAAGTGCTTGTTTCAGGTGTGGTTGTGGCCGTTGTTGGAACGGGTGTCTGAAGTATGTTTGGGTTTAGTTGGTGTCTGTTGTATGTGTGAGTGTGGGTGTTTGCGTCTCTTGGTGGTCTGTGACGTGGATGTGATGGGTAAGGTGCGAGTGGTAGCTGTGTCTGTGTGGGTGGGGGTGGTGTCTGGGGGTATGTTGTGAGTGGTGGCTGTGTCTCTCGGTGTTGGGGTTGTGTCTGGGGAATGTTGTGAGTGGTAGAGGTGTCAGGATGGGGTGAGTGGTGCCTATGTCGGTGGGTGTCGAGGTGGTATCTGGGAGTATAGGATGAGTACTGGCTGTGTCTGTGGGTGTTGGGGTGGTGTCTGGTGGTATGGGGTGAGTGGTGTTTGTGTCTGTGGGTATTGGGTTGGTGTCTGAGAGTATGGGGTAAGTGGGGTGAGAGGGAGCTGTGTCTGTGGGTCTTGGGGTGTTGACTAGGGTTTGGGGTGAGTGGCTGCTATGTCTGTGAGTATTGGGGTGGTGTCTGGGGGTATGGGGAATGTGGCATTGGGTTGAGTGGGGTGAGTGTCTGTTGAGTGCTTACTGTCAACATCAGGACAGTGCGCGCTCTGCGGGCAACGTAAATGCAAAAACCCAGTCCTAATGCAAAGGCATATTTCATGCATTGTGTTCCTATGCAGTATGTTAACCTTTTGCATTGCAGAGCTTCTACCTTGAAAAGTCATTAATGCTGTTTGTAATTCATTGTTCATTTGCAAGGCTTGCTTGCAGGACTACAGGGTGTGGTCCTTTATTCTAAGACCTTCTAGAAGTCTTTCTTGCAGCATGGTTGGGTGTGGCTCGTGGGCGGGGCTTGGTTCTATATAAGGGAGCCAGCCCAGCTCCATGGGCTCACTATTCAGAGGTCCCGGTGCAGAGCAGCAGCATTTTCCAGAGTTCCTGTCCCGGAGGCCTATCCAGTCATTTCCAGGCCTGCCCTCGTTTATTTGGTGATCTTCCAGCAGGGCGGTAAGGCGGAGGTCGGGTTAGGCCCCCGACTCCGTTTCCAGTGACACTCGAGTTTTGGGCCTAAACTTGACATCGCGTGTGTGATTGTTTCCCTGGCATTTAATTCTTGATTTTCAGATCGGCAGTGAGCGCGATCATTTCATGACATTCGTATTGTGAATTCCGAATCGGCAACAGTGTGCGCGATTCATTCCTACCATTTACTTCTTGGCATTCAGTACAGCAGTGCGCGCGATCATTTCATGGCATATGTACCATGAATTCCAAATCCGCAACAGCGTGCGCGATTTATTACTGGCATTTACTTCTTGCATTCAGATCGGCAGTGCGCGCGATCATTTCATGGCATTTGTATTGTGAATTCCAAATCTGCATCAGTGTGCGTGATTTATTCCTGGCATTTACTTCTTGGCATTCAGATCGGCAGAGTGTATGATCACTTCATGGCATTTGGTTCTTGATAATCGAATCGTCAACAGTGTGAGCGCTTCATTCCAGGCATTTAACCTTTGAAATACAGATCAGCAGAGTGCACGATCATTTCTAGACATTGAAATCTAAAAGTGCAAGTTTGATTAAGGTGCATAATATGTCCTGAACATTTGAGTCTTGGAACTCTTCATCAGAGTGTGACGTAGCACATGTTATTCATGGTTCTAATACAGTTCATTCATGCAGAGAAAACCAGGTGTTCTTTAACCTTTGTTATAATACAGTGACTAGTCCAAGAAATAATTGGAGAGTATTATTTAATGTTCATATTATTCTTGAAACACAGATTCAATAGAGTGTTAGTCAGTGTTCATAGTATTCTTGAAACACAGATTCAATAGAGTGTTATTCAATGTTCATAGTATTCTTGAAACCCAACAGAGTGTTCTTTATTGTTCAAAAATATAATATGTTAATTCTGGATTGTCCATATGAAAACCTTGTGTAACCTTTTCTTGATTTCCAGGTACCTAGATTCTTGAGGCCTAGTTATAGTGAAGCCTTAGGCCATTCATGTTTTCAGTATAAGTGTTTATTTGAAACAAAACTTATTGAAAGTCATTGTGATTAATCTTGCAATTGTGTTGTTTAACTCTTGCTTCCACAGGTCTCCTTCCCCGCTGTTCCCAACCCAAAACCCATTCCCCCACTTGGCCATTCTTTAACTCTGTGCTATATCACTAGTGGAGTTTGGAGCTGCCAAGAGGTGGACCTTTTGGGAACATGCGCAAGCCACGAGGATCTGGTCTCCTTGACACTTACATGCTTATGTGTCTTGTGGTGTTTGTGTTTAAGTATGCTGCTTGTGGCTGTTGTGTGTGCATATGTGTGAGTGTTCTTGGGAATAGGGAAATTGGATGGGGAAGAGGGAGGTGGGGGTGGGGTTGTGAGGAGTGGAAGGCTGCTATGTGGGAGGAGGCCAGTGCCGGAAAAGATCTCTGTAGGCCAGATTTAGCACTGTGAATGCCTTCCAGGTATGCAACCATCTGTTGGAGATGGGTGCCCTGCACCTGGATGGCATTCAGAATGGCAGTCTGACCAACAGAGATGCTCCTCAGGAGGTCAATAGACTCCTCACTCAGGGCAGCAGGGGTAACAGGGTTAGGAGGTGAGGTGCCTGGGACGAAGGAGACGGCTACCCTTTTGGGGGAGCACGCCCAGCCACCTGGGTGTAGAGCAACAGGGAGGGTGGAGTTGAAATTGGCAGTGGCGGACAAGGATGGAACAGGTGTAGGTACTGAGTGTTCTGCCACCATTAGGGAGTGCCCACTGGAGGTCAACTCGGAAGAAGATGATGTTGAGCCGGTGTCCTCCATGGCACTCCCCTCACCCTCTGGCCCACTGGGCCCCTCCGTGTCTGAGGTTTCGTGACCAAAGGTATGGTAGCCAGCTGCTTCCCCACTTATGTTGGCCCTGTCTCCTCTGCTTGCCTGTGATGATGCTGAAATGACAAAGACACATAGGGTCATTCCGATGTGCCTGAACACACCTGAACAACAGATTTGATTACAAAACAGTACCATAATGTACAATAGCCTCCAGCCACAAGGTCCTCCAAAGTGGCTTCAACATTGGCAATACCATATGCATGCATGCTACATGAACTGCAAACAATTGCCCAGAGGAAAATCAGAAACACAGACAACTTCAATTGCATGAGTGAAGTTGTCCTACCACAATACCCATGGATCAAGTAGGAGACCTTGTCACCATGAACAGTTTGGCTCATGTAGCACCCCTCAGTGATCTGTTGACATCACATCTTATGGTACTGCCAAGTTCAGTCTCACAGATTTCACACAAGGACCTGCAATGAGAAAATGTTCATGTACAAAATACCACATCATAATGAAATGATGGTCAAATAATCCAGCCACGTTGCAGTAAGCAGTACAGTAACCGGAAGGAGGTGACATGGAAACACACATGTCACACTGTAAAAACTCACCAATGGTCACTTCACAATATGTCCATTGTCTAAATGGTGGCATGGAACTTGCACTAATGTTGCTTTGTTAGATAACACATTTTGCACAGTAAAGTACACTAGAGGCAATCTGGTCAAAATGTGTGGGAGAATTGTCTACAAATATCCACAGCACAATGAATCAACTAGGCCTAAGAAAATCATCTGTCTTGATTGGTACTGCTGGGAACAACCTTCTAATACTGCATAACTAAAAGGCAATAGTCCATTGAATGTTGTGGCTCAGGGAATCTCCAACATCAGAAGAGGGTGGGCCATTAACATGTTTCCCAATGGGAGGGCATAGCACTGTACCTTTTTGTCATGCAAACATAGATTCCATTGGATTACTGAGTGTACACACTCAAATAGAAGTCCAACATTTCTGCTTGTTACTACCTGATACATGTCAACAGTCAGCTAATGGCTAATGAACCTTCACTAATTAACATGTGCAAAGCACTTAGCCAAATGATTCATCATCAATGGCATGTAAATGCACATTGTGAGTAAGTACTGTAGATCTACTTGCCATGTCCTTAATTGCTTCTGTAATTGTTAATGATAAATTATATTGAGTACAGGATTAGGGTATGTGTGACCCAACAAACAATGTTGATGCACTCTTGTCTGTCATACCACATGCGCTGTATTCCTATCATATAAAACTATTTTCCGAGAGATGTTGGAATGCACACATATGTGATGGAATCATACATCATCCCATGAAAACAGGTAGATCATGTATTGAACTGTAGTGGAAATGATACTACAAATGTGCAAGGTACACATGCTAACATGTAGGCACAAATACTGATGCCAACAGTTATGTTACCCAAATCATGTAACTGTACATTCCCTACTTACCAAGGGCAAGTATTGCTCAGCGACTTCACACAGAGCACAAGGTACGCTATGTCACATGTATAATGGCCACCATCACATGAGAGACAGTAGTGACGCATTTCTTTACATACTGAAGAAAAGTGGTCCGTTGGGTACAGATGCCAATATACTCTCTTGAGCAGACACATGGTAAGAACAGTGATCTATTACCTCATGTTGTTTGATGTTGGGGCTGATACACTGAAGACAAGTGGACTGTTGGGTACAATTGACACCCACAACATGAAAAAAAACATGAGATGACTGACCACTGTACTCAGCCATGCGTCTGCCCAATTGAGTATATTGGTAGTGGACTGTACACTGTTGTGTCCCTGGTCACTTGGGCAATAGGCAAGGCACATCAGCATGCATCAACTACCGTACCTACACAAATGATAACACATCTTATGACCATACATAGTCCATCTCCAATATTTATGGGGAGATGGCTGCCTCTAACACATCAACCTGACAATGTAACAGGTAGGGATATGCCAGGACTCACCCCCTTGTAGCTGCTGTGCTTCCCTCAAACACCCATCAATCTCGGGTAGGCCTCCATGGTATGTGGGCCATTGGGGGGGGGGGGGTCAGGGTCCGGTATGCACCCAGCCTACATTGGGAGGACAGCCCCTGCTGTACCATCGTGTTTTTTCGGGCCCAGCTTCTCAGGTCCTCCCACCTTTTGCAACAGTGGACGTTCCACCAGTGATAGACCCCCAGGGTCCGCATCTTCCGGGCGATGGCTTTCCAAATCCCTTGCTTCTGATGAGCATTGACCTGTAAGGATGCAATAGACAAATGAGAAGGTCACAATTGCACTTTTTTTTAGGGCAACTGGTTGTTTAACACACATTTTGGAAACACCTAGCACAAGCATTTTGTAGTTATCAACACACTACATGTGTGAAGCACACATGGTGTTAAGTACAGGGACATAAATACACACTTTTGGAGAAATCTGCTGACTACATACAGCCCTGGTCATGGCCTACACTGACTAAGCAAGCCCACTGACATCAGGTAGCCCAGGGCCATGCAACATGTATTGTGATGTGAGCCACTTTGAAAAACAAAACACACCATTGTGACCTCCTGAAGGGTAATGTACTTGTGCATGACTGTACAGACACCTTTACATCCAGGCACATTGACCTGCTGCATACGGCCAATATAGGCAAGTACCATGGTACAGATTATACCCTAAGACTTAGGTGACAATGAAAGGGCTGACATGGGTGTCAATGAGAGCTTCTTCTCTATGGATGTGTGGTCATATGGTCTACATAATGGATTCTCATACCACTTCTGAGTGGGTTTGTGTGGTATGTACTGGTATCATAGGAGACACCTTTTATCATATGTGGCACTCCCACAGAGTAGACATTCAACATACCAAGGTATGTTTGGTATGTTGGTTGCATGTAACAAAGTTAGTGATTCACATCACGATCTCCCCTGAATTAACCAACTGTCTGCACTGTGGGTTTGGCACTTGTGCAATGGGCCTGTACTGTACAAAGACGACTTCTGAAAAGGTGACAACAGACTTGTGGGTGTAAGGGGCCTGTCATTAGGCAAATACACACATTGGCAATGAGGGTCAATAGAAATAAGTACCAGGTCAGAGTGTCGTAGTTTGGACTCTTGCTTTGGGCAAGACTGCTGGTTCAAGGATGACAGTACTTATGTTTGTAGGCGACTATGCCTATCCTACAACAAGTTGCAACTGTAGTCCCAACCCTTCCAGCTCACTAGCAGTACCTCACCAACAACCCAAACAGTTAAAGGTGATTTGTGGCAGGCTTTACGCATGTACTCAGAAGTATGACATCTTAGGGAGTGTCATGGTTAAACGGAGATTACCCCTTTCTCACAGATATATCAGGTCTCAACCAAACACAGGCAATAACGAAGATGAAGTAATTTGTCAATAGCTTTTATTTAACACAATCTGCAATCTGCGGTAAATCGAGTGGGCTGCAATGATTAGGATAATAAACAGTGCAAGAAATAGAATTGTAAAGACGAGAGTCATGATTATGAAGACCCCCACCATCTTGCGTTAGCATGGAAATACATTAAGTGTATAAAATGTCCTAGTACCCTATCGTGATAGGCCTAACCTTCTACCTAGAGGAGAGCTGGGTATGTTAAACCTAATCTGCCAATGCCTTGTCCCTGGAAGGAACCCCCAACCCTTATTACCTTGAAATGAGGTCTCGAGCTCAGACTTTGGAAGAACACGAAGTCCAGGTCAGCGTTAAGGCGAAGTGCAGCATCGATAGCAGCGATGGTATCTGGTCGGAATCCCACTGATTATCTGTCTAAAGTGTGATGTATTTATAACAATCTACTTGGACCCCTGACGTAGGTTGTTCCAAAACAATAGATAACACCGCATGCATGGGACGGTAACTTCTAATGTGAGCACCTACAGTTTGTTTGTCTTTGTCGCATGAGTTGACGCCTTAGCGCGGTGACACTGATAACATAACTCTAAACAAAAGGGCATAACTGTAAACAAGGCAGCCATCTTAGAAGAATTAATTAAATAAATGGTCTAAGACAGAGCAAGCTAAGTAGGTTAAACATCACTAGGTGACGGGGGCACGAGTCTGCAAGCCTAAGGCTAAGCTAACTCCTGTTATCCCATTAAAACAAACTAAGTTTCACTACAAGAGTGTTAGCTGAGTCCCCATCCCTAATGTAGTCAATGTAAAAGCATTTAGGCCAAATCTTGCTTCTGAAGACTCATTTTGGCCACATCCAAGGATCTTCAGGTCTACAGAAAGTGGGCATGGTGCCTTAGTTGCATAGCCACAGTTACTGTGCACCAGCCTGGGCTATGTCCTATACCGTGAAAAGGCTTTGACAGGCCTTGCCCTCTGCAGGCTGAGCATACAGAACCTACATGAACATCACATTTCATCACTTCCATGCATGACAGTACATCCTATGACCATCCTATATTTGAGTTCAGGATTGTGTGGCACTCACAAGGGCTCAGTGAGTTTAACATTGTTCTCATACAACAGTTTGCCAAGGCCTGATCTGGGCTGAGAGATCTGTGAAATTTTACACATTGCTAACAACATCCTCAACTGACTCAAAAATACACAGCTCGTGCTGTAATGCAAATACATTTACTGTGTCATTTACAATCATCAGATTACCAAAGATATCATTGTTTGGCTGTAAAGTTTACTTGCATAGATATTTGAATGCAACAGAAGCAGGATCTAGGGCTTATCACACATCACACAACACAATGGTCATTTGAAATACACAAAGTATAGGGCTCCACAATCCACAACCTGTACATTCTATGTATGGACCACAGACTGTGACAACAGACACCCAAATAACTCACTGGAACTCATAGGCACATTGTAGCTTGTGAGGAAGGAAAGGATGGAGTTGAACAGAGTCAAATACACCAAGGAGGTAGTTACCTGCTCCTCTGGTGAGCCATAGAACTGCCCATACAGGGGAAGGACCTCTTCATAAGCCTCTCCAGCTCCTCTGGAGTGAAGGCAGGGGCCTTTTCATCTGCTTTGCCTGGCATGATTGCTCCCAGAGGTGGCACACAGCAGCTGAAGTGGTGGAGGTGTTGATGGCAGCAGTGTCAGGAGGCAAGTTGGTTATTCTTCAAACCGCGGCTTACATAAAGCCAAGTATGCGGTCATCACCATCGACGGGCACAACCATTTAACCACATTTAACGCACAGAAAGACTATTTTCTTTAAACTTCAAAAATCCATATCTCCAAAAGTACTTAACCACTTTTGATAATCTTGGTCTTAAAATGTATATGAAAATCTGAAGTATTTTTGTAAATTGGTCTTGAGTTATTCCTTCGAATGTGTGAGTTGCATGATTGATACTGTGAGTACAACAAATGCTTTGCAACTAGAGCATTAGGTGATCTAGTTTTTACCTCTGTAAACCAACTTGTGGTTGCCTGGATCCCCTGCACAGTGTGCCTAGCTTTGCACACTACATAGAGGGCCAGCTTCCTACATCTAGACAACCATGGGGATAATAGCTGGACCTTGAGTAGTAGACAGTTGTGACTTTTTTGACCATTCTTTTCTTGCATTTACATTTCTCACTAGTCACATTTTCTGGCACTAACTCTTTGCATGTCTTTGGTCAATTGGCTTTTCTCCCCTACTCCTGCTGAAAAACACACCTACATCCTTTCTGTTTTTGGAGACAGTATGCTCTCATCCTCCACATTTGTGTACAAGGTTTGTGAGACAAATTTTGTGTATATCTTTACAGTCTTGAATAAAGTCACAAACGTGACGAAACACATGTTGGCTGTGATTGTGAAACATGTTCATCTTGCTACATTGATGTCCATACGAACAATAAACAGATCGCACTACAACCAAACTCAGTTGCCTGACTTTGTCACTATGGACCTTTTGGGAGTGCTGCGGTATTTCTAGAATCAGATGTTTGGTGTCACCTTGTGGGCACCTATGTATGTTTTTGGGCAGGAAAGGCATACAATACTGTACAGCACTGCACTTTATCTTATTTATACTGTTCCTGATTGAAACTACAAATGTTAAGCACTTTGGATTGACTTTAGGAAGTGCACCCATTAGACCACTACTTTCTTTTGTCTCATTAGATATGTTGGTGTGAACACAGTCACTAATGCAACACAAAAGTATGATAGACAGAGTGCTGAAACATTTTAAACTCACCCCCAGTCACAGATCTGGGTTTATTCCATTGATCTTTTGCCCACCATGCCACCCAGTTTGGACCCAGCCATATGCAAATCAGTATAAACCCTGTTCCCCATACTAACAGTGCAGTCCAAACTGCCAGGTCAGGTCCTCCCTGGACGGTAAACAAGCATTCTAGGACCGGTTTGAGGAAATCACCCCTCATCAAGAAGAGTAGTTTTTCAAAACACTCACCCCCACTCATAGATCTGGGTTTAATCCATTGTTCTTTTGCACACTATGTCACCCCAGTTTGGACCCAGTCGCCCTAAGTGACCAGGGTATGCCCAGACATGGGTCCCTTCCTCACTATACCACTAGATTCAAGCTAGCCTGGCTGATGCTACACCAAAACCGGTCCCAGGATGCTTGCTGCAGGTCCAGGGAGGACCTGGTCTGGCAGTTCAGGCTGGATTGTTCCCATGGGGAGCAGGGTCAAGACTGATTTGCATGTGGCTGGGTCCAAACTGGGGTGGCATGGTGAGCAAAAGAACAAAAGAGCAATGGATTTAACCCAGATCTGTGAATGGGGGTGAGTGTTGTGAAATAAATTTACGAGTCTCTTCTTGTACGAGGCTGAATTTGTACAAGATAGAATACAAGGATTCGGATTTTGCTTCAAGATAGCATTTTATTGGCTGCAGCGGTCACCTCCAAAGAGTATCATAATGGAACTCTTTGGCCAAAGCAACTGACCTTTCCCTTAGCCTTTGATGTCTTTTATTGCAACCAAAAAAAAAAAGAAAACACTTTACCACACTATACATGCGTCACAATTTCCAGACGCCTTCAAGCAAACATTTCCTGTAGCCCCTTTAAACCACAAGAACAGGATGTTCAAACACAGAGATAACTCTAAGAAACCAGCAAATTTGCAAGGAAAGAAAAATTGTGCAGGGCTGAGACATAATATTTTGCTCGTAGCACAGAACAAATGGAACTGAAATGTTAGACAAAATAGAACCCTCACGCCAAGTTAAGAAATCCATTTTTCACAAACCGTCCTTTTTGCCGTGAGGCGAACAATTTGTCTACAACTCAATCTCACACATTTCCCTAAAGCCCACATCTCTTAACATGCATTGCCTTTCTCTTGGAACAGCAGGTGGGTGACAAGCAGATGTGAACATGGAACATATCACAGGCAAACAATTGATACAGAAACAAAATCCCAATATTCCACCAGCAACTATAAGCAATACAATAAAAATGTTCCATCCCCATGTGGAAAGTAGGCCCCAGAGCCATCCTGAAAGAGACCAGGTACCTGCCTCCTGGTGTATCTCCGCAGCTATTCTGTACAATTTTTTTATGGCCAATTGTACTGAGGGAGCATTATCCGATATATAAATGCAGCAAGATGACCCTATGACCACACAAACACCACCACAGTCAGCCAAGATGGTGTCTAAAACAATTCTGTTTTGAAGAGTCATTAATATATTAGCTTGCATTTCAAAAGTTATGTTAGCCAGGGCTCCTGCAGTCTCATCTATGACAGCCTCAACTACTCGTGTAAGTCTTCTTGTGTCTCTACTAGCGAGACCTGCTCCCACTGGAAAGAATAGGCCCAAAAAGAAATCCTTTGTTACCTCCCCTTCAGTGTCCCTTTGGTTTATCTCTCTTTTCTGCAATCGATGATCTTTATGGTAATTTGGTGGGGCAGGATAAACGGGAGGTACCAAGAAAGCAATAAAACAAGTGCCCAACCAATTTTTTGGTAACCAAGTATAGTCACTTGTTCCACATATAAAGTATGTATTTGTGGACAGTACAAGGAAGGGACATCTGGTACAGTTTACCATTATTACCATGGAGCAATCACTATTACCAATAGGACGAGTGACTTGGGCACGGATACATAGTCTACCCTTTTCAGGGAGTATGAATATAGGTTTCCTTGCACTGCTAATATTATGTGAGTTATACTCCACCAGTCGGACTATTGTGGAATCATATTCTTCCATTTCCAGGGTGGTACCATTGTGTGTAATATTATCAGCCCAGCATATTCTGGTTATGGCGTTTACCAAGGTGCGTGTCCAATTATTCTCTTTTTCCTCTGCTAAATTAACCACTTTGGATATTTCATAATAAGCTCTACATGATCCATTTTTGGTAAAAGATATAGGAACAAATGGGCTTTTAGTATCAGTAGAATGAAGCAACAGACCACAAATGTAACTGTTGGACTTGTTATAAGCCTTCTGGGATGCTCCTAATATTTTAATGAAGGTATTATTCATATAATTCATTCTGTGGGCCTCCATGTGGGGTTCTAAAGATATGAAGTGATGTTCTGCACGGGGAACAGTGGTGGGAAGAACCTTATGTATGGGAACATAACATGCAACCAATAGAAACGCCACCAATACAAGTAAACAAACAAAAAACAATGCAACTAATATTCTGATACCCTGTTTTTTTTATTGTTCATTGCCCTTTTCTTCTCCAGAATATTGTCATAGGTAGCCATTTTCCCTATCTACTCTAACAGACAAAAGATATAATAATCCCCAGTGTCCTTTACTTCCACGCCTCACTGGCAAGCTTATGTACATGTCCGGACGTTGGCGGTCTTGACCACCGACATGGGGTGCAGTCCCACCAGGGAACATTTCTTCCTTTAAGTCTCTTTATAGTTCAACCGTACCCTATTCCTCAAATTGTATCTATGTCCATATATCTCAGAATCAAAAATTTCAGGAGAAGAAGATTTGTCAGTGTGTTCTTCTGGTGTCCTGATTTCACCATTTAAAATCACTTCCCCATTCCCAAAAGGAACTTGGTACGGAATGTGCTCAGTCTCGGTATCCGGGCAATTGTCTGATACCCACTGGTCATAAGGTAAAGGCAAAGGGCACTTTTTTACATGTGATGTATGAATCCAATTTTTCTTTCCATCACATTTTACAGCAGTCTGGGTGGCCCGGAGAACTTGCAGGGGCCCCTTCCATCTGGGTTCAAGGCTCCTTTTTTTGGAAATTCTTTACAAAGATCCAATCTCCTGGCTTGATGGAGTGTCCAGAGCCCTCGAGTCTCCTGGGCAGTGGCTCTTTGACCTGTTCATGGATACAATAAAAAATTTCAGTTAACTGCACACAATAGTCTAGAAATAGTGGGTAGTCTATATCAGCAGATTTCACTGTCCTAGGTACACCCCAAACATTAGTGGGTCGCCCCATTATTACCTCATAAGGAGAGACTTTGTTTTTAGAATGTGGTGGGTTTCTCATGGACAGTAAAGCTATAGGCAGTGCATCTGGCCATTTTAGTTTTGTCTCAGCACATATCTTAGCTAGTTTGTTCTTTAAGGTGCCATTACAGCATTCCACTAAACCTGCTGCTTGTGGATGATAGCCACAATGAAATTTCTGTTTTATCTGCAACCCTTTACACACCAGATCCATTACTTGCCCAGTGAAATGACTGCCATTGTCACTCCCAATTGTTTGAGGCAGGCCATACCTAGGGAAGTATTCTTTCATCAAGACCTTGGCAGCACTGGCAGCAGAACAGTCCGTCAGTGTATAGGCCTCCACCCATCGACTGAAGGCACATATTACCACCAGCATATACGTTTTCTTGTTCACTGGTTCCATTTCTACAAAATCCATTTGCAGGACTTTCAATGACAAGTCCGAAGGTGCCAATTTCCTTTAAGGACAAAAGTGCCTTTTCCTACATTGTATGTCTGGCATGTGACACACCTTTGTACATGAGAACGTGCATATTTTGGTATTTGTTTGTTATGCCATACATGATCCAATGTATCCACTATTCCTTCAGTGCTAATGTGTGCAGGTACATGTGCTGAGGAAACTATGGCATTCACATAAGCATTAAGTAACATCCATCTTCTTTTCTTCATCTTGTCTACCCAACATCCTTCACTATCTAAGGTAGCAGAAATGTACCACTCAGCAAGTTCCTCCGGAGTAGCTGCGTCCTGAATATCCTTTACACAATCTATTGTCTGGTTCATCATGCCAACTTCTGGTAACCATCTAGCTGTGCCTGTGACATACATAGTACTCTACTCAGCTTGTGCGGTATTTTTTGCTGTCCTGTCTGCAAATGCATTTCCTTTTCCTACATCATTCTCAATTTTCTTGTGAGCTGAACATTTTTCCACAGCCAATTTCTTAGGTAACGTTAAAGCGTTTCGTAATTTTACAATAAGTTCACCATGATGTATTTGTGTTCCATGAGAGGTCATAAAGCCCCTTTCTCCCCATAATTTACCAAAGGAATGTGCTACACCAAAAGCATATTGGATGTCAGTATACACATTAACTCTCAAGTCTTTACTCAATTCACATGCCCGAGTCAAGGCTATCAATTCCACAGCTTGTGCAGAGTTTTAGGGTATCTTGTTGCTTTTCACTATAGTCTGTAATGCAGTAATAGCATAAGCTGCAACTGTGGTCCCATCAGATAATTTTGAGCAGGAACTATCAACATACAATTTGCCATCCCACTCTTCCGATGGCCTGTCAGTGAGGTCCACTCGACCTTTGGTCTCTTGTTCTGTTCTGATAATGCAGTCATGTATTTCTTCTGGTAACACTTCTTCAGTAGGTAAAGGTAACATAGTTGCCGGGTTCAAAACATTACATCTCCGTATTGTGATTATGCGGAGAAAACAAAGTGAGTTAGTAGCTGTCAACCTAGCATTTGTCAAATGTTTTGTCTGTGATTTATTCAGTAGGACATCTACAGCATGGAATACCATTACTGTTAACGGATGTCCAAGCACATATCCTTCGCTCTGTTTTACTGCTGTCGCAGCCACTGCTACAGTCCTGAGACAACGTGGCGATGCTTGTGCTATTGTGTCTAAGGTGGATAAAAAGTAAACACATGGTCTGTTCTTGTCTCAGTGTGATTGTGTCAATAATACAAGACTGCAACCTTCGCTTTCATGTACAAATGACATAAATGGTTTGTGATAATCTGGGCTGGCTAACACAGGTGCATTACACAAAGCCTTTCTCAATTCACAGAAGGCTCTTTCACATTCATCATTCCAAGTGGTTGGTACATGTACATCTTTGAGAGTGAGGGCAACCAAAGGTTTCGTTATGAGGTAATAGTTAGGTATCCATTGTCTGCAATATGAGGTAATACCTATAAAACCTTGAACATCTTTCTGTGTATGTGGGCGGTGTAAGTTGCAAATTATTGATATTCTTTGTGGGTCTAGTCTTCTACCCCCCTTCGACAGAAGATGCCCTAAATAGGATACCTCCTGTTGACAATATTGCAACTTGGGCAAAGAAACCTTATGTCCATGTATAGCTAAATGTGACAACAATTGTTCTGTGGCTTGTTGACATTGTTCAAGTGTGTCATATGCAATGTGGAGATCATCAATATATTGTAAAAGGACATTTCCATCTGGTAATTTTAAAGTATCCAATTGGCTTTTCAAAGCCTGCTAAAAAAGTGACGCGCTTTCCGCATACCCCTGGGCAGCTCGACAAAAGTTGAAACATCTGTATCTTATGGTAAAGAGAATAAATATTGACTTTCCTCATCAATTGGTATACTAAGGAAAGCATTCTTCAAATCTATTACAGAGAAGTATTTGGCAGTGGAGGGAATCATGTTAAACAGTGTAGTGACATCTGGTACAACTGGGAATTGTGGTAGTACTATCTTGTTTACAGCTCGCAGGTCAATAACCAATCTATAGTCTGTCTGTTGTCCAGTAGGACTTTTCTTGATGACGGGAAGTATGGGACTATTACAGGGACTACCATAACTCTCCTTCACAATACCCTTATCAAGGAGGTCCTATACTATGGAAAAAAGACCTTCTTCAGCTTCAGGGGATAACTTGTATTGTGGTATGCGGGGTAAGGATTCGCCTTCTTTAACGCGTATCCTGACTGGTTCCATGTTTATGAAACCCACATCGTTTTTACCTGTAGCCCAAAGATTCGGATCTATATGTGACAACTCCTAGAGATTAGATGCGGAAAGAACAGATGTGGAAAGAACAGGGTAACTTTTTGAAATGGAAGGATTAGCAATTTTCACATATGCTCCATCAGAGGAACAATAAATATGAGCATGCACTTTCTTTAACAAATCCAACCCCAACAAATTTTCATCACAATCTTCAGTGAGGATGAATGAATGGGGAAAACTGTGAGGTCCAATAGTACCATCCAAAGGCTTTGAAATGGGGCTTAGTATGGGCATTCCAGCAAGTCCAAGTGAAGTATTAATACCCAGAGAGGGGAGCCCCATGAAGATGGCTGTGGATGGCAGAGCTGCGGGTAGCTCCATTGTCTAACAAAAAAGGCTGCTCTTCACCACACACTTGCGTGTCTACATACGGTCCCCGCTGATCTACTGGAATTGCCAATCTCCCTTCTCCCTCTCGTGGGCATCCCTAGTCCATATTGTCTATTTGGTCATCTACCACATGTGATCTGTCCATGTGTATTGTATCAAAGTAATTAGAGTGCATCTGTTGTTGAGAATGTGCAGCAAAATCTTGTCTAGATGGTCCACCTATTCCTCCCTGTTTTCTCCTATTTCCCATTCCTCTCTGCATTCCTTGGCCAGAATTTTGTAATTCTGGACAAGTGTCTTTCCAATGCCCTTCTTGTTTACAATATGCACAGGTATTATATCATATGACTCTCATTCCCTGTTGCGCAGGAGTATTTATTTGCCCTCTGCCAACCCACCGTCCACATCCTCTTGCCCTTTGTATCTGTCCTGTAGTTTGGGCCTGAGTAGGGAAAGCCTGTTGCATTAACGCTTTTGCTTTCAAATCCTTCATTTTTTTTATCACTAACCTCTTTCTCGTTTTCAAACAAATTGTCCTAATATGTGGCCATAACTAGGAGTTCTGACGGGCTTTTAGTTGGCCATGTACTTTCAGTATTTTTAATACAGTCACAGAGATCTCTTTGCATGTTATTAATGAATTTATCTGCAAACATTTGTTGGCCAGTCTGTGTATTAATATCTTGTTCACTATGATCACGAAACACTTCTTCAAACCTGGTAAAATAAACAGATATTTCTTCTGAATTTTTCTGTTTCCAAGCTGCTGTTATTTTGTCCCAATCTACATTGTTTCCATGTATGAGTGTTTGGAGATGTTGTATGATGCGGTCAGGCAAGTCACGAAGGCACTGAGAAGGGAGGACACCAGCCAGTCGGGTGGCGTCATCCCCTTCCAAGACATTCGAAGTAGTCATGTACCTTGCCACATCATCTACATCCTGTATTTGTCTCCTTATCGAGATAGGTAAAAGAGTGCCAAAAAAAATTTCAATATCCTTAAAAGTCATGACACATAATTTACTAGCAGCTTCAAGTTCCTCATAAAATTTGGATGGATTTTTTCTATAGCCAAGAGGGCCCTTTCGTATTTTAAGAAGTTCAGACCTTTGCCAAGAAGTATGTACATATTGTAAAACAAATGCATTGGGGTTGACGGGATCAGGTCTAGGGTGCATTTCCCTCATGGGTCTCTGATGTGTTATATCATCTAAGCTTTCATCCCCCCGCGGTTTAAGAAGTTCATCTAGTAATGGTGCAGTGTCTAACAACTCCTCAACGGCCTTTATTCTGTCAATATCGGCCACGTTAAATGTGCCAGCATGATATTGGATAAGGCCTATGTTAGTTGGTACATCTATATCATTTTCAGAACATGACCCCCTGACCCATTTAGAAATCAAGTCCAAAAGACAATGTTGTTGAAAATCATTATGGTTTTTTAATTCATGTAAAGTTATGGCTGAATTTGTATATGGACCATCCATCATACACCTGTTTACAGGGACCGGCAATGCCGCTCCATTTGTTCAGGATCTACTTATTCTTTCTCCTTCAGAGAGAAGACCATCTTGCAAACTAATGCGAGAAAACGTCAACGTGGGGTCATTCCGAGCACTACATGGAATGGCATCTGAAGGTTGGCCCACAGAGGAGGGCCTGTGTCCCTTCTTGTATTTCTTATATTTAACATTGTTACTAATGCATGGTGACTGTTGTGGAGTATAAGAAATAGTTTCTTGTTGCATGTTAGAATGAATCTGTGGAGTCACCATTATACTTTGAGTATTATTCAATTGAGGTATTCTTCCCATTGTAGTGTTTGGTATAGCAGCATTTTGCGTAGTTTGTATGGGGATTGGGTTGGGAGGAATATTTATAGTCTGGGCCAGATTAAATATTTGAGGGCCAAGAAACTGATGGCCAACATTGGGGACATTAGGGGCAGATCCAGGGGGAGGAGGAATAGTGACATGAGGAACAGGATTAAGGATATTAACGTTAACACTTTGCACGGGAACATTGGGCTGGACGGGAATATAAGGCGGAGGATTATCCAAAAGATTTTCCAACAATTCATCCTGTGTAGTCCTTTGTCGTATGTCATATTCTGACCAAGAGGGACACATTTTATTTGTAGTCATTCTAAATTCCCTGTCTCCCTCTTCAATATTCTGTTCGTTTTTTGCGCCACTATATTCTTTCAATTTCAAGGCTGGCGGTTTTTGTTTTTCTTTTTCATATTCCCTAGCCTCTTTCGTGGCCCTTTTTCTAGCTTCTTTTTCCCAAGTCTGATAACTGTCCCACATTGCCTGTCTAACGTTTTTCTTAAATAATGTCTGTTGTAAAAAAATTAATTTGTCGTCATCAAAGGATCCATTTAATGGCCACCGTGTGTCTCGCACCATATTTTTTCATTACTATCCGGGATGGACTACCCTCGGCTGGCACGGGTATAGACTCGTCCAGATGAGGTGTCCAGAAACAACAACAACATTCAGAAATGCATTTCTTGAACTTACTCATAGTGGTCCTAATTGCAGAGTTCACTTATGAAAAGGTCACAAACAAGTACCAAGATCGAATACCAAGATGAATATGACGTCAATACCAGGATACAAGTTTACAAGTTAAAAGTGACATAGAACAGTCTAACCAAATATGGCGGGTCTGGATCCTCGTATTCTTGAGGTCAAATGTCTCCTCGGCCTTCTACTGGGGCTCAGTGGGAGAAATTCTTTACAGGGGATGGAAGTAGGAGACGTCAGATGGCAGCTGCAAGAAACTTGTCTTTTAGCAGGGGCCCTCATGTCCGCAGTCTCCGGTCTCCTTCCTCTGTCACAGGCTTTTAGTCAGTCGAATTTCTCTCCATGGGTCACCAAGTTTGTGAAATAAATTAATGAGTCTCTTCTTTTAAGAGGCTGAATTTGTACGAGATACAATACAAGGATTCGGATTATGCTTCAAGATAGCATTTTATTGGCTGCAGCAGTCACCTCGAAAAATAGTATAAAAATGGAACTCTTTGGCCAAAGCAACTGACCTTTCCCTTAGCCTTTGATGACTTTTATTGCAAACCCTCCCCCACTTTACCACACTCTACATGCGTCACAATTTCCAGATGCCTTCAAGCAAACATTTCCTTTAGCACCTTTAAACCACAAGAACAGCATGTTCAAACACAGAGATGACATTTCTAGAACATAGGGTGATTAGCCCATCTGCAAGTTTCGAAAGCAACTCTAAGAAACCAGCACATTTGCACGGAAAGAAAAATTGTGCAGGGCTGGGACATAATATTTTGCTTGTAGCACAGAACAAATGGAACTGAAATGTTAGACAAAATAGAGCCCTTAGGCCAAGTTAAGAAATCCATTTTTCACAGTGTTTGAAAAGTTTCATCACTCCGTCCATCATCCTTTTGTGTTGCCAGTGACTAATGCTCCAACTCATTTTCTCCCAGAAATAGGTACCGTGGGAGAGGAAGAATGCAACAAACTCCAGTCTACTGTTCGTTTCCAGACCATGGAAGAACATGTCATAATAAAGCAATTCCGTTTGAATAGGCAAACAATCCAAGATTTATGTTGTCAGTTGGAGCCAGATCTCATGCCTCAAAACAATAATCTGACATGTATACCACCAATTGTGAGACTCATGGCAGTATTACACTTCCTGACTACAGGGTCATTTCAATATACAGTGGCAATCTCTGGTGGTATGTCACAACCTATGTTCAGTGGTGTTTTAAAAGATGTGCTAGCAGCAATGATGAAACTCATTGGTAGCTATATCAGGTTCCCCAGATGTGAGGATTTAGCCAATGTGAAAGTTGACTTCTATGGATTTGGTCACCTCCCACATGTTGTGGAAGGCATTGATGGCACCCATATTGCATTGATGCCACTACATGCCAGTAAACAAGTCTATTGAAACAGGAAGCACTTCCATTCTGTCATCGTGCAAGTTGTCTGCTTGTCAGATCTGGACATTTCAAACATCTGTGCTCAGTTCCCAGTTTCAGGCTATGATTCCTTTGTTATGCAGAAAAGCACTATAACCCAGCTGGTGTCCTTTGTTATGCGGAACAGCACCATACCCCAGCTGATGTCACAACATGCACATGGAGAGGGCCTGGCTTATTGTTAAGGTACATCTGCCCTGATCTTGTGAGTGCAATGTCAGGTGCTACAATCAGGAAGTGTGTGACTCATTGTGGCATTTAAGTCTCATTACAAAACAGAAAACTCAACATATTCAAACCGTCCTTGGTTGTTAACACCACTGATTAATCCAACTACGCCAGGGGAAGTCCACTTCAATGAGGCCCATGGACGAACACGGGAGCCAGTTGAGCCAGCTTTTCGGCTCCTGAAGGCCAGATTTTGCTTTCTGGGCAAGCCTGGGGGACCCCTCCTCTACTCACCCTGGAAAGTGTGTCAAATCACCATGGTGTGCTGCATGCTCCATAATATTGCCCTATGTAGGAACTTCCCTTACATCCCAGAGGAGAGGGAGCCTGCAGTGCTACTGGGTGAGAACCCGGAAATGCAAAATGAAGATGATAGTGGTGAAGAGGACTTGCGATAAGATCTCATCAACAGGTTTTTCTCATGAGTGTAAGTATGTCTTGAGATATCATGAATTTGGCTGTACAATGAACTCTTGTTGTGACAATGTGAGGAGTATATTTGTAGCAAAATTTTAGAAGCTGAAGCTCTGGCAAATATTGGCAAAGTGTGTCTGATGAGGAAGCTGTTGACACAATCACATTTTGGAGATGTTGCTCTATATGGGTGAGATTTTTAACATGGACTGCATTCTCTAGACATTTGCTATGTGAATTGTGTCATATGTATGGTTTCATAACTACTCTTTGTTTTTGCATTTGTTCAGGTACCTTCACCATGAGATCTTCATTGGGACATTTTCGAGTTGTGACATTGGCAGGTATGTGATGCTTCTCGGACATACAAAGTGGACATTGATTGTTTCTGGGAATGTGTGTCACAGACTGGGTGCACATGACCTGTGCCAAGACAGCTTGCACAGTGATAGGATAGAAGTTTAGAAGACTCCAATGGACTTGCCCCTTGCTGTGTGGTGGCCCAGATGCATCATGTGGTCAGAAAATATTCAGTCCTAGGCTGAATTCATGTTAGTTGCCCTTCACATTGGCTAATCACTCTTTTTGTATGAACTATATGTAGTTGTTGATGTGTTTCATCATTGTAGGCCAACATGCCTGTGGCACATCACTGACATTTGATTGTGTCATACCACCCGATGCAGAAGACCTGGATTGTAATGCCCTGTGATCAGAAACTATTGTACTGCCATCTGTCTGAGTCTTGTATTATATGATGCTGTATTCCTTTTGTGAGGTAGGCAATATGGCTCCAGCTGATGAAAGGAACCAATTGCATGTTTCACTATTCTACAGGACAAGGTCTGATATATCCCTTCCTTCCGTGTTCTGGAGGTCTGTACTTGTAAATATGACCATTTACCCAGTATGATTCAATCATGTATGATTTGCTATGTTTCAGACATGTTGACAGCCTATGAGCTCAACAATGTAATAAAACTTATTCTTTGAAAATATACTTGTATGTGTGTATTTGTGTGGAATGGTTGTAATCCTGAGCTGGACACCGTGTACATGAAACATATTGCGGCTTCCACTGAGGGTGGTTGGTCATCTGGCAGGTGTCTGCTGTCTGCTGCAGGTGTACTTGGGTTTGTTTGATGTAGTTGGCCCACAGGAAGGGATAGATTTGGGGGAAAAGCTCAGGGTTGTATGGATGTCCCTCAGCACCCCTGTTAGGGTGGCCATATTAAAATGATTGTCCTCCATTTGTTGGATTATGTCCCTCTGCCTCCAGCTGTTTGATTTCCCGGAGTTCGGTTAGTACACGGCCCATCACGCCTTGGGACTCCTGATGGACCCCCAAGACTTGGCTGATGGTATCCTGGTCGTGAGTGGCTCCAGTGGCCTCACTCTGCTGGCCCACATCATCCCTTCCACAGAACCTACCCCCTTGATCCTGTGCCCTTGGCACAGGGTGCCCTCTCCAACTGGGTCCTGGATCCTCAGAGTCAGGATTGTTGATTTACACCTAAGGACCCAGGAATGGGGGGCACGAGATGGTAGCTACTGTGCCAGGTACATAGGTTGGGGGGGCATGTTGTTGTCTGTGATATAGAAACAACTGGGGTGGGCGGTGTTGTTGTGGGCACAGTGAGACTCACTGTTGCCGTCTACCAGGCTGCCCAGATGGTCCAGGACCATCATCCACAGAATGTCGTCCTTACTGAGGGCTTTATCCAGAGGTGGGTTGGGAGTCTGGTCGTTGGACAATGTCTTGCCAGGTGCTGTACTAGCTTGACCTGTTGATACATAGAGTATCTTGTTATTGGTTGAAGTGTGGAATCTACTTTCAAAGCTTTTGTGTGACTGTAAGTAGAGATCTTGGCCAATCTTAAGTGGTAAGTTTGCTGGTTGTGCTATGTTACCATGGTATTGAAGTTGTTGACATGATGTATGAAGCTTGCAGTCTATTAGACTCAAGCAACTCATAAGGGGGCATATTTATACTCTGTTTGCGCCGAGTGTGCATCAAAAATGTTGATGCACATTCGGTGCAAACCTTGCCCCATATTTAAACACTGACGCCCGACCCCGTGGACATCAAAATTCCACAGTGTGCGTCATTTTTTTGGAGCGGGAAACTGCCTTGCGATAATGATATGCAAGGTAGGCGTTCCCGCCCAAAAAATGACTTTAAGGCCTGTGCGCCTTATTTATACCCCAGCGTCATGTTGACGCACAGGAGGGGGTGTGCCTTAAAAAATGGCACACAGCCTGTTGTTCTCCGTTTTTTAACGCCTGGGTCAGGGCTGGCGTTGAGAGATCTGTGGGCTCAGAAGGAGTATAGAGGTGCCCTCCCCTGCCCCCAGGTACACCCCCTGCCACCCTCGCCCACCCCTGGAGGACACCCATGGATGGGGGGACCCATCCCAGGTAAGTAAAGGTAAGTTCAGGTAAATATTTTCTAAAGTTTTTTTAAACTGGCATGGGGGGCCTAATTTGCCCAATGACCATGCCTGGGCATGGCCATTGGGCAAGGGGACATGACTCCTGCCTTTGCTAAGACAGGAGTCATGTCAATGGGGATTGTACGTCAAACAAAAATGGCGCAAGTCCGGTTTGAGGCATGATTTTTGCCTCAGACCTGACTTGCACCATTTTTTGACGCTCAACCCCCATTTTCCCCTACGCCGGCGCTGCCTGGTGTGAGTAATTTCTTTTTACTTAGACCAGTCCGCAGCGCCGGCTAACGTCAATCCTTAAATAAGGCGCCCGCATGGCGCGTTGGAATGGTGTTAGCCAGCGGTAAAAGTTTTGACGCACAACTGCGTTGGCGCAGTTGTGCGTCAAAAAGTATAAATATGCCCCTAGATGTGGTGTTCAGTTGCACTTTAGACGAGGGAATGAACCTGACATCTTAGAAACAGTAGAGCCAATACAGTGACTAGGAAACATGTGTATTTGACCATTCCAAGGCCTAGTTGTGTAAGATACAGGCAAACACACAACTTTGTGGTATATGTCGTTGTAGCTATCATATGAGCAATGCTGAGTCAATGTGTTAGCTACCACTATCAATCTGCTGAAGCAGCTTAATGCCCTAGGAATACTTTATGCACGCACTTAGTAAGGTGTCATTCCTGTCCTCAATAGTTTCATTTTGGGATACCAGGACAAGAGAGCAATTTAGGTAGGCAGACACATTGAGCATGATATGTATTTGGGCAATTGCAGAATGGCCTATTGGTTTGAGTTACAGAAGCAGAGCCTCCTGGTAGTTGTAGTCATGTCACTTGCTGACTCCACACACTACACAAATGCTAAACTCCCAGGGGAGAGTACATCATTTGAGAGATGGCACACAGGTGTATTTGGGCAAGTTCAGAATGGTCTGTTGGTTTGAGTTACAGAAACAGGGCCGACACTTGACAAATGTTTAGTCTTACATATCTGTTACCTCACTGCAGTTAGGTTGCCCATGGTATGTGCCACATGTTGACACATACCATGAGTCATGGGATGATCTTTTGATATTGAAACACTTACAGACCCCATTCCAACATATGGCATGTAATGGAGATTGAGACATGTAATGTTAGTTATGACAATACACATTGACACACTGATAAGCTTACATCTCTGCTACTCTGTGCACTACAATTAGGTTCCCCATGGTATGTGTCACATTTTGACACATACCATGAGTCGTGGGATGATCTTTTGATATTGAAACGCTTACAGACCCCATTCCAACATATGGCATGTAATGGGGATTGAGACATGTGATGTTATGTATGACAATACACATTTACAAGCTTACATCTATGCTACTCTGGGTACTGCATGTTGGGAAAGTAGATGAACAATGCAGTGGCAAAAGGTGAGATGTGATCATGCAGGACATTGAAGATTTGTGACAGTTTTTGTATTGTGACTTACTGGACTCTGCTCCCCGGGTATTCCTGTCAAGCCCTCTGGATGCAGGATGGCCAATACCTTCTCCTCCCAGGGAAAGAGTTGTAATGGGGCACTGGGAGGACCACCACCAGTCTTCAGGGACTCAATGTGTTGCCTGGAGGCCAGGGAATGTACCTTCCCCCTCAGGTCATTCACCTCTTCCTAATGTCCTCATTTGTGTGCAGAGCCATGCCTACAGCATTCACTCTGCTGACTATCCTTCACCACATTTCCATTTTCCTACTGAGAGGACAATACTGGACTTGGGCTCCAAACAATTGTGGCTCTACTCTTATGATTTAATCTACCATGACTCTCAACTCATCTTCAGAAAAATGGGGATTTTGGGATGTGACATGGATGTTAAAGTAAAGTGGGTGACAGGGACTTACTTAACAAGAAAGGTTATATAGGGAGTAAATGGACAAAAGTGTGTGAAAGGTGTTCAGTGGGATGCTTACAAAAAGGGATGCCTTATCTAGCAGTACATAAACGGTGGTCTCTGGTCTCTTTCTTGCAGTGCTGTAGTAAAGAAGTAAAGGATTATGGCATGGGAAGGAGTGTGTTTTATAGTGTGATTTACAGGTGTGACTACTGGGCCAGTGGATGTCAACTGTGTTGTTTTTCCATCCATCCAATGGGCACTTGTCTGTTCCTTTGCTGAATGCATCCCGCGGCGGTCAACCACTGTAAGCTAACCGCCGCAAGGAGACCGCCATATTGTCTGTGTTTTTGTAATAGGCTCGGCGGTTCTTGGGGCCATGACAGTGATGGAGTGCACACCGCCAAGATTGCAGGCCACCGCACAGCTGGTAGGCGGCCATTTGTCTTGGTGGGTGGCGATTCAGCTTGCGTACATTGTAATGTAGTGGTCTGGAGACCGCTGCCTCAGCGGTCTTTCTGGGACTGCTGTGGCGGCGGTCTGGTGGTACAACCGCCAAACTCATAATTGGGCCCTAACTTTGGAATGTTGATGATGCTGAAAATCGTGCAAGGTGTAACAACATCCAATTCCTAGGTTTACCAAGGTTGTGGAGGGCTGTAATACACCTGAATAATACACTTGGAAAACTGGCTCCACACCCCCTGTACATCCACTAACTTTTTCACCTGTTTTGTGATTGAGCAGGCTCACAGGGCGCTGCGGGCAAGGCCTCTACCAGGTGCCCCTCCAAGAGTCTTCATTGCACACTTTTTGAACTTCCATGATTGTGACTTGATTCTTAAAGGGGTGCACCAACTTGACACGCTTAAGTATGTCTCCTCAACTATTATGCTGTTCCCTGACTACTCCCGAGAGGAGCAGAAACAGCGCCGCTCTTTTGATGTTGTCAAGGTGAAACTCCCAGCAATGCATCTCCAGTATATGCTTCTTTTTCCTGCTAAATTGAAGGTGATCTTCCAGGACAAAACCTATTTTTTTTAAATACCAGAGGAGGCATGGAGGCTGGAAGAAAGACTCCCCCCACAACTCACGGAGGACCCCCACCAGTGACATCAGGGGAGAGAGGATCTGAGGAAAGAGTTAAAACCTGGACCTCCAACATAAATGTTGTGCCTGCACTGGGGTTGACATTAGTCACTGGTGAAACCTTCTAGAAAGGAGATACCTGTAGATCGCTCTTCTGAATCTAAAGCCGGAAGATAACGTTTGAAGAAATCAAATCCTTTTCATGGGTATACTGGAAGAACAACTCAACCGACATCTGGAGGAGAGCCAGGACCCAGCTCGAGAGAGGCTAGCCCGATTTCTGAGACACAGTGGAATTTTTTAAAAAGCAGATAGATATAATGGCTCCCTATTTGCACAAACTATGTGTAACAACCCTACAGGAGGGCATCCTCCCACCTGATCTGCGTAGAGCCATGATAGTGATGATACATAAACCTGGAAAATCACCCACCGGGTGCGGATGTTACCGTCCGATCTTCATACTTGATATTGAAACTAAGGTGCTGGCAACAGTTCTGACCACTAGACTTATGGGTGTCATTTCCCCTTGATCCATAAAGACCAGCACGGTTTCATGCCGAAGTGCTCTACCAGGGGTAATCTTTGCACATTCCATAATTGGATGGTAGAGATCCGATCCCGTCAAGACCCTCATGTATGCGTCTCCCTGGATGCATAAAAGGCCTTTGATGTAGTTCATTGGCCTTTTATGATGCAAACTCTGAGAAGGATGGGCTCTGGACATAAGTTTTTTGCCTGGATAGATCTGCTATATTGGGAACCCAGCACATCAGTAAGGGTCAAAGGCTTAATGTCAACAGAATTTCCCATTAAGAGGGGGACCCAACAGGGTTGCCCATTCTCTCCCGTCCTATTTGCCCTCACTTTAGAATCCCTACCCTGTATGGTTCGTAATAACCCAAACTTTATAGGTTTTAGGGCAGCAGGGTCCCCGATCACTGAGGAAAAAATTTTGTTATATGTGGACGACATCCTCCAATATCTTACCCAACCAAAGGATTTGATTCCCCCAGTGCTTCAGTCTTTTGAAAACTATAGTGCTTACACGGGGTACACCATTAACTGGGATAAATCAGTCCTATAATGGTCACATCGATTTAGTAGGACTTCCTGGGAGACAGAGTGGCTGGGGAGGGCTTCTGGTATTTGGGTATCTATGCAACACTCTATCCAAAGAGAAGCATAGATCTCAGTGTAATAAGACTATTGACAAAATTTCATATAGACACTAATCGTTGGAGAGCCCTGGCTCTCACGATATTTACAAGGGCAGCTATGTTTAACATGGTCACCCTCCCAACATTTCAATACAAAGTAAAAAACACCTACTGTAGAGTCCCAGATGAGGTCTTCGCTAAAATTGATGTTGAACTCTGAAAACTGTTATGAAATGAGGCACATCCTAGAATAGCCCTCCAGACACTGCAACAGAGCTCCTACAATGGAAACACAGCCCTCCCAGATATTAAGGTCTATTACTGTGCCTCCCATCGGATTGCAATAAATGACTGGGGCCAAATGGAGAGTGATCACCCCTTCTAAGCATTAAAGAGACCACAATTTTCCACCTATATTTATCTCCATTCTCTCTATGGGGGAAAGGAGATGAGGCGTTTCCAACCTGCAACCCAAAGGACATGGCATAAGGCGAACAGCCATCTGGGATGGGTGAAGAAAATCACTCTGGAAACTCCTCTATGGGTGGGGTACAGTTTTAAAGAACTTGAAAAGTTGAAGGAGTTTAGAATCTGGGACTGCATCAGCATCCCTAAGGTGGGTGACATATTAGAAGAGGGTGTCCTAATGTTATTTCCTTCTCTCCGGTGTGAGTAAAAACTCTGTGATACACAACACTTTAGGTACCTGCAAGTTAAGCATGTTTGGGGAGCGGAGAATTTTGCCACAGCATGCACCCCTGGAGGGTAGGCTCTTTATGGGGAGATAATGGAAAAGGCGGTTTCACTTGTGTATAGAACCATAAATAACAATGTACCCGAGACCCTAAAGAAACTTAGGCTTGCATGGAAGGTTGAAATAGGCGAACTAGAAGATTTAGACTGGGAGAAGATTTAGACTGGGAAAGTAGCAATTAGATCCAGACTAAGGCTCATTCATCTCAAGGTCCTCGACCAGATCTACTATGATAAAGCATGTTTGTATAGAATGGGGAGAGCAACATATTCAGATTGCCTGCAATGTAAGAGACAATGGGATTTTTCATACAGTTTGAACCTGCCCGGTCACATACTCCTTCTGGCAACAATTATTATTAGAATTAGGTAAGTTGATACATATCCTCTTCTGTAACCCCACCAATATGGATCTCCCCCAAGTGAAATTGGTGTTTTGTAATCTGAGCGGAGTGATTGCCAAAAGAGGTCTGTCCAAGTATTGGGGAGCGTCTGAGATACCCACTAAAGTAGAATTGAACAAGGGGATGGACTTATACATGGCAGCGGAATAGGTCATGTATAAAAGCAGAGGCTGCCCATGTGAATTTCATAAGAAATGGGATGGCTGGATAAAATGTTACTAGTTGGATATCCAGAAGGAAGCTACCGCAGTGTTGTCCACTCAGAGTTAATAACCCTTGCTATTTGATTGATTGTGCTTGTCAAATTGACATTGCTTCTCTATATGCCTTCAGATCATTATTAGTGTATTGTGTGCAGTTATTTGGTGAACTGATACCCTTCTGCACTGTCTTCTATTATGTAATGGGCATTTGTTCATTGCCTATGTGTTAGGATTCTCAAAAATCTAATAAAACGTTTTTTTTAAATTTTATTTGAAAAACAGTAGTAGTGCCATATGACAGAAGTATCAAGAAACACATTTCAGGACCTGATATGGAGGACACCACAATAGATATCAAGGATATGAACCCCTTTTCTGTCCCAATTATCATGAGCAATATTATGGCTCCACAGCACCTAATGTTATTACTTTTGGATCAGTAGAAGCAATGGGCCCTATTGAGACCTCCCAAAACCCATTGACAGCTCATTGACCAACACTCATCCTGAGGAGACGATTGTCAAATTTGTCTACTAGGCGAGAAAGGGCTGTCATTGATGTCCCACATAGGATTGGGGAGATGAGAGATCACATTTCTCTCAGAACTTAAAATCTCCCTCTGCTCACAAGACCTCGATAGCCAATTTGGTTGTGGTTTCTGTATAACTGACTCCCAGCTCCATCACCATGTTTTATTTTGAAAGTTTCCAGGGCATCTACCAGTCATTTTGATGCCTTCCATACCTCTTCCTGAAACATATGCGGCTAAGTCTAAATTCTGCACTACATTGCATCATCACTAAACACTGACATGCACTCCATTCAGCCTACAAACCTGAGAGGCAGAAGGGAATTAAGATTATTGCTCAAAGCTCAGCTTAGGAACAACATTAAATCTAGCGAAAACTAATGCACAATGCCAGCTTTGACATCTGACCATTACTAACCTCAGTGCTTAACCACTGTAAGCTACTAATGCATATTCAAAGAACTTGGATATTATGCATGATTACTGCACAAATATTAATGCACATTGTACCAACAGTGAATATAGTGCATACCAGTGAATGCATAGTAGACTTTTACTGCTACTTCCAGTAAACTGACAACGTATAAAATCAACAACAGAGAAGGATCTTCTGTAAATATGAGACACAGTTACTGGCCTAAGCGTGATTCATTACCTGTGGTGAACTAAAGCATATTCATCAGGCGGTATCATCTGGAAATGATCTTGTCCAAGACTTATCCTTTCTTGCAGAATCATAATTGTATACCCTATTGCTTTGTTGGAACCTGTCAGTTCTCAGTGAAGAACTGATGTTATAAGAATAGTAGAGAGTGTTTAAACAGAACTAGGACACCTGTTACATTTGATTTTGATTATTTTGAATGAGAACAGTTACTAATGTCACTGTATTTTATTTCTGTTGTTCCTGTTTAAGATAGCTAAATCACGCTGAAGTCAGTTCCTGATTGCCTCAAAACAGGAAGCTGAAAGCCAGGAGATTTCTCCTCTTATCCATTCAGCTCATTACCATCTAGTTGTAAAAGAGGCAACTATAGGAGTGAGCTGGAAGGCATAGAGGGGGTGTTTACGTCACTTCTGCAAGAGCATGCACAAAACTCCAGGGAAGTGGCCACACTTCTGCAGAGTTCTGAGACGCCACTTGTGGTTTGACAAGTTTGACCATTTCAACAGTGTCTCCTTTTTTTTTGTGTTTCATGGTGATGGTGAACACCACAACCATTCAAAATCAAAGTAAATACCCCTGTTTAGGCTTTCATTGGGAAATTTACTATGCTCTCTGACCGCAAACCCCACAGAGCTCCACTACTTGGGTCCAACTGTGCATAGAATGTGTGTAGAAGTTCATCAACCTTCTCAGATACTTCATGTTGTTTTCAATCAGCCATTTGACTTTACACACTCTTCTTTACAGCATGTGCATTAAGCAGCTGAGCCATATAAACAGTATTATAGCCTGCCACAGGCTGCAATAAATAATTAAACAGCCATTTGTTGACTAAAGAAGTCTGCCAAAACAGCCTGACAATTTTCACAAATTCCCTATGCCTAAAGTGGAACGTGAGACATGTCGGGGTACAAAAATGGATCGCCAATGTGGTGGGAAGCAGTTGACCCGCCAGATATAATTAAATGGAAAGACAGCATAGACTGGTGCATGTCAGGAGAGAAACAAGTATATGAAGGCAGATGTCATCCAAGGACATGGGGGCACATCTGACAGCCCTGACAGCAATACAGGGAAATGTTGTTCACAGAATAAAGAATCATTTGGTAAGCTTGAACCTGGACGAGAAGGAAGGGAGTGAATGCCTGTTTATATGCAATCTGTTATTATGGGCCTGATTTAGAACTCGGCAGATGGGTTACTCTGTCACAACGGTGATGGTTATCCCGTCCACGTAAATCAAAATCCTATTATGTCCTATGGGATTTAGATTTCAGCGGAGAGGATATCCATCACCTTTGTGATGGAGTAAACCGTACGCAGAGTTCTAATTCAGGCCCTATGTCTCCTGATTGCTAACTCATGCTGATTGCCCATGGGGATTTGAATCTGTTTTACTTGGTGTGACATATAGTTGTCTTTTCAAACTGTAAAATTAATAAAAATATTTTTTGCTCAATGCCTGCAAATCTAGGGCTTAGTGGTGATTGCTCAATGGAACTGGTTGCATGAGATCGAATATGGCCACATCCCGTGTTCACAGCCTACTGCACATAAAGGAAGCCTGTGTGCAGGGTGTTTAGTGGCACAAGAAATGGTGGTTGTTAAAAGACCTGAAGGTTGAGTAGAGGTTTTGCAGCTTACTGGGTGGAACTATTCCAATATCATTTTGCTTTGCTACTATTACTAGTGGTTTAAACCAGCTGCTCTCAAGTTTCTTTGAGATTGATCCTGCTAACCAGGAGAATCAAAACGGCCGTAGGCGAAACAGGCATTCAGGATAATCTATGTATGTTCCTTTAAGTTCATCTGTTGTGAAAGGCACAAAAACGTATTCCAAATAAGGACATTTTTATTGTTAGAAACATTTTTATTTGATTTGAAACATTGGCATATTATGATAAATGATATTCACTGACCCATGTTTTGCTCTGGGAGAGCATGCCCCTCAGCTGTCTGGAAGCTAACTATCTCATATGGTGAAAATGTACTGTACTTGGGAGTCCAGGAGGAGAGGTCAAACATTCCCATAGATCTACAAGACCAATGCTAAAATATCAATGTAAAACCTTGCTGCTAATGTGAAAGTGCATGAGACTGCTCTTTAAAAACTGAGAACTGTCAGTCATACTATAGTTGACTACTAATTACAAAACAGAATATTTAACTATATGTAATATAGGTCCGATTGGATCTGATGACGGATGCAACAACATTTCTGACATTTATGGCTGCAGTTCTTGAAGCACACTCTAGGAAGGGAGGTACCACTTAAGAATTTATCATGAATTGTGAAGCCTTGAGAAAGATCAGAGGATAAGAGCTGGAGCAAAACCCATGTCATGTCGGCTGCATGATCTACTGCTAAATACATAGTAAGGATATCATTTTCAAGGATATTGTGGACTCCCATTGTTGTACCCTCTAAACTAATAAGAATGATCTGCAGTGATTTTCATCATGGTCATTTGAATACACATAACCTGGATTGTGTGTATCCAAATGAAGACAATATGGAATTTTCTAGGTTGTATGGCCTTGCCCAGCGGAATCACTAGAAGTATCCAAGATCTGTGCACTACCAGACCTGAAAGATTTCTGATGACATATTAGTCCTATTAATGTAAGTAACCATTGTCTGACAGATGTAATCATTTGGAAATGTCCTTTTAGAAGCTGCGAGTTAAATGTTTACCATAATTTACAAATATTTTAAAAAGTAAGGAAAGAATTCCATGATAGCTATCAATTACATAAAAATAAGAAAGCATTTTACGACTGGTAAATGATTGTAAACACTAGAACCCATATGTAAAAATGATTTGATACATTCTTTACTAGGCTCTATCAATTGCAATTTCGAATATTTTAAGATGTTGTCACATATTTGAAGGCACCTAACTATAATTCTACACTGAAGACATACAGCAGTCACTAAGTTCAAGAGATCTTACGTGGAGTAGCCAAACAACATGCATGTTGTCTATAAAAGTGGGCAATGGGGATGGCTACATGAGACTAAATCAGAAAAAAAACTAAGGTAGCAGGTCACACATTTACAGATTGCAATACTGGTTCAATTACACAGCGGACAGCCTCAGGATCTACTGAACCAATCTTCTCAGCTAAGAAAACCACCTTTCTAAAACACCAGTCATACACAGATTATATTAGGTATTGTTATACCCAAGTCATAAGAGCTCAGTTACACCCGCAGCTGTCCACACTGAACATGCCTCATTTTCATACATACGTGAAAAAAACATAAAAGTGAAGTGGAGTCTTTTTTCCTTAGCAAGATACTTAAAACCATTCCCACTCCTACGTCAGCAACCCATTAACCTTCCTATAAATGCCATGTTTATAGATTGGAAAATCACTCCTTTTAACAGTTCTAATTCACAATTCAGGCATCTGTATCTTTAATTTACTACTTATGACAACAAATTAAAAGGAGGTCCCAAACTGATCTTCGTAAATCAGAGCTTTTATTATCAAATGGAAGTTGTATTTATTCAACATAATACAAAACATTCTTACATCAGGTTAACAATTACATTAGTGTACTCCAATAGTGTGTTATTTTCTGCTTTCCACATCAGTCACCCTTAATGTTAGCATAGTATTCAATAAGAAGTATGCATGGGTGCAGGATATATGCCAGAAATGGCATATATCCTGTCCAACCTATTTAGAATATAAACCCGATTTGTTGGCATATTCCCTATCTGTCAAACACTAAATAACCCCCTTGGTCTTTTCAGTACAATGCAGCACCAGTGCTTCATTTGAGCCAGTGGTTGCAGGTGGGGCCCCACCTGCACTTATTTTTGGGGACCGCCACTTTCTTTTTCTTCATCTAACTCTGACCAAGAACAAGACGGAAAAAACACAAAGGGTCTGATTCATAAAGGGCCTTTGCACTCATGGAGTAGGTCCCACAGTTGTGGTGGGGGAGGGCCTGCTCTTCTGGCTGGACCGCTGTACTGTATTTTCCTATTGTGGAGGTCCCCCCAGAACTGCAGGTCTTCACCACAAGTGTAGAGGTCCTTTGTGTATCAGGCCCTACAAGAGAACGAGAGGAAGAAGAGATCATCAGAAAAGCAGTGACAAAGGGAGAAAGCTGGGTTGGAAAAAGAACACACAGAGTGAGATAAAGAGAAAGTGGCATTCGGAAATTGCAACATTAATCAGCATGGGCTCCAGGCATCTGAGAAAATCTTCGGTCACTGGCACTTATGTTTTTTACAAGCTAAGCATTTTTTAACATGTTTTGGTAAAGCAACACAAAAACACAAACCCTTAAAGATAAGTCTTATTCTGTGAAGTTAGATGTTCGTTCTTAATTGCCTTTGAATTGGTACCTCAAAGTCCTGACAGGGGAGGAAGTAAGCAAGTGAAGTTCTGTAATTTTTTAGTTTGTGCCATTATCCCTTCCTGATGTTATTATTCTTACAAATTGACAGGTACTCGTTACAGTCAACATGTTTTGTCCTACTTGGTATATATAAATGTCAGGGTCTTCCTCAGGCCTTGGGCCCATGGTGTGTCTGTATTTCGAAAAGTGAGGGGAGATAATTGGTTTATTTAGATATTAGGATTAGAGGCAGCCATGACTCAAGCAAATACGTGGGTGTCCTTACTTGATTATCTTTTGAATGATTCTTTTACAATGTGAGGAGGAAGTGAATTAACCTGGAGAATAAGTTTGTGATACAGAGAGAGTTTCATTAAAACCAAAGTGAGTGCTTACCACTGTTCTTATCCGAAAATTACACCATGAATATAAAAGCAATAAGAATGTATTTGTGTACCTGATTGTCTTCTGCACTACACTGTACTTGAACACTATCCCCACTTGAACATCATGCTGATCTCATTTGAATATCCTCTGAGTAAGTGTCTACCGCGCTGGTCTAGTTGTCTCCTTCTGCGATCTCCTTTTATCTTTCATAGGAACCCTCTCACTTCTGCAGAACATATTATGGACTCACATGAAATATGACCTGGAGTCGCAAAATGACAGTGTTGGAGCGTAATATTTAGTAATGCTTTTAGTGACCCAGACATCAGGATAAGTTGACATTTATATTCACGTTTTAAAAGTCTAATGTAGAGAAAAGCTGCATTGACACGTATTTTAAAAGTGCTCATGTTTTATTTCTGTAGCGGACACCATGCTGCTTACCAGAATTGACAATGTGCTAACAAGATTAAAATAATTTCAAAGTATATTGTATACATTAGAGTAACTACAAGTAGTGAAACTAATTTGATTTATAACGTTTAATGTGATTTATTAATATAAAGTTATGTGAGCAGAAAAACAAATGCACTTCTCTGTAATATCTAATTTGGTGTTTTAACAAAGATTGCAATTATTAATGAAAAGCTTTTACATATTCTGATGATATATTATTAATGATGAATTTCCAAGCTGCATATTATATGTGGTTTATTGATAACTAGGCCTGAAGATTTCAAATTTGCAGTGATATAAAAGTGACAAATCATTTCTTTTACTAATATTAATTTTTCCAGTAGGTTGTTTCTTATGACTATTGAAGGGTCCCATTGTTGAATGTACAAGACTTATTTAACAATGACCTTGATTCAGGAACATTTAGGCATGTGGAGTAAACGTAAAGCAGGTGGTACTGTTAACATGAACATTCACATGGGAACTGTTGAAATCATCTTACACCCTGGGAAGAATTTGCATTGCATCAAGTGATGTACAAAATTGATATTGACTATTGGATTTACATGGAAGAAGGAGATAACTCCAGACCAAACCTGAGAATTTTCTGTCATGTTGCAAGTTTGTTTGGAATGCTAATTCTAATTGGCTATTTCCCTTTCGCGTGATGTGGAACCACTGAACTGTCAAATCAGAGACATTCAAGAACTTTACTATAGGGATGGACTTCGTAAGTTTTCAGTCAGTCCCCCTTAAAGTCTTCTTCTGGTCTTTGCCCCAATTTGTACTCTTGCTGTTTCCTTGTGTTGCCTGTGTCCTGCACTTTCCCTGATGGAGCTCCTGACAGACTTTGCTTATGATCTACATGCTTTTCTGACAAAACTGAATTGAATGCTGACCCTAGGAGAGGTATATTATATTGCAAATGTTATTTTACCCTGACTTGTGTTTCTTAAGTAGAAATTAGCATGCTGACACCTGTCTATTTTATTTATCTACTTTGTCTGACTTAGCCCAAGATAGATGATTTTCCAAATTATTTGTCTTTCTCTTTTTGACTTTTGCCCACATGTGTTAGCCCATTCCCAAACATGCTTGTCCTAATTTGGTTAGCAGTAGGGATAACATATGTGTAAATCCTAAATTCTGAATCTTTGTAATTTGTTTTGGCCAATGTCTTCACAGTCTGATCTAAAGTATATTTCTGTTTCTCAGGTCCTTTCATTCTTAATATGTATTCTTCTTCTTGAATGTTTAATGGTGTTCATATTGAGTAGATGAAACTTATTTTGTAGATTTGGCCAACCCATGGTTTTCATTTATCTTTATAATTTGATTTTGCACACAACTGAAGTGACTTTTGCTTTGTGGTTATAAAATAAAGCTTTGAAACTTTTATTAATTGCAGTTTTCTTCCATGGCCACTATGGTCATGGTGTTTAAATTTGTTGTTGGGTTTGAAATGATTGTGTATGGTTAACCACACTCTTCACTGGGTCAAAATATCCCTCAACCTCAGTGAAGCGTTTCTGATTCCAGTGAAGGATGATGAAAAACCCGTTAACAACAGTGCTTTCCTTAAAAAGTCAAAAACGCTTCTCACCCATTGACTTGCATAGTGTGAAATCTAGTCTTGTTTGTGCTCTTTGGCATATGTCTGCATGTTGTGCTCATATCTGGAAACACTTCACACCTTTCGTGGTGTTGGGAAGCCTGGCATCTGTATTGCTGTTGGAATATGAAAGAGCACCATACACTAATTGGTTATCAGGTTATCACATCTCTCGGCAACTGACATCTCAGATGTGGTTTAGTGCAAGGGAGTCTCATAAACTGCTTCTTGCTGGATTTAAAGAGCGTGTAATATCCTCTAAGTGTCATGAGTCCAGAGCGCAGTGCATGGCCCCACGGGGGACATTCTATTTGTGATATTCGTGGCCGTAATGTTATCCTCTGAATAGGAGCCCCACTATATTTCTCTCAATTGGTTTAAACATGTTTCTGTAGTAAAAAAAGCAGGATCTTGCTGGCTTCTTTTTGCAAGACGGTTTGTTCTAGTTCACCCCCTCTTGGATCTTGCTGAAGGGCAGAAATGACCCATATATAATGACGTGATTGGGGATTTTGTGTGTGATTGATTCAGAGATGTCATCTATTATGTAATTTGAGATGTCACCTGTCTCTGATTTCACTAATGATGTAATTTCAGATGTCATCAGTAATGTCATGAGCAGAGCCGAACTGGGAACCCAAAGCACCACTGGCAAATTGTATCAGACCAGCCCCTGTTGGGTGCATAACAAGAAAGCCTGACCACTACAAAGAGGCTTGGGGTTGTTCCCCCCACCAGAAAAGGTGGGAACAAAAATGGCAAAACAGTGCATTCTGCAACACATTTTACATTATATATTAAATTGTATTTGTTTTTCAAGCATAGTGAAAGAAGACCACATGGTGCAGCAGGATACGACAATCTTTATTGGGGCTGTTCAACGATTCCTTCACCATTACAATTTAACATCTCTCATCTCTCCATTGCCCCTCTCTCACATGTATTTAATTTGTGTTATAAATCCTGTCTTACCAGCGTAGGGTGTCGGAGCACTTCACATAAAACAATTATACAGAGACAATGAATCATTAGTGTGTAAATCAGTGTATAGAAAATGTTACATAAGACAAAGGGGACTACAAGGTGTAGGATTCACATGTCATCCATACTGGTAGACATTTTTTAGAGTTCTTGTTCTGGAGAAGCATAAACTCAGGATTCAGAACGTAACGCAGTGGTTATAGTTGACTTTACTAATAGCAGTTTATTTCTACCCAAACAAACCCTTTTTAGCAAAATTAAGATAATCAAAAACTGGGAAAAAAACATAACTTTCTAATCTGCACCTTGCAGTTTGCATTCATCTCTTTGATGGCAGTTCACAGCTCACTGTGCTAGTTAATGACTTAACTTATGAAGTACAGAGTAACAAAAATATCTCTGTGACAAAATCAGTATCCCACTGAGCTATGCACATAAAATACTGTTCTGAATCTGCACAGTGCACGTTCTTTGCAGCAGGCATATTAATCCTCTGTGCTACCTCAGATGAGTTAAAACTGCCACTAGACAAAACTCTGATCTCTCTCCAGCAGGTATATTAATCAGCAGAATTATCTTGGCACCTTTATTATTGCCTGTAAACTGCTGTACTGCTACAAAACCAGCCCTGAGTAACAAAAATGCCCCCGTTTCCCAGACTTGTGCCCTCGGGTAACTATAACTCACACCCTCACCATGCACAGCTTTTTCTTCAAAACCTTTAGTGCTAATGTTTCATTTATAGTTTTAAGGACATTATAGAAGTTGTCTTGACTGTTGTAATATCTGGGGTAATTAGCAATACATGGTGAGGGCAGGAGTTATAGTTACCTTAGGGCGTGAGTTACAGCTACTTGAAAGAACTCTAACTATAACTGCTGAATTTCTATGGTTTTGTACAAGTAAATTCAGAACCTAACTATAATGTCCCTGTAAACTTTGTTTTTCCATTGAATTTCTAAGGTTTTTAAAAAATCTATTTCTTAACTATAACACCCCTGTAGCCTTTGGCTTTTTTTTCAGTGAATTTCTATGTTTTTTTAACGTAAAGTAATTTTCATTACTATACGTGAATCCAACCATCACCGTGCACTGCATTTGGCCATGTGCGGCGCAGTTTGCTGCAGAGCCTGCGGGCAACTCCTATAACCACCCAACACTGCTCAGCGGTTGTTAACCACAGAGCCTGACCTGCTGCCAGTCTCTGCAGCCAACCCCTATACCAACCAAATGCTGCAAGGCCCCCCATCAACAGGCCGATTCAGCCCCAAGGACCCTATCCCCCATGTCCAGGCCCAAACATTTATTTTTTATGGGTGTCGATCTTGGTCCCCGGTACTTCATTCCCCAGGGCACTGCCTAATTATTACTTTTTTTAGGGGGGCACGAGGCCCTCTCCCCAGGGCCAATCTTGGCCCCGGGGGACCCCATTCCCCAGGGCTCAGTCTGAAAAAAAAATATTTTTAGAAGGAGGTCGCGTGGCCCCCTCACCAGGGCTATTCTTGGCTCCAGGGACCCCATCCCCTAGGGCTCAGCCTGAACATTGTTTTTTTAAGAGGAGGTCACGTGGTCCCCCCTCCCCAGGCCAATCTTGGCCCCGGGGATCCAATCCCCCAGGGCCCAGCCTAATTTTTTTTTTTTTTTTTTATTTATTTTTTTAGAGGAGTGGGCATATGGCCCCCTCCCAAAGCTGATCTTGACCCCAGGAACCCCATAGTCCAGGACCTGGCTTAAATATTTAATTATTTAATGATTTATTTTTGAGAGGGGGGCCGCTTGGCCACCCTCACCACTGCTGATCTTGGCCCGAGGGACCCCCATTCCCGGGGCCCACCCATATGGCCTGTTGGGGCCCGTGGGAATAGCCTGAAGTCTCTCATGGTCCCAGCTGGCTCTGCACCTCCTGTGGGAGCCAGCATTGCTGTCACAGAGAGGGAGCTGCTGAAGTAACTCCCGCTCTGTGAAAATAGTTTCCTCTGTGTGCCAGCCTGCTTCTCCGTGGGCAGGCAGTCAGAGGAAACTTCTGCTCCAATGAAGAGAGAGCTGTTTGACAGCTCTCCCTTCTTTGGAGCAGAGTGTTTGATGTGGCTTGGTGGCAGCTGTCAAAGCTGTTGCCAAGCCACAGCAAACAGATGTGTCCCGGGGGTCAGCATCCTGGGACATAGTAGGGGCTGGTCTTGGGAGGTGGCAGTCCCCAGGGACATCAGTGGATCCTGGAGGGGGGGCAGGCAGCCCCCTCCCATGAAAATAGCCCCAGGGAGGTGGTGGTCCCGGGGCTGCAGTGGGTCCGAAACAGAATCTCTTTCTATTTTTTTGTGTTTGCCCTGGGAAGGTGGAGGTCCCTCGGCCTGTTAGGGGGGCCACTGGGCCCCCAACACAGAACTAAATTGAAGCCCCAGGGAGGTGGTGGTCCCCTGGGCTGCTGGGGTGTGGCCTTGCATACATTTAGATTCAAGCCCAGAGGAGGTGGTGCCCCCAGGGGCTGCGGGTTTGCCCCCAGCTGCATTAATTTCGTTTTTAGCCCAGGGGAGGTGGTGCTCCCTGGGACTCAGGGGAGGGCAGGTGGCCCCCTCATTATATAAACAATGCCCCTGGGACTTGGCCCACCTAGGGGCTCCAGAATTATAAAGCGCAGGAGCCCATGCTTCGTTTTTTTTTTAAACAAATATCACTGGATCCACAGATCTGATGCGACTCTGGGTAAAAATTTATAAAAAATGCTTTGTGGCCCAGGGGTTCCCTTTGAGATCCCAGCACCAGAGCTAAGGGGTCAGGGTGTCCGTACCCTGGCCCCTTTTTTTCATATTCGTTTTTTGTGGGACTGGGCTGAAACCGAGTCCCAACATGGCTGCCAATACTTCCTTGTTGAAGTGCTGGCAGCCAATCAGATCTCAGCATGAGATCAGGAGGGGTTGCGAATCCTTCATGTCCCTAGATACACAAACTTGGATTTCCTTTGATTTCTCAAAAACTACTAAATGGATTTACACCAAATAAGAAAAAGGACCCTTTCTGGATCAATGGCTACTTCTCTGCCAAATTTGGTGTAATTCCGTTCAGTGGTTTTGGCGCTTTCGCAGTTTAAAACCCCTATGGAAAAATGAATGGGGAAAATGTGTTTTGGAACCCCCCCTTTTTCTCTGTCCCCACTTGACGGATCACCCCAAAACTTTCCAGACAGCAACTGAAGTGAGGGTCATATTTTGTGGGGAAATTTCGGGAAGATTCTCCAAACGACACCAAAGTTATTAGCAAAACAAAAAGCACTCTTGCTATAGAAACCAGGTCCTAACTCTAACTACTGCCACTAGGTAGTATATATATTTTCAGTGAAAACAAACAAAGGATAAGGCTCAGTTATAGATAGGAAAACTTATTTTCCCTATATAAACCATGTGTAAACTACACAAAACTTAAAAATTCTAAATTTATAGTTATAACTTTCATTTAAAACTTATCCACCAGCTTCAAATTATTTATTGTAAGTAGTGGACCTCATTACACACTCTTTTCAGCTCGCTAACCAGCTTGCTAACCAGACAACACTAACTATAACTTGTCACTCTACCATGCACTGTGTTGTGACAAATAAGGTAATTTGGGAAGTTATGTTATGTTATGTTATGTTACATGGATTTATATAGCGCATAACTACCAAAAGGCCTCGTAGCGCTTATGCCTAAAACAGTAACATCACAGAATGGTATATTAGAAATTAGGTATATTAAAAATTAGGCCTTGAATAGTCAGGTCTTCAAACCCTTCCGAAAAGACAATTCGTGATTCATTGCTCGAATACTGAAAGGCAAGGAATTCCAAAGCGTCACTCCCTGGTATGCCAGGGTTCTTCCACCCCTTCTGGCTTTCTTCACTTTAGGGATCACTGCTAAAAATGCTGAGGAAGATCTAAGTAACCTATTAAGTGAGTAGAAAAAAGCTAAAGACCTAAGCATCTGTACCATGATTATGCAGAGCTCTATGTACGTTACATAATCTCTTAAATTGTATTCTCTTTGCTACCGGAAGCCAGTGTAGCGAGATGATTCCAGTTTTTATAGATTCTTGCTTGGGGACATTCAGCAAAAGACGTGCAGAGGCATTATAGGTTATAAGTGTTATTACGAATGAGTGATGTACTATGCAAGGGCATAAACAGGGAATGGAAAAGGCATGTGTCATAGCTAATGTAGTGTGGAGAGTGAGGTGACGAGACTGTGTTCGGAGGTATGCAATATAGTAATTTGAAGGTGGGACGTAAATTATAAATTGAAGTTATAATTATAACGTTACAGTTTTTAATTTTGTATATACTAAGTTGGGTTTGTATAGAAAGAATACATAATGCAGTAGCGGCTCACAGTACGCAGAAGGGGCAGGGCGGTGTGCGAGGGGGAATACAAATTAAATTAAAAAATAAACACTTATCTTGCTCGCCACCGCCACACCGCTCCATTCACTTCTCCTCGGCAGGCAGAGGCTCCCAGCCTGCCATGCAGCCAATCCAGAGGGCCGGCCAAACATACATGCGCAGTGAGGAGGAGTGCTGTGCATTCCCCCTCAGTGCATGTCATAGCCTGTGGCCCCACCCCTTTAAAAAAAACGATAATAAACAGTTTATTAATGTTTTTTGGTAAAAGGTGTACAGCTGCCACTGCTGGCATGGGGGCGACACTCCTCCGACCTAATGGAGGAGCCGCCCCTGACATATTGTATTTCTAACTATAAATTATCCTTAACCTTTAGTTAGATCAGATTTTCCAGAGGAACAGCATTTTTTGCCTTGCTGAGAACTTTGGCGCTGCTTGACAAATCTTCACAAAACTGTCCAAAAAACGTTCAACCACATCAGCTCCTTCTTGGAACGTTTTGTGCAGACCTAGCAAGTAGGAGGCCAAGAAAAAGGGGCGACCCAAAACATTGATTCCCTATGTTAATTCCCATAGGAAATCTTGCTCTCTGATACAGAAATTATGGCTGAACAGAATTACACCAAATTTGGCAAGAAGTTGGAACTTTTCTCCAAAAGCATTATTTTTGTGCTGTGGTGTTTTAAGATATTAGCATCTAAAGGGGAGTTTGGGTCGGACATGAAGGGGTTAAAATTGTAGCTGTGTCTTGACTGTTGGTGTCTAGGCTTGCTCTGATTGAGCACTTTAAAGGGGATTACTCAGTCCTGATGGACTGCACAATATGTTGGCTGAACAACATGTTGCGGCAGCCATTATAGGACTCAGGGACATGCAACCTGCTTACTATAAATGAGTGAACAAAATATAAGGAGGCAGGCTAAACACATCCTGACCTCAAGGGACCCCCATAGATAACATGTTGTGGCACCAATTACAGGATTTGGTTTTAAGGTCACCATTGGAATGCATTGTTATAGTCAATGGAGAGTTTTTGAGGGTCACAAAAGGAGCACATACAAAGGGTGGTAACATATTATAGTCACAATATATTCATTTTTGGAATTGTGGTGTGTTCTAAGATGATACTACCCATTGAAAAATGCTGATCCTCTGCTGGGATTTGAAGAAATACATTTGAGAGAAAACTGTTTTCTATCATGATCTTCTCATAGAGGTTATGGAAGGTGCCCCAGAAGCTAAACTGAGAGCACATGTTCTGTTAATTCACACTATGTTCCTCTGCAATTTGAGGATACAGTCTGACATTCTGAGTAAAGCATGCACTTCTAGGAGAAGTAGCAGCCTGTCAGTTGATTCTCCAAGGTTCTACTGCAGCCTCCTCTAGATTATTAATGATAACTAGAGTGGCAATTTTCTGTATTCAAGATAAAACCATGGCACACTTAAAGTCATCTTGATGGATTAAAAGCCGTAAAAGTCAAATCATTTCTTTAGAAATTAATAAAATGAGGGGGTTCATTTTGTAGTAGAACTAATGATTACTGCTGTAGAAAGCTAAAATGAGGACACATTTTCTGAGTTCTCAAATGTATTTCTCATCCATTTCAGTAAAAAAGAAATGCTCACATGCAGAATAAAACATATAGTTTCAGCATCAGCAGCAGTGTGACAGTTATTTCCACAGTGTGCTACTGCAGTTTCCCACAGTGCTCTAATAAACGACGAGAGTGCTTACATGTGTGTTTATGACAAAAATGTTGCACACCGGAATCAAGCTTCAAGAATCAAAGCTGTAAAACCTAAAGCATTTCCATTAAAAATTAACAAAATGAGGGAGTTGTTTTTGTCATAGAAATTATGGTTAGTACCTTAGAAAGCTAAAGCAAGGACCAGGATATTCAGGGATAGTGTCAGAACAACAGACTGTGAAGGGGAGGAAGGTGGGTGAAGACAGACGCACCCAGACAATGGAGGGAGGGGAGGAGCATGGGCAGCAAGCTGGCCACAGAGTGCAGGATGGCATGAGCATGAGAAGCAAGCTGACTACAAAGAGTAGGATGGAGAGGGCAGGGACATGCACATGGAAGACAGAGGGCAGGGGAGGGGGGAAGGGGCATGGGTAGCAAGATGACCACAGATGACAGGACAACATGGAAAGTATAATAGACCACTGAGGGCAGGGGTAAGGAACAGGGGGACACAGAAGGAGAATGGAGGGCATGAGAATGGGGGCAAAGGCAGCAAGCTGACCATGGATGAGAGGCCAACATTGGCATGGCAGTAAGCTGACCACGCAAACAGTTGGGAGGTCATGGGGCACGATGATGGAGAATGGAGGGCCAAGAGAGTGAGGAAGGGGTGGCAGCTGAAATGGACCATGGACAGCAGGATAGAGAAGATAGGGCACCTACATGGAGAATGAATGACAGGGGTAAAGGTATGAGACAGATGCAGCAAACTGGCCACAGAGGGTAGGCACAATGACCATGGAGGGCAGGAGGGAGGGCCGGGCCATGCACACAGAACATAGAGCAGGCAGGGGCAGCAAGCTGACCATGAAGAACAAGTCACCAGGATCAGCGAGCCGGCCTCAGAGGGCAGGAAGCAGGTGCAGGGACTGCAAACCAACTACTCAAGGCAGGCTAGCGCAGGCAGAGGCAGGAAGCTGGCCATAGAGGGCAGGAGGGAGGTAGCAGGGGTATGCAGATGGAAAAGGCAAAGCAAGCAAGGGGGGGCTGGGCAGCAAGCTGGCCACTAAGGCCAGGTTGCTGTGGGTTGGCCACCCATGGGGCTGGTGGGCCTGGGACAACACCTCACTGTGCACAGTCACATGCCTTGCAGAGTTGGAGTGTTGGATGATTATGATTAACATTAATAAAGCCAAAAAACACTGAAACTCACCAGTCGTAGCTCAGTGAAATAACTATAACTTACACCATGCCATGCACTGCTTATGCCCTCATGTATTAAATAATCACATTTGCGAAAAAGCTAGCTCTTGATCCAGAAAGTATGCATTTTGTTATTTGGTTCAATCTATTCAATAGTTTTTGAGAAATTAAGGTTCAAACTTTTTTGACATATTGACAGTTGGGTAGAACCAAAATAAAAAATCTGAGGGATCTGATTGGTTGCAAGTGCTTTTTCTCCTGTTGGTCGGCTCACTCCTGTGGGTCCCACAGAAGCTACCAAATTGATTGGCTGACCGCAACAATAAAAATTATGTGGTGGCCACCATTACAGAACACGGGGACTCCGTCCCCATATCCTGAAAATGGAAAAAAATAAGATATATGGGGACAGAGTAGGGCAACCCTGATCGCCTTGCCCTTATGCAGGGGTGGTCCCTGACGGACATCCCAAGGGTCAAAAATGGAAGGAGTCCTGTGAGAGCCCTGCAAAGGGGGGCATATTTTAGAAAATGGAGGGTTTAGCATCTGTTGCTGAAGGCTCTGTACAGTGGGTGCGTGGGTGGCCACTCGCAGAGGGTTAGGTGCCGGGCCTGGTCCACACCTCCCCTATTATTGTTTCTGACTGAAATCATAAACAGTTACCACTGATCATGAGTGTCAGTCGGTTGAGCGCAGGGCCTGGTAATAGTGTAAAACATATAATGTACCATAACTCATGGCCTCATCATGTTTTGCTTCCTGTACACTGCCTTTTTCATTTACATGCCATCAGGCAGTGGGTGTTCTGAGTATATCAGACTCATGCGCTCTTGTGTGCATTGTGCATTCTATACCATAACTGCCAAATTTCAGGGCTTTTTTGGTTTTGTGTTCATTGAACTGTAACTGACATTTATCTGTTTAACAGTTTTTTTAGATAATTGTATGGGTTTTCTATAATGTACTGCACTTACCTGCCACTTACCTGTCATGTACCCATTATGCTCTGTACATGGTCTTTAGTGAGGCCCTGTGCCTAACCTGCTTCAGCTTTGTGCAGTCAGGGTTGGTCACATAATCTGCAAGGCCTTGCACTGGGCTTAAAATGCTATCTTCCAAATTTCATGCAGATTCATCAACAGTGCTAAAGTTATTAATAAAGAAACTTTTATAGCTCCCCTGTTATCTTTGCCCCAAATGGATATGTTCAAGACTTGATGCAACCAACAGAAAGGTAGCTCAGATAAATGCCTGCTGAACATTGTGTGAAACAGGGCCAAATTCATTAGCAAATGAACACTTCATTGACACCCCAACTTTCGAAACTCACTTCCCCTACAGAACTGCATGAAATTGAGAAAAACAAAATTGGGCTAAACATCCTAGATCTCTGCCACATTTCATGTCGGTTCCATCAAGCAGTGCCAAATTTATTATTAAATCAAAAATGTTTCGAGACACTGTATTTCCTCTCAACTCATTCAATGTGCATGAATCCTGAAATACCTGCTTTGAGTATCACTTTGTATTTGCCGGTCACATTTGATGCATATTCATCAAACAGTGCTAAAGTTAAAAGCAAATTAAAAATGATAATGCTCCCTCTTTAAATTTGCCCCCACTTGACAGATTGTCACAAAAAATGAACATACCAATAGCAAACCGATTCTTCTAAGTAACTGCCATGTTTTGTGTAGATCTGTCACACAGTGTCAAAGTTATTAGCAAATAAGCACTTTTTGCCTCCCACCCTTTTTAACTTCCATCGATAGATCTGGACATACTTAAAAAAACAAGAGATGTCGTAAGAGCTTTGTGTTGCAACCCTTGGAAAACCTGATACTGAATAACAAGGTCACTCACACCACCTCCCCTCATGAGTTAGCTCACATATTGGGTCTTATTTCCAGAACTATGAAGGAAAACCACTGGCTGAGTGAGTCAGTGAGTGAGTGCATCAGTGTCTCACTGGCTCTGTAAGTGTGCATCAGTGTTTGATCGGGTCTGTGAGTGGGTGTATGAGGGTCTCAGTGGGTCTGTGAGTGGGTGCATGAGGGTCTCAGTGGGTCTGTGAGTGGGTGCATGAGGGTTTGAGTGGATTTGTGAGTGGGTGTGTGAGGGTCTCAGTGGGTCTGTGAGTGGGTGCATCAGTGTCTGAGTGGGTCTATGAGTGGATGTTTTAGTGTCTGTGTGGGTGTGTGAGGGTTTGATTTGGTCTGTGAGTGGGTGCAACAGTGCCTGAGTGGGTCTGTCAGTGGATGTGTCACTATCTGAGTGGGTCAGAGAGTGAGTCTATCAGTGTCTCACTGGGTCTGTGAGTGTGTGCATCAGTGTGTGAGCAGGTCTGTGAGTGGTAGCATAAGGGACTCAGTGGGTCTGTGAATGGGTGCATGATGGTCTGACTGGATTTGTGAGTGGGTGCGTGAGGGTCTCAGTGGGTCTGCGAGTGGGCGCATCAGTGTCTGAGTGGGTCTATGAGTGGATATTTCAGTGTCTGTGTGAGTCTGTGAATGGGCGCGTGAGGGTCTGATTTGGTCTGTGAGTGGGTGCAACAGTGTCTGAGTGGGTCTGTGAGTGGGTGCATCAGTGGTTGAGTGGGTCTACAAGTGGTTGTATCAATATCTGTGTGGGTCTGTGAGTGGGTGCATGAGGGTCTGAGTGGGTCAGTGAGTGGGTGCGTCAGTGTCTGAGTGGGTCTGGCAGTGGATGTGTCACTGTCTGAGTGGGTCAGTGAGGGGGTGCATCAGTGTCTGAGTGGGCCTGTGAGTGGGAGCATGAGTGTGTGAGTGGGTCTGTGACTGGGTGTGTGAGAGTCAGAGTGGGTCTGTGAGTTGGTGTGTAAGGGTCTGACTGGGTTGGTAGGTGGGTGCATCAGTGTCTGAGCGGGTCTGTGGGTGGGAGCATGAGTGCTTGAGTGGGTCTGTGACTGGGGGTGTGAGAGTCAGAGTGGGACTGTGAGTGGGTGTCTAAGGGCTTGACTGGGTCGTGAGTGGGTGCATCAGTGTCTGAGTGGGTCTGTGAGTAGGTGCATGAGGCTCTGAGTGGTCTGTGAGTGGGTGCATGAGTGTCTCAGTGGGTCCATATGTGGGTGCATCATTGTCTCACTGGGTCTGTGAGTGGGTGCTTGAGGGTCTGAGTGGGTCTATAATTGGGTGCATTAGTGTCTGAGTGGGTCTATAATTGGGTGCATTAGTGTCTGAGTGTGTGTGTGTGAGTGGGCACATGAGTCTCTGAGTGCATGTATAAGTGAAATAATCAGTGTATGAATGAGTCCGTGGGCTTCGTCCCAATTTGTTCATAATCGCGAATATTTTGTGAATAATTCACAAAACTTCACACATTTTTGTGAATATCGCCCATGGCAATACCAAATTAGTTTAAACACATAATTTGCCCCTAAAACACACCTATATCACAACTTTGGGGTCAGGGTACCTCCACCTTGACCCCTTATGCCACTTTCAATTAAGATTTTCACCCCTGGGTATCCTGTCCCATGAAATAAAATGGCGGACGCAACTTTCTAGTCAAGTTGCGATCTGCCAATTACATCGCTTCTTTTCGCACAGTTGTGAAACTTTGAAAATATTCTCGAATTATTCACGAGCCCAGAAGTACAAATGTGTTTTCCCTTCAATACCTCCTAAAGTACTAGACAGTTTTTCACCAAATAAGTGAAAGTGTAATCTGCGTACCAAAAACTAGCTTTCTGCCAAATTTGTTGTCATTCCGTCTAGCAGTTCGAGCTGTAGTCGTGCCTCAAGATCCAATGGGAATTAACATGGGAAACACGCCTTTTTTTACCCTCCCCCTTTTTCTCAGCACCCAATTAATGAATCACCCCAAAACTTTCCATGCACAACAAGAATCACTAGGGCACTTTTTTGGGGGAGATTGTATGAAGATTCATCAAACGGTGCCAAAGAAATAGGCATGTCAAAAAATGCTTTCTCTATGGAAACTAGGTCCTAACTATAACTACATACTGGTGACTGCCAGTAGATAATATATATATATATATATATATATATATATATATATAGTAGCTATAACTCATGCCCTAAGATAACTATAACTTGTGCCTCCACCATGCACGTCCCTGTAACCTTTGGTTTTTTAAGTGAATTTATATGTTTTGTTAAATTCTATTTCCTAACTATAACATCCTGTAGCCTTTGTTTTTTTCAGTGAATTTCTATGTTTTTTTTTTTACGTTAAGTAATTTTCATTACTATACGTTAATCAAACCACCACAGTGCATGCCCTTCAGCTGTACACAACAGCCGCTGGCCACAGCTAGGCCAATCCCTATATCCACTCACCTCACCTCACCTCTGCGCTGCGCATGGTCTTTGGCCACGCACAGAAATAGTTGGCTGCACGTCCACATGCCCCGCTTCCCCCAGCGGATTTTGACCCTGAGAATCACTTCCCCCCGGGCCTGGCCTAATCATTTTTTTTGAGGGGGAAGAGCTGTGTCACCCCCCTCCTCAGGGTCAATCTCGGCCCTGGGGACTCCTTCTCCTGGTGCCAGGCCTCATTATTTATTTTTTATTGGGGCCCCCCTCCTCAGGGCCAATCTCAACCCGGGGACCCCATCACACTGGGCCCAGCCTTATAAAATGTATTTTGGGGGGAGAGGGGCATCGCTGCTCCCCAGCCCCAGACTGATCTTGGCCCCGGGGAATCCAACCCGCAGGTAGCAGCCTAAATATTATTTTGGGGGCGGGCCACGTGGCTCTCCTTCCCAGAGCCAAAATCAGCCCCGGGGACCCCGGGGGCTCAGCCATGTGATCAATTCCTCTACATAGTGGTGTAAACTTACTCTACCTTGCTGACCCTCTATGTATAGATATACTATCATCCATTCTTTCTCAGTGACTCGGTGAGTTGTCAGTAGGGAGAACACCAAACAGATTTCTGCACTTTACTCATCTCGATGTATTGCCAACTCCTCACTCATATTAAGGCCTCCTGGCTCCATGGTCCCGAAATTGATGATATACTTGGATTCCAATCTATGCAGTCTCATACATTGGAGCCCTTCCCTTTGATGTTTATGAACCTTGTCAGGGCCATAATACCTCCTGTTTCCAGTCACCCTCGTGTGTCCAATTCCCCCCCCCATGTTCCACCTGAAAATGACAGGCCACTGGTTATTTAGGATCCCTGTTTTTAATGGCCTTATGTGTTTGAAGATACGATTATTTTTTTTATTTGGAGGGTCGTGCTGCTAATATACCTCTAGTTGCAAGAGCATTCAACACAATATACGAAATGGTTTGCCCTTCAAGAAATGTATTTTCGGATCTCATAGGTTTTGCAAAACAGCAACAAACCACTAAAAGACTTCACAATCCACAAAATATAAAAAGAAACATATTGCTGTGTAGTTATTTTGTGTTAGTGTATCATTATGGTGTGCTGTTGTTTTTTGTTTTCTGTTGTTGTTCCGTGTCAGTGTTTTAGTGTGTTGTTGCTGCTGTGCTGTGTTATGTTTATTATTGTTACTATGCGGATGTGCTGTTGCATATTGTGGTTGTTGTCCCAGGGCATCTTCTGTTGTATGTTGAGCTGCTGTGTTGTGAAGCATTTTTGTATCTCTGTTGTGTTACTGTAGTGCAGAGTTAATGTCTTTAATTTACTGCGCTAATTTCACTTAGGCTGGCAGCCAATCACCACAGCGCTGGCATACCTTTCAGGGTCACTGCTGAACTTCATAGATTTATATTAATTCATTCATGTATTCAATAATTTGTGTAATGTCATGGTACTATTCTTGTATTGTTTGTCTTTTTGCTGTACCTCAACTGCAATACGTGTGAACATGTATAAATATTCGTATCTTAAATTACGATTGACGCAAACCTCCCCGCGTAGAGCAGTGGAAAGGTGTTTGCACCAAGCACTGCGCTATTTACCACCAAAGTAATCCAGTAATGATGACCGAAAATGGTTTGTGATCTGGCCCTGCCGGTCAAAAGTTACAGACAGGAGAGGTCGGTAGCCAAAGAATAGTGTCTCATTTACCTTTGCTTTGGCATTCCTCATTTGTGTGAAATTTAGCAGAAACTTTCAAATAATTGAATATTTCACGTGTTGGTTAAAAAAGGTTGCAACATGGATATATAATCCTTATTGAAGAGGATGGCCCTGTAAGTGGGTATACATTCGGTGTTTCTCCCAATAGCAATGGGCCAAATTGCGTATACAGAACGACATGTAAAATTAAAAGATGCCTCATCAAAGTAACGGAAAAAAGAATCATTATCAAACTTTTTCAAAGAAACTCAATATGACATAACTGGGGCACACAAAAACGGGTTGTCTGTCTTCTCTGCACCATCTGTAAAATCTTTTCCTGCGAGATTTTGTTTGGAAAAATCTAAATTAAAGAGAAATAAGCAAGGGAAACATATTTTGATGTGGGCAATGGCTAATCCCACCACAACAAATCAATGTAAAATCTAAATATTTTCTAGGTTCAGATGGCAGCATCTCTCTGTGAAGAGATGATGTTCCCTTTGCAGAGACAAGTGCATTATGCATAACACGCCCCACACCGACCGTGTGTTACTGTCAGAAACTAAATATTAGTCATGCCCCTCTTCACTCTATGTATTAAGCTGGTTTTCAAGCTGCTCCCTCAAGTGCAATGTAAGTAAATAAAAATAAACTGCTTCCTTGGTTGTCAAAAACATGTCATATTACGCACTGGGGAAAAAATACTGTTAAAGTCAAATATGCTGTTTAGGGGTGCTAATCATAGACGTCAGTAAGAGTAATCAACAGTAGCAGCTGCTACCACTGGCTTGCCCTTTCCCTTGGCACCTCTCTCAGCAGTCATAAAGGAAGCGACAAAAAGTGAACAGACCTGTTAAAGTCAGCAGCGGCTCCTCCTCTAAGGCAGAGGAGCGTCGCCCCACTGCTATAAGCAGTCCAAAATAAGAAAGATAAAATGATAATAACTCAGTTTTATTAACAAATTATCTTTCAGTGCCCGAGCCAGGTTAGGGTGGGGCAGGGCTGTGTCACAGGGAGGAGGGCGTATGTGCACCATAAGTGCACATGACGATTTAGCCAGCTGTGTTGGGCCGGCCAAACAGATATGCGCACTTGGCATTTCTCCACTCGGCTGTATTGCACAGCCAGGTGGAGAATGTGCGCAGGCTCCCACTCCATGTCTGAGCGCTGAACCAGGCCACTCAGACCAATCACAACGCTTCTGTCATGCTGGGGCCAAGAGCGTGTGTGCTGCTGGGAGTCAGTAAGAGGGCAAAGAAGAGATGGAACCCGTTTCCTGACGGAACAGGTAAGTGTTTTAGTTTTTTTTTCATCCCCCCGCCCTGCCGCCCCCTTTCTTTAGCAGCAGTCACTGGTTAGAGTTGTGTTTATTTTATGTAGTTTACACCAATTTCCTTTACCTTAGAGCCTTAGTAACAAATAAAAGGCTGCTCAGAGGACAAGAGGTCAATCCTGTGAGGTCACTAGGTGTCAACAGTTGCATAACGTCGCTTCTGTTACCCTTGGAATTGTAAAACACCCTTCATTGACCTTTCAGAGAGGACCTTTGGAAGCTGCCTAGAAGGTGCAGTTGCACTTTCCCTATAGGCACCACTAGGTCCCTGGATGCAGCTATATTGCCTGATACTGCTACTTGCCTATATCAGTTCTCTTTGTCACATTAACATCTCACTCTCTATGCAGCAATTCCACTGGCTCTCCATTATGTCACATTTAGTTTAACACTTTTAAGTTCCCAAAGCTGCTCTTACTTTGAGAATTGTCTCCTCTTTACACTTCCAACGTCTTCTGCCCATTCCTATATTTAATTTTCCCCATAAACACTTTCAAAATAGAACCAACCTACTTTGGGGAAGATACACTCAAAGGTGAGTACTGGCTGTGAAGTTCTTGTTGTAGGATTGCCTCTGTATTGTGTTTGAAAAGTTACCTGTGATAAAGCATTGGGTCAATACTCTCCCAGACTCATTTATCAGACACTCTACTGACAAATGCAACATGGTCAACCTGTTCTTCAGCAAAAGCATGTTAAACTGAACAACACATACACTGCACCAAGCCTACAGCCATCCTCGCACCATTCCCATCATATAACATCCCTCAATGGTCATGTTCCCAGTGCCTCTCAATCACAGTACTCACTGACATTCTATACTTCTTCAAAGCCACAACCTTCGAAGATGATGTCCTACCATCGCCCTTATTAAAAGCCCTCTTTAGAGAAGTTATTTTGCCACTACTCGACATCAGCACCTCTTTTTAAAGAAATACCTTTTTACATGGTCACCCCTAAAGCTTTGGACTGATGCTGCTGGTTTTTTTTTTACTCTGAGTGTGCACTGACGCTTGCTAACCAGACCTCTGTGCTAGTGCTCTGACCCTCAAAAGTATATGTTTGATTGGATTATACCCAACTGGTATAACTTTACCTACTTGTAAGTCCCTAGTATATGGTACCAGGGGTACTCCAGCCCTGTAAGTTAAAGTAGCTGGAGCACATATTGTGCCACCTTGTGTATATATGACAATGTGAACACATGTCTCCCAGGATGCCACTCCAGCATGGAAGAGCAGTTTTAAAACTGCCAACTCACTATTACCATTTAAACTAATGGTAAAGCCCAAGCCTTTTTTTAATATACATGTCCCCCTACAGCAGGCCTATCGAGTCCTAAGGCAGGGTGCTGCATATTACCAAGTAGGACATGTATTTCTATGTGTCCTAACAGCACAAATCACAAATTGTCATTTTTACGAGGGAAAGGCTAGTAGCCCCATTGGATGGTACAGGATAACTTGCTGTCAACTCAGTTGTGCTAACTTCTGAATTGCACTACTAAAGTTGGTACTTCAAGGTATCAAAGTAATCATTACACTAAACTTGGCTCAATGCCCAAGTCAAATTAATGTAACTTTTTAAGAAATGTAACTTTTAGAAAGTTGCCATTCTGTTGCCCAAGTTTTTCAGTGGGCATTTACAGATGCTAGCCTTCTGTCCTCCTTATGAGAGGTGTGAACGACTTCCTGAAGAAGAAACAATAGAGACCTGCTGTTGGAAGAGGTGTTACATCTCTCTGGCAAGATGTCACACAGGAAGTGATCCAAAAAGGTGCGCTTCAAAGGGGAAATCGCTTTTGAAGGGTAAATTGTGGACACACACAAGAGGGGCAGCTCATTTTTTGAGGTGGACTGATTGGCATCAGGTACAGAGAGAGGACACCAGTTGCCAAACTGATTTTCCCATGGGCGTCTAGCCCTCTGGTTGCCACATCTACAGGTTGGCCTACCAAGCTCCACATACCGAGAGAGGGGCTCTGCCATTTTGAGAGTGGGCAGAATGATGCACTTTGGGATAGCTGGATAACACGCATGGCATGAAGCCATCATCAGGCAGGCAGGATCCTAGCAGCGTATTGGCTAATAACCGCTACATCCACCAAAGGCACTTTCTGGACATAAATGTGGCAACCAGACCTCAGATCACATTTAGACTGGAGAGAGGACCAAAAAAGTACTGCCCTGCTGTTCTGTGGCCCTGCAAGGGAGGCTGCACCAACTGCTAGACTGCACTTGTTGAGCCTTGGGCTAGTAAAGAGAGGACTGTGTCTGTAGCACTTGGCTCATGGAAATGTCACTCCCGAGCTCCACAAAGAAGAGGTGAACTCCAAGAGTCAGACGTCTGACCTCCTGTTATGTCACTGGAGCCACAAAAGTGGAGGAATCCCATCTTGGCTAGTCAGTAGCTGCAATTGTCTGATCACCACTAACCAGTGATGAGGAACTGAGGAGACTAAGCCCCAGTGCTCAATATTTGCACCCGACTCTGCTGGACCTGGGAGAGTCAACAGAGTGCAGTTTGATCAGCCAAAACAGACACTAGCCTTTACAAAAGGGAACCATTGATTTCTCTGTGACCGGAAACCAGTAGGCTAGTGGCAACTGGATTTTTGCTGGACCAAAGAGGACTTTGAGGGACATCAACTCTTGTGGCCAAAGTCTCCCTACCTGGACTGTGGACTGAGGAGTTGCCACATGAAGACCCCTGCCTACTTCACAGCATCATCAGCACCTTACAGCATCTTCAGCATCCTTAATCCTTTCCATCAAGAATCAGATTTATGGCTGTTTGCCCATGGAGCCTGAAAGTGGACTTGAGACTGCTTTCATGACAAGGTAACTGTCCTACAACTTCTTACTGACCCCCTTGACCTTCCCCCTGCTGGCGCTGGTCGGCCTCAGTGGGCCTGAGTAGTCTAATGCAACTCTTTGAAAGTTTTACAGTTTCCAAACTTTGCAGTTACCAATGCTGGTTAGAGTTTTATTGGTCGATTTTGTTTGTTTTGGTTTCTACAATTTCATAAAAATAAGATCTATTTTTTATAAATTGGTCTTGGATTTTTTTCATGTTGCTTGAGTTTCTTATTTCATTGTTGTGGTACTTCTAAATGTTGTACGCTTTTTCTTTTCATTAAGCCTGACTGCTCAAAGCCACAGACACCCATGGTTGAGCTAAGATTTAACAAATACGCCTAACTAGACCCAAGTTGGTATTATGAGTGTGTTACACAGTGAGGTTGCATAAACACACCATATAATACACCACATTCCTCACACTCCTTCAACCAAGGCATCTTCCCAGAAGCCTTCAAAACTGGCCTGGTACTCCTTTTCCTGAAAAAAGCCACCTTACACATTGATGACCTTGCCAACTAACATCCCATCACACACCTACCCTTGATTGGAAAGATCATCAAAAAACAGTCTACACTCAGCTCCAGGAACACACGACTACCAACCAGCTCCATCATGCCTACAGTCAGGTTTTAGATCACGCAGAAGCACTGAAACAGCCATTTGGAAACAGACTAGAATTATTTTTCCTTGTGATACTTCTGGACATTCCATCTACTGTCATCATACATATTCTCCTCCAGAGCCTGACATAATCTATTTGACTTGTCCCCAGTATCAGGCACCGACTGTCCTCCTGCTTATCTAAGCACCACCAGTTTTTACAGATGGGCACCTCAAGATCCCAGCCACCTGTGGAGCGCACCAGGGCTTCTTCCTGCCCTGTGGCACCTTCAGCCTCTAAATGGAGCCCCTCTGAACCCTTGTCATCCAAAAGCAACATAAAAATTCAACAATATGCCAACAACACACAAATGTACACGAACATCTCTTCAGCACTCAATATCTAGCAGCTCAAATACAGCCTCCAACTCATTGCAATCTGGATTATCAGCACCTGCCTGAAACTGAACCTACCAAGACTGAATTTCTCCTATTCCCCAACAAACAACAACCAATCGAGAGCTAGATCACAAACATGACCCTGGAATGCTTCAACACTGATTTATTAAGCCTCTCTTTCAAGGAACACACTATCAAAAACAATAAGACAGTATGGCACAAGTACTCCTTTTTTAAAAATGTAAACAGTTCTTCACTAAAAGCAACTTCAGAATTCACATTCAAGTCCTTCTACTTTCACATCTAGATGGAGTCAACATCATGATCCACGGACTCATTGATAAAACAATGGACGCCAGAAAATCATCCCCTATACAAAAGCATGCTAAATGAAAGGCCAAAATTAATTCACCTACATCACCAACACAGCGATGAAACTCCACTAACTTTCCCTGCATATCCTTATCTTTTTCAAGACCAGCTAAATCACTTATAACGTCATTAGGAATGGCAACCCAGTTTACCTGGAGAGCAAACTAAACTTGGGACCAATGCCATGAAATTAAGAAAATGCGCGCACAGCGCGCTGCAGCAGCCACTAGACTCTGCAAATGGCAGTCTCTGGACCAAGACTGTGTGGTGGAAACAGTAATGCACGGACTCTGGCATCAGGCGGGCCCTAGAGCGCGTGCGCAGCCATGGTGTTGACAACCATCACCCCATTCCATTGCACTTTTCAGTCAATTATTTGCACTGCAAAAAAACACCCTTGAACACAACTTGAGTGACACGGTTTTATGTGTTGAAAATATGCATTAATGGGAACAGTAACATCTAGTGCAAATGATCTGAACACTGTGATAGCATACAAGTCATGATTTATAGCTGTTTGCAGTAAACACATTAGGACACTTTTGTCATATCACCAACATGTTAAATGACAAGCCATAGGTGACAGTAAGTTGAGATGCAAGGGAAGTGAATGCCTTCATGATACAGTCATACAGAAAACATCAATAGTCAGAGAAAAGGTCAGTTCTACTGTCTCACCTGTGTATCATTGGAAGTATTGTCTTATAACTGATGTTCTGTTGTCCTCATCCTCATCCTCTGCCTCCTCATCCTCACTGTCCACAGGGTCCACTGCTGCCACAGGGTCATCTCCAGTCCCCTCCTCCTGCAGAAAAGGCACATGTAACCTGAGAGTCAGGTTGTGCAACATGCAGCATGCCACTACTATTTGGCAGATCTTCTCGGGTGAGTAGCACAGGGATCCACCTGTCAGATGCAGGCATCTGAACCTGGCCTTCAGGAAGTCGAAGGTCCTCTTGATTATTCTCCTGGTTCACCCATGTGCATCATTATAACGGTTCTCACCCCTTATCCCGGCATTCCTCACAGGGGTCAGGAGCCATGATAGGTTTGGGTAGCCAGAGTCACCTGCAAGTACATAGGGACAAAATTTAACCTTACGCAATGATAACACTTGAAGGCATACACTGAGATACAGTGGATGGGGACTCTGGCTCACCTATTAGCCACACCCTGTGCCTCTGTAGTTGGGACATCACATTTGGGATGCTGCTATTCCTCAAAATGAAGGCCTCATGCACCGATCCAGGATACTTGGCAGTAACACGGGAGATGTACTAGTCCGCCAGGCACACCATTTGCACATTGAGTGGGTGGAAACTCTTATGATTCCTGAACACCTGCTCATTCTGGTGGGGGTGGACAAACACAATATGTGTACTGTCAATCACGCCAATAGTATTGGAAAAATGTCCCATTGCATAGAATCAGGCTTTCACAGTGGCCAAATCTTCCACCTGGGGGAAAGAAATGTAGCTGCACATGTCTTTCACCAAGGCAGACACTATCCTTGCCAGCACGATTGAAATCATTGGCTGTGACCTTCCTGCTGCCGAGCCCACTGTCTCTTAGAAAGAACCAGTTGCCAGGAAATAGAGCACCTCCTCCTATTCGTCCACAGTGGTAGGTATCTAACAGACACAAGAGTGAGTAGGCTGTCACAATTTGAACAATGGAACCACCACCTCAGTGTGCATACAGCATTAATGTGATGGGACAGTGGGAATGGCAATGTATGTGCAATTTTCATAAATGACGCAGTTATGGAAGATCTGTATGTAGTCCACCACCATGAAGTGGCGACCGCCTGTCCTGAATGTAGAGACAGATGGAAGTGAGGTAACTCCGCCAACATTGGGCGTCGTGGCGGAAGGCGGTTTTGCACCGCCGTGCAATTCCTCAGTGGCTAATATGAGGCTCTATGGAGTACAGTGGCCTATGGGGATCAGCGGCGACGGTGATGGTGTACACTGCTGTGGACGTGGCCGCAATTTTTGGTCTATAACCTCACTTGATTCCTGACTTTCCACAGGACAACACCTACACTGCGTGTGCTGTTGTGACCTGTGTTTGGAACCTACCATGGCCCGTGTGACCGGGGAAAGGTCCCCTGCCTTCACTTCGATGGAGTTGGAGGGGTTGGTGAATGGGGTCCTGCCCCAGTATGGAAAGCTGTATGGGCCTCCAGACCAACAGATGAGTACACCTTGGGCACGATGCATGGAGATGTGTGTGCAGGCATCATGTCATATGTGGGGTGGTATGTCTGGTGGTAGTGTACATAGTGCGAGGCGGGCTATGTGTGTGCCAATGGATTTGGAAATGGGATTTGGGGGCCATATGTGTGACAGGCTGGATTGTATGTGTAATGCTGTCCTCATGTCTGTATTACCTCCGCAGGTCAGCACCCATCAAAAGAAGGGATTGTGGCATGACATCACCAAGGACGTGCAGACCCTGGGGATCTACATTAGGCGGAGCACCCACTGCAGGAAACAGAGGGAGGACCTGAGACGCTGGGCACGGAAGACCACGGAGGCCCAGCTGGGGATGTCCTCCCAACGAGGAAGGGGTGCCTGTCGGAACCTGACTCCCCTGATGTTCCACATACTGGTGGTGGCCTAACCAGAGCTGGATGGGCAATTGAGGGCATCACAGCAGCCACAAGGGGGTGAGTACAGTGGGCATTACTACAATCATTGGTAGGTGGCATGGGATCCGGGTGGTGGTGGTGAGTTAGAGGGTGCCCCTTAATGCCAGGACAGACATTGCAGCGTGATCCAGCTCAAGGGTAACGGGTGTATGGTAAATGCAGGTAACCTTGCTCGTTTGCATTCCATGTCAGTCAGGGTTTTGTTGGTCCCAGGAGGTGTGCAGTTGGTGGTGTTTGGCCCTCATCTTGCTGTGGCATCTAGCCAATTCAATGCCAGTGCAATGCATAGTGCTCAATCCTGATCCCTTTGTATGACGGTGCTGTGTATGCAAACTGTGGTGTTGGTGCTGTAATTGACCCAGTGCTCCCTTTCTCTCCCTTCCCCCCCATCTCCTTCTATCATCCCGTCCATGTGTTCATTAGCATCATCTGGCAGGGGAGCAGTGGCACCGGCAACAGAGGGAGCTGCATCCCACAGGACCCAGGAGGCACAGTCCACCGACGCCAAGGGAACCAGTGGGACGGAGGGCGAGGAGAGCACCACGGCGGAGACAAGAGGTGACAACACTAACTCAGATACCTCCTCCTATGGAAGCTCTCTGGTGGTGGCAGACACCTCTGTGACCACCCCAGCTGCAGGTACAGCCGCCACCACCCGTACCAGCACCACCCTCTCAGTAGCCCCTCAGCGAGGTGCCCGTGCCCGCTCACCCAGGAGGGTGGGCATCTCCTTCGCCCCAAGCACCTCAGGCCCCGCCCCAGTGAGCCCTGCTGCCCTAAGTGAGGCGGCTATTGACCTCCTGAGATCCATCTCTGTAGGGCAGTCAACCATTGTGAATGCCATCCAGGGGCTGGCATCCCAGATGCAGCAATGCAGTGCATTCCTGGAGGGTATCCACAGTGGATTGGTGGCTGTTAGAAATGGGGTGTTTGGTTGGCAGTCAGGTTACCCCCTGTGCAAGCAAGGACCCTCACTCTAGTTAGGGTAAGTCACACACAATCCAAATTATTCTGTGCCCACCCTCTGGTAGCTTGGCACTCAGCAGTCAGGCTTAACTTAGAAGGCAATGTGTAAAGTGTGTGTGCAATAAATCATGCAATAACACCATATAGCACCACAAAAATACACCACACGGTGTTTAGAAAAATATATAATATTTATGTGCTAAGATGCAGGTCAAAAAAATCAAAGATGCAATAAGTAAATGTAGAGATATCACTGAAAAGTGATATAAAGACCCTCATTACAACCCTGGCGGTCCAAGACCGCCAGGGCTGTTTTGGCCGAAGCACCGCCAACAGGCTGGCGGTGCTTCAGAGGGGATTATGACCGCGACGGTAGCGCTGCGGTCGCACCGCCGGGGCTGGCGGTTTCCCACCACATTTGCCCCAGCGGTGATAATCCGCAATGGCAGCGCTGCTTGCAGCGCTGCCCAGGGGATTACGATTCCCCCTACCGCCAGCCATTTCCTGGCGGTTTGAACCGCCAGGAAAAGGCTGGCAGTACGGGGAGTCGCGGGGCTCCTGGGGGGCCCTGAACTGCCCATGCCACTGGCATGGGCAGTGCAGGGGCCCCCTGACAGGGCCCCGTGCAGCTTTTCACTGTCTGCATAGCAGACAGTGAAAAGCGCGATGGGTGCAACTGCACCTGTCGCATGGCCGCAACACGGCCGGCTCCATTTGGAGCCGGTTCCCATGTTGTGGTCCACATCCCGCTGGGCCAGCGGGCGGAAACCGGCACAGCGGGGATGTCATAATGGGCACCTCGGGAGTGCGGCTGCATTGGCGGCCGCACGGCGGTTACGCCAATGTTGTAATGACCCCCAAAGTGTCTTAAGTCTTTTTAAAGCAAACAAAGGCCCTCATTACAACCCTGGCGGTCGGTGATAAAGTGGCGGTAATACCGTCAACAGGCCGGCAGTAACAAAAATGGAATCATGACCACGACGGAAACCGCCAACACAGACAGCCACTTTAACACTCCGACTGCCATGGCGGTAGCAACAAGCACTGTGGCGGTAACCGCCAACAGCCAGCGTAAGACAATGTACCGCCCACAGCATTACAACAGGCCTATCCGCCAGCTTTTCCGGGGCGGTAACAACGCCATTAAAAGCATGGCGGAAACAGGACTCTGAAGGGAAACGACTCACCTCTTGACACTCAAGGAAGAACCACAACATCATGGAGCCCGAGCTGCATATTTTTCTAATGCTGGTGTACAACCTCATACACAAGGAACATGAACGCCGGCAAAGAGGACCACGGTGAGTACTGCACCTAGCACACAAGGAAGGGGGGGAGAAAAAGAGAGTGACACACACATGCAACATGCAACACCCCCACCCCCACCCACACCCCAACACCATACACACAAACGAATGCAACAACATTACATATACACCCCGTAACCCTCAGGAGACAAAAGGAATGGATTAAAATGAGTGTAATAGTAACATTTTAGATAAATACATACTTAAATCAATAAAAAATATGTACACTATATAAAAAAGGAGGGACAATGCCCACTCCAAAATGTTCACGGCCCACGGAGCCATAACACACAGGCCAAGGCCACACTTGACTCCTGCCTCAATACGGAAAGAATACCGCCGGGGCATAAGGTCAAAAAAACACAGGCACTTCAGGGGGATGGGGGATGAGGGGGCACCTCAGCCGGAAGATGGTACAATGCCACTGGCCTGGAGGGGGCTACATGCCCACTGCTTGGTCCTGGGGAGTGCAAGGCCACAGTCTCTCAAGTGGGAGGTTTGCCCACTGCTTGTTCCTGGGGAGGACAAGGCCAGTCTCTCAAGTGGGTGGTTACCCACTGCTTGGTCCTGGGAAGCGCAAGGCCACAGTCTCTCAAGTGGGTGGTTTGCCCACTGCTTGGTCCTGGGGAGTGCAAGGCCGTAGTCTCTCAAGTGGGTGGTTTGCTCACTGTTTGGTCCTGGGGAGTGCAAGGCCACAGTTACTCAAGTGGGTGATTTGCCCACTGCTTGGTCCTGGGGAGTGCAAGGCCACAGTCACTCAAGTGGGTGATTTTCCCACTGCTTGGTCCTGGGGAGTGCGAGGCCACAGTTTCTGGAGTGGATGGCTTCTCCACTGGTTCTTGAGGGGGCTATGTGCCCAGTGTGCTTCATCCTGCCAAGGAGGGGGTTACTGGATGCCTTCTTTCACTGGTTCTGGAGGGGGCTATGTGCCCACTGTGCTTTATCCTGCCAAGCAAGGAGGGGGTGAGTGGATGCTTTCTTCCACTGGTTCTGGAGGGGGCTTTGTGCCCACTGTGCTTTATCCTGGATGGTGCAAGGTCACAGTCTCACACCTACAGGTGTTGCAGGGGCCAGGACACACTGCAGCCCATGTAGTCATGACTACACACTGCTCGCCGTCAGTGACGGCTCCTCAGTGGATGGCAGTTGCACTGCAGGTGGCGGTGCTGTCAGTGGTGGTGGGAGGCTCCAGCCCTTCCCTGCAGCCTCGGACGGCTGCCCACTGGGGCTGCTGCTGCTGGCAGTGGTGCTGCTGGTGGCGGTGCAGGTGATGGTGCTGGCGGCGGGGCAGGTGGTAGTGCTGGCAGTGGTGGGGGGAGGCTCCAGCCCTTCCCCTGCAGCCTCAGACGGCTGCCCACTGGGGCTGCTGCTGCTGGCAGTGGTACTGCTGGAGGTGGTGCAGGTGGTGGTACTGGCGGTGGGGCAGGTGGCGGTGCTGCCCACGGTGCAGGTGGCGGTGCAAGCGGCGGGGCAGGTGGTGGTGCTGGCAGTGGTGGAAGGAGGCTCCAGCCCCTCCCCTGCAGCCTCAGACGGCTGCAGTGGCATGGCTGGTGTTGTGTACCCCTTCCTGCCCTTGGCAGATGGTGGTGCCTCCTTGCTTCTGCCAGCTGGTGTTCCTTTCCTGCCCTTGCTGGCTGGTGGTGCCTCCTTCCCCTTGCTGGCTGGTGGGGCCTCCTTCCTGTTGCTAGGTGGCAGCCCCTTCTTGTCCTTGGCAGGTGATGCTGGCACACTGGTTGTGCTGACGGGTGCCTACTTGGAGCCTTTCACACCTGCAGTAGTTGCAGAAACCACACTGGCCGTGGACTTGGTGGTTGAGGTGCTGGGCTGGGTTCTGGCCACCCCGGCCCGCGGTGAAGGCCGGGGGGGATGGGTAGGGAATAGGTCAATGTTGGCGAGGAAAAGCTTCTTAAGGACACTGGGGTGGGAAGAGGGTGAAGGTTTGGGAATGGAGGAAGAGGAAGTGGTTGGAGGAGGTTCTGTCTGCTGATTGTGTATGCAGGTGCATGGGCTGGATGCTGTTGTGAGGTGGATGGCTGTTAAGTGTCTGAGTATTGTGTTTGTGTACTTTAGGAGGAGGGGTCACAGACACAGTGGGAGAGGACACAGGTGACGTGTGCATGGATGTGGGGGTGGTGACTGCCAGTGAGGGGCGTGTAGTCATAGGCAGGGTGGTGATGGAGGTAGTGGATGAGGATGTAGTGCATGTAGGTGTGAGTGGAGACGCAACTGGGAGGGAGGTGGACCAGGAGGAGGAGGGGGACACAGTGGAGGCAGTGGATGTTGGTGTGTCTGCATGTGGATGGTGCTTGTGTGAGTGCCTGTGGGATGAAGTGTGGTGCTTGTGTTTGCCTGAGCCACTTCTGTGTGTTGATTTGGGTGAATGCTGGTCTGAAGGTGTGCTTGGGATGGGCTGGGTTTAAGGAGATTGGGACTGAGTAGAAGAAGTTGGAGGGGGGAGGCTGGAGACAGGGACAATGGCTGCCATCAAGGAGATGGCCAGAGCCTGGAATGCTCTCTGTTGGGGCGCTACGCCAGAGTGAGTGCCCTCCAGGTATGCATTTGTTTGTTGCAAATGCCCGGCTAGACCCTAGATGGCATTCAGTATGGTTGACTGCCCAATAGAGGGGGATATCAGGAGGTCAATAGCCTCCTCACTGAGGGCAGCAGGGCTGACTGGGGCAGGGCTTGAGGTGCCTGGGACGAAGGAGATGCCCACCCTCCTGGGTGAGCAGGCACGGGAAACTCGCTGAGGGGCTACTGGGAGGGCGGTGCTGGTATGGGGTGGTGGCTGTACCTGTAGTTGGGGTGGGCACAGAGGTGTCCACCAACGCCAGGGAGCTTCCATCGGAGGAGGAGTCACTGTCGGTACTGTCCCCTCCTGTCTCCGTCGTGGTGCTCTCCTCACCCTCCGTCCCACTGGTGCCCTCCCCGTTGGTGGATTCGGCCTCCAGGCCCATGTGGGATGCAGCTCCCTCTGTTGCCGGTGCCTCTGCTCCTCCGCCAGATGATGCTGATGCACACAAGGACAAGGTGACAAAACAAAAAGGGGTAGAGACAAAGGATACACTTGGTCAATGCCAGCAACAACACTACAGTTGGCGTACACAACTCACAGTGAACAGCCCTATGCACTAGGCCATGCATTACCAGTTACAATGCTAGTCACCAGCCCATGGGGTACAATGCTTAACGTCATTAGCTGCACACCTGAAACCCACAGGACCCTTCTCAATAGTAGATCCCCACTAACGTAATTGGGGTTGGAGTGCATCTGAGCTTGCTCATCATTAAACCTACCCTGCCATGTTCGCAATGACCTAGGGGCACCCACAGCCCACATCCCCCACCCAGGTAATACCTTAATGCGTGCAAAGTCATGATACTGAATCTGTACTCACCCCCTTGTGGCTATGCCTTCAAGCGCCCATCCAACTTTGGATAGGCCACCACCAGGATGCGGAACATCAGGGGGGTCAGGGTACGACGGGAACCCCTTCCTCATTGGGAGGCCAGCCCCAGCTGGGCCTCTGCCGTCTTCCTTGCCCAGCGGCGCAGGTCCTCCCTCCGTTTGCGGCAGCGGGTGCTCCGCCTGTCAAAGCCCTCCATGGTCCGCACCTCCTTGGCAATGGCATGCCAAATACCCTTTTTCTGATGGCCGCTGACCTTCAGAAAAAATACAGCAGAAAAGGTATTAGTCATGCCGTCTGGACTGTTATACACATGGCCCACCATATCCCTCCCATCCCCTTACGCACATACATTGACCACACACATGCAGCACTTCGCCCAGGACCCCTCAGACCGCCCCCCACATGAGGCTTACACACAAAGCACTCCATACATTCATAACCCATGCATCATGCTCACAGTGTACTCACCTGTTTGTCTGGAGGACCATAAAGTAAAGGGTACTGGGGTAGGACCTCATCCACCAGTCTCTCCAACTCCTCCGAAGTGAAGGCAGGGGCCCTTTCCCCAGACACTCGAGCCATTGTCGCTTCCAGACACAGGTCACAGCAGCACTTCCAGTGTAGGTCCTCTCCTGTTGAAGGTCAGGTAGCAAGTGAGTGAACAGGTAGAAAATGGCAGTCACGTCCGCGGGGGTGCATACCATCACCATTGGCGTACATCACCATTGGCTCCTGGAACCCATAGGCCCCAATGATAACCAATGTGGTGTTGCACGGCAGTCGGCGAGCGCCGACCGCAACGGCGCACAACACCAGTGGAATTACCTCATTTCCACTTGTATTCCTCACAGGTCAGGCAGCCGTCATTTCAGGGAGGCACAGGCCATGGCACCTAACTGCGTCACAGCAGTCATAGGCACATCAACTGACTTACAAGTTCACGTACTGTTTCTGTAAAGCAAAAATTGCATATTAATCTGAGAATGTGTTTGAATATGACCTTCTGCTCACCGTTTTTTCACCCTAGAGTTCAACCACTGAGGATGAATAGGAGATGGAGACATCCCCCTGTGTACAGACCCCTGGTGGACCTGGCAACAATGGAGGACAGGCACATTATCCTAACCTACAGACTTGATAGAGCCACAATCCAAGAACTGTGTGCCCAATTGGAGCCAGACCTGATTTCAGCTATCTGCCACCCCACAGGTATCACCCCTCTAGTGCAGGTCCTGTCAGTGCTCCATTTCCTGGCAAGTGGTTCCTTCCAAGCGACAGTGGCCATGGCATCAGGGATGTCACAGTCTATGTTCTAAAATGTGCTGACCATAGTATTGTCTGCCCTGATGAAACACATGCACAGCTAGATCGTTTTCCCCCAGGTGGAGGACTTGGCCACAGTGAAGGCTGACTTCTATGCAATGGGACATATCCCGAACATCATTGGTGCCATTGATGGTATAAATATTGCCTTTGTCCTCCCCCCCACCGGAAAAATTAGCAGGTGTTCAGAAATCAAAAAAGCTCTCACTCTCTGAATGTGTAGATGGTGTGCCTGGCAGACCAGTACATCTCCCATGTCAATACAAAGTATCCTGGCTCTGTGCATGATGCCTTTATCTTGAGGAATAGCAGCATCATGTATGTGATGTCTCAACTCCAGAGGCACAGGGTGTGGCTAATAGGTGAGCCCATGGTCCCCACTCAGCTGATGCAGGTATATTGGTGTGGTGTTGGCCCTAAGGGTGAGTGTGTGGCTAACAGATATCCCTCAATATTTACAGGTGACTCCGGTTACCTCAACCTCTTATGGCTACTGACCCCAGTGAGGAATGCCAGGACAAGGGCAGAGGAACGTTACAATGAGGCACATTGGCAAACAAGGAGGATCATTGAGCGAACCTTTGGCCTCCTGAAGGCCAGATACCGGTGCCTCCATCTGACACCCAAGAAGGTGTACCAGATCATCGCTGCATGTTGCATGTTGCACAACCTGGCCTTGAGACACCAGGTGCCTTTTCTGCTGGAGGATGAGCCTGGGGATGGTCGTGTGGCAGCGGTGGAGCCTGTGGACAGTGACGAAGAGGAGGCAGAGGAAGAGGATGTGGACACCAGAACTACAATAATTCAACAGTACTTCCAGTGACACACAGGTAAGACACTGTAACTTCACGTTCCATTGCAGTTTTGTGTTGGACATTGAACATGGCAGCCTGATTTCCCTATTTCTATGGCCACTCACTGTACCCCTTGGCATCTCTATTTTCAGATATCTGTGGCCCACTCTGGTCCTGGTGTGTTTACTGCTGCCCACTACAGGTCATACCTATGTAAATATTACAGTACATTTGAATTGAAATGTTTACAGCTTGTTAAACTAATACATATTTCAATCGACAGACTCCATACTTGTATTAGTTCCAAGGGTGTTTATTTCAGTGCTGAGAAGTAATTGAGGATGTGCAATTGGCTGGGTTGATGGTGGAGAACTGTCCAGCATAGGGTCCGGTCTATGGGTATCACAGATGCATTGTCCAAGGGGGCATAGGAAGTGGAGCAATGTCAGTTAAAGGTGGACAGGGTGACAGGGTGGGACAGAAGGGTGACAATCAGGGGAGTCCTATTTCCTGGCGGGGGTCTTGGCAATGGTCTCTGGCTTCTGCCTGGATTGCAGGGACCTTTTGCATGGTGGTTCTCCTTCTGCAGGGGGTGGGGTGCTGGTGGCCTGTTGTTCCTGTGGGGGCCTCCTGTCCATTAGCGTCGGTGGAGGTGGAGGGCTGTTCTTTGGTGTGGCTAGTGTCAGGGGCCCATTGGTGTGCCACTGCTTCCCTCATGGTGTTGACCATGTCTGACAGCATCCCTGCAATGGTGACCAGGGTGGTGTGGATGTCCCTCAGGTCCTCCCTGATCCCCAGGTACTGTCCCTTCTGCAGCCGCTGGGTCTCCTGCAGCTTGGCCAGTATCTGGCCCATGTTCTCCTGGAAATGGTGGTATGCTCCCAGGATGTTGGTGAGTGCCTCGTGGACAGTCGGTTCCCTGGGCCTGATCTTCCCCTGTCACACAGCAGTCCTCCCAGCTTCCCTGTTGTCCTGTGCGCCTGTCCCCTGAACCGTGTGCCCACTGCAACTGACCCCAGGTCCCTGATCATCCTGTGTTTGTAGGGTTGCCTGGGGTCCCTGTAGTGGTAGACACACTGCTAATTGATGTGCCCTGGGGACAGAGGAATGGGCCCATCGGTTGGTTGCTGTGCTGGTGTTTCCTGAGGGGTGAGGCTCTGTGGTGATTTGGACTGTGGCTGGATCACCGACTGTCCAGATATCCCTGATGGGGACAAGCTGCTGTCATCACTGTGGGCCTCTTCTTGGGGGGGGGGGCTGGATGTTGGCGGCAGCTCCTCTCCGGTGACATTGTGTGGGGGTCCTGTGGGGATGTAAATGCAATGTTATTGTTTCTGCGTGTGTCATCTTGTGCATGGGTATGTTTTCCTCTATGGTTGTTATTAGCAAGGCAGTTTTGGCTGGTGTGAGTTGTGATTTGATTGGCTAAGTGATTGTCACTAGTGTGCATGCTGTTGTGATGGGTGTCCATGCAGGTCTGTGATGGGTGTCCATACATTTGTGTTGCATGCAGGGCTTTGTATTGGGATGGGTGGGTTGTGATGGTGGGGTATATGTGAGGTGGTGGGGTGATGGGGGTGAGGGCAGTGGTGGGGGTATGTGATGGCATGCAAGTAGGGGGGTGATAGTAATAGAGATTTGACTTACCAGAGCCCAGTCCTCCTGCTACTCCTGCCAGGCCCTCAGGATGCATGATTGCCAAGACTTGCTCCTCCCATTTTGTTAGCTGTCGGGGAGGAGGTGGGGGTCCATCGCCAGTCCTCTGTACAGCTATCTGGTGTCTTGCAACCACGGAACGCATCTTCCCCCATAGGTCCTTCCACCTCTTCCTGGTGTCATCCCTTGTTCTGGGGTGCTGTCCCACGGCTTTGACTCTGTCCATGACTCTCCTCCATAGCTCCATCTTCCTTGCAATAGATGTCTGCTGCACCTGTGATCTGAAGAGGTTCCCACTCAACAGCCAATATCAGAAAAGGTTCCCACTCAACCACCAGTGGCAGGAGACAAGAAGCCCTCAACTCCTGCTGGGACACAGCAGCCCTCAGCTCCAGCAGAGGCTGCCCAGGAGACACCTCCCCCAGCAGAGACAATGCAGCCCTCACCTCCAGCAGAGGGCATGTAGGCAGCCCTCCAGGGACTGTTGTACAAGGATCCCCCTCCAGAAGCAGTCAGCAGGTTCCCTACCTCAGAGACTGTGACCTTGCACTCCCTAGCAGTGGGAAATGGGCATAGAGCCCCCTCCAGAAGCAGTGGGAAAGTTCCCTACCTCAGAGACAGCGACCTTGCACTCCCCAACATTGGGAAATGGGCTTGGGGCCCCCTCCAGAAGCAGTGGACAAGTTCCCCACCTCAGAGACTGTGACATTGGACTCCTCAGCATTGGGAAATTGGAAAGGAACCCCCTCCAGGAGAAGTGGGCAAGTTCCCGACTTCAGCTGAGGTGCCCCCCACCTCCCCCTTCCCCCTGAGGTGCCTGTCCACTTGCAAGCTGTTGCCCCTGCACAGTGTTGTGCAGAGTTGGTCAGGATCAAGTTGGGGCTTGGACTGTGCCCTCTGGCCATGTGGGCCTTATGTACTTTGGACCGGGCATTGGCCCTTTCTGGACAATTGTTCATGTATCTTTGTTCTAAAACTGGTTCATATGATGGGTGTTGCCTGGCTATTACAATTTCAGTACTGCCGACCTGTAGTCCTTGTATTATTATGCTGTGTGTCGTGTGCCATTGGTTTACGTCTACAGCTGGTTGTGTGTATGGTGTGTGTGTGTCTGGTGTGTGGTGTGCATATGTATGTCACTCTCCTTTTCCTCTTTTCCTTCCTCCCTCCCTTGTATGCTAGGCTGCTGTACTCACCGTTGTCGTCTTCGTCGGCGTTGATGTTTGCGTGGAACATGGCATAGAAGAACATCAGGAAGACTTGCAGTTCCGGTTCCATGGTGATGTTGGTCTTCTCTATGTCTCTGTTGGTGAGTCTTTGGTCTTCTGTGATGTGTTTCCGCCAGGCTTTTGATGGCGTTGGTACCGCCCCGGAAATCGTGGTGGTTTGCAGTGTCAAAATATGGTGGGCAGTATCTTGTCTTCCCCCAGGCTGTTGATGACTACCGCCATGGTGAGTGGTGTTAACCCTCTGGCGGATGGTGTGGTACTTTGGCTGTCTATGGGAGTTATCACCGCCATGGTCATAATTTGGCAGTATTATTGCCACTTTAACAATCACTGCCAATGTCATAATGAGGGCCCTAATCTCTGGTATCTGCCTCTGAAATTACTAGATTCAGGTTAGGGGTGTAACTACCAGTGGTGCGGCTGTACTGGGACCTAGAGGGGCCCAGTATGCCCTGCACCAGTAGCAGTTATATTAGAGACTGCCTCTCAGAATATTTCAAACACAGAGCCTCCTGGGGCCTTTGGGAAGGACAGGATGGAGTGAGATATGGAGGAGTAGAAGATAAGTTAGAAATGTTGGAGAGAAAAGGGAAGAAATAAAATGGGAGGGTGAAAGAAAAGAGGAGAAGAGGAAAGCATAACAAGGCTGGAGAAGGAGTTAAGGATCAAAGAGAATGAGAGACGATGTAAGACCAAGCAAAAGGTGTAAGTGAAAAGGGAAAAAGAAAGGAGCCATAAATAAGGATATCAGGAGACTAGGAAGGAAGGAGAGGAGGAAGAAAGAGACAGATTAAGGGGGATAGGGAGAAAGGCATACGGGGAAGGAAGGAGATAAGAGGGGCATAGAGATAGGGTGGAGAGACGGAAAAGGATGAATAAGGAACTTTGAGACCCATAACAAGGAATGCAACTGTCAGTGCCGCAGGTGGAGTAACATTGAGGCCGAGGGGTGTCATTGACCTACCACATCCCAATTTTATATTTACTTTAGTACCTACCCTGGGGTCCAGTTTCCTATCTCAAATTACGCCCAGGCTATACCACTGATGTTGGTAATGACAGTTCTGGAATAAGGACAATAATAGGAATAATTTGGAGCCACTAGTAATTGAGGCCTGAGCTGTTTAATTCACATCTGTCAGGTTGGTTTTGGCCTGGTTAGTAAGAATAGCATTCCAGAGGCAGAGAGGTCATCTCTTCTGAAAGTGTGGACTTTAGAGTGCGAGGGCAATGATGGGGGTTTGTGTCAGAAACAATGACATAAACAACACCCGGAGGAGAAATAAGTGTGCATCCCTTAGTTGCAAAAAAAAAAAGAGAGGTTGCTCTGCCATTGCAGCAAATGGGCTTATGCTAAGGATCGAATTCAATCACACAACCTCAAGATTCAAGCAGGAGTCTACAGTTCAGGGTTCCAAAACACAAAACCAAGAAAAACTCAAGACTTCTGTGACAAAATCTCAAGAAATTTCTCTCTACAATAGAAACATAGAACATTACCTTACTGATAACACCATCAACATCACACAAATGTGACCCAACCAATATAGAAAGATACAAAGGGAAACTTTTACCTCTACATGCTTTCAATACCCTCTCAGAAAATGATTCCTCAATGTGATCATTGCAAGCAAACCATCAGGATCACCTTCAGAATAGCACCTCCAAAAATCTTTAAAGGTATCCTTCGCACAACCTGTGCACAGGAGGTAGGTAGATGCTTACTCAACAAGTCCTTGCAAAACGGTAAATTCATACCACAGCTGAAGCCTACCTTAGACGCCTCCTCAAAAAGAAAAACTTCGACCCATCAGGCCCAGCAAACTACATATCTATATCAAATGGACAATTCTTAAGAAAAATATTTAAAAGAGCAGTATTTATCTAGCTTTCTAAATTTACAGAACAAATGACTTAATGTGAAGGCTAGCAGTTCAGCTTCAGACCAGGCAAATGTACATAGTCAGCCACTTTATCCATTTGAGATGGCCCAAAACTCACAGTGGCAAGAACTCAGTGGCCACTGTGTTGTGTTTGAATGTATCTGCTTAATTTGACAGTGTCCGCCACTGCACACAACTACAAAGACTTCATCATACTAGAGTATATGAAAGTACTCAAAATAGATTGAAACAAACTCTGTTTGCCTTTCCCACCTGCTCCTCACACCCAACACTCTGGGATTCCTCAAGAGTCCATCATGTTCCTGCTATTATTCAACATCCACCCAAAAAATAAACTCATTAAATCATTCAACTTCATTTGTTACAACTATGTATGTGATACCCAAATCATTATAAAGAAGGATGGCCTGGAAGACCTCTGTGGCTCAAAGCTTAATGACTGCCTTCACACCATAAACACATGGATTATCAGTAACCACCTTAAGCTCAACACTACAAAGACAGAGATCATGCCCTGTGTACAATGGCAAAAATTCCAGCCTATCGTCATATAGAACTTGAGGTCACTTCAACAACATCAAGAGAAGACAGAAACATACAGGTAAACATGAATTCAGACCTGACCTTGATACAACATTTCAGCAACATCTTAAAGACTGCCTTCTACACAACATTGCATTGCATCTTCACATACCTTGGATTTCAACAGAACCTACAAGCCATCGTCACACTCAATCTCCAAGCTTGACTATGCCAACAACCTATACCTTGGCACACCTAGATGTTACCACAAGACTCCTTTGCTGCTGTCACCCAATAGAACGCATGACTCCACTTTTTACCTACAGTTCAAAGAGCAATGTTCGTGGCACTCTGCATTGTCTACATAGTTTCCAAGGAAAAGGATAACTATACCTACAAGTTAAATTCAAGCAATGCAAATAAAACAGGACACTGCATTCCACACCTGCACAATGGATCATCATACAATCTTGCCATAAGAAATCCATAGGAGACACTGCTTTCTAAGTACAAGCTGCCATGCACTGGAACTTATTACTAGCCAAGATTTGAAGCATCCAGGAGCATATACATTTCAGAAGACAGTTGAAAACATTAATATTTCCAAGATGACTACATCATCCCACAACACTTCGATAGAATTAGCACCTTCAAGTTCAAGCTACAGTTTACGGTCTGCAGATATGGAACAACCCAACCAACCCGATTAAAAATACCGCGGCCCGGAAATGAATCCCATGTGACTCAGAGGATTGCTGAGTCACGCGGCATTACGTATGTCGGGATGCAGCATATATATATGTACTTCCATTATGTTTCACTTTTTACATCAACTAATTGTTGTACTACCTCTTAATCTTTTGTACTCCGCCTTCAGAGTAGCTTTGCGCCTGACCACTGGTCTGTGTGGTCCCATGAAGCGCACTCCCTAATGGGGCCGGTAAGCCGGTTTATTTCCATGTGCATGCATCCTTATATCACGTGTTGACACTTTCACTGTGCCGCACTACTGTTTTGACACCGTCTTTTCCGGATTTTATATTGATGATTACATCACTATGTAGATACGCACTGACTTAATTTCCCTTGATTGACCTGTGTTCATTTGATTACAGGGCGACAGTTAGGAATAATACATCCTTTCCCAGACTAGTGTAAGTGATTGGATACTTTTCACTGATAATTTCAGGTAGCAGTAATTCACGCATTTTACAATTAGGAGATAACACATAGTCATTAGGTCCTGAAGAAGCGTCACTGGATCCGTATGGACCACAGAGACGCGAAACATGTTGACCCTTGATAGGGATGGCTTGGAAATTCCCCACCCTCACTCCTTTTGTGTTATAGAGTGATTGACCATTACCTCTGTTTCACTCTTGTGACTATTTGTTAATCTTGGCCTCCATCCCTCATTTGGACTAATAAATTGATTACCCGCTATAGGTTTTGAGAGCCAATTTTAACTCCTATCTCTGATCTCCTAGTTCCCCCCTTTTTTTCATACTCTTATTTGGGGTCGTGGCATCATCACTAAAAAGATCTCCGGCAAAGAGCCCCCCCGTTTGGGGTGGTGCCCGTCAGACATTGCAGTGCCGGTCTGACGAGGAGCAACTCCGATGATGAATCATGACACCCTAATGGGTGTGTGAGGTTTCTTGCTCCTAATTTTTAGGACCCTCCCCTTGTATCCTTTCTCTCCTTCCAGCTGGAACAGTGTATTACATATATCGACATATCAATCGGGAGGCTATACACTGGACCATAACTCCTCCCTATCCCCCTGTTTATTGTTCTTGTGCTGTATGTGGTGTCTGTCAGTGTGCCAATGCATGGTTGTGTCATGATGGCTGTGGTGACTGCAGGTGTGCTGGTGGTGTGTGTGGGTGTTTGTGTAGTGTGGGTGTGGTGTCTGTGGGTTTGCTGACGATGAGAGCAACTGCCTGTATTGTGATGTCTGCAGGGGTGCAGGTGGTGAGTGTGGGTGTTTATGTCATGGTGGGTGTGGTGTCTGTGGGTGTGCTTGTTGTTGTGGAGTTGGTGGGGTGTGTGGTGTCTGCATGTCTGTGTTTCTTGTGTCAGTGTGATGATGTGCTTCTTGTGGGTGTTGGAGTGGGTGCATGTAAAGGTGTGTGTGTGCTCTGGATAGGGCTGGGAAGAGAGATTTGGGATGGGGAAGAGGTGGATGTTGGGGCACGAGATTGTGGTGGGTGGAAGGCTGCAGTCACTGAGGAGGCCAGACCCTGGAATGACTGCTGTAGGCCAGACAGGGCACCATGAATGCCATCCAGGTAAGCCAGCATCTTGGTATCCTGACCAGCAAGCCCTGAATGGTATTCAATAGTGCAGTCTGACCAACAGCAATAGTCCTGGAAAGATCAACAGCCTCCTGATTGAACACAGACTGGGTGACCGGGCATGGGGGGAGGTGCCTGCAGCAAAGATAACACCACTCCTTTTAGGGGAGTGGCTACGGCCAACGGGGGGACAGGAGGGAGTGTGGAGACTAGAACGTGGGTGACAGACGATAATGCAGATGGTGTAGTCACAGTAGGGTCCGCCACCACTAGGCACTGGTCATCTGCTGAGGCCTCTGAAAAAGATGGTGAGTCACATGTGGCCTCCGCACTAGTCCCATCACCTTCAGTGGCACTGAGTCCCTCTGTGCAGTGAGGTCTACATCAGGGCCACAGTGCCCAGCTCCTTCTCGCTGACATGGCGCTGTCACCTTCACCTTGCCCAGATGATGCTGTAAAAAAAGATACAACAGTTTGAGAGTAACTCTGCAAATGCAGTTTAACATGAACTTTGCTCAGAAAACATTTGCCAAGTCTTCTCATTACACCAGCGTCAAGGCACTCAAAATTGGCTTCTTTATCACCATTATCTCATGCATGTGGGAAGAATTCCACAAACAACCTGCTCACAGTCCAGAAGTTCCCCATGCTAGCCCCTATGCCATGTATGCATTTTGTCCCTTATCCACCTTTATTTATCTACATGACAAATGGCTTTGACAGCATTAGTAAATATGTAGACCTGGACACAATACTAAACCACTGAAGTACAGAGCAAAAACTTTTCAACATATCTAAAAGAGACATGTTTTAGGCTGGTTATTGACTCATCAAGATGGAATACACGAACCTTCCATCTGCAATTGTCTAGGAAGTATCACTTTGCTCACAATCATTAATTTCCCATCTGGACTTAATTAACAACACTTAAATGTAATTTGGGCTACGTGTAACTCTGTCACCAATGTGCACACATTCCTGTCTGTTTCAGTCAATACATTATGGCATGAAAATTCATATTTGTTGACACAGACTGGCTCACATGCACATTTGGGAAGGACTGAGTCTTCATGACAACATGCTACTGTCTACATGAAATGAACTGATCCTATTGAAACATTTCTCAAACAGAATTCAGATAAGGAATGATGCCATTGTACGCATGTTTCAAGTCCTTTTGGTGTAGTTGCTCATGATCATATTTTCATTGTAGTAACTTACCAATGTAAAGTCTAAAACTGCAACTGTCTCACAGTTACTTACTATGCCATGTCACCAGTAATAGAGCCTACATTATCTACTCACATCTGTGATGGAGCATCACACCTGACCCAGTCCTTAAATGGGGCATGATTGGCACAAGTGTCCCTCATAACATGGGGAAAATGCGGGAACCCCTTTTTTCACATGTTGCATGTGTCTGCTCTAGATATTATATGGCTTATGATGCGGAATCGTGTGACAGACTTTGCCACAAAAATAAATTTTAAACACACCGTCAGACACTGTCTGAGAAACTTACACCTCAAGAAATCCTTATCTGAGTTGGATGGACCAATCGTCATGTTGATGTCAAACTACATTGCGGTAAATAAAAAAGATTCAACAAAAAGAATAGTTACATACAATAACTCATTCCCTTGCTGCTGCTGTTGGATACTGAACTGCCCATCAAGCTCCGGGTAGGCCACCGCAAGGATACTGACCATTACGGGGTGTCAGGCTGTGGCTCACTCACATGCCTTGTTGGGAAGCCTGGCCAAGCTGGACTTTCACTGACTTCCTGGTCCAGAGTCAGAGGTCCTCCAACCTCTTCTTGCAATGCAGACTGGACTAGTTGGACATCCCCACGGTACACACCTTCTTTGGAATGGCCTTCCACAAATCACACATCTAACTGGCATTGTCCTGTATGGATGAGAACAAATAATAACAAAAGACGTTTGAGTAATTTTGGTTGTCTGTAGTGCAGTCAACCAATATAGTAGCAACTATCACAAGCATTCACAGAACAGACAGCACAGATTATCTATAAACATTTCACAGTTCCTTAGAAATACTAATTTGCAGTGATCTGTGTAGTAGCCTCAACATTTTCTTACCTCATGTCACTAATACAATACAGGACACAAACACCATCTATCTCAGGGATGGGGAATTTGTCATGTAGTTAGACCCACTCCAGGTTAGTCCGACTCATTGTGAGCTACTAAAGGCTAACTTGCATATTATGTGCACATAACCACACACACAGCTACTCTGGCTTCATGCCTAATCTTCTAAGAGACAGATTCTGTGGTTTGCACCACATACAGTGACGGAGGGCAGTATGGGAGGGCTGCCATGTATCACTGAACGCATGGTTTTGGGTGATGTATAAACAAGTGTGTGTAGTAATGGGAAATACGTGTATGGCTGATTGTACACCTGTGTCATTTAGAATGGCAGCACATGCAATACATTTCCCCATATGTGGCACCATGACATGATTAAAATAAAAAGTTACTCCACTTCCCGAATTAAGGCCTGTACATTCACGTGACAGAACAGCATCGGACAACTTCAGAACTCTGAAAAATCTACTTGGATTTAAGATTTCTACCACTTGGACCTGGGCTGTATGTTTCTATGTAAACTAGAGGTATAGTGCCTATTATCTACTGGAAGTAAGGGGCCTGCATTTTGTCTCATTAAACCTAGACTTGTTAGCAACATGCACTGAAAACTCAGCTAATTCTTACAGGTGAATTTCCATTTCAATGCACAGACATTTCCAACATCGTCAAACAATACCCTATTTCTATCAAACTCATTCAGTTCACTATTCTGCAATCACAACACATCAGTCATGAACAAAAAAGGGACCAAATAGCCTGTGGACAAAGAGGGAACAAGCTACCATGGCAACCATTTCCCTCTCAAACATGTACCTGTCCCTCTGGGGTCCCATACAGCTGGCTGTACAGAGACAGGACCTCCCTGGTGAGGATCTTCAGATCCTCAGGGAAGAAGGCATGGGCCCTGTCTCCTGCTTTGCCCGACATCCTTCTCCTAGAGGTCAGAAACAGCAGCAAAGAAATGAGGAGGTCCTGTTGGCTGCAGTATTAGGAGGCAAGTGAGCTTTTTTCAATACGCTGTGCACAAGTATGGCAACGGACATAGCCAGAGGCTTTCATGCATAGTCGTCACACACATTATTCTATGGCAGGGTCCGCTGCAGACTGTTCCATCTACTACACTGTCAACTTCTGCCAACGGCCGTCGGGGAGCCAATGCTCTGACAGCAAGGTCTGGCAGCCACCATTATAGGGCAGCCACCATTATAGGGTTTGAAGCTGTGTATTTTTAAATAGTTAGTGTACCACCAGCACTCAAAATGGAAGCTAGGGCCAGATGTAGCAAAATAACATTTTGCGACTTGCAAATAGCGAGTCATTGCGACTCGCTGTTTGCAAGTCGCAAAATGTTATGCAGAACGGTGTCTCAGACACCGTCTGCAAGTCGGTATGGGGTCGCAATGACCCACCTCATGAATATTCATGAGGTGGGTCGCAAATTGCGGCCCCATACCGACTATGGGCACTCGCAAACATGGAGGCCTGCTGTAGTCAGCAGACCTCCGTGTTCGTGACTGCTTTAAATAAAGCAGTTTTTTTTTTTTTTAAGTGTAGCCCGTTTTCCTTAAAGGAAAACGAGCTGCACTTAAAAAAAAAAATGAAACCTTTAGTTTCGGTATTTTTTCAGGGCAGAGAGTGGTCCCTTGGACCACTCCCTGCCCTGAAAAAATGTTTTTGGGTCCAGTCACAAACTGGAAGGGGTCCCATGGGGACCCCTTCCAATTTGCGAGTGGGTTACCATCCACTTGAAGTGGATGGTAACTGCAACACCATTTGCGACCGCATATGCGGTCGCAAATGGTATTGCATACCACTAGGAATCGCAAATAGGAAGGGAACACCCCTTCCTATTTGCGATTCTGAAATGCATTTTGCGAGTCGGTCCGACTCGCAGAATGCATTTCTGCATAGGAAAATGTGATTTGCAACTCGCAAACGGCAGTTTTTGCCGTTTGCGAGTTGCAATTCCTTTCCTACATCTGGCCCTTAGTGTCTATACAAATGTCAGATATGAATGACACTGTTTTTGGCAAGATATGACACATTAAAAAGTGAACCGTGACTGTGTTTAAAATTAGTAGTGTTGCAGGGAAAGTAATACTTCAGTTGATGCTATTTTGAAGAAAAACTAAATTAAAAATTAAGTACAGATAATACATTTCAAATGTATTTTTGCACATAATTAAAAAATAGACATAAAAAAATGTGTTTTGAAATAAAAAAAAATTAATAGCAATGTGTGTACATGTATGACACAATGACATTCTTAATGCTACCAAGACTTAAGATGTCTGTTGATCATTAAAGTATGATGTGGCCATTTAAGCTATTTTCTTTTCTAAAGACACAGGCCTTTGAACCCAGGCATGGGTAGGAAATGACAGCCTAAGGTATTCAGGCTATTCCCAGACCATGCGATCATGGGGGAAAGGGGTATCATTAAGAGGTTTCAGTTAAACAGGCAAACTATCTTGAATCTGTGTCACCAGCTCGAGCCTTATCTCCTGCCTCACAAAATAGGAATACAGTAGAAATAACACTAATAGTGAAACACAATGCAGTGCTTCATTTTGTGGCCACTGGCTCTTTTCAATACACTGTGGAAGTATATGGGGGCATGTCCTAACCAATGTTCAGTAGTGTGCTACAAGAAGTCCTTTCTTCAATGCTGAGACAAATAAGCAGCTATATCCAGCTCACATAACAACAGGATTTGGCCACCATGAAGGGAGAATTTTATGATTTGGGTAGACTACCGCACATTGTTGGAGCAATAGATGGTAGGCGTATTGCCTTGGTGCCACAACACACAAGGGAAGAGGTCTACAGCAATCGGAAGAACTTCCATTCCACCAATGTGTAAGTTGTCTGCTTAGTGGATTTGTACATCTCAAGTGTGTGTGCTCACTTTCCTGGGTCAACACATGATTCATTTGTACTATGGAACAGTACCATACCCTTGAAAATATCATAACTTGGATCTGAGAGTTCTTGGATTGTTGGTAAGTACAAAGTGATTTAAGGATAATTTGCTTGAATCCTAATTTAGGAAGGTACAGTGGCTTGATACAATATTAATCTATTGATATGTTGCTTCCATGTAGGAGACTCAGCTTATCCTAACAGACCATGGTTGTTACACTGCAGAGGAATTTAACAACGCCAGGGGAAATCCACTTTAATAAGGCCCATGGAAAAATAGGGAGGCCAGTGGAGTGGGCTTTTGGGCTCCTCAAGGCCAGGTTTCGGTGCCTGGAGAAGACCTGTGGAGCCTTCATCTACTCACCCAATAACGTGTGCCGAATCACAGATGCCTGCTCCACAACATTGCCCTAAAACAGAACATCCCAATAATCGCAGAGGAGGGAGACCATAAAGAGTCACTGGGTGAGGATGTTGAAATGCCCAAAGAAGATGACAGTGGTGAAGAAGAAGAAATTGACCTACGTCAAGATGTTATCGACCACTTCACCTGAGTGGAAGTTTACCTTTACATAGTGTAACCTCCAATGTCAGAACGACTTGTGACATAGGGAACATATCAGTCTGCAATGGTAATTTGGTAGGCATGATCAGTTCAGGAAAGTCCAAGGCAAAGATGTTAGTGGATCAGAATTTCCCTACATTGACTAATGTGTTTATTGGCATAGATTCATTTTGCTTGCGCTAAGTACATGTGTCCTCCTAACTTGAAATTTGAGTCAAATTTAATATATAAAATCATTCAAATCAAATCAATCTTTAATCGGATATTACTCCATAAAAGATATACAATCTATTTAGAAACATAATATACGATAAAAAACTTGGAATCATTAATAATAAATAATTAAAATCCTTAATTACAATCAGTTAGGCCATTATTCATTCTCATTACAGAGGGCTTCTAAGTACATCAGTTTTTTACTCTGTTCTCTAGCATGTAAAATAAATGTTATCACTGCATCACATTTCTCTTTAGTGTCCAGTTTGCATAAATAAATAAAAGCTTCTCTATAAAAAAATAATTTATGAGTAACAAATAAAGGTCTTAAATTGTTTTTCCTGATGGCATGATAAAATCTACAGGATATAATTAAGTGCATCGTGAATTGTGCAAAACGTCCCACACAAGGACACATCGGTAAACTTTTACTCCATATCCTCGTCTTTAGAAAAGCTATAAGAAAGTGCAATGTCCCAATATGCATCTGGGTTCAATAAAATCTATCTTGAATATTTACAACTGTCAATAAATAATTTTGAATTGTAACATTAGCTTCACTCGTATAAAGTTCTACTGTCGATTTCCTACGTTTTCTATTTACTCTATCACTGTCTCTCCATTCCATTAATTGATTTTTCAATACTTTGTTGCTAAATTGAAGAACAATGCTCGGATTGTCTAGGTGTGGATCTAAGTTTATGCTTTTCAACAGGTCTTTTAAGTGCATAAACTATGGGATTTTATCCCAATATTCTAGTGTAAGGCAATCTTTTATGATCTTTTTTGGTAAATCTGGCCCCTTCTTTAGACCAAATGCCATGCCAAACCAATAGGGCTCTGGTATATATTAGATCTTCCACATAGGGGCAGTCTACCATATAGGTAGACGTAGTGTTTGGTACTGCTAGTAGTCTACAGAGGAATTTATTCTCTAGCACTTGTAATGACTATACGTCAGGCATTAGGACCCAAAGGGCAGAACCATACGTAATGCTATTGACTGTCTTACTTTTATAAATTCGTAGCATTTCCCTAAGGGGATTTGTTTTGAAAATCTAAAAATGGCCTCTGTTGCCGTGATATACTTCATCATAGTTATTTCTAGATGTTGTTTCCAGTGACCTGTATTAGAATATTGTACGCCCAAATATGTAAATCTGTTTACCTCTTCACATTTACGGCCCTTAATGCAATACGTTTTCTTGCTGGCCTTTCCCTTGCTACAAATCATTATGACTGTTTTATTCAAATTCAGACTCATGTCTCTACCCTCCATGAATTCTACAAAACCCTCAATCAACAGCTGCAGATCATTTGCGGTTCGTGACACCAATACCGTATTGTCTGCATATAGGAGGACCGGACAGTCCCCTATTTTGGGCGTGTCAATTGCCATGTTTTTTAAATAGGCATCTACCCCATTGACATAAAGGGGAAAAAAGGGGAGCTAAAACACAGCGTTGATGTATGCCTCTCCCGAGCCTGAAGCCTAGGGTATATTCACCATTTCTTCCATATCTTACTTGTGCTGTTAAATGGTTACACAATTGTGCCAGAAAATTCATTATATCTAGAGATGCATCCAGATCTGTTAGAACTTTCCACAGCTTTGCATGATTCACTAAATCAAGGGCACTGCTAAAATCTGCAAAGCAGAGAAACACATGACCCTTTTTTGCTATTGTGCCAACCTCAGGTCTAAATCCTAGTTGGGCCTCCATAAGTATCTGATTATCTATTGCCCAAGACTCTAATCTTTCTAGGAGTGCTCTTCCTACTAGTTTAACTGAAGAGTCTAAAAAGGATATAGGTCGTTATCACTTAGGGTCGCCTCGATTTCCCTTTTTAAAGAAGGGAACGATAATACTTTTAGTCCATGAAGTTGGAATATATCCCCTAGCCGCACTCAGGAAAACATGGGTCAAAATAGGGCACCATAGATCCAGAAGTGTCAAGTAAGCATCTACTGGCACCGCATCAGGACCCTGTGCCTTCCCTTTCGAACATCTTCCCATAACAGATATCACTTCCTCTAGACTAATTGCTTTCAAAAAGGGTAACTTGATCTCAATTATCCCTATTGTCAAAGAAGGCATGAACAAGCAATCTGGATTAAATATTGTACCAAAGTGAGAGAGCCAATCCACTGATGAAACAAGTACAGTAATCTCGAGTGCATCTCTATTTTTTAGGAATGGCTGATTAATAGTTTTACAGAATAAGGTGCTATCTCTCAATACCACTGCTTGCTCAAGGTTAATCCCGCACCCTGACTCTCAGTTGTGCCTTCCTGGTCTCCAGTGCGTGTTCATAGTTGGAATGTTTATTAATTACTTCTTCCCTATTTCTCAGTCGAGCCTGCAAGGCTCTCTTAAGTTCCTGGCTAGCTAATGAGCAATTATAATCAAACCATTCCGATTTTACTCTCTTTTCGTTCCTAGATGTTACTTTTAGGCTCTCTGATATGGCATTACTGAGTTGGTTAAATGACGCTAAAATCTCAAGTGGGCTTTGATTAAATTCAGTACATATTAAGATTTCTTGTCTATATCGGGTCACAATTTTTGTCATCAAGTCTGTTTTGTTTATCCCAGTCTATTTTATGGCAATATCATTTTCCTTTTTTATACTTATATTTCTTACTAGTCGTACTCCTATATTATAGGGTTTATCTAATCTCATAGTGAGAAGCAAAGGAAGATGGTTGCTATATATGGTTGGCTTAATCTTTAAAGATTCGATCATAGCTACATTGTTCCTAGAGATCAGTATATGATCAATAGTTGAGGAATATCCTCTTCCTATAGACGTTGGGTGCTTCACTCCCTTGACCCCCTCTTGTTCAGCCAGGTCTAGGTCATATCTAGATATCATTTCATTCAGTACAGTTCCATAATTATTATGTAAGAAATTAGGTTGAGCATTTCTCCCATCATCGATAAATCCACATATTTTTTCAATAGTGGCCTGGCATATCGTGATGTTAAAGTCTCCAGCCCATACTAATATGTAAGTTGATGTTATATCATTTAGAAATAACTGTAAATCATCCTGAAGGGTTAATGTCACTACTATTTTGGTATCATCAAACTTATTATTATAATAGTTGATTAATATAATTCCCATTGTACCATTTATCCGGAAATATAAAAACTGATAATGTGGGGATTGGAGGAAGGATTTCACTGTCACAAACGGTACTAATCTTAAAATCAATATTGCTAGCCCTCCCTTAGCCCTGGCATTAGATGAGGCAATGGCTGGCATAGTAAATGCGGAATATCCTTCCATATAGAAGGATCCGGTAAGCCATGTCTCTTGTAGGCAGATAATATATGACAAGTTTATTGCAGTCTGCCACTCCTTATCAGCCAGTTTAGATCTCACCCCGGCTATATTCCACAACATGAGTGTGATTGAATTCCTTATTAAAGACCTCCTGTCTTTAATATCCCTATCCCTATTCTATTCTTTTCCTCCTGCTGTCAGTCCTGGTCCTCCATATTACTCAAGGAGGTAAATCGATTAGAGCACTCTAAACTATCATGCCTGTCCAGTTTACTAAGAGCTTTTCTTGTATCCCCTATACATCCTGTACCTAGAATATTCAGCATTCTATAAAAGTATCCTAAAGGGACAGGCATAATCTCCCTCCTCATACTTTTGTGAGTTCAATGTCTTTTTTCTAAATCTAGTAGTACATTTCCCACAAAACGAGGATCACACAAATTAACCATTATACAATCTCCCTCTTCTTCATCCAGGTGTCCCACCCATTGGACTCTCCTTGCATATAAAATTTCACAAAATAATATATCTGGAGTGCATATATTCTTCGACATCCAATGTATTACTTTATTACATAATTCTGGCCAGGTTTCAACAATGTTTGGTCCCAATTTGGGGACATTTTTTAGAATAATAGTATAGGGGGTTGCATCTGGGGATAGATGGAAAACCTCTTTCGCTGGGCAATCTGTCTTCACTTTCTTCCATTTATGGTTTGCATTTAATTGCCTCACTTGGTTGATAATAGGTGCCTTAAGTTGAGATGGTTCCCTCTCTGCGGGATAACAACATTCTGTGTCTCTTCTATTAGAGTCCACATTCCCTGCCATTGTGTTATTCCTTGTAGCTATGTCCACTTGATTTTCATTTGGGCTAACATCAAAAGCAAGAATCAAGTTTCTGGCATTAGTCGCTAAAGTAACACTTACTTCTATCTTACTTATGCATTCTTTTATCTCCTTAATGTCTGCCAATACTTTGGACTTTATATTATCTAATTTGCTGTGTAATTTCTTAAACAAAGTTTCCATACGTTTTAATAAAGAGCCATCGTCTCCTGATACTGGGACTGATGGATGGCCCCCATGCACTTCCCTAGTTATTTTTCCACCTTTGAGAGACTGTGATAGTGGTACGAAGTTAGATTTAGTTATCTGTCTACTTCTCTTCTTCTTCGGAGGAGGAGAGGTTGGATCATCTGTTTTATTCAAGGATTCACTTTCTACTATTGTGTCTATGGGTACTAATGGGCCTAGAGAACACCTGGAAACTGCCCCATAGAGACTTTCCTTTGGGGACTCTAGTTCGATATTCAAATCTGCAGCCTCTGTACTCACTTCTATGATAGCTTCATGTACAACATTTTTAGTTGCCACCAAGCGTGCTTCAGCATTAATGATCTCTTCATTGAGTTTCCCCATTGCATCCGTAAGATAGTTAGTGATCATGTTAGTGGTTTTGCTTCCTTTTCACCATTACAAATATGCAGTCTATTTACGATATTAGTTCATCTTTTCTTAAATAGACAGGATTCATACATGCCCTCAAGCCAGATAAAAAAAACAACAGAGTATGCCAAGCCCAGCCTCCTCTGGGCTCTGATGGGCGCAGACGGGCCGCTCTTGGCCCGGTTTTCACCCGGGCACGTGCCCGGGTGCGTCCCATGGAACAGGTTAGCAGCGTCCTTTTCACCACGCCTTCGGGTGCAAAATGGCAGCCGGCAGCTCTATGGCTGCTAAGGAGTCTGGGGCTTGTGGTTTCAGGCTTCCCCCAGGAGGAAAGAGAGTTTGTCCCCCGGAGCGGGTTGGCAGCGTCCTTTTCACCGTGCCTCCAGGCACAAAATGGCAGCCAGCGGCTCTATTGGCGCAAAGGAGTCTGGGGCTTGTGGTTTCAGGCTCCCCCCAGGTGGAGAGAGAATTTGTCAGGTGGAGCGGGTTAGCAGCGTCCTTTTCAGCGTGCTTCCGGGCACAAAATGGCAGCCAGCGGCTCTATTGCCGCGAAGGAGTCTGGGGCTTGTGGTCTCAGGCTCCCCCCAGGCGGAAAGAGAGTTTGTCATTCATTATCCCTTGTTATTCTGTTTCAGGGTCCTTCACCATGTCATCTTCATTTGGACATTACAAAGTTATGACACTTGCATTGATATGATGCTGTTGGAAAGTACAAAATGAACATAGACTGATCCCGGGACAAACACTGACTTTGGATGGATAGATCTTGTACAGAGACAACTCGCACTGTGATTGAATGGAAGTTCATGAGATTGTATCAGACCTGTTTTCTGTGGGATGATACTATCAAGGCAATGTGTGCCACTTAACTTGCTCAAACCAGATGTGTATGTAAAGCCATAGCATACTTTTCTTCCGTCACATTGGCTGAATCTTCAATTTGTGTTCAGTGGAGGTAGCTGCTGATGTGTCTCCTCATATTTGATAGAACATTATTTTACCACACTACTAAGTGGAGGTTATGACATTGCACCAGATGCTGACACAGTGTCCTGTACTGGTCATGTGGCCTCAAATTGTGTTACTGCCAGGATGTAGACTGTTGGTGTTATTGATGTAGGATTACTATTGTGAGGGCGGGATGTATGGCTCCAGCTGAGGTCATGCTTCAATGATAGTTTGCCTATTTAATTTGAGCCCATGTAATATTCCCTCTCTTCCATGGTGTCAAGGTCGTGGAGTGTTCGCCTCTAAATGGCACAGACTATTGGGGTTATGCATGGTTTGTGAACTTCAGCTCTGATTTAATCTAAAACCTGTTACCTACATATGTATGTTACCAATACATTGGGATTTTGATTTGTTTTCTATGAATGAAAAGGGTAACTCATTACCTCTTTGTCATTTCTACTTTTCCTTTGCAAATAATTGTTTAATATACTTGACATAAATTTTATGGTGGAAGACAGACATGAAAAATGAAATGCCACAATAAATGCAAAAACATTCTTGTAGTTTGTGTCCATATCATTTATTTGAATGACACAAAGGAACTGGATGACCGTCCCCTCTGGGGTGGAGGGCACAGGTGCAGGGACTCAGGTGGGAGGAGCAGGCTTCTCATGTGGCAGGGCCTCCCTGTCTATGGCTGGCAGTGGTGTACTTGATCCAGATGTAGACAGACACAGACAGGGGTAGATGGTATGGGAAAAGCCCTGTACTTGTGGTGATAGATGGCAGAAAGCAACCCACTCAAGGAGCTCATTTTGTCATTGTGGTTACGTATTTCCCACATGAGCCCCCTCTGTACCTCCTTGATCTCCTGGAGCTTGGTTATGACCTGGCCCATCATGTCTTGGGACTCTTGTACTGCTCCCAAGAATTGATCAATGGTGGTCTGGCTGACAAAGATGCCAGTGGCCTCACTTTCCTGGCCCACTTATTCCCTCCCACAATGCCTGCCCCCAGTTTCCTGTGCCTTGGAGGCCCACTGGGTCCTGACACAACTGGAGGCGGTGTTGATGTTGTCTCAACAGCAGCACTGTGGGGCACAAGATTGGTGTGAAGTTCCTCAGCACACAGGAAGTGGAGATATCCTGATGCTGAGATGTGGTTGAAGATGGGGTGGGAGGTGTAGGTATGGGCCGAGTACAATTCACTAGAGCTGTCTGGCCAGACAGACCAGATGGACCAGGCTGCTCCCGATTATCCGGACTTCCAGGAGTGGAGTCCTCACTAAAGGCCTGATCCTGGTCTGGAGTGGAAGTGTCTTGAGTGGCAGATGGTGGTACACTGGTCCGGGGGTTGGAACTGAGAAGAATACAGACAATATGAAATTCAAATCTGATTTGTACCTCGTATGTGTCTTTAGCTACAAATGGGGCAACCTAAAAAGGTAACATCTGACTGATAGAATGATTAGGTCTTTGTATGATTGTGTTACACATGCAGACTGATTTACACAGATGCAAACTCCAGTGGTGATGTTGTAGAAATGTCCTGAAAAGCAAAATGTTATTTCTGAATTGTAAATTACATGCAGCAGACACTCGACTCATCACAGTCATGAGCAGATTAAAGTACTAGACCATTCCAAGGCCTAGCAGGCTACAAAACATTAGACAAGCTGTGGTTCAACTTGATAGAAAAACTGGCATTGGTCATCATATGGACAGCGCAAAGTAAATTGTGTGTAGATACTACTATTCAAACATGCCACATCACATGGTAGGAAATCTTAGATTGAACAGAATATGAACAGCTGTTCAATGTAGCTATGACAAGGTGTCAGCGTGCTTGAAGAACACAACAACTTACATTTTCATCCATAGCATGACATGGTGACTGTCAAAAGCACAGGTTTTTGAGATGTGTGCACATGTGGAAGTAAAGGAAGGTAGTGCAACATTACATTGCGCTATTGTTTTGCAGATACAAAAACAGGGTATCATGGTAGTTTAAATCATCTGTTGACACCATAGACAATAGTTGTTGAAAGGTGAGTCACACATATCTATTTCAACAAATAGAGTGGAGATGAATACACATTTACAACATGAACACATATATGGGTATGATGTGAATTGGTGAAAATACCACTTACAAGCAGTATGCCTTCCTGTTCAAATGGATGGAGTTTTGGACCTGTTTTTGGGAGAACAACAACATACATTGACAGAAAGCAAGGGACTAAGCAAATTCAAGGTATGTCCCGTGGGAAATAACACACAATCTCACTAAACATATTGCACATTGTTAAAAAGAGAGATACAACCATGATGCTAGTAATTGGTATGAAACAAGACATTTTGTGGAGTCAAGTTTAGATATATCTGTTTTGAGAAGGGTTCCGCTCTGCAGGACAGTTCACAGAAATGAAACTCACTGTTTATAATCAAAAGGTTAAAACAAACTGAACCACGTGACACACACAAGACCATTCCCAAAGCCAGCCATAGGCCCAGCACATTACAACATTCACAACAAGAGACAATGTACATCTTGGCAGAGAAGAGAGAAAAGACAATTATTACTACACAACCATATATTCATCAAGTTCACACACATACTGGTTGGATTTGGCACGAGGGTGAGTTATGGTTTAATATATAAAATTTTATTAACAAGAGGTTTTCTCAAAAATTAAATGCACTGTTAATAATTGAAAGGTTAAAGAACTGAACCAATGACTCACAGCTTGTGAGCTATAAAGGTGCTTCAAGGCACCAACCATTTTACAGTCCATTCACACACCTTTTATAGTTGACAAACACAAGACCATTCATGCCACCAGCTGCATCCCCAGCACAGTACAACACTCACATCAACAGACAGCGCTGCTCAAGGGCCCATCACTTTCATACACCAACTTGCCTGACACATCAATCACACTGGCTGATGGCATGTGTGGACTTGTGTTTGGAAAGCACTGTGTGTAGTGACCAGCAGAAAGTCACTACTCATACACCACTAAGCAAGCACCAGCCCACAAACACAGCCAGCCAAGCGCCAACTAACTCACACTGTCAGCCAAGCGCCAGCCCACGCACACCACCAGCTAAGCACCAGTCCATGCACACCACATCGCATTTTTTTTTTACAAAAAAGAAAACACAAACCAACTGTATGTAAATACAAAACTACAAACACAACAGCTCTAACTAAATACATCACACTAACGCCAACCGCAAAACTGAGCAAAAAAAAATAAAACGATATAGACCAGGCAAAGCTCACGGGTGCTCACAAAAACTATTTTTCATGTGGTACATTTTAAAACAAGTGGGCACACACAGCCCATGTTTAGAAGGACAATCAGGGCAGTGCACGTGACTCGCCTTTCACATGCCTCTTTGCAATCAGACTCAACATTGCTTACAGGGGTTGTGTTTTTGGGGGTGGGAGGAATGTGATCGGCAAAGTGGCAATTATTCAATCTAGCCACATCCTCAACTACTCCAACTCTAGGAACACTTGCCTGTTCCACTACAACAAGCCTGCCTATCACAGATTCCTGAAACTGAACAAAAGTCATCTTTGACTCTGGAGAGCAGTCCTTGAACACAACAAAAGCATCAACAGTTGCTAAATGGAAGAGATGGCTAGCCAGCTTCTTATACCAAATGTAAGCATTACGAACAGCAATGTAAGATTCCAACCTCTAATCTACTCTATCTACACCATCCATGTGCATATTGTAGTCTAAAATGCACACAGGTTTTCCCTCTTCAGCAACCAGACCCCAAACAGTCACAGGTGAGGTATTTTTATTATGCATGTTAGTCAGCATGTAGGCATCCCTCTTTTCTGCAAATTTCATAACTAGCAGTTCACCACTGTGCAAGGCACTGCACTGTCCCCTCTTAAGTTTTTTACAAAAAAGCACCTTTGGATAACCTTTACGGTTTGAGCTGACTGTGCCACAAGCAACAATGTCCACTTTGAATGATTCCCTGAACAATTGCATACCAGTGTAGAAGTTATCTAGTTACAAATGGGGACCTTTGTTGAAAAGTCCTCTACCAACTTCCCACACAATTTTCTCACTAACTCGAAAGTGGCCGGAGAACCAGAGGGGATCAATAGTAGAATCCCTACCGGTATAGACCCAGAAATTATTGACATAACCTGTACTACTCTTAGACAGCATATACATCTTTATTCTATAATGTGCCTTCTTGCTAGAAATGCACTGCCTAAAACCCAAACACAGGTCAAAAGACTGATGTACAACTATTTTTTTCCTGGAACATAGATCATTGAAAATCGATCTACAAAGTAATTAAGGACAGGCCAAATCTTAAAAAGACGGTCACAATCACGGTGACCTTGTGGCAATGCTAAAGCATTATCAACAAAATGGAGTATCCCGATCAGAAGCAAATACTGATCACCACTCGTGATTGCAGAAAATATGGCAGTTGCCAGTAAGGGAGTAGTAGACCAATATGAAGACAGTGACGGAATCCTTATAAAGCCAATCAAAAAAACTTCTTCAACTCTTCCAGATTTGTAGGAGTCCACTGCGTAGCTCTAGAGTGGGGCTCAAGTCTGGCACTGTTGTCCTTCAAATACTGTTCAGCATACAAAATAGTCTGCTCTACAATTTCACCCAAAAATACATTGGCCATAAACGACTGAAAGAAATTTATAAGCAAGCGGTTTCAGTACTCACTCTACACCCTGTGACACCAGTAAAGGTGGGCAATACCGGCTGCACCATATTTGGGGCAACCCAGAGTTCAGCTCTTCCAATGAGAGGCCTTTCATCCCCAGGCTGCAATCCAGATGCCTCTTGCTATATTATCAGTACATCAGTGTCCTCCTCTAAAACAGGCCCTTCGTCCGCCCTGAGAGTGGCTTCATCATCAGACGATTCCTCTCAGACAGAAAATTAACTTCCAGAATCTTGCACTTCCTCCTCTGCCTCCGATGCAGAGTCAGTCTCATAATCATGAATGGAGAAAGATTAAAAAAGCATACCAGCAACATGCTGAGCGGTCATCTTACAGCTAGCTATAATCCTTACTAATATAAGTAACTTTACAAGCAAGTCAACAACAATCAATACTGTGTAAAATAAGTAATAAAGTGTGGTTTTATCAGAAAGACCTGTATACTCAAAAACGCTACCACTCACTTGCCAGAGACAGCTAGACTCCCCACCACCTACTCTGCAGACACAGCAAGCACCAACGACACCCAGCTAAAAAGGAAAAACAAAATAAAACTACACATAAAACAGCAAAATACACATAGTGCACAAATACAAGGAGAAAATCCCATACAAAAAACAGAAGCTAAATATGCTGCTATTATAACACCATTCACAAAAAAATCACTCATGCATGGCAATCATACTCATTTAGAGTAAACAGTACAAAAAGGTTTTTCATACCAAACACATGCAACTACGCAAACTGCAGATCTACCAGTGTTGAAACTGCAAGCAGGAGTAACAGCAAAGGAATCAAAAGCTTTGCACTAGAATAAAAAGGAGAAATAAAACATTACAATCACAAATGCAGATAATGTAACAGTCCACGCACACCACCAGCCAAGCTGGGAGGTGGATGGGTCTAAAAATATGGCCAAAACATTCACTCCCAAAAGGGGAGAGACCCTTGCCCAAAGGGCCACTCCATACAACAACAATATTGCCCAAAAATAAAATCCCTGGTGTCCAGTGGCTTCTACCCCCCTTGGGAGCACATGGGCCTAAATGTATAAGGCTGATCTGACCCCAAGGGGGGCAAAAATGGATGAAATAATCACCCCCCTAAAGGTGAGCGACCCTTGCCCAAGGGGGGCAGAAATGGCCAAAGTACTTGCTTCCCTAAGAGGAGCTACTTTCCCCAAGGTGGCAACTCCCCAACATTGTCAATCACACACAAATAAAATATCCCTGGTGGCCTAGTAGTTTCTGCCCCTCTTGGGGGCAGATGGGCCTAAGAAAAAGGCAGATCTGGCCGCAAGGGTGGCAGAAACAGCCAAAGTACTTGCTTCCCAAAGGAGAGTGACCCTTTCCCAAGGGACTGCTCCCAAACATAGTCAATTAAATATAAAATGTAAAAACAAAACAAAATCCCTGTTGTCTCGTGGGCATTCCTGCTGCATGACCACAGCCCTAAACACGATTGTGCAGCAGGAATGCACTCCAGAAAGAGACAATGGGGCAAAGGAAAACCCTTTCCTTTCCCCCAATGACTCTATGTTGAGAAAACCCTCCCCCTTGAGGAAAAACTCACCTTTCCCCTCCGATGCGCTGGAACCAAATGGCTTCTAGGCATTCCCTGCATCTTCTAATAACATTGCTGCCCGGTGCGCGCTGATGCAATTAGATGCCATGGGGGGTGCGGGAGGGCGTGGCAGCAGAAGTGCTTCTGCTGCTGTCCCTGTTGAGGAAGTTAGATGGAACACCCACTGGGGGAGCGCCAGTACTTTCCCCATGGGTGCGTGCCAGGATGGCCAGGAGCCAAATGACGCACATGCTCACTGTATTGTTGAACTGCTCCCGGCCATCCAACGCTCGGAAGGGACTCCATTTGTGAGTGTTGAGGCATTGCTAAGTGCAAGTTACCATTCTCCACTTTACCAGGGATTCCTGCCAAGCTTTCAGGATGTAGGATCTGCAAGACCTTCTCCTCCCAGATAAAGAGTTGTAATGGGAGGTTGGGAGGATCACCACCAGTCCTCTGGGCCTCCACATGACACTTGGAGGCCAACAAGCGCACTCTCCACCACAGGTCATTCTACCTCTTCCTAATTTCCTCCTCTGTGTGCAGATTGTTGGATACAGCATTCACTCTGTCCTCTATTCTGGAACACGTTTGCCTTTTCTGAGATATGGTTGTATTTTGTACTTGTGCTTCAAACAATTGTGGCTCTACTCTCATGATTTCCTCCACCATGACAGGTAATTCACCCTTTGTGAAACGTAGATTTGTCCTACCTGCCATTGTGATTATTTGTTTAGAAAAAATAGTGCCCAGAAAGATGAAGGTTAATGAAAAATATAATAGTAACAAAAAACATAGAGGGAGAGAAAAAAGAAAAATCCTTCCTCCTGTGTGGCAATTTCTGCTGGTAAAATGGACTGCTGCAGTGTGATGGTAAACGATCATGGTCTGAAATGGAGTGAGTTTTATAGTGTGTTTTGCAGGTGTTCTCAATTGTCCAATATACAAAAGGTGTGTGCTGCTAGCATCCAACCAATAGCCACACCCATAGTACTTCACTGAGTGGGTTCCGCGATGGACTCCTGTCATCGTGGGACTACCGCTGATACACTGCAAGCATGACTGTTATCTAAATAGGCTCATTGGGATCTCATCGTCAAGACGACAACAGTGGGCTACTCATCAGCATTTGGGTCCGACGCATCGCGGGATGCAGCTGGCGCAACGGAGTACACTCTTGTGGCGGTCTGCAGCTCAGCCGTACTAAATCTACAGACGGCAGGCAGAACACAGTTAACTTGACAGTCTTCTCGGGTCCGCAGCTGTCACTGATTGGCAGTAAGACCACCAAGATCTAAATCAGAGTATCCAGATCCTTCTTTACAGGTTCATTGATATTAAAAGGAGTTCTTCTCACTTGGCTCACTACAGGGACACAGCCCTTTTTCTTTTTTATGTGTAAAAGTTAATTTTTTGATTGATTAAAAAATCACAATCATTTAAAACAACATCATAAAATGGTCTTGACTATTGTACGTGTCTGATACGACATGTGTCGTGTACTACATTTAGTTAAAAAAAAACAACCATACCTCTGTAAGAAAATTAAAATTAGTTAAAAGCAGTTAACATCTTAGGAACAGCCTGCTATATACTATTACACCAAAAGCTAAATTTTCACAATACTAGGTTATCACTCGAAATGAGGAATGTGCATATCATTCACGAAACCTATGTAAAATTTGCTAAAGTGCTTAACATTAATTCATGGTCTTTTAACTGCTGATCAATTATTATTTAAGAATAGACATGTGCAGCTTACTTTTTACAAAACTAGGGTATCACTAGAAATGAGGCATATGCAAAGCATTCACAAAAGATGTGCAACAGTTGATAAAGTGCTTAACATAAATTCTCAATCTACCTTCTAATCAATCCTTATTTAACAATAGACATAAGCAGTTCTTCACAAGACCTGTGCAAAACTTACTAAAGTGTTTAACATTCATTCTCCAGTTTTAGGGTCGAGTGCCCAAGCGCCCGGTCCCTGTTGTTGTCTCTCTGTGGGCTTTTAACCACGCCCATGCCACTCCCATCACTTTCGTTGGTTTGTGGGCTTGCCTTTTAAAATTCACTTGATTTCATTAGTGAATGGCATGCATATGTCATGCAATTTCCTGTGTTTAGCCCTCAACGAGAGCCCCAGCCAACTACTGAAAACATACCGTGCTCCATGATTTCCTTATGGTTTCTGGACTACTTTTTCTCTTTATTTCGTCGGCAGTGTGATCTCGCTGGACAGTAATCAAGCCCTTTTCATGACTGCCAGTTTATGGCTATGGCTTGTCCTAGCGTTCCTTCGCGAATTCAAGGTTTTACACAGCACGATCATGCTTGTTATTTTATTCCCCTGCAAAGGCGAAAACGGACCGGTCTTTTTGTTCTGATTAGTCTCCTTCATGCTCATTGCAGGGGCCTGTATATTGTCTCCCTTATGTGAAATTGTATTACTTTTCATTTTCAGTTTGTGTGGCAAGAAAAGTCCAGTTAGGAGTTTACAACGCTAATAGCTCTAACTCGAGCAAATGCGAGACCCATTGCTTTGCAAATGCTTGTTTAATTTGCGTTCAGCTACTTTTAACAGCAGGACATGTATAAAACATTTATAAGACATATAAAATAATCTGTTGAAGTGGTGACTATTATATATATTCCTTAACACCTTACACATTATCCTGGGTACATTAGTATGACAAAATACATGGTTACTGCAGCACACTTTTTGCAAAACTAGGTTATCACTTCAGATTAAACATGTGCAAATCCTTCACAAAACCTCACAAAAACTGCTGAAGTCCTTAATGTTTATTCTCCGTCTTTGCTAATCAATCATATTTTAAAAATAGGCGTGCAGCTCATTCAGAAGACCTGTGCACAATTCACTAAAGCGCTTAACATTAATTCGCCATGTATTAACTTCTGCTCAACTACTGATTATCAGTAGAACATGTACTAAATATTCATACAACATATAAAAGACACTGCTAACGTGCTCCACATTAATTTAATCTCTTGGCGTTTTACACATATCCAATTGGGCATGTTCAGAACATTTGCAGATTGTGTGCACACTGAGGGGTGTACCATAAGTTTGCTCCTATTACACTTCGATGTATTCAGATCAAATGGTTGGTTAAGATTTCTTAAAGGTGATAAGAAGAACATAAGGAAAGATAAAAAAAATCCATCTCAGTCAGTAATTCAACAAAACGGCAAGTAAATTGGATTGACTTGCCAGATAAGCATAGAAAATGGTGCCTGATGACATATTCTAACCCCTGCCTTTTAAAAATGAAGGTTTTAACAAGACTCGGCTAGCACATAACAGGCTTAGGCCACACATACTATATTTAATAGTGTTCCTGTGGATAGTTACAGAGCCTACAGCTGCTAGCTGTCCATCCATGTAGACATTTTGAAGTCTTATCCTTGGTTGGATACATACCAAGTCTTGGCTTCAAAAATGCATCCTGCATGTGCAATGGAAATGACAGTCGTATAAGTCTGAATGCCCAAGTTCTCATAAGAATGTATGACTGTCCAGACATGCTTTTTGGCTGCTAGTGCACCTTTATCCACATTAAACGAGAGTTGTTGTGTTAATTGGTTCAAAAGACATTTAAGGCACACTGCATTAATCCCTAGAGGCCTAGAAGACTGTAACCCCAAATGTTTGCTAAAACTCTGATAAATAGGACAGACATATGCAAGTATAGGAAGAATTTTTGATTTCCTGCCAGTATATATTTGTAAGGGAACCAGGTTTGGATGAAAAATGAGAATGTAAGCATTTTAAAAAGGTGGTCTGTTGCACTAGAGCCTACCCTTGAAAGCCAAAATTCAATCAAATTTCAGCCTAACTAATTCTCTTGGTAATCCTAAAGACAGAATTTACAGCCGAACCATTAATTTAGCATCTTTCTCACGGAAGCACACTGAGCCATAAACTAATGCTGGAATTACTTTAGCAGACATGATATTTACACGACGATCATAAATAAGGCACGTTAATTTGTCTCGAAGTGATTTGAAGGCAAAACTGAAAGCTGCTTTTTGTCTTTTAGTGGATCAAAAAGCCCTCTAAAAAGATCTTATCATCAAACAAAATGGCAAGAATCTTATAACTTTAATGCAATTCGATTGGCTTTCCTCTTGAGTAACAGGATTGGGGTCTGGCTATAGTTGCCCTGATTGGCATGATTTTAGTTTTCTGAATATTAAGCTCAATGAGGTTAAGTAAACTGTATTCACCAAGGGAATTAATTAAGTGTTGCAAGCGTGTGTCTGACTTAGTAGAATGGTATCATCAGCATATTGTAGGCATTTCAGAGGACTGTTTGCAGGTTTAGGAGAATGTGAATTTATTGTTTCCTTATGTTGATTCAGATCTGCCATGAAGAAATTAAATTTTAGACCACTAGATGTTTCAATTCTTGTTAGACAGGTTCCATCACCCAGCTTGACCTGAACTGAAATGTTTGTATGAAGGATGATGATGAGGTCTAGTAGTTTCATAGGCATACCCCATGCAGTTAACTTTTCCCGTAACAAGGCTCGAGCAACTATGTCAAATGATGCTTTTCAATCAACAAAACAAATGTACAGTTTTTGCTTCCTTAGTACTGCACATTCTGCCATTAGGGCAAGCAAATTGGTAGTTGTCAACTGACCCTTACGAAATCCAGATTGGTTAATTGGTTTGTTACCCGTTCTTTCAGCTCCTCTCAAAAAGACTAGCGGTTGAGACTTTTGCTCCAGCATCAGTCAGAGCTATTAATCGATAGCTTTTGTAGATGGGTTGCAGGATACTTCCTTGCCAGGAATTAGAAGCAGTTTCCGTCAGAATGACCTTGCTGTAAAGCGGCGTCAGGATCTCTGCCCACAGATCAGGATCCACCCTAAAGATTGTGTTTGGGAGGCCATTTGGACCAGGCACCCCATTTGACCTAATCCGTTATAGGGAGAGATGATGTATTAACCCTGCTAAATACCATGATCGAACTTTGCCGGTTTTCTTGGGGAATGCTTCCCATTTTTCATCCAGGTTTTTCTGACAATTTCATGCTCCAAGAGGACGTTTACATGAGGGAAGCTACCAGTCGTGTTCCATACAAGTTGGAAACATAGACCACCCAAGCATTTTCAGTGATGTTTGCACTACTGGCCCTGCTGCCATTATTTTTAAGACCATTGATTATTGATTAGAACATCTTACTGTTATTTGACATGCTTGCAGATTACAGCTTGTTCTGTAACTCTTGGTGGTAGTTGTTCTTTACATTCCATAACGAGTGCTTGTATGACTCCCTTAGAACTTTCAGCTTTTGTTTAAGTATAGACTGAGAAAACAAATGTTTCTGACGAAAGACAGCCCTTGTCACCCTGTTCAGAGCCTTCTTTTGTTGATACAGCTTGGGCACAAAACACTTATTATTAGAATTTACAAGAGAGTTAGCCTTTCTTACATTTTTGGCTGTGAATCTTGGAATTAAGGAATTGCTTATGGAATTCCATTTGACCACCACGGAGCTTTTGGTGCCAGCCAGAGGGCAGTGAGATCTAATAAATGCCTTGGCTGCTGCATTATCTCTTCCTGTTTGTTAGTCTGTCAAACAAAACGTTTACAATTATGGTAAGAAGCCACTTGATGAAGGACTTTAGATTTCTGAATGCGACACACAGTCAAATCTAAAGTTAGTTCTTGTAGATTGTGGTCTCTTTAGAGTCTTGGAGCTATAACATAGCCGACAACATGGACAAGCAAACACTTTGAAATGATGGTATAATCAATTACAGAGCCGTGATGGAAAGTCTAGAATGTCAGAACTGTAGTTATAGCCTTCGGAACACATTCATTAAGCATCAATAAGCCAAATCATTAGAGTTGTTCATGACAAATTTGAGCTGTGTTATAATTTCACTTACTAGATGGTTTTGTTAATATTATACTGTCAGAGTTTAGATGGATATTGAAATCACCAGATCATTAAGTTTGCATCAGGATATTGAAAAGCCAGTGATTTAACAATTTCCTACAAAATGGACAGTTGGGATAACTTGCTTTTCTCCACGTGATGAACATGTGACGTTAAAAGTAAATTCTTGGTAGCCAGTTATCTGAGCGCACTGCTTTCTCCATGTCTCTTGAAGCATCAGTATTTCAAAGCTTTAAAGAAATAATATTGCCTCTGGATCTTCCAGAAGCCTTGGAAGGCCATGCACATTTTAAGAACAAATTCTGGTGAGTAGTTTATCACAGTTAACTACACGAGTTATCACTGTTGGTCTAGATAGGGTACATAGCAGCCAAGCCCAGCCCAGGAGTTTCCTCTTAGCAGCTTGTTAACATAAGCGAGGTTCAGAGACTGACTTTGTTATTCTAAAGCATGACATTTTTATCAGTTTGAAAACACGACCAATAGCAACTGATAAAAGGGAAGCAGATTGTTTTGAGATACTGGATGAAAGTAAAGACTGAATCAGAATTGTTGGGTAGTTAGAAAGGACATCTTTCTTAACTTTGATACACCACTATGCGAACTGCACTCTGCAATCAAACACTATGGGCCTCATTCTGACCATGGCGGTCTATGACCGCCAGGGTGGAGGCCGGCTGAAGCACCGCCAACAGGCTGGCGGTGCTTCAGTTAGTATTCACCCAGCCGGGTCCGGCGGTGCTTCAGTTAGTATTCCGACCGCGGCTTTGAAGCCGCGGTCGCCCAGCCGGGTCCGGCGGTTTTCTGCCGGAATTCCCCCGGCTGGGGGAATCCTCCATGGCAGCGCTGCTTGCAGCGCCGCCATGGGGATTCCGATCCCCTTCCCGCCAGCCTGTTTCTGGCGGTTTTCACCGCCAGAAACAGGATGGCGGGAACGGGTGTCGTGGGGCCCCTGGGGGCCCCTGCACTGCCCATGCCACTGGCATGGGCAGTGCAGGGGCCCCCTAACAGGTCCCCATACAGATTTTCACTGTCTGCTTAGCAGACAGTGAAAATCGCGACGGGTGCAACTGCACCCGTCACACCCCTGCAACTCCGCCGGCTCCATTCGGAGCCGGCTTCCTCGTTGCAGGGCCTTTCCCGCTGGGCCGGCGGGCGCTCTTTTGGCGGTCGCCCGCCGGCCCAGCGAGAAAGCCAGAATGGCATCCGCGGTCTTCTGACCGCGGAGCGGCCATTTGGCGGTTCCCGTTTGGCTGGCGGCGCCCGCCGCCAGCCAAACTTGGAATGAGGCCCTATATTTGCAATTTCAGGGGTGACCACGTGACCTGGGTAGTTTCCCAAGTAGTATTAGAAGGATCTTGTTTAAACTGAATTGCCTCAATGTCTGCAGACGTAAGAGCAGATAGAATTGAGATCAATGCCCATTGTTTTAAAATAGCACTTCAATTAAGAATGTCATGGGGGATCGCTAGATTTGTAGGTTGGAATGAAGGTAAGCTTGGTATGATTAGTAGAATGATTGGATAATCTGGTACCTTCATGTGTACCATTGTCATGATCAATACCTGCGCGCAGACCATTTGTCTTTAGAATATTCGGGTTTCCTTATTGGGATGAAATAGGCAGGGTGTTAACATAATCCCCCCCACTAGTAATATTAGGCAGTTGTTAATGATTGGCTTTAATAGGGGCCAACGTGATGTGGTTTCCATGCTGTAAATTCTCCAGACCATTATTTTGATTTAAAACTGTTGACGTTTGTATTTGACATTTCACATCATTTAATGGGGTAGTTGAACCTTTTTTTTCTTATCTAGGATTGTCACTCGTACTGCTTGGTGCCTGCGTTGGAATTTAATATCACTTCTCTGATTAGTATCAATCATTGAGAGCCCTTCAGGACAATCAAACCTAAAACCCATAATGGTTGCCAAAAACAGCCAAAATTGGTAGCACTGGAGATCGATTGTCCTGAATGGCTTTTACTGATTGATACTATAGTAATGGTCTGGAAATTTTACAGCATGGCAACCACATCACATTAAGCCATAAATTTAACATCTGTAGACATAATTGAATTATTAATAAAATCTCTATGATCAGCCAAATGATCAGCCATTACGAAACTTGACTTGTCGATGGATGTTTGCTCATTTAATTCATATTTTTTAGATATATTTTTAAAGTTTATCTTCAATGGAGTTAGAGTTGGTTGTGGATCAGAGTGCTTAGAGTTTACCGTAGGAATTGGACTAAAAGGGTCTATGTCATTCTTTTCACTACTTAGGCCCAGGATAGATAGATCCTGTTCTGAAATGTTACTAGGAATACTCCTATCTTTTAATGACAGTTTTGATACCGTCAGGACCAAAGTGAGAGTAGCTTGTTGACTAATTTCCATCCAAGGTAGTGTATTCTTTAATGGGGATGTTAGTAAGCGGGACTCTGAGATAGAGCAATTAACTTGTGCCTTTTCAACCACCTTGTGAGAGCATATTACAACTTTGCAACGCTGTCTAAGATTAGTTTATTTGCTAATGTATCAATACTTTACTTATTCCTTTTCCCAACTTCAAAACCCTGGAGCCAGGGGGATGGTCAGTAGATGCATGTAAGTTGGAGTGGCTCAGAGTTGAGGTTTCTGTATGATTTAAATCTTCTTGTATTGTTTTCCCTGATTGTTTAAAATAATTCACAATGGAGGATTGAATAACTGTGCACTCAGGAAGATTAGTCTTATTCTTGTTTCCTGAGAGCAAATTCGCAGGGATTGAGGATGAAGAACCAGTTAGGGCCTTTAAAATTACTGACGAGCTGATAGTTGGGTTTAGTTATTCAATCTTCATTTTCTTCTGCTTTTTCAGTGGCAGAGGGGTCCTACGAAAGCGACCTCATTTTTGGCAGCCTCGAAGGTCCTAGGAGACGCGCTGATGGATGAACCAGGGATGAGTGAGCACTCGAGGGGCTTGCAGACCGCACCTGGGCCTAGATAGACCATCTCCACTTCCCCTTGACTCAACCCTCTGACACCAGTTACTAAACGTGCTGCCACACCACTCTGCTTATAAGTAATACGTGAACAGATAAGGTTCTCCAGTCTACTCCACTCTGTCGCCCAACCTCCTTCTTTTCAACAATTAGTTTGTGGACTGGTCATGCATGGGGAGTACACAGGAGTACTGCAGACCACACCTGGACCTAGCCAGTCTGTCTTTCCTTCTCCTGGCTCTACCCTCCAGCAGGAGGGCCTAGAAACTGCTGCCACACTGATTGAGCCTCACAATCTCCACTCCTCAAATTTCTCTTCATAGTTTTTCTTCTGTGTCCTTAAATTTGATACACTGCCAAAGGTTGCACCAAAACTACCACCAAGGGGTGAACCTATTATCCTGAATAATACTACAAATAATCACACAATCGCTTATTATCCCAAAAAGAACTTTCGGGCATGAGTTCAATAGGTTCATTACATTCAGTGAACAACATAAGGTAAATTCAATGTGGAAAAGGTTTGGAGGGGATGCTCACTTCTCCACACTGATGTCACACTGTCTTACTGCTCTCAAATACTCTTAACTACACTCCATAGCCCCACCTGAGGGGTCCACAGCAGGTATGAGATAAGGTGAAGTTAGAGGTCAAGGGGATGACACAAATCAACAGTGTCCACAGCTCCACCCCGAGAGATTATACAAACTATGCAGTGTTTTCTGGGTGGCACAACACAGCATGCCCCACAATAGCTGCTACTACAGCCGCAGCGCTGTCCCACTCTGAAATCTGGGCCATAGCACTATAGTCTTGGCTCTGTGTTCCATGCCTCCCCCATATTAAACTGTGAGTCCTACCAGCCTACAAGACGGCACGGCAGCAAAGCAGTAAGACAGTTCAATCACTTCACATCTATGAGCTCCGTGTCACTGTGCCCCATCCCTTGCAGCATTGTAATGAGCCCTTTTTCAAAACTATACACTGAGGCATCCTATTCCTTTCTTAACAGCACTCGGAAATTAGTTAATGAAGCCTTTTTCATTTCCCTCAATGTTATACAGTTGACATTGTGGCATGGTGTTGGGACTTAGTGTTATACCCAGGAGTTTCTGGTTTAACTAGCTCAACACAATGCCCTCTACCTCAGGCAAATACACCTTGACTCCAACTTTTCTGCCTTTGAACTCAATTTCAGAGTTAATAGAGCCTTTTAGTTTAATGACCTTACCTCGGTAGCTGTATGATGTTACATCAGGTTCCTTGAGTACTTCCCTGCTTCAAAATATTTCCTCAAAATCGCCATCAGAAACTAGAGTGAGACGCGCACCTGAATCCATCAACATCCTTGCAATAACATCCTCGATCTTCCTATACCAAGCTGATGATCACATTTACCAACTCTTTTGGAGTATGCTACTGTTCATAAATTTTACCAACTTCTTTCCTCTTCTACAACAGAACCCCCTCCTTTCCATGTGACTTGCAATTGCAGGGATCGTTTTGCTCTTTGCCATGTGCCTAAAACTTCAACAATACCATTCCTCCATTTCCCATCTCATGCTCACAGCTTGCACCTGAGCAAAGGGATTGTATTCTTTGTGCATTTCTTTAACACACACCAAAGAATATTCCAGTCTTTTAGCTATTGCAACAAATTCACTCAAAGAATGAGCATCCTTGTGTCATAATTATTCCTATACTTTATAATTTCTCCATTTCGACAAACTGATGTCTCATTGTTTCTTCTAATGTGGACCCAAAATCACATATAGATGCTGATTTTCTTAAAGCAATTATGAAATCCTCTACATTTTTGCAGACTTTCTGTCTTCGCACATGTACCGTCAACATTTTGGGTAAATAACGTTTGTCAAGTTTTTTTATACATTCCTTACATTCATTTAAGTCAACATTTGCATTCTTATCCTCTTCTTCACATAAATCAAGTAATTATTAAACATGTTTTACCCCTGAGGCACAACTAATGCATCAAATGTGATGTTTTTCTTTCTCCAGTTAAAACACATACATAAGCATATTGAGAAATAGTGTTTTCAATTTTGACGATTGAATTAGTGGATCACCTGGAGAAGGCAGAAGAAATGGCGGTGGCATGATGTTCTGCATGTTGCTCAATTTAATTGGTAGACCACAACACACAACAATAAAGCACAGCAGACTCCTCACCTCAAACCCCCCTTGAATTCACCAGCTTGGTTGAAGATTCTATATGGACAGATAGACTTGTACAGCCTAACGTACCTTGCCACTGCTCTTCCCTCTCTATTCTCCAGTAGTCCACGTGGGCCCTCCCACCTGCACCATAACACTTGAACTCTAGGTCACCTTGACATACCCTCTAAGGGGTGCAGCAGTACTCCCCAATGATACTGTGCCTGAGACAATATCACCTGGATGGAGAAACACTTTGGGAACCTTTAAGGAATCCTAGCTCAGGACACTCCAGAAAGGGTGGGCGGGATTGAGATAGTTTTGTTTACTGTATACTGCTACAAGTGATCCTGCAGACCTGTTTTAGAAAAATTGCAAGTTTATCAAAATGTTGGCTTGTTCTACTGGTATACAATCTCTGAACTGATAATACATCTGTAAAATAACTCTAATGTCTGTTCATATAATTGGCAATTAAAATCACAATAAAAATGTTTTGGAAAAAATAGACAGCGCAGTGTGGCATAGTGGGAAGATAGGGGGTTGATGCCACTGCTGGGGCCGGCTTCCCCCGATAGCCCTGTGATCGCCCTCTGACCTCAAAGTACCTGCCAGGCAAAACCTGGTGATGCTGCCACTGCACAGCCTTCGCTCTCGGATTAACCAGATACTGCCATTACATTGCGGACTTACGGTAGATGACGGGGGGGGAGAAAAGATCCTGGACTTAGAAACTGAACCATACTTAACCACATTGAAGGACTTACCTACTTACCTTCTTGCCTGTGGGGCAACTGTGTTGCTGGAATTGGTGCAGCTGCCTTGCAGTGGTCCTCAGCTCCACCTGGTCAGTTCTTGTGAGATTACGGTATTGACCGAAACCGCCAAGCTCCATGGCACTGGTGTCTCTTGAAGGAGGGGGCGGAACACTCAGGCCCATATTTATACTCTGTTTGCGCCAGATTTGGGTATTTTTTTTTTACGCAAATCTGGCACAAACTGAACTCCATATTTATATTTTGACACTAGACCCGTCTAGCGTCAAAATATTGGCGTTAACGTAATATTTTGCCTGCGGAAAACTACCTTGCGTCAATGAGATGCAAGGTAGCCGTACCCAGGCAAAAAATGACTCTTAGGCCCTTGCGCCTTATTTATCCTCCCGTGCAAAAATCACTCATCGGAGGCGGAGGGCCTTAGATAATGGCGCTAAGCCTGCTTAGCACCATTATTAAACTCCTGGGTATGGGCAGGCATTAGGGGACCTGTGTAACATTTTCCATGGTCAGAGACCATGGAAACAGCCCACAGTTGCCCTTCCCTGCACCCAGGGGCATCCCCAACCACACCTGGATGACACCTAAGGATGGGGGGACCCATCCCAGGTATGTCCAGGTAAGGTTTTTGATTTTTTTTTTTAAGTGCCGTAGGCGGCCTAACTTGGGCCCCCCTACATACTGTGCCCAATGGCCATGCCCAGGGACATAAGTCACCTGGGCTTGGCCATTGACCTGGGGGTAAGAGTCATGTCCATGGGGAGTGTACGTCAAAAAAATGACGCTAGTCAGGTTAGAGTCATTTTTCTGACTCTAACCTGACTAGCGCCATTCTTCGACGCACAACCTCCCGTTTGCCCTACTCCTCCCCCACCCGGTTAGCGTCATTTATTTTTACGCTAATCGGGCCTTACTGCCGGCTAGCGTCATTCCTTAAATATGACACCTGGCTGGCATCCAGGAACGGCACTAGCCAGCCAGCAGTATATGTTTTGACGCAAACCTGCGTTAGCATAGGTGTGCATCAAAAAGTATAAATCAGGGCCTCAGTATTGCATGGACCACCACCGTGGAAGATGGACTGCGCACATGACAGCCGGATAGCGGAGGTCAGCAAGCGGCCAATTAAGTCTCAGGAGTGAGGTGGCCTATTCTCAAATTGCTGGGGTCAAGCGCAGCGGGCAGCCTGTTTTCGACTGACGGACTAGACAGTCCTTCCGTTGAGAGGAAAGAGGTCTCCCGGGCAAGTGTGTTAATGGCGGTGATTCCAGCCACAAGAATTACAAGGCTCTCCTTTACTGTCTTGCCTCCCTCGCTTACTGTAGCAGCACCTCTGGGGAGCAGCAGTGTAGCAGAAATAGGTGTGGGAACCTCTCTGCCACATAGCAGCAGCTTTTCTATCTTGCACGACTCTTCAGCCTCCATGTTTAAGGAACTAGCAGCAGCAATGGACATGACAGCTGCTACTGAATCACCCCAGAGCTCGGCACTCTGAATTCCTCCAGCCTTTTCATTGGTGGCGGCTTGGGGAGTGGGCTCTTGCCAGCAGATCAGGCTAAGTTTGGGGGCGAGTCAAACCTTAGAGCTGCTGGTGATGCTGTGGTAATGGCGCACCCTCAGGATTCTACTCATGACACAACTCATGTTAATTGCAATCGGTCTTCACCTACATATTCAAGTATTCCCATCCATGAAACACACAGCATTATGGATGTTAGCCTGACTTGGGGCGCAGTTCAAGAGGCTGTTCAAAATATCGGGGGGAAGAGAAACAATGGCCCTCAAACAGACAGAGTGGCAGTCAGAGCAATATGAAGAGCCACAGCAAGGGTCCGAAGGGACTTAAGCAAAACAAGCCCCTCCATGGTGACTAAGAAACAACCACATAAAAGCAAAGTTCAGCACAGTCTGCTGCGAAGTTGGGCACTACCTAAAGCTGGAGTAAGTACTGCGGTCCATCTGTAACCAGTGCGGAAGCACAGAGAACTGATAAAGAGGGGGATGCAGTACTAGCCCTACCCTGCTTAGGTACGAGTCCGCAACCAGACGGTGACTCTAATTATTTAGGAGTGGATCATGGTCCAGCGACTCTGCAACAGGGGTGTCAGGGACATCGGATGGTAATCCAGGCATGAACTATATTCAGGAGCCCACCCTTTGTACAATTCTGCAGCTATTACAAACACAGCGGGCAGAGGGACAGCACCACTATGACAAAGCCAGACCCAACAATAAAGCTATTCAACAACCCATAGCAGAGGTGAGGTCAGTAGCAAGGTATACACACTGACCACAGAAGTTGCAGAGCAGAAGCAGCGGATCACAGGCATAAAGGAGGTAGGAGCCGCCACAGTTAAGCTGACCGAGCTACATGATAGACACTTGGCCTTAGTACAGTCAAAGATCGAGAACTTGGAAAACCGTCAAAGGCAGAACAACCTACAGGTGTTAGGAATACTGGAAGGCATGGAGGGGGAGATCCTCGTCAGTATATGGTACAGCTTTTTTAAGAAGGCCTTCCCCGACCTCATAGATTGGGACATGGACTCGCAGATAAAACAGGTGCATTGTTTGCCTGTAATCTAGGTCAGAAAGAAATATTTTTTTGCACTCATGTCCGGCACCCCCCCATCTCATTTTAGTATTTATTGGTAATTTCCTTTTAGGTCAGGCAATTGAAATGAAGGCTCGGCCAGCAGCAGCAGTGGTAGTGGGGGACTTGTCAATATTTGCCCATTATGATCTCTGTAAGGCAACAATGGACAAACTGTGGAAACTGCACCTGCTGATCGACCCATTAAAAACCATCAGGGGCAGGTCTTTCTATGGGAGCCAGCAAGACTTAAAATTATCCACAGTGGGAAGATTCAGATGTGCTTCTCATAATAAGATGCTGCGCTGGCTCTCAGCAATCTCAAAGGGGTGGTGAAGTGACTATATTACTGCAATTAGAAGTAATGGCAGCAACTGAACAGGCTTAAGGGCACTATCTCGGACAAGCCCAAACTGGGTTGACACATTTGCTTTTTGCTCACATTTTGTTCACATTATTTCTTTCTATTATGGGTTTGTTTTCCTTTTTGGGTTCTTCGACTGACATATACTTGGGGTATATTTGATTTGGCCTGTCGGTTTAGGTAGGTCGGAGGGCACTTCAGGGGTTCCGGGGGAAGCAGTCTCTGTCGCTGTTATGATCATCAATAGCCTGATGGTGAGGACAAATCCCCTAGCCAGATACCGGGGTGGGGGGGGGTGAATGGAAGGTAGTGGATCTCACTTCATAACATTTGAACAAAGTCTTTGCAGTTGGTAGGTGGGAGAGACAAGGGAGGAAAATAGTCAGATAAAGCAGTCGGGATGGAATAAGAAGAATTGTTTGGAGGTTGGAGGTGTACTTGTGCACATGTGCATAATGCAGTCATATTTGGGAGGGCCTAGATGAGGTGTTTGGTTAAAGAATAATGAGTAGACTAAAAGGGATGTGTCGGAATGTTTCTGGTTTAAACTCATCCAATAAACTTCAACTGGTGCGCCAAGAGATCACAATGTAGAGCCCTCGTATAATCTCACTAACCAAGATGCATGTAGCCTATAAAGATCGCCATCTACTTAAGCAACTTGGATATTAGGTGATTGCAAACACTTCACAGACAATCTCGATCAGAGAGGTAGTCATACTGGTGGCAAGCAACTTGGAACACAAGGTCTTGGAAACAGCCTTGGATGCCAGAGGAAGGTGGGCAATTGCTCAGCTTGTCATTTCTGGTTTAACATTAGTGGGGTGTGCCTTATCTGGGCCAAGTACAGATGACCCTGCAAGGTTAAACAGGCTGTTCATGGACCTACTGGAATGGTCTGGCAAGGTGATATTAATGGGGGATTTCAACAGTGTGATAGATTATGCGTTACCACCAACCACCTCCCCTCCCCACACATGGTTAAAACTCAAACAACTATATTAGAACTGGCCCAGCTGGATGGGCTCATTGATGCCTTGAGGGCTCTGTTTCCTTCCAAGCCGGGCTATACTTATTATTCATCACTACATAGACACTATTCCAGGATCAATATGATTTTTGTCAGAAGAGAGTTTCTTAGAGATGTTGGCATGAAGGTCTGTCCCAAGGTCCCATCGGATCATAACACAATCCTATTATTTGTTAACCGGTCGGGGGTCGACGGAGAACCATGACTATTGCAAGGTGATGGTGAAATTCTTTTAAAGGTTTTTTTTAAACAAACACGGGTATTGCTTCCCCTTCAGTGGTCTGGAACACGATGAAGGCTCACATCCGGGGTATTACGGTGCAGTTCATTTATAAGCAAAACAGGGTTAAACAAGACAGCAGCAATCAGCTTGTCCAGGCAATACTGCAGTTGAAAGTAGCACATGCCCCTGCTATTAGGTCTGAATGTTTGGATGAACAAGCATTACAGGCACAGCCCATTAACAGAATATCTCAGTTTAGGGGAAACCTTAAGTAGAAGGTGGCAGTTAGTTACTTCAAAACTAAAACCCTTCAATATGAATATGGGAAGCAGGTCTGCCGATTTCTGGCCTATCAGATCTCGGATACAAGAGCTGGCTGTTTGATAGAGCGTATTGTTGGTCAGGGCGGAGTTGTTTGCACCTCACTCCTCACTATCACCAAGTAGTTTTCTCTATTCTATCAAGAGCTGTATAGGGAATCTCCACAATCGTGTACATCAGAGCTCATGGTCTATCTGTCTGCAGGCAACAGCTCTGCAGACAGATAAAACTACAGGGGAAGTAAAAGCTGCTCTGATGGCTCTGCCCTCTGGGAAGGCGGCAGGGGAGGACTCAATTCTCCTAGAGTTCTAGAAAATATTTAAAACCATCATAATAACCCTCTTCCCAAGTGTGATACAGTGTATTAATGAAGGTGGGAAGGCCCCAAACTTCTGGAACATGACAAGAATGATGGTTGTTGTTAAAAAAGTTAAGCTGCAGGAAGAAATGGGGTCATAGTGGTCCATTTCCCTCATTAACTCTGATGCTAAGATATATGGTATAGCATTGGCCAATCACCTAGCCACAGTGCTACTTTATATAGTCTCTAAACAACAGCATGGCTTCATTCTGGATAAAGACACCACCAGCCATGTAATTACCACTATTGCTGCCTTGAGAAAATTGCCTTTAAGTTCGCAATGATCTTACTCAACACCAAAAAAGCCTTCGATGGTGTAGCCTGCGACTGCTTATGGGTAACTATGGGAGCCTTCGGGGTTGTCAAACGGTTTACTAGGGGAGAACGGTCTCTGTACAAATCTCCTGTTGCCAAACTGGTATATGCAGGAGCAGACTTGCTTCCTTTTATGATACAGCGAGGCACCCTCTCTCCTTTGCTATTTTCACTTTGTCTTGAGCCGATCTTGCGGGCACTACAGAGGAACATGGAAATTGAACCCATGAGTTTTGCATGTTATGAATTGAAGGTTAGCACATATGCTGATGATAGAGCTATGTATTCAATTAAATCACCAACAGCAATAGATTGTATTATTGCAGAGGATGAGAAATTTGGGGTGTTTTCTGGATACAAACTAAATGTTGCTAAAACTCAATTGTTGTTGAATCATAAGCCAGCTATCCCAATCCCCAGGATAGTAAATACAGCAAGCTACCTGGGAATTAAACTATGCCCATGGGTTGATAAAATCTTTAAGTTAAATTACGAGTCACTGAAAAACTATAATCCTAAAATGAATTTCCAATAAGCATTATTGGATCGTGTAATATTATAAAAATAAATGTATTTCCTAAGTTTCTGTATCTCTGTAGGGCAATTCCATTAAGAGTACAGAATACATTTTGTAGAAAGCTAGAAGGCGTTATAAGCAGTTTTATCTAGGGCTTTAAACAGGCAAGGCGTTCTATAAATTGAATTAAGCTACCATATACACAGGAGTACCTACAGCTTCCACACGCCGGATAAAGTAGTAAATTGGAAGGTGAGCCACAGTTCGGACTAAACTACCTGTCCCAAGTGTGGATATTTAGCAGCTGACATCCTCGGTATGTTTTATGCATGCCCTGCTCTCACTGAGTTCTGAGAAGGGGTGGGTAAATTGATTTCGACAGTCCTTGGATACTAAACACCATTTACTTCAGTAGAGGTAATTCTAGGCTGTGGAATGGAGTACAACATTGGGTTTCAGCGACTGTTGTCCATAGTAATCATATCTGCAGGCTCTGTATTGCTAGAGCCTGGGTTTCTACAGCTCCCCCACCCCCGGCCCATTGAGCGGTGGGCAATCATACTGCAAATACATGATTTGGAAAAGGCTCTAGCTACAGCAAAGGGAATCCGTTCGCTCAGGAAATTTGAGAAGACATGGACAAGGTTTAATTGGAATTATTGATGATCTTGTTATAGCCCCATTTTGGGTCCTTCCAGTTAATGCTTTCTGGTCTGGTTTCCGTACTCTGCATGACCCTTCTTTATTGTTTCCTCCACTCTTCGTTTTTTGTATTTGCCATTAGCTGTGTATGTAATGGACTTGTTAAATTCTGACAATAAAAATACAGTAAAAAAAGGAATAAAAAGACAGCAGACACTGCATCAACCAACACACTCAGGAGTGGGAAACACTGTGGTTAAGAGAATGTAATGCTTTAGATGAAGTGTTGAAATTGTAGGTAAGCACCTTAGAATTATTTTACTGTAAAGTGCATAGCTAGTCAATGAATGAATGTCTCAAATCTGCATAATACATACAATTAATGTGATAAACTTTTTTTAGAATTAAATTCTATAGTGAACCAATGTAGACAAAATAATAAACTAAATGGGTGCATGTTTATTACTATATACAACATCTATGCTCTATTAAATTTGCACATAAAAGAATGTGAGATAAGCTGACACACAATATTTGCCATTGCAGAGTACATTTGCAGAGAGAAAGGGATAGGGTTCAGATGTTCCTACCTGGATTATGGAGGATGTAACATGAGGCTGGGGTAATGAGCGGCATGTGCTCTACAGACAATGTGTGCATCCAAAGGCATTTCAACATGATAGGAACGTTCATTGGCAGGGGCACTCTCTGTGATGTGGGTATCCTAAAACAATGATGTCCCCAAACACTGTGCATGGGTGTAATGTGAAGCTTCAGTTCACTACACTCGAATGTGGTCACATAGCAAGAAGAGAACGTTTTAAATCAATTAAAATTAATGCAATTACCATGCAGGATAAACGTGCAGGCCTTAGACGAAAAGCAGTATTTCAAACACTATCACGAGCAGTAAGCTTCTACAGCCACAGATATTTAGCTTAAACCACTAACAGATGCATTTTTCTTTAGTTTAACCTGACCTAGGTCAGGAATTTGAGATATAAAACCTTTAATGGTACAAATGTGCCGAGACAATGGATTGAATAGAAGAAATGAAACTTTCTAAGAGGCATAGTTTCATAAAATATAATAATGTATTAAAATGTTTAGATTAATTTCCATAGAATGTTTCTTTGTAAATACATTTTGTCAATAGAAGCGCATGGGAAAGGAAATAATCTCATATAATAATGTGGTGTCCTAGCCATGAACTGTTTTTGTCTTATAGTAAGAGGTTCTAGGAACTGAGTTTGAATTGAAGTCACACTGCAATTTGTAGCACATTTATATCTTATATATTTAAGAGCCTTTTGTTTTAGATTGTTTAGATGATGGAAGCAGTCCTGTTCCCATGATGACACAGCTGCCTGATTGGAAGACATGCTGAGAGATGGCAACAAAGTTTAGCAAACAAATGATATACATTAAAAGCTATAAAAGTGTGTGTTCCTAGAGTAAGAAAGAAATGAGACCTTTCACTTTTCAGACTCTCTTTGCTGATGCTTCTCAGATTCATTCTGAGAGACCCTTTATTTCCCTTTCCTGAATCTATGCTGCTCTGAAACTCGATTGTTTCTTGAACCTCTCTTGAAGTTCTGCTTATGATATAAAAATCATACTAAAAGATTCATGCTTTCACATCTCGGATTTATAACTCTCCATGGGTTCTATCTGATGCTTTTCTATCACTTTCTATAGCTTAGAATGGGGATCAACTCATCGGATGCTTTTCCATCACTCTCCATAGCATAGAATAGGGATCAACTTATATGGAATGCGATTTATGCTTCGTTCTATATTGTACTGATAATTTCATTGATTAATATTGATGACTTTTCAATAAAGGAATGATTACTAAAAGACCTAATAAAGCATTAAAACTCACACCAAAGTCTTATTATTGACTCCCATGAAAATGTAAATGATTTGTGATTATAAATAGATTGTTTTGACCTGCAGCTTCTGATTAACTGGTTGTGTGCTGGGGACGTAACGGTTACGTCCCACAGCACAGTGCCCCTCTGCCAAGGACGTAACCATTACGTCCTCGTACTCGAGCATGGGGGGAGCACTAGCGCTCAACCCAGGAGCCTCCTTCACCCACCCAAGGCATGGCTGCTGGAAGGGGAATCGCTTCCCCTTCCACCCCCGGCACCCCCAGTGACATCTGATGACGTGAGCTCGCGATGGGGCGCTGACCTCATCAGAGGTCGTCTCCCATCACGCTGGAAGCATGGATTAGTTTCTCCTCGGTACGCAGGCAGGGGAGGTCAGGGAAACATGAAAAGGAAAGGAAAGGCTTTTCCTTTCTTTTGCATGTCTCTCTGAGCATTCCTGCAGCAAGATCACATAGCGATCGTGCTGCAGGAATGTCACTAGATCCCAGCGATGTTTTTTTAAAATTACTTTCATAAGGGGAGCGACCCCTTGGCAAGGGTTGCTCCCCAAGGGGCAATTTTAATATTAGGCCTTTTCTGCTCCCCCCGGGGGCAGATCAGCCTATATTAATTAGGCCGATCTGCCCCGGGGGGGCAGAAGCCATTAGACACCAGGGATGTCTTTTTTTTTTTTTATTATGTTTTTAAGGGGAGCAACCCTTTAGGCAAGGGTCGCTCCATAGGGGGCCATTTTATTATTAGGCCTTTTCTGTCCCTCCTGGGGGCAGATCGGCCTATATTAATTAGGCTGATCTGCCCCTGGGGGGGCAGAAGTCACTAGACACTAGGGATTTTATTTTTTTTTAATTGGAAGAAGGGGAGCGACCCCTTTGGCAAGGGTCGCTCCCCAAGGGGGCCATTTTTTCTAAGGCCATTTCTGCCCACCCCCTTGGGGCCGATTGGCCTATGATAATTAGGTTGATCGGCCCCCAGAAGGAGCAGAAGCCATTAGACACTAGGGATGTTTTTATATATATTATTTTCATAAGTGGAATGCCCCTTAGGCAATGGTCGCTTCCTAATGGTCAATTTTATTATTAGGCCTTTGATTAACTGGTTATGTGGCAGGATGTCATGGTTACGTCCCATGGCACAGTGCCCCTGTGCTGAGGACGTAACCATTACGTCCTCGTACAGGAGCATGGTGGGAGCGCTAGCGCTTAACCCTTGAGCCTCCTTCACCCACCCAGGGCAGGGCTGGAAAAGAAATCACTTCCCCTTCCACCCCCAACCCGTCCCCCAGTGACAGTTGATGGCATGATCGCGTGCTGACCTCATCAGAGGTCGCCTCCCATCGCGCTGGAAGGATGGATTAGTTTCTCCTCGGTACGCGGGCAGGGGAGATCAGGGAAACATGAAAAGGAAAGATTTCTCCTTTCCTTTTCATGTCTCTCTGAGCATTCCTGCAGCAAGATCACATAGCGATCGTGCTGCAGGAATGTCAGTGGACCCCAGGGATTGTTTTCTTTTATTATTACTTTTATAAGGGGAGCGACCCCTTAGGCAAGGGTCGCTCCCCAGGGGGCAATTTTATTATTAGGCCTTTTCTGACCCCCCAAGGGCAGATCGGCCTATATTAATTAGGCCAATCTGCCCCTTGTGGAGGCAGAAGCCGCTAGACACCAGGGTTTTTTTTTTTTATTCGGCAGAAGGGTCGCTCCCCAGGGGGCCATTTTTTCGAAGGCCATTTCTGCCAACCCCCTTGGTGCCTATCGGCCTACATTAATTAGGTTGATCGGCCCCAGAAGGAGCAGAGGCCACTAGACACGACGGCTGTTTTTTAATTTTTTTATTATGTTTATAAGGGGAGCGACCCTTTAGACAAGGGTCGTGACCCTTTAGACAAGGGTCGCTCTGCAGGGTGTAATTTTATTATTAAGCCTCTTCTGTCCCCCCCGGGGGCAGATCGGCCTATATTAATTAGGCCGATCTGCCCCTGGGGGGTCAGAAGCCACTAGACACCAGGGATTTTTTTTTTTTATTGGCAGAAGGGGAGCGACCCCTTTGGTAAAGGTCACTCCCCAAGGGGGCCATTTTTTCTAATACCATTTCTGCCCTCCCCGTTGGGCCGATCGGCCTATATTAATTAGGTCGATCGGCCCCCAGGAGGAGCAGAAGCCATTAGACACTAGGGATTTTTTTTTAATTACATTCATAAGGGGAGAAACCCCCTTGGCAAGGGTCGATCCCCAAGGAGGGCCATTTTTTCTAAGGCCATTTCTGCCCCCCTGGGGGGCAACTCAGTCTATATTAATTAGGCAGATCTGCTGCAGGGGGGCAGAAGCCATTAGACACCAGGGATGTTTTTTTTTTATTATTATGTTTATAAGGGGAGCGACCCTTTAGGCAAGGGTCGCTCCCCAGGGGGTAATTGTATTATTAGGCCTTTTCTGTCCCCCCTATATTAATTCAGTCGATTTGCCCCAAGGGGGGCAGAAACCACTAGACACCATTTTTTTTTTTTTTGCACCAATTTCACGCAAAGGGAGCAACCCCTTAGGCAAGGGTCGCTCCCCTGGGGGGCAAATTTATTTTTGGCCATTTTTGCCACCCTTAGGGGCAGATCGGCCTATTTTTGTAAGCCCCATCCTTACAAAAGAAAGCCCACCAGAGACCCGGGAAGAATTTTTTTCAAAAAAAGAAGCTGGGGGTATGGCCAAACCCCCAACCCAAATAAATGGGGACAAAGTTGTTCTGCCCTCTGGTGGGCAGAAGAGGCAATTACCCCTGATCCACTCCCCGGGGCAGCAGAAAGCCTACTAGATGCCAGAGAATTAAAAAAAAAAATTGTGGGGTGGTGGCTACCAACTAGTATGGGCATTGTTATGCCACCACCCCAACTGAAGGGGGTAACAGACTTTTATCTCCCCCCGCACACTAAAACATCTTATCCCACGGCAAGCAAGAGGACATTTGATTATTTGGGGTTTTGGTTTTACATTTGATCCATGTTAGCTTGTCTAACTCTCAAAATCGTCCTACTTGGAATGGTGAGGGCTGCACTTTTTAGACATTGGGACACTTCCATGTAGAAAAACTATTAGACCTACACACATCTGAAAACTAAACATCAGGGTGAGTACATGGTGGTGTGCTTCACATGCACCCCATGTCATTTTCGTACCCACAATGCCCTGTAAACCTCCAACTATGCTTGAAATCACATATTTTTCCCACATTTTTGTGATGGAACCTTCCGGAATCTGCAAGAATCCACAAAATTCCTACCCCCCAGCATTGTCGCATCTATACCGATAAAAATTCTGGCCCACTTGTCAGTCTAAAAACTTTTTTTTCAAACTGTCCTTTTGGACCCGCTTTGGTTCCCACTCATTTTCAAACTGATTTTGGCTCTTCCCTGTCACAGGCACGTGACCCACCTACACAGGTGAGGTATCTTTTTTATCGGGAGACTGACGGGAACGTTGGGTGGTAGGACATTTGTGCCGGTGCGGTGATCTCTCACAGAAATGTCTGAAAATGTAGATTTTTTTGCTAAATGTGATTTTTGCTGAGTATTCTGGGTAAGAAAGCACTGGGGATCCATGCAAGTCACACCTCCCTGGACTCCCTCTGATGCCTAGTTTTCAGAAATGTGTGGGTTTGGTAGATGGCTGCTGAGTCGAAGACCAAAAACACAGGTGCCCCCCCTGCAAAAACAGGTAAATTTGTATTTGATCATTTTGATGTTTCCACATAGTGTTTTGGGGCATTTCCTGTCACGGACACTAGGCCTATCCACACTAGTGAGGTACCATTCTTATCAGGACACTTAGGGAAATGCTGGGTGAAAGGAAATGTGTGTCTCCTCTCAGATTCCAGAACTTTCCATCACCGAAATTTGAGGAAAAAGTGGGTTTTTTGGGCCAAATTTCGAGGTTTGCAAAGGATTCTGGGTAACAGAACCTGGTGAGAGCCTCACAAGACACCCCATTCTGGAATTCCGCTAGGTGTCTAGTTTTCAAAAATGTATAGGTTTGCTAGGTTTCCCTAGGTGCCGGCTGAGCTAAAGGCCAAAATCCACAGCTAGGTACTTTCCCAAAAACACGTCAGATTTCAATGTGGAAATGTGATGTGTCCATGTTGAGTTTCCTGTCGCGGGCACTAACTAGGCCTCCCCACATGAGGTACCATTTTCATTGGGAGACCTCGGGGAACACAGACTAGAAGAACAAGTGTTATTGCCCCTTGTCTTCCTCTACATTTTTTCCTCCCAAATATAAGACAGTGTGTAAAAAAGACATCTATTTGAGAAATGCCCTAATTCACATGCTAATGTGGGGACCCCGGAATTCAGAGATGTGCAAGTAACCACTGCTTCTCAACACCTTATCTTGTGCCCATTTTGGAAATACAAAGTTTTCCTTCCCATTTTTGACTCTTTATATTTAACCAAATGAATTGCTGTAAACCCGGTGTACAATGAAAACCCATTGCAAGGTGCAGCTCCCTTATTGGCTTAGGGAACTTAGAGTTCTTGGTGAACCTACAAGCCCTATATATACCCTCAACCAGAACAGTCCAGCAGACGTAATGGTATATTGCTTTTGAAAATCTGACATTACAGGAAAAAGTTACAGAGTAAAATGTGGAGAAAAATTGCTGGTTTTTTTCTCCTCAGTTTCAATATTTTTGTATTTCAGCTGTCATTGTCTGTAGGAAAACATTGTAGGATCTACAGAAATGACCCCTTGCTGAATTCAGAATGTTGTCTACTTTCCAGAAATGTTTAGCTATCCAGGATCCAGCATTGGTTTCACCCATATTTCTGTCACTAACTGGAAGGAGGCTGAAAGCACAAAAAATAGTAAAAATGGGGTATGTCTCAGTAAAATGCCCAAATTATGTTGAAAAATGTGGTTTTCTGATTGAGGTCTGCCTGTTGCTGATAGCTGGGAAGATGGTGATTTTATCACTACAAGCTCTTTGTTGATGCCATTTTCAGGGAAAAAAGCAAAAGCCTTCTTCTGCAGCCCTTTTTTCCCACTTTTTTTTTTTTAACGAACTTTTTGCTGTATTTTGGCTAATTTTTTGGTCTCCTCCAGGGGAACCCACAAACTCTGGGTACCTCTAGAACCCCTAGGATGTTGGAGAAAAAGGATGAAAATTTGGCGTGGGTAGCTTACGTGGACAAAAAGTTATGAGGGCATAATTGCAAACTTCCCAAAGAGCCAAAAAAAGACTTGGCACAGGAGGGGAAAAGGCCGGGCAGTGAAGGGGTTAATTCCTTATTTACTGCTAAGGTCTGTCACCAACAGCGGGGACTCTATGTTCCTGAATGAACTGGTAAGATTTAGGCCCTTAATTAAAAAAAATGTATTTAAGGTCCCTGCTCCAACACACCTGAACCACAGCATGAGCCCTCCTTTAACAAAGTTCAAATGTGAGCATGTGCCAGTTCGAACAGCTCAGCCTGAAAAAATCACCATCTCAATAGCACAGATGAAAGTTAGGGACATAAGCTTGATGAAGATAACAAAAGAGTACTTGAAGGGTAGCAGGCCATCACCTGCCTAGGTGTTGACAAAGAGGGCTTCAAATTCGATTTGTGAAAGTCATTCACCGGTATGGCAAGGTGGTATGAATGTGACTGGATTTGAAGCCTCTGACATCAGTTGCTGCAAGAAGGTTTGTCACTTGTTGCCAAGTGAAGCATCTTCTCTAGTAACCAGAATAAGAGAAGACACCAACGAGATTCATAAAAACTGCTTTATTTCAGTAGGCTGTTCCATCCACCAGTTCTTTCAACTGACCACTTCCTTTTAATCCAAACACACAATTCTCTTTTCGCATTCTAGAATCGAACACGATGAGGAATCTTTGAACTAAGTTGACTGAACAGAAGGCAATTTTGTACGACCAGATAACACACATATCTATAGATGTGAGGTGCAAGCTTTTTCATCAGCATCCTTTAGAGAGTGGACCTCGTACTGTCTCTTCATGATAAAATCTGTGCAGTTTGCCCTGAGAGGCCTGCCACTTTCAGCCTGAGTCTAAGAGGTGTGTGTGAAGTGCTTTCTACCTGACTGGTGAGGTGTCCCAGTTTCATGGTCCCACTAGGCACACGTAGCATGAAGGGTGTAGTGTGTTTCTAAGATATGGAGGCAGTCACAGCTGTCATGTCCCCATTCCCTCTCTTCTTCCTCCCTCCCTGCAGCAGCAATTATAATCCAAGTGCTGACAGTCTTGACTGTGGCCAAGGTCATTAAGACTGCCAAACACCTTTATGAAGAAGATGGATTGCCTGACCATCGCTTGCATCCTATGTACAGATATGCCAGGGAAGCTAATGCTAAACAACAGCACCTAAATGGCTGGGGGCTATGTGTACAACACATAGGCAGGGGACAGTACAGGATTTTTCTCATCCCCATGGAGACCAGAGCGACTGTGTACCTTTTATTAGTGTTCATGAAGTTCAATAACACCTAGAGTAAGATGTACATCATAATGTTTGGTTCCCTCTAGAAGATTGGCTCAACTCTGAATTCGAGCAGACAGTTGGCTTGGCTTCACCTGTCACTGACAGTGAAAATAAACTGTCTGTGCGAGCCAGGTAAGAAGTTCACTATTTGACCTGAACCAGCATATAGTCATCAATATTTGTTCGAGCCAGGTAGGGACCACAAGGCACTTCCTGGCTCCAGTACAAATTGCTGCTAATGAGTGAAGATTTATTTTTCACCTTGCTGTAACATTCTCAAGCAAGAGCATCAAATCTGCCATGATAACCACCAGCAGGTAAGAGCAAGGGAAGAATCAACAGGACTACTGGTAGACTGGAACAGAAGATGTGAACTGCCTGTGGTTCGCTTTGACTTCCTGTGCTGATTGTCCCCAAATTGTGGTGTGCAATTAGGACTGCAGTCTGCCTTCTGTACTATAGCGTGAGGTGTTTATATCCAGGATTTGTAAAATACAGCAAATCACCCGTGAGGGTCTCAAGGTGCTGAATTATAGGCCTGGGGAGATTAAGTGATTTGCCCAGATTCACAGGATGTTGAGCTGACGCCGAGACTCTAACCTGGTTCCCCCATAGCCTAAGTCAGCAGCTCAGGCCTTGTCCCACGTGCTGCTGACCTGTAATCTCAATTGCCGCATTGTTCCTTTTAGCTGCAGCACTCTTAGCTCCTTATGCTGCTTGTTTACCGCTTCCCCTAGCTCAAGATTTCAAAGGACTTCGGACATGTGCTCTGAACCTTGCAGTTATGTTGCTCAATGAAGAGTGTCACCCAACCTAAGAATTAAAGTTCTTTAGTACTCTGTATCCTATAGGTATGGTTTTCTCTGACGGTGCTGCACCTGATTGCTGTCCCTGCATTAGGAACTGTGAGTGCTGGAGTCAAACACCCAAATCCTTCGCCTTAATCTATAGGTCTCTCTGCCCCAAAATGAATAAGACCAAAAAAGTTGAAATTGACAAGATTCTCCTGAACATTAAACTGCTCATTCAGCCCCCATTTTTGTCCGAATGAGCAAAACAACATATAGAACATGAAACTAGTTCACAACATTTCCCGCAGTTTAACAAGCTGCTATTCAGTTAACACCATTGATTTGCTATTGAAATCAGTTTTGCTAAGGGATTGAACGTAACAGGATTACGGGTCTCATTCCAAAAAGATATATTACTAACTGAAAAAAATAATATATTGCATTTTATTGTATGATAACTGTATTTAGCATTTAAACCCCAAATCAACCTCCAAACGTAAGCCTGCATTGTTCAACCTTACAAGCATCTAAAAGTTAAGACCTAAAAAGAAGGTACTTTGCGATTTAATGAGGTTGCAGAAGCATTTGATTCCTTTGGTTCCAATAATAACAGGCAGTTTTTTTACACACGTTGCCAAGTTTGTCTTGACTCTCATAGGAACCCCGAGATCTGTCCTGATACACTCTTCCAAAAAGTCAGGAGTGTGGACCATCGTTCAATAGTTAATAAAAGCCCAGTTACTTGTACTACCTTCTAAGCCTTCTTAGCAGTAGAATATGAATAACACCTGGTCAGGCGTACTCTGTCCCCAGTACAGTTTCCTCATTTCTTCGAAACAAAGACCCACACTCAATTTCTAGGTGAAATCTCAGCGAACATTTTACAACTCTATAAACTCTATTACTGCCATCTTACTCAAACACCCCAATATAGCTCTCTTGGAGATTTCAAAACCGAGTTTTGTTGGTTGAACTTGTCCTCTATCAAGGAGCCAAAATTAGAGGCTATATAACCACAAGGAAGGACCAGTGGACATGTGCCTGTTGCCACTTGTATAACGGATAGCACCATATTTCTCTCCAACAATAATGGTTGCACTGAAGTGACTACCAATCCATTTTACCTGCTGTAATTCCTGATAAGATAAAACATTGCATTAGGATTCAAACTAGAGAGTCCACCTTTCCTTGGAAGAACGTTTCCTTGCTGATATAAATACTCAAAACCATGAGCTGAAGAGAAAGAGGGAAGAGTTGGCTCCTCTGCCGGCGCCAAAGAGTGCATCGACTGGAGTGAACATGATCAGGATACGCAGGCATGGGCTCCAGGGCAGCCCAAAGGTTGCACTCGACTGTCCAGTTAGATCCAAAAGTCAAAAAATAAATCTATCATACAGTAGGTGCTTTATGTTAAGAAAACGAAACAAACGAAGCTGCAGGAGGCAGAAGGGTCACCCCCATAAGCCAACAGGGCTGGTTACAAATGTGCACATTTGGTGTAAGTGGTCCCTCTGGAGGACCAATGGCACCACCAAGGATTTATAAAGTGTCTGGGAGCTGCCAGTTGAACGGCAGGACCCCACAGGCCTCTTGCTTAAAAAACTGATTTGCTACCATAACACTCCCAAGTAAAGCAAAACATTGCTTTTGTGCCATTTCTAACTCTCTCCAGCTTGGATTTTCGTTTGAAGTCTTTGGAGTATGAGTCATAAGGACTTCTCAGTCTTTTTTGGAACATACAAGTCCTCACAGGCATAAAAAGAGGAATAGAAAGAGGATGTAGAGAGCCACAACACAACTACAGTTCAGTGGTGCCAACAATTGTAGTGTCTTTCCCATTTCATCAGGGTGCATGTTTAATCAAGATGTACAATGACTTCCTAATTCAAGACGGCGCAAGATACTTCCAGGTCAAGCTGAGAAGAAACAGTATTTAACCCTGTGAACATCTTCGTTGGCAACTGTGCGTTGTGTTGGATTTTTCTCACTCGAACCCGGCCTTCTCTTTACGTGAGCCTTTGCTGTTTTTGTCATCCCCTTTCCTTTCCTGTTAATGATATTCTGCTTAACCTCAGCACCTCTCTGCTTCCTTTTACTATGGTTCCAAACGTATTCCTCTAACTCCGCTACTACCCTCTACTCGTCTCCTGTGTCTGCTATAGGAGTGCTTATGGTGTGGGAGACTCCCTACCCCTAGTCTACAGTGGTGAGCACTATCAACTATTTTACTTATTCCTATTATCAGGCTCACTGCAATTATGCGTCGGTCGAGGATCAAATAATACTGCAGAGTTGACTAAACTACATGGCAAGAAAAAACAACTTCTGCAACCTAAAGCAGCACATTGTGTGATAATATTATTTCATAATGTGTCATTTTTTCACATGTTGAAAATGTCTTGGCAAAGGTTTCATCTCATTAGTACTATTTTAACATCCAAACACAGTAATAAGCAACTAAAAGATGACCAGTTTGAGCTAGAAACATTTCATTGCTAGAATCTTTTAAAAGCTGCAGATTTGCAGCAGATGGATTCTGTGGCAAATGCAGCAAATCCATAATTATGTGAAAAATGCTGCTGCTACAGAATCACATAATTCTAGTGGCCTTTCCTATGATATGCTTTATGTTCGATATCCACACACCATAATAATATACTGGGGGTCATTCTGACCCCGGCGGTCTGAGACCGCCGGGGCCAGGGTCGGCGGGAGCACCGCCGACAGACCGGCGGTGCCCCGCAGGGCATTCTGGCCGCGGTCAGATGCGGGAAACCTGCGGTCTCCCGCCGGTTTCCCGCTGCCCTGCAGAATCCTCCATGGCGGCGGAGCGCGCTCCGCCGCCATGGGGATTCTGACACCCCCTACCACCATCCTGTTCCTGGCGGGACTCCCGCCAGGAACAGGATGGCGGTAGGGGGTGCCGCGGGGCCCCTGGGGGACCCTGCAGTGCCCATGCCAATGGCATGGGCACTGCAGGGGCCCCCGTAAGAGGGCCCCACAAAGTATTTCAGTGTCTGCTATGCAGACACTGAAATACGCGACGGGTGCCACTGCACCCGTCGCACCTTCCCACTACGCCGGCTCAATTCTGAGCCGGCGTCCTCGTGGGAAGGTTGATTTGCCCTGGGCTGGCGGGCAGCCTTTTGGCGGCCGCCCGCCAGCCCAGGGCAAATCCCAAAATACCCTCAGCGGTCTTTCGACCGCGGAGCAGTATTTTGGTGGGGGAACTTCGGCGGGCGGCCTCCGCCGCCCGCCGAAGTTAGAATCACCCCCACTGGGTCTTGCCAGAGGTGGCTGGCAGCTAAACACTGAGGGACATATTTTTGAGCCCCTTTGCGTTGCTCTTGCACCACGCAACATGGTGCAAGAACAATGCAATTGATAAATGAGATTTATGAAGATACACAAGGCCACCTTGCATGGCCATGCGTGGCTTCATAAATCTTAAGTAATGTAACACAATGCAAATCGCTGCGTTGCATTACTCTGCATTAGGGAGGCGTTTCCATGGGTGTTGCGTCGGTGTTCCCACACAACAATCATGAATTTAACGCATTCACAGATTTAGAAGAACTGGTAAATTTGGAAATGCGCCAAAAAAGATAAACCTTCCCAGGAGAGGCGTAACAAAGAGAAATATCTTTCTTTCTCCTCATTTTTTCCTCTTTCTATGTGTGCTGCACTCTGCAGCACATACAGAATGGGGAAAAGGTCTATGAGGGTTGTTTTTGTGCAAGAAGGTACCCCTTCCTCCACAAAACAAATCATGCATACAACACAGGCAAGTTGGTACTAGGCAGCCCATTGTGCCCCAGCGCAGGGGAAGGACAGGAATGCACCTTACTGCCCTTTCCCAGTCACGCAGCGTAACAAGGTGACTTGCTGCGCTCTGCCACCGTTTCATAAATACGGTCCTGAGGGCTGCAGTTTTGAGGACTGTGTAGGGCCATCCTAGTGTTTCTCTTTTTCCTTGTAAGGTAGAAGGGGCCAGATATAGCAAAACTTGGTTTTGCGACTCGGAAATTGCGACTCCGAGCGACTCGCAATTTCCGAGTCGCAAAACCATATGCAGAAAGGTGTCTCAGACACCTTCTGCGAGTCGCTATGGGGTCGCAAAGACCCACCTCATTAATATTAATGAGGTGGGTCGCAAATTGCGGCCCCATAGCGACTATGGGCACTCACTGATATGGAGGCCTGCTGTAGTCAGCAGACCTCCATGTCCGTGACTGCTTGTAAATAAAGCGTTTTTTTTTTTTTCAAGTGTAGCCCGTTTTCCTTAAAGGAAAACGAGCTGCACTTAAAAAAAAATCCGAAACCTTTTGTTTCGGAATTTTTTCAGGGCAGGTAGTGGTCCCTTGGACCACTACCTGCCCTGAAAAAATAATATGGGGTCCAGTCACAAAGGGGAAGGGGTCCCATGGGGACCCCTTTCCATTTGCGAGTGGGTTACCATCCACTTCAAGTGGATGGTAACTGCGACTCCATTTGCGACCGCGTACGCGGTCGCAAATGGAGTTGCATACCACTGCGACTCGCAAATAGGAAGGGAACACCCCTTCCTATTTGCGACTCTGGAATGCATTTTGCGAGTCGGTCCCGACTCGCAAAATGCATTTCTGAATAGCAAACTCCGGTTTGCGACTCGCAAACGGCGATTTTTGCCGTTTGCGAGTCGCAAACTGGTTGCTACATCTGGCCTTAGGTTCCTTGTTTCATACGTAGTGCTTGTTCTATTGAGTACTTGTAGTCAGATTAACGGGGAGACATGGGTAAACACATCCATCCATACTACAGAGTCCTGGCGGGACATTTGTTCCTAAGACCTGTCATTGCTCTGCATTCAAATTAAAAGTTAAAGAAGACTCTTACACAGTAATATGTTATATTGAAAGCTTTATTGATATCTGTATTGTTGACTGTAAATCAATACATATGTTGTTTAATGTCATATAAAGGAGGTACTATATTGAAATGTTTCAATCTATGTTGCATTGTATTTGGGGTTTATGTTTTGTCTTTATTTAAAGAGGTGACACACTGACAAAGCCAATAGGCCTGAATTTTGAGAAGTCTACCCCTAATGCTGGGATAGGCATATAGATGATTGTGTGTTCCTTATTTTCAAGATAGTGTCTTGTAGAAAGTAAGTGTACCGATCCTGGTCTATGCACACCATAATCTACAGAAAATTAAGTCTTCATCAGGCTGTCCAGACATTTAAAGAGCAGTAGCACTACAGATATATGCAGAATACTAACAGTGCGTGGGTTTGTTTAGTTGAGATAATGTGGATGAGAATCACCCTGTTCACCTTTCACTTGTATTCCTATTTTTTCTGGCTAATGCCAAATGTATGTTTTAATAAAGTATGTTTTAATGTTATTTTCACAGGTTTGGTGGAGAAGGACTCTGCTTGTGGCACATTGTTTATCCTTCAACATGAGGTAAATGGAAGGGAGCCAGTATAATTACCCTTTTTTCTGAGCAGGCTCTGGTGATAGTGTGCTCACGATATGATTCCTATTGGAGCCTCCTGGGCTACATTTCTCCTTCATCCCTGGGAAGTCCAAGGTGGCCTTTGCGTTACACACTGATGTAAGGAACTAAGCTTCAGTGGAATCTCAATGTGCCCAGAGAAAGGGAGATGTCACAACTTCCAAGTGTGGTATCCTGGGAAGATTACGCAGGGCTATTCGTAATGTAGTGTCTTACTGATGCTGAGACAAGACCATTGGAATACCTAGAACAAGCTTCTCCTTCCTAGGTCACAACCGGCAACAATAGCTAAGGTATAGGAATATTCACTAAATCCACACTATCTGTGTAATTCAGGTAAGGATGGCATCAGTTGCTTTCTAGGTAATGCCAGAGGAACGGGTGCCACCCTATGGAGCTCACATCCCAGGTAGGGACCAGAGCTCCCTATGGTAAAATCTACACCAGTTGGGTGGAGCTTCCACCCCTGGCCACATCTAAAGATTGCTTGGGCCCACCTGGCAGTCCCCCTAGACAGCCACTCTAAGACAGTGAGGAGTTGTAGGAGCCCTCTCTCACAGGGTTATGTCTGTGGAACCTGCAAGTAGTTTGTATGTTCAAGACTGTTTTACTTTCAGAGTGCTGCCACACTGCTGAATGGGTCTGAAGACAAGCAGACCCAGGAAGGCCTACAGAGGTGCACAAGCTTTCACTACAGTGACTGGTCTGACACCCCTCCAGCCTGCCACTATTAGATCACCAACAGCTGCTGCCCAGACGCCGTGTAAGATTGCTCAACATATTCTTTCACACTAATGTGCCGAATTAGCGTCATTTTTTTACGCTAATTCGGCGCAAACCCAACACCATATTTATACTTTGGCACTAGACACGGCTAGTGCCAAAGTTATGGAGTTAACGTCATTTTCTGGACGTGGAAACCTACCGAGATGCAAGGTAGGCATTCCCGTGCAGAAAACAACGCTATGGCCCTTGCGCCATATTTAACCCCCCTGCCAAAATCATGCACGGGGGATGGGGGCCTTAAATAATGGAGCTAGCCTGCTTAGCGCCATTATATAACGCCTGGGTATGGGCAGGCATTAGGGGACCTGTGGGCCTATTTCCATGGTCAGAGACCATGGAAAGAGCCCACAGGTGCCCGCCCTTCCCTCGCCCCAGAGACACCGCCACCCAGCCCTACCCACACCAGGAAGACACCTAAGGATGGGGGGACCCCATCCCAGGTAAGTAGAGGTAAGTATATTAAAAAGAAAATGTTAATGCCATAGGGGCCTAATTTGGGCCCCACTATTTGGCACTTATGTCCCCTGGGCATGGCCATTGGGCTGGGGGGCATGACTCCTTTTTTTTTTTATTTAGACAGGAGTCATGTCCATGGGGGTTGTGCGCCGAAATATGACGCTAATCAGGTCAGAGTCATTTTCTTGACTCTAACCTGACTAGCGGCTTTCTTTGACACACAACCTCTAGTTTTCCCTACGCCTCTCCCACCCGGTTAGCGTCAAATATTTTGATGCTAACCAGGCCTTACCGCCAGCTAATGTAATCCCATTAATATGATGCCCGGCCCCGTCTTGGGATGGTGCTAGCCGGCAGTATACTTTTTTACACTAAACCACGTTAGTGCAGTTAAGGGTCACAAAGTATAAATCAGGGCCTAAGTGAGCTATAGAGAGCTGGGGTGATGACACAGTCCGGTGTACTGATCATCCTTTTCGTTCAGGGTAAGGATTTCTGACTCAGTATGAACTGTTTGGATGATTTCACACGCTGATGCTTTTTTACTTTTATGAGATTTCCACCAGGAATCTCCGTGGTGATTTCCAATTTGCTTTGTTTAATCTTAGGACTGTACCCTAGATGCGTCGCCATTCTACTCCAGTGACATCCCCTTTAATGGAACAGTGCTGTGGGGTGTACTGAACTCCACCTTCACCTCATCACACTGCACTTCTTCTACACCTTCTGTTTCCCCTGTGAGCAATTGGCTCTGAGTAATGGACTTGAGACTATTTTACAGAAACTGTGCATCTTGGAGCAAGCGCTTACTGTGAAGCTCATGTGCAGTTGAACATATGTTATTACAGTTTTCTCCTACTAGATGAAGGAATTTATTGTTGTAAACACGTTATTTCATTTTCAGGAACTGCGTTTCTTGCCCTGTGTGTAGTTACTATCTGTGTAAAATAGTTTGTGTCATTTGGAATACGTGTGTGTGTGTGTGTGTGTGTGTGTGTTGCATAAAAGACTAGAAATAGGCGAGCCAACAAATCAGAGCCGAGTCAACGGTCTGGCTTGGATCTTAGAGCCTGTGCATGAGCCGAGCCTTGACATTTTTTGCTATGTAAATCATAAACCAAATATCGTTTAAAATGATAAATTCTCTTCAAAATTTTAAAAAAAGAAGAACTTTATTAAAATTGACAATTTTTAACATAAACCTTTAATCAACTAAGAGGCAAGGGAGTTGTCATGTAAACCCTGGACTGGCCCATATTGTTTTAGATTGACATTCCTCATTTTAAGGATTTGTTTTTAAATGTGTGCACCTTTCAGTAGCATTTATATAGTGTGAATTTGTCCCGGATCATCTTTTGGTTTTTAACAAGATAGGGGAAGTGATTTTCCCAGAAGCACTACGATGTCGTAAGGACTCTCATATCTCTACGAGACTGCTGGATTAGGGGTGGCAGCACCTCTGATTGTTGGCAACTGAGTCATGGTGGTGGAACAAGTCTTACTCTTTTCTCTAATTAGAAATGAGTCACTTACACACACATAGGCAAGAAAGAGGATGTAGAACAGTTTTCAATACATTTATAAAATATGTGAATTGCAATGATTAGGATAATGACAGGAGACAAAAGCAGGATGGTGAGAATAAGTGATGTGTATATGAACAAGACCAACATTTTGCGATAAACATGAATACACTAATTTCTCCCCAAAGCGTTATGGCTACCCAAAAGAGAACAAGGCATGATTAAACCTAATCTTTCCAAGCCATGTCCATGAGAAGGGCCCCATCCCCTGTAACCTTGGAACAAGGTCGGCCTCCAGTCTCCAAATCAGGCGGTGTAGAGACACAAAGGCTGAGGTCTGCTGCAAAGTGACGTGCACTATGGATGGAATATCCTAAGTGGAAACCCCTCTAATGACCTTGTTCTCATAGAGTTTTTTATAAGGCCCATGTTATTGTCCATGCAGACATCCTGGCATGGGTATATACCTAAGCATTAGATTGTGTGCGCAAACTCTTATTGGCAATATCATAACAAAAATGCCTGACATGTTCACATTCTGTTCTTGTCTAGCATGAAGTAAAGGGACATGATTACAATCCAATATGTGCACTACTGATAATGATGCTTTCAAGGAATGGCAACTGATTCTAAAATAAAAACATTTCTCCTAAACTGCAAGAATTGCAAGCAATGCTAAAATGAACAAAACTGAATAATAAAACAACATGTGTATATAGGTAAAAGGGCACAGGCCTGCAAACTGAAGCTAAGCTAAACTACTGTACCCAGGCAAACTAAAATGGATCCATGACAACAGGATGTTGAGCCAATGCTGAGATTGACACAGGTTCCCCAGGTCCATGACTGACAATTCTGGAGCCATCGCCACATCCAGGGTACCGGTAAGGAGAGAGGCAGGCAGAAGCCATGGGCACGAGGCTCCAACAAGACTTTGAGCTGAGCCTGAGCCAGGCTAGGCTTCAGGCTCGAGTCTAACTTGAGCTTTCAATGCTTCACCCAGTTATATAAAAGAAGTTGATGATTTGTAATATCTTTAGTGTTTTTTGACTGAATAAAAGTGAGTGAATGGTTTTCTTAACAAAAATGTGTTAGTCATGGAGTTTAGGCCTCATTGATAGGGTGTTCAGGCATCCTGGATTTGCCACGACAGTCCGGGTTTTCACAAGCTGTCCCATCGGATTTCGGGAAATTTAACTCATGTCCCTGTTTTTAGAGAAGGTCAACGGAAACGAATGGAGGTGCCTTTTTATGTTTTCCAAAGCAGGTATATTTAGCAGCTGTTATACGAAAGGAATTTAAATAAGAGGCATATAACTGGTTTTAAAAATTGCATTTTAGGTTCTTAATGCCTCTACTTTAATTTTATGCTGATGAGTGTTATGCCTATGTGCCAGTCTAGTGCAGCAGGGTATTATTTGTATGAACCAAATGTGAACATTGTTTCTTATGGTGGGCTAGCCGCAGGGTATAAATAAATGGGGCATAGGCGCAGCGTGCCATTCCACACAGACCAACAGTGCTGCTGTCTTTGTGCAGTTATTTAAGGACAGACCAACATGCAGTCTAATACTGGCAATGAGAATTCGCAAACCCGTGTTGGGCCTGCTTGCTAAACCTCCCACATGAATGCCAGGCCGGAAATGTTGACTAAGTGAACTCAATGGCAGATTTTGCATGCAACATCAGAGGCCTTGCCTACCTGCCATTCTCCCCACAGTAGCGAGTGATTGCCCCCAAGCTGCTGGGACCCTGATCCAATGGCGCGAAGCGGCATCCCACTCAGCACCAGCCCAGAAGCGGCCCATGGGCTGCTCTGAATGCAGGGGACCTGAACATGCCCTGAGACCTGCTTGTCTCCGCATCGGTTGCCGGAGTCAAGCCATGCCCTAGACACCAATGAACCTCTACTGATGATCATCACCAGTGCCACCCATGTGCTAAGGCTACTGGCACCAGGCCAGTAGGACTGTTAATAGATATATTTTCTGGCTGGACAGTGCACATGCTAAACAGATCCCACGTGCACCACAGTACAAGCTTTAGTTGCAATAGATCCACATGGCCTACACTTCATCGATGCAGGAATCACCTCCACAGCAGGCAGTCGTCTTGCCTACATATCCGGCCAACTTTAAGATCACCTACACAAACCACTCACGGCAGGGACCCCGCTGAGCAGTGGAGGGATGTCAAATACTACAACGCAAGTGGTCCACACAGAACTGTCAAAGTAATTTCAGTGGAGAGTGGTCAAGTTAATTACCATGGCGGATGACGCTGCACCGGCTGTTAACCTGTCCCATGCCCCACAACAACACACCATGGTGGGGATGCTCCCACCATTTAGTGAACTGACTTCCCAGTGACAGCATCTCCATGATGGAAAATCTGGTTTGGCCAGCTGGAGAACTACTTTGTTGTCACCCACAACAGCAATAGGGGAGTCAAGAGATCTCTTCTCCTGCATTTCAGGTGGGGGATTAAATTTATAAACCTTTCAGACATCTCCCAAACAACACAGTGGTCGACGACTATGACGTGGCTGTGAGGGCTCTAAATGCTCATTTTGACCTGCAACTGAACCCAGGCTTCGAGCGGTTCAAATTCCACCAGGCACGCCAGAGGGAAGGAGAGTGCATCAACCAGTTCTATGCCCATCTCCGGGAGCTTGCAAGCACGTGCACAGATGATGACCAACCAAAAGAAATATGGGCACAAATCATACAGGGGTGGAGGAACTAATTACTCCGAGGTCTCATCCTGACTCAACCCAATATTAGCCTCAAGGACATTTCAATAATGGCTAGATCGCATGACCTGTCAGCAACCAGAGCAGCCGAAGTGTACATGGCTCCCACACAAATACCTGCAAAGACACTGGTGATAGAAATTGAATGAGCCAATGCGATTTGTACCCAGCAGGTCAGTAAACAACCAAAAATCAGACCATACTCTGAAAACTGCCCCGCTCAGGGGAGGACATGTTCCAACTGTGGAAAAATGAATCCCCTTGTGTCCGTCTGCAGAGGAGGCTCGCGATGGAGAGGAACACAAGAAAGACATGTCCCCAGAATGGCAGTAAAACAGCTGTCACTGAAAGAACCGGCCTCTCATGAAACACAATATCAAACACAACAATATTTACTGGTAGACTCCTCTCCGGAAGAAGCAGAAGTTTTCATGATATCATTCACCGAAGCTCCAAAGTGGCATAGAAGACCCCAGCCAACATGCGTGATTCAAGTAGCAGGATCCGAAGAAAGAGCACTAATAGACATGGGGTGTCTGTCAATGTCATAGGCATTCAACAATATTGATGGTTGCAACATCGCCTGACACTCAACTGACAGCCACCAAGATATTTACTTATGGAAGCCACACACCCTTGCTGCTAAAAGGGAAAATGACAGCAAACATCAAGTCAGATGGAAAGGAAATCAAAGTCATGCTTCACAAGGTAGTCAGAGAAGCTGACACCCTTCTCGGCAGTCACTCAGTAGAAGACCTGGGACTGGTGTGCTTGGCATGGACCATGACAGCGGTCCAAGTCAATGAACTGCTAGGGCAGTTCCTGGAGTTATCCACTGGCCTAGGGTGTCTGAGGGCACCCCCTCATCCGACTATGCATTGACAAAGCAGTCAAGACAATCACCCTGTGACACATGCACATCCCGTTCCACCTTTGACCCTTGGTAGAGCAAGAACTAAACAAGCTCGAAGAACAAGGAGTGATCGAAAAAGTGTCCAACCCAACCCCCTAAATCTAGCCCATGGTCATTGCAGAGAAGCCAAAAGAATCTGGGAAAATCTGGCTCTGCATCGATATGTGCCTTCCCAATATGGCGATCAAAAGGGAGAGACACATAACACCCACCACAGACAATATCAGTGCTAACCTGAACTGATCAAAATGTTTTTCCAAGCTAGACCTAAATGCAGTCTACCATCAGCTAAGCCTAGCAGAGGAGAGTTGGTATATAACCACATTCTCGATGCACCTGGGACTAAGGAGGTATAAACGCCTAGGTTTTGGCATATTATCTGTGGCAGAAGACTTCCAAGATGCCATCCGCAAGACCCTGTCTGCATTTGAGGGGGTCATGAATGTCAGCGAAGATATCCTGATCTACTCCACCACTGCTGAAGAACACCACTGTCATCTGAGAGCTGCCCTCAAATGACTATTGGAACAAGGCCTCACACTACACAGAGAGAAGTGTTCCTCCTTTCAGACATCTATTAAGTTCTTTGGGTATGTGTTCAACCAAATGGGCATCAAAGTGGATCCAAGGAAGTCCCACGCCATCAATCAAGCCCCTGCACCGTAAACTGTAACAGAAGTGAGTAGCTTCTTAGGCATGACTACATACTGTGGGAGATTTATACCTAGTCTGGCTACTTTATCTGAGCCACTTTGAACGCTTACAAAAGCTGGCACTCCCTGGGTATGGGGAGACCATGAAGAGGAGGCATTTCAAGCACTCAAAGAAGACCTGCTATCGAAAACTACCATGATGTGTTTTGACCCAACAAAGAAGACTGAGTGGATGCCTGTTTTTGGCGCCGTCCTCACACAGGAAGTGGAGCCAGGCCGGTGGTTCTGCTCGCGTACACCAGCAAAGTGCTCATACTGACTGATCAGCACTATGCCCAAAACAAAAGAAAAGCCTTAGCCATTGACTGGGTCTGTGGACATTTTCACTTGTATCTCTAGGGGAGGCAATTCGGAGTGGTCAAGGACTATCAACCACTAGTGCCACTGTTCAAAGGGACAGCTCTACACCTGCCACCAAGGATTGAACGGTGGGCCGTGCAATTCCAACAATACTTTATGGGAGTGATTTATCGACCCAGAGCTAAGAACCCAGCTGATTTCCTGTCCCAACACCCGCCAAAGCCAGATGAGGAGAATACAGCAGATGATGAGGCAACCGAGGCGCATGTGCAATCAATCGCCCACCACAGCTGTCCCAAGACAATAGATCTTCAAGAGATCACAGAGGCTGTGGTGGAGGATGCTGTCCTGACAAGTGTGAAGCAAGCCATCGAGAACGGCTCCTGGCATGAGTTCCTCAAGGGGACCCCTGGGTGGACGAGCATTGACACAACTATGGAGAGTTTGACACAAACTCAGCTGAACCCAAGATGGTCTCCTACTACAAGGACATTTCCTTGTGATTCCTCAAAGCCTACAGTTACAACTAACTCTGATAACTCATGGAGGACACAAAGGCGCTGTAAAGATGAAAGCTCATATTAGACAAAAGGGGTGGTTCCCCGGCCTTGAGGCCGAGGTTGATGACTTTGTGAATGCCCAGCCTGCGAGCTAACAAGCTCCCCAGATGCACCAGCACCTATTCTGACCATGCCTCAGGCCATGGTCCAAGATCAGCCTAAATTTTGGAAGCTTCCGTGATGGCAGGATCACCCTGGTTATTGTCGATGGGTACTCCAAATTTCCAGTGGTTGAGATCACTGACTCCACTGCATTCAGCAACATTTCTCCAGTGCTCGAAAAGACTTTTGCCATGTTCAGGCTTCCAGTAGAGGTCAAAACAGACAATGGGCTGCTATTTCTAAGGAATGACTTTTAAGAGCTAATGGAGAACTTGAGCATATGACATCGAAGGATCACACCCCAGTGGTCTCCGGCCAATGGTGAGGTTGAGCACATCATGCTCATGTTCAATAAAGCTTTGCAGATCACCACACTGGAAGCCAGTGACCCTGAACTTAGCCTTCATCGATTTCTCAAGGAGTACAGAGGAACATCCCACTGCACCACGAGGTGGTCGCCTTGGTCATTGATGCTGGCTGGAGAAAGGCGGGATGCTATCCCCAGTCACCCCAGGTGGCAGTCACCTCTGTAATTTCCTAAACAAATGCAAGCCCAAAGAAGAGGGGAGAACAACAAGGCAAGCAAGAGGGGGCACGCCGTGACTCCCCATCTATATTTTGGCGATGGAGTAATCTTCAAAGACCGAAAAGCCGGCTGGAAGTTCTGCACAGCCTACGAACCAGCAATATGGACAGTTGCTGGGGTGCTGGCACCATGGTGACTGCACAAAAGGGAGGCGAGAAAGTAACTAGAAATGTCTCTTGATTTAGCTAAGTAGCACTCGCAGAGCCTCCTGGTGACACACCAGACCTGAACAGTTCACAGGAGCACCAGCCACGTGGCAGGCGTGAGTTTGGAGGCAAAAGAGGTAAGTCATCGATAGCCGAACCACCCACCACAGAACCTCAAGTGTTCGATCATCCAGTTGTTCCAGAAAAGAGTGGCAGGGCCTGCTTCCAACAATACAATCTTCGGCCCAACCCACCGCCTAGTCAGAGACTGAAGGACTGTATGTTAATCGGTTTGGCAATTGTTTTGAATCCATTTGGGGAGGGATGTTTTGCCTGTGTGCTAGTCTAGTGCACCAGGGCATTAGTTATATGAACCAGATGTGAAACTGTTTTCCTGTGCCGGTCTAGCCGCAGGGTATCAATAAATGAGGCATAGGCACAGCGCACCATTCCTCACTGACCACAAGTGCCGCTGAGTCCACGTCATTTATTTAAGGACTGATGGACATGCAGTGTAACAATGAGTGCTATCATTCTGCGCACTCAGCAGAGGTAAAATTGTAGTCCTTTTTCTATTTTTATGAAATGTTGCATTTTTTTAACTTAAAAAATCTGCTCACCCTACTCATTGAACAAGAGTTTTCAAGCTTCATTCGGTGGAAGCTGTTTGTGTGTGCAAAACTGCCACATATGTTTGATGTTGTTTCAGCTATCAGGGGGTTCAGTACTCTGCCAAATGCTTGTGGTGGCTTCAAGACGCTTCTGTAGGTTGACATAAAGTTCTGTGCTGGTGGAATTAAAAAGTAACAAGGGTTGTTGCTTTCTAAAACTTTAAATAGAAACATTGTTTTCAGTCTGGCGTGAAGTAAATCCCACCAACTCCACAGACATTTAAAGGAAAGAAGAGCATCAAAGCGCCTGTCACTGTGCCAGGGAGAGAGAGACTGGTACCAGGAGAGATGCTTTCAAATGGGGAATGGGGCTGAGGCCTTCTGGTCTATAGGCATGGGGAGATTTTACATAGCTCAGCTAATAACACACAGATCAGTAGTATGAGGGCCAGGCCAGCTTTAGCACTGGTGGCGCCCTGTGCAACAGTCTTTTTTAGCTCCCCCCCACCCCATGACCGCCTCTTCGGATTCCATCACTACCATCTGGCAAATGTGCTCCTCATCTCTCCATAGCCCCCTTTCACATATATTCATTTGGTTTTAAGCACTTGTAAAGGCTGTCTTTACTAGCCCATCCAGGTATCCACATAAAATATAGTTCTGTTCATTGCAGCAGGCATTTTAACCCTCTACACTACATTATGGAGAATCCAAGCGGCCGCTAGACAAAACTTCCCTCTCTCTCACTAGTAGGAACATTTATCACAAGAAGAATCTTGCAGTGGTGGCTGGTGACATTTGAAAGTGGTGGGGCGTAAAAGTCATGGTTGAATGTTAAGTTGCGAGCGAGCCCAACGATCATATGGGAGGTTTGGGGGAGTTAAAAAAAAAAAAAAAAAGAGTGGACAAATAATTGCTGTATAATATTATCAGTAAAACTGCATAATTGTGAAAATGTAATGCCCATTTCAGTGGCAATGCGTGATCTGTGAATGATAGTGCACTACTGCATAATCCTTTAGTAATATATTTGCAACAGTGTGCCCCAAACTGCATGACCATCAGTTACATACTACAGCCTTACCACGTTCCTGATGAACACATGCAGCTCATTTGTGACACTTGTGCCTTGTGCTACCTTTGGATTTTTCACAATCCTTATGATTTCAGTTATGCAACATAGATGGCAGCACCCCCACGATGACAATTGTTACATGGTCCCTGCAGCGTTTAATTATGGCTCCCCAGATCCATAGACCTTGACCAGATGCACTTCCATTTTGAACCTGAGAATGCTGATGCTAATGCTGCACTTTACAACATCGTCCTCAGGGCAGGATGGGTGTTGGTGATGATGACATATAGGCTCACTCTCTGGGAAGAACACTGCAACTGTGGGAAACCACCAGACTCGACTAAAAAGTAGCTAGCCTTTATTTCAGAATAATAACCTCATAAAAAAACTAAAGAAAAGTGCAAAGATAAAAAAGTGCTGACAGTTGCAATTATTAGAAAATGTGTCTTTTACGATATGGTGGTTTTAATGCATGGGTTGACAATGCTGTGCATGTGCCATGAATGATGTGCATGCCCCCGGAGTAATGTGGGTGCTTTGAGCAGATGATATGCATGTACTGTGGGTGAAGTGAAGTGAAGTGTAGCTTGTGACGTGCCTGCACATCATGTCTCACGTGGAGCTGTGTGAGAGAACAGGAATCAAGTAACCACAGGAGGTTTGCAATAAAACCTCCCACGGGCAGACACCTGACACAAATTTTAGTGCAGTGAGCTGGAAAAGGTATAACTATTTAAATTCATCTCTAGAAACAAGATTCAAGGTAACTAGAAGGAATTAGGTTTTTGCAAACTAGTGATGCTCTCTGTGATCCTCTATTTCTTTCCAGTAACAAGAAGGATCAGTGTCATTCCTTGTATCTCTTTAATTTGTATGTGCTCTTAATGACTGGCTCAGATGTTTGCCCCTTTGTCAAGCTGTACTGTAAACTGATTTTTACGGTGTGGCCTACCAGTACATTTCCTCCAGTTGCTCTGCATAGTCTCGTGCTGGCCTTTCTTTGTTGCTGGGGCATTTCATTGCTGTTTCATTGACTGTGGGTGTTGGGTCACAGTGGAATCAATATCGGAGGCCTGCTTGCAAGCCCGCCGATTTGCTTGCCAGAGCCTAGGGATGTTTTGTAAATCCCAGAGTGCCAAGGGCCGCTGGCTTGAGAAGTCAGGAATTGAAGCGTCCAGTACGGGCTTTCTACCATCTGTTGCTCTGTTGGAAATGTCTCAGTTGAGTGCAAGAATCACCATTTTCCCAACTGTTATGCTGACCCGCTTTATTTATGTTTTGCATGTTTATATGGCGCAAACTTGACCTGGAGGTATCGGAGCGCTGTAAATGAGCACTCAGAGTCGTTTATAATACACAAAATCAGATTCATTATTTAAAAATTACTTAGGCACAGTAGGATTAAGCAATTTGCCTACAATCACTGACTGGTGAGCCGACGCCTACACCAGAACATGGTTCTCCAGTTCTAAAGTCGACAGCTCTGGACGCAATGCCACATCAGCACTGCTCTTTAATGCAGAGGTGCTTACTTTTTTTTCCTAAAACACGCAATCATAAGGAAGAAGTCAGTGACCAAAATGTTACCTAAAACATTTTAAGGCAGAATTCCGCGGCATAAAACGTCAGCGACTGAGCTGCTTCCTTCTGCAGTGTTTTACCCAAGCACGGCACTTGCATACTCCGCCGAACACTGCCGAAAAAGTAATTTTTTGAAGGACAGAAGACCGTCCTGTTTCGCCTGCCCTGGCGTGTTCCAGAATTTTACAAGCCCTTATTTTCACACAGATTTGCCATCTGTCCTGCCCGCTGTTGAACTACTTATAAATGCATATTCCATAAAACCGTACTTCATGTTAAAGGGTGCAGCTAGGTATTGAAAAAGGGGTACAGAGCCATTTAATGGCGTCAAACCACAAACCCATCGCCGAGGTGGCAAAGCCTGTATAGCGCTGAGAAGCCACAATTGTGGCAGCATCCATAATGAGAAAGAAAGAAAAACACATTGCTAGGAATCCCAAAGGAGTGTGGACTCGTGGAAAGAAACTTTGTCTTAAACCGGTTAAAGCGCTTCCCAGTAAGCACTTGACCCAATGACTTATCTATTAATATTGTCCATATCCGCCGCCAATCAGACTTCACCTGCCAATATCCGCTTTCTAGCGCCTACTATCGGGCGTAACCGTTTTCAAAGCATTTCCAGTTTTAGTAAACACAGTAACCGACGCCTGGGAGGCGTTGATTTCGTCACATCAAAGTACATTTCTAAATGTTCCCAAGATCACACAGCTAGGGATTAGGGTTTCAGTCCAGGTTTATGGATTTGGTTTTAGGCGCTAGAAGGGTTTATAGACATTGCCCGCGGATAATGACTTCTCCACTACAGGACCCACTGAGTGCCTCTACTCCATTTATGCCATTCAATATAGAGTTGACGAGGAAACCCCAAGTCCTCGTCCCCCCAAAACCACCACCCCAACGACGCTATTCTAGCGCCATTTTGATTTGACCAAACAATTCTCAAAGGCCAAGCGGGTCTACCTTCTTGCTTAAGTTAAGCACCTGCTTTCTTGCTGATTTTAAGCTCTATTTTAGTGAAACCAGGAACAAACTGCGAGAGAACGGGGGCGTCACATGGACAGTGTTATGGGGGTATTGAGTATAACACCGGTAGCATGTTGGCGGTAATTTGAACGTTAGCTGTAAAGGCATCTGCATTTTAACTGGCCAACCCAAAACGTTAGCGCACAATTCCACCATAATGTACATTTCATTGTTGCCAGTGTGTATGAAATAATATTTAGCACAATTATTCAAATACAGCTGAACACAGTTCATGGGAACCACAATTCAGAGGCAACACCAGATATCCTGGCACACATCGCGCACAAGCAAGTTCCAACGCCGAGATTTCATAGCTCCTCACCTCGCAGCCTGTAGCAGACCTGCCATCAAGCGCTAGGCGCTTGGAAGCTGTATGGGCCGAACACACTAACTGCGCATACTCAATTTCTCAGCTTGCTGCCTGCAGCCTCTACCCCACCGTTTCCCAACTTGTCACAGGGCTGGACCCACCCCCCATGACGAATTGGGAAAGGGTGGGGTGACCATCCTCTCCACTTCCTGACTGACGTGAAGCCCCTGGCGCTACAGGGCTTCAGCCTGAAGCGCCCGGGGCTAACTTTACCCACACGTCATTAGGGGGTGGAGACTGGTCCTCGAAGCTATGTCTTTGCCGAGCTGATGACCTCACAGGCCTCAGGCTGTGAGCTTGTCAGCCCAGCAAATACCATAGACTCAGGGCCTGCCCAGAGGAAAATGGAATGACGGCATCGCTGCCAGTGTCATGTGACATGAGACTTACGATCTCAGTAGCACCGGGCCAGGCCCCAGCCCCAAGCAAGAGATGTGTGCATTTTTTTTTTACAGATTGAGTTTGTTTTCACTTTTGTAATGGGGGCGTAGCCCCTACGCCCTCATGCAGAAACCGCCACTGGAATCTTGACATTTTAATTACTTCCTGAAGGCTGGTCACACAAGGAAAATTTCAGCAGATGCTTTTAAATTGCAAGTTTCGAAGTTATTAATAAACACAGTTCCCCCCCCCCCCGATTCAGGTCAGCACCCGGTGCGGCCTCACCGCTCGCACTGTCCTAAATCTAGCCCTGTATGAGGGCACAAGGAAATTAAGGAGACGGATGCGTGATGAAAAGTATATGGGTGTGTCTTGTAGTCACCCATTGAGTCACTTTTTCTTATGACCAATGACTCTTACACTGTTTGCAGAAAAATAATACGTAATCTAATCATCATAAAATACCATTGTGTATGTATGTGCACTGATTTTGTGCGTTCGTGTCAGTGTCCTCTTTCCGTTCACCTGCGAGAGATCAATCAATCAGGGATTTGTAAAGCGCGGCTATTCACCCATGAGGGTCTCAAGGCGCTGGACATGTTTGTCAAATTTCAAGTACCCCTATCTCCATTAGCATAAATACAGACGTGTGAGAATCACTAGTCTGCTTTCCTTTTCTACGAAAAGGTAACAGCATGCTCTGAGTGCTATGGAAATCTGGATAGATGTTACCTCCACATTATTGCTTTTACCACAACATAGGTGTTTTTTTGTATCTATCCCATTCCCTGTTCCCTCTTCAGAAATGTCCACGAATGTCCTGTCCACCCCAACCCTTGTTGGGGTACTTGTTGCCAGCCTCCCCTTGTGGGCCCTTTATTGTGCACATTTGTTCTCATAATCAAATCTCAGGACACCTAGTCTTCTCTGGGCCTTTCAGAGTCAGAGAGAGGCCATATTGGGTAAACTTTTGGAAACTGTTGCAGTCCTAATGATGCGTCTGCTACCCAGGAAGGCGTACTATGTTTTTGAAGCTGTTAAAAATGCAGTTTGAGCTACAAACTGGCAACGTTTGGGATACGTACGTTTTGTGGTCACAAATAAAAAGAACACATTGTATTTCTATAAAAGTATATATTGTTTAAATGGTAGGTAGGTAATAATACTTCATAGTACCCAACCAGCATCAGTTTTTTAAAAAATATTTATTTATTGGCATGTGTTAGAAATGGGGTTTCTGGTTGGCTAGGGTATGCACCTCAGCCAGGCAGAACTTACCCACTCTAGTCAGGGCAAGGGAGTTACACGTCCAAGATAACCCCTGCTCACCTCCTTGGTAGCTTGGCACGAGCACCCCCTCCTTGTTGCGACACGGGCCCCTCCGGGGAACCCGCTACCCTCTGGGGTCTCCCTGGGCCTCCGTGGCCCTTCCTCGAAGGGAGACCCCTAACTAAAAGACTCCTGGCCCGCGAGGGGGCCAACAAGGGAACCGGGGGCCAGGGCGAGCCTCCGGCGAGGCTGCCGCCCGGCCCGGGCTAACAGGAGAGTCCTCCGGGACTCCGGCATGCGGTGATTTCCCTGGGCACAAGAAAGGCGCTTTCAAAGCGCTAAGACACTTATACTGCCTGGGCTGCAGCGGTGATCTTCTGCAGCATTTCCACAAGATCGCTTTTCCCCTAAGCGCTAAGGCGATATTATAGAAGATCGGTGCAGGGGTCAGGGGCCACAGCACCCTGCCCCTGGGAACAATAATCAAGGAAAAGGTACAGGGCTGGTGGGCCCAGCTACAGGCCAGCACAAGGGGTGCAGATGGTGGCAATTCCTCCTAGTGACCAGGCAGGTCACAGGTCAGCACAGCAGCAGCAGTCCAAGGCGGTTTCCTGGTGAGTCCATTCATCAGCGTTCTGTGTCCAGTTTCAAGTTCCAAGAATGTTCAAATTGTGGGGAAAATTCCCCTGTACTTATAGTCCTGTTTTACAGTGTTTTACAATGATAGGGAGAGGAGGTTCCAGCCAGTTACAACTGGTTCTGGGAGTTCCCCCTCTCTCCTTTCAGCACAGGCTCCAAACATCAGTGGGGGGTTAACGACCCTATTGTGTGAGGCCAGGGCACAGCCTTTACAAATGTAGGTGTGCCCCGCCTCTCCCTTCTCTCAGCCCAGGAAGACTATTCAGTATGTAGATGCACCTCAGTGACACCTCCACCCTCCCTGTGTACAGGCTGTCTGAAAAGTATGCACAAAGCCCCAACTGTCACTCTGCCCAGACGTGGATTGGAGTCAAGCTGCAAAACACCAGAATCATAAGCACTTTCTAGAAGTGGCATTTCTGTGATAGTAATAAAAAATACACCCACACCAGTAAGCAGTATTTATTATCACCATCACAACCATACCAAACACGCCTACGCTACCCCTCATAAATCAGACAATACCCCTTACACATAAGGCAGGGCATTTCTAATGCAATCCTATGAGAAGGCAGCACTCACAGCAGTGAGACACCAAGTTAGGCTGTTTGTCACTACCAGGACAGGCCAGGCAATATGGCACATGTCCTTCCTTTCTACATACATGGCACCCTGCCCATAGGGCTAGCTAGGGCGTACTTTAGGGGTGACTTACATGTAGTAAAAGGGGTGTTCTGGGCCTGGCAAATAAGTTTAGATGCCAGGTCCCTGTGGCAGAAAACTGCGCACACAGGCCCTGCGCTAGCAGGCCTGAGACAGGTTTGAAAGTCTACTTCAGTGGGTGGCGCAAGCAGCGCTGCAGGCCCACTAGTAGTATTTAATTTACAGGCCCTGGGTATAGAGATACCACTGTACAAGGGACTTATATGTAAATTAAATATGCCAATTAGGTATAAGCCAATCATACCAACTTTAGATGGGAGAGCACCTGCACTTTAGCACTGGTCAGCAGTGATAAAGTGCTCAGAGTCCTAGAGCCAACAGCGAGAGGTCAGAAAAACCAGGAGGAAGGAGGCAAAAAGACTAGGGATGACCATGCGTATGGCCAAAAGTCCAACAGCATGTGATACAGCTCTACAGATTAAAGTTTTGTCACAACGATCAGGACAATAGGAGACCAGGAAGCAGCAAAGAAGCATGCCGCTTTCCTTATTCTTCCTTTCAAATCAAATGCAATATTTGATATCAATTCTTTCCCACCCTTCCAAACTCGTAAACAAGCTCTCCCTTCCACAACACGTTTTTGCTTTAATCGGATGTCCTAACGAGTTACTGATACACACTATAATAATTGGCCAACCCCATCGACCTGCTGAAGTTTAGTTCCACTGGGGTGCATTGTCAAAGCTAGAAATCACCACGCACCCATAAACAACTAGTATCTATTAAATGGAAACGTTAAAGATACAATTAGAGCAGTGGAATCCTCGGGCGAGGGGCGTTGTGTGTCATATTTAATGGGTTGCTGGTATGCCACGATTAGAGCGTCCCAGTCTTGAGCAATTGGATGTCATTGTAGGCCTGTTCTCTCTTCCCTGTGTACGCGAACCCCATCAGCCACCGACCATGGGGTGGCTGCATGCTCCCAGGAATTTTGTTGTTGGTGGCAAAGGTTTCTTCCACTTCTGCCAGATTGTGGGCGAGAGAAAAGGCCTATCTATGATCAGGAATTCAAGGGAATTATCCAACTGACATCCTGCGACGTGGTGTAACAGGTCCATACCTCCCGGCCAATAGACTACCAGCCTCCTACAAGACCAGAGCATATAAGAGAGGTCCGCACCTGGAGAAAACAGCGGAGGCAAAGTGGGGAAGGTTCCTGGTAGATCCTGGAGATACGACTATGTGTGGTACGTACAGTTAAATATATTGAATTGTATATATTTAAAGTGTGGCTGGCGAGATACCTTATGAGAATATGCCAGAGTGCGGTTCAGAATCATGAAATGGATGTCCTATGTCAGTTTCCCTCTCCCCTTGAAAGGAGCCTCTGAATTGATCCCAGTGTTGTAGATGTGTTTGGTAGAGCCATCATACTAGTTGTGAACTTTCTCCTAAAATATACAGCACCTGCATAACTGCATTGGTCGAAGGTGCAGAACAGAACATGCTTTATTTGGGCATAGGTAATATGGCCCGGAGAGATGGAAAAGTATGTACTGAGAGTGTCAAATTACAATAATTTACTAGCCATAAATAAGTAAGAGATAGTGATAATGCCTTGATTAGCCCAAGCCTCTACATGGAGATGAAGAACATTGTCACTCAGTGCAGTCGATCCTACATTGGCGCACAGAGTAGTGAGTAGAGAGTGTTCATGTGTTCATGAGCACCACAGGCAATAGATTTAGGTGGAGAGCAACGGTTGGGTTTCAGGAAAGGGAGCCCTCAGTAATAATATTATTGAGTGTATTTGATCCTTGGCTTGCTCCCCAGTAGGAAGGTTCATCTCGTAAAGAGAGTGACCCACCAGCCATCGAGACGGCCACCTGAGCTGTGCTGCTAAGTAATATTGTTTGAAGTCCGAGAGTTTCAAACCTCCCTTTCAGTTGGAAGCCTTAAGGGTAAACAAGTCTTCCCATCTCATGCCTTTATTCCAGTACAACTCACTAATCATTGAGTTCTGGGCATGGAAGAAAGAATGTTTGAGTGCACAGGGGAGATTAACAAAGAAATAAGGCATGTGATGTGTTGCAGGATATCATCCACATACAACGATGCAGCATGGAGAGTGGTTCTGAGAGGGATACCCCAAACTATTGCCTGCTGCCTTGTCTTATTGCTAGAGGCTCCATCACAATAGAGAGCATCCTTGATGGGTGCTCCTGTCTGTAGGAAAGGCTCTGGCAGTCGAGCGCATACAAAAGGCAGATCCATTTACAACAGGTTGGGCCGGCCCCCATCCTGTTCGGTACGTCTAACATATGGTCCCAGCAAAAAAAAAAAAAAGTTTTTCCAGATGTAAGGCAACACATGAGGCTCTAGAGAATTTGTCTGGGATGTTAGTCATGATATCCCAGAACATATGCAGATGGTGGGACATGTTGCGGCTGGGAGCAAACGGGTCGGTGTCTCTCAGGAGTGGGAGATTCAGGAGTAGGCACTTAGTTAACAATTTGGGAAGTATTTTAAAAACAGCATGAACGTTGAGAGAGGGAGGTAGGAGGCAGTTTCGCTGATTTTGTATGGGGTTTGAGCATTGCAGAAATGATAGCCTCATTTAAGGAATCATGGAGGTGTCTTTGTTCAAAGGACACATTATAAGGTTGGAGCAGATGGGATGCCAGCTGAGGGGCAAAGCGAGTAAAGAACTCTGATGGAAGTCCATCGCCACCAGGGTTCTTCCCTCGGGAAACATCATGCATGAGCACTTTGAGTTTTTCAAGTAATAAAAAGAGATCAAGATCCTGCCTGGATGTAACAGAGAGGTGGTGTAGTGGAAGAGGATCAAGATATCGAGCTAGTGTCTCTGTAAATGAAGTCGGTGATGGTTCATAGAGCATTTCATAGTAAATGATGAAAGCTTAATTGATAGTTGACTCTGTAGCCAGCTCTGCACCTGAGGAGGGGTTTAATCTGACGGAGCTGAAAATAATGGCCTAGGTTTGGCTAAATGCATCAAAAGCTAGCCCCGTCTGCCACACTCACTGTGAGCTTTCATGTGGTAGGTGGCATAGTAAAAGCAGTGCAATTTTTCTAGGGTGTCAGAGAGCACGCCTAGCTGTTGTCAACTTGGCCACCTTGTCCAGGTTGTGGGAAATAACTCCTTGAGCGATTGCTCAGAAGCTTCCAAGTGTGTAAGCTTCCCAGATAACACCTTCCAAACCCTCACCACTGAGCTAATACAAAATCCCTGGGTGACGATCTTGAATGCCTCCCACTCCACTAAGGGAGAGGAGGAAGTACCCCCATTGTCTGAAAAGTGGAAGGCAAAATGGTCTGTTAAGGATTGGAGAAGCACTGCGTCTTTTAGTACGGAAGTTTGAAGGCACTAGGTCAGACAGTTGCCTCACTCAGGCCTGTTTAAACTGGAGGGGGTTGTGGTCTCACAACGAACTCGCTCAGCATGAAATAACCACCACCTGTGAGAGAATATCAGGTGTGCCCACAAATCTATTGATTCTGGAGTGGTTTTGGTGAACTGAGGACTAGAAGAAGTAATCCCTCTGAAATGGAAATTTCAGGCGCCAAAGATCTTGCAGTTGCCATCCTTCAAGCCAATTCCAGAGCACTAGGGCCGGAGGGATGGCAGTGGATTGTGGGAGTGGGGGTGTAGTGCGGTCTATGGATGTATCAATCATACAATTAAAGTCACCCCCCACTCCAATAACCAAGGTGTCCTGGCCCCATACAGCAAGCAATCAGACAAGGAAAGCCAGAAACTAGATTGTACCATCTGGTTTGGTATATATACCTCCGAAAGCAAGAAGCAGGCAATTTAATCATCCCGCAGTAGCAAATGGTAACTAACCAAGTCATTCTTGTTTTCTTCAACTTCAAAAGGGACACTGGGTTTCACCTAGAGCACAACTCTCCGTGCATAGGCCGAAAAGCTAGTCTTCAACACTTGACCATGCCATGTGTTGCAAAGTTGGGATATTCCTGGGGCCAAGACATGAGTTTCTTGTAGAATAACTATGTGAGAATTCCATGAGACTAAGGTAGAGCAACTTTGATGACATTTATAGGGGGGATTCGTCCCCCTGACTTTCCGCATCACTAGCTTATATTGGGATGCGTAAAAATGCAATTGGCGGGGTCTCAGGGTGAAAGGTCAGTTACTTGTCAAACTTCAATAGAGTAAGACTGGAAACAGAACCCAGTGAGGGGAAGTAGAACTACGCACCTTATTGTGTGTATTATGCAAGGTGAAGATACTCCCAACAAACGAAACCAAAACAACAAAATCGAAGGCCTAGGCAAAAGAAACAACCCCATCAACGTTAGGAGTCTGCTGGCCCACTTGTTGGACAGAGTGCAAAGTGAGAGGACTCCTTCAGTACCGCCTGCATCCTTGGGGCAGAAGTCAACATTCACAGGAACGGAGAGAGTGGTCTGAGCGTATACATATAAGCAGGACCGCAGCGGGTAACTAGCCAGGGAAATAGTCCTGCCTTGGATGTGAGTCCTGTCGATGGCTCCTAGAATGATCTTAACCCTCCCCCTTCCAGGTCAACGTGAACATGCCAACGCTAGGTGTATGACTTAGGAAGCATGGCTAGGGCAAATCATTCACTGTTTGTGGAGTGATCAATGGTGTATCCATTGTGTCTAAACTGATCACTTCCAAAGATGTGTTGCCACAGGGACACTGGATTCTGAAGTCAAGAGCCTGGTTTTGGAGGGGTGGGGTGGAAATGTTCTGTAGCAGTGTCAAAGCCTCCACAGCCCTTTGTTGTTCTCATTGTGCCTAAGGAGGGGGTGGTCCCCAATGTCTCAAGTGCAAACTGACTAGTGTATCGCTGTGAGCTACATGTTCTGCTCATATGAGAATGAGCAGATTTGAATATGGGAGCTTAAGTTGAATGACTAATCGTGGAGTGTGATGATGATGTTGTGGATGGTGATAAAGAGTGATTTAGGAAAGGGGTTTGACCCATTAAGTTTGGCGGAGACGAGGCCAGTAAATCCACAAAAATATGTATATATAAACGATCAAGCAACTATAAAAAAAAAGTCCTCTCATTATGACATTTTTCATCCTTCTGAAAAAGGTTGTATAACCTACTGCATCTCTCATTAATTTTTCTTAAACATTTTTTTATAGAATTCTCTAAAAGAAAACTAAAACCATGTAATGCATGTGGTCCAGGACGTCTCCAGAAGATCAGATACACACATGTTATCATGTGTGTCATTCCAAATCTTAATGCCCAAAACATTTCCCCTAGCTCCTACTATGTTTATGAGGGCACCTCTTGCAGCATAGATGGGCTCCTCCATTTTCGTGCACCAGTCCATTTCCCTGCACCAGGTCAACACTGCGTGTTGATCCACTGAGTTCCACCCTCGCTCAGTGGCATGGATAACTCTCTCTGGGCCCTCTCGAGTTTCAGTAACTCTTCCCTGATTTGGGTTCACAATGCCTGGGATCACCCTCTTCCCTGCATTCTGAGATGCCATTCAGAATAGCAGTTTGCTGGGTTTGTCCCCACAACTGCAAACCCTGTTTTGAGAGGCAATCCAGAAGAGGGGTGCCTCAGTGATGCCCTGTCGAGCTTTACTTGGTGAGTCTTGAGTTCATCCCTTTCCAGCCCTTCCACCAGTCTTGATTTGCGGGTCACCAACATCTCTATGTGGCATTGCTTCTGCCTGTCTCTCGCTCTGAAGTGAGACCATTCAATGTCCCACATCTACGCTTTGCTAGTTACACAGCGGAGCCCTGAGAATTCCATGGACCCCTTGTTCAGTGTAAAAAAGACATCCATCTCTTGAAAAGGGAAGACAGTGGCTTCATTATCCATCAGGCGTCATGCATTCAGTCGCCAAATTAGGTGCTCTTTAGGTGAGGCCTGTCCAAGTTGAACCCTCCATGGAGAGTGGTCAGATATCCATCTAGGGAGTATACACGATTCCAAAGTGTGGAGCAGATCATTGGTGGACAAAAAGAGATCAATGCAGGATAATGTTTTGTTTGCAGCAGAGGTGTGAGTGAATGCCAGATCCCCTGGGTTCCAAGTGCACCAGACATCGCAGAGCCCAAGTCCTGAGGTTGACTCTGCCAACTACAAAGTAGTGGGGTGAGTTTCTTTCTGCCTCTTTAAACAATCTCTTTTGGGAGCCATTGTCATGTTAAAGTCACCTCCTACCACTGTAATACCCTGGGTGAACCCCAGCAATAGGGCTGTCACTGTGTCAATGGTGGGCCTAGAAATCATGAGAGCGCACATAAACACACACACTAAGTTGTATAATTTCCTTGGGATCAACCCTTCCACCACGACATATCTGCCTTGGGAATCAGACACTCTGTGGGAGACCACTATGAGTAGGAGAAAGAAGTAAGATACCTGCCCCCCAAGGAATCCCTTGAGTGGCCTGCAAAGAATACTTTCTCATAGCCAGTCCAGGCCAGAAAGGGGCAATTGGTGCTCAGAAGGTGTATCTCCTGCAGCAGTACAACGTCTGGCGTGTGGCATTTTGCAAACCCTAGTATTGCACTGCACTTAGTGCGGTCATTCAAGCCATTGACATTCCATGTCATAGTTTTAATATCCACCATGGCATAGTACACCTGGATCTGAAATATGAAGACTGCCCGCTTGAGCCTCCTGGGGAGTCCCCCAGGCCATCTCCCATCAATGGACATTTCAGCATATCTGTGTAGTGAAATGAGACAAGGGATTGACCGACCTGCACTTGCATTATTGTGACCATCAGGGCCTCAACCCAACCAAACCCCCACAACTTCTCCCTATCCACACTTCCAACCTAGAATCATCTGTCACCCCAACAATACCAAGAACACCAAGTAAAACATCACAAAGGAGGCAAATCTACCCATATCAGTCCTCCAGAGCATGACTCTGCAGACAGGATAATGTGCTGCTGGCTAGATGAGTTGCACAATCCTGTGGGGTGTCTCATTATGGGCCCTCGGCAGGACCCTGTATCTGACCACAAACAATCTGCTCCCACCTGGTGCCCATGAGTTGGAGGCCCTGACAGGTCTGTGTTACCATTCTCGGAAGCAGAAAAAGCCAAAGACCCACAAGTTTTTGCCATCCGCTTATGGGGCCCTCTTTGTCTGTTGCAGCTTTGGGGATAAATCCCAATCCCTTGACGTCAGCCTGGGAGGATTGCCCCCAAGGCAGGGAAGACTTGCCATGCAGGGGCCGCTGACAGGTCTCTCATTCCCAAGCTGCCTCAAGGGTGTCAAAGAAGAGCATAGCCAAGAACAGGAGCATGTATGGACCTTCACTGCTCTCAATTTTTGTTTGACTGTGTTAAATCTCTTACGCCGCCACTGGACTTGTCTGGAATAATCAGGAAAGATGAAGATCTTATGAGACTGAAAGCAACCCCATCTGTCACCCTGGCTGCTAGTGGTCATTGTTCCTATCTCTGTTGTTTAGGATTTTGGTAATCATGGGGACAGGGTGCGCACGTGGGGTGGGAGGAGATTTCACCACCAGCGATCTATTGGCTCTCTCAATTACAAAGCATTGTGACAGCTGCTCCTCGAGGATCCAAGATCAAATACAATGTTCCAGTAATGTCTCTGGGGATGGCCTCTAAGAGCCACTGGAAAACCCACATACTGAGATTGTTCCACCAGGTAGGATTTTCAGCGTCCCCTACATGATCCTCTAGGGTATTGTTCCAACAGGCATGATTTTTAGCATCCCCTACATGATCCTTCAGGTTATGGGATGCTGTTGTCAAGCACGCAATTTCAACCTTTAGAGCGGTGAATGTATCCTCCAGGTCTGAGATGCATCCTTCTGTCCCAGCTACCCATTCAACAACACTCTGCAGTTCTTGTCTCAGGAGAGAAACATCCACCGACCTCTTTGATCTTGGTTTCCAATGCCGTCCAGGAAGCATGTATGGCCTGGAGGGTCTCAGATGTGTTGGGGGGCCTGCAGCACAATATAAATGCTCTATTGTCACCGGTGGGCTCGATACTGGTGGAAGATGGGGCAGTAAATTTGCCAAGTATAGTTTGTGTCTGAGTCAGTGGGGGCCTTTATGCCACATGGTCAAATCTCTGGTCCCTGAAATGCGCCACCACCAGAGTCGGGTGGGGCACTAGTCCATAGGCTCACCAACCTCTAAGCTTCTAAGCCAGTCCTGATGGGGGTCTCCAAGCTGCTTGCCCTAAGACCCATCTTTGGCGCTAGCATAATGAGCAGTTAGACGTCCACTGTGATCACTCTATATCCATTGCTGATTAAAGTCCACCTCCTTCTTATCAACATTATTGCTGGTGTGGGGTGGTGGAAGAGGAGGTGCCCCAGGGGGCAGGAGTCCAGCAAGTCTGTGCTGATCCTTGCATGTGGGAGATCCTGAAGATGCACAGGTGTGCAGGCACAGTGGGTGCCATGCAGCAAGTTCACCGCAGGGGCCCCACTACTTGTCTATTGACACCTGCTCATGCCAGAGTCACAGGGAATCCATGCGAAGAACCCAGGCGGGGTATCAGCACCGCCACCCTTTCCCATCAGCAAGGAAGTAGGACCAGACCTGTTCTCTTCAGTGCGGCCTATGTATGTAACCGATGCTAGTCACAGATCTGGCCTCCTTAGGCTACACCCCGCCTCCTTGGGTGCCGCAATCAGTCTTCTGGGCCCCCGGCAGGGTCTCGAGGCCTCAATGTCAAGTGTGGGGGCCCAAGTGGCTGTCACTGGGAGGCCCATGTGTTAGGTCAGTGGATGCTTCTTCCCAGGCAACAAGGGAGCAGGTCAGAGGCCTGTTCACTGGTAGGCAACCTCCACGCTGATACCCAGCACAGCCCAGGACCTCCCCGGCACACTCCAGCAGCTTCCCTGATGCTGTGGTAAGTCCTGCTGGCTCCAGGCTGGGATGCAAGGCTACAAGGTTAATAACCTACTGGTAGCAATGGATTTGACAGCGGATGAACATGCTAACACAACCAGCTTTCTTGGAAAGACTATCTCAGTTGATCCCAAAAAGTGGTTTTAGGGCCTCGTATACTGACAGTTTTAGCTGTTTGTTGTTGAATCTTTTCTCACTTTGCACTCATGTTTTCTTTTGTTTTTTATGTGGGCTAAATGAACAGATGCTTAAACACACAATCATGCAGTATATCCCAATTCACCCCACTCTAATCCCCCATCAAAAACAATACACCCTGCTCCCATCTACCCTACTCCAATCTGACCTACTCCAATATAAAACAATCTGCCCCACTCCAATCAGCCCCAGTACAAAACAAGCTGCCCCATTACAATCTGCTGCACCCCAATCTAAAACAATCTGTCCCACTTCAATTTGCCCCACACCAATCCAAAAAACAATCTGGCCCACTCCAATCTGCCTCACTTTAATCCAAAACAATCTGCCCGACTTTGATCTGCCTCACTCCAGTCTGCCGCACTCAATCCAAAACAATCTGTCCCACTCAAATCAACCACACTCGAATCCGCCCCACTCCAATCCAAAACAATCTGCCCCACTCAATCTGCCTCACTCAAATCTGCCCCACTCCAATCCAAAACAATACACCCCAATTTTAATCCAATCCACCTCACTCCAATCCAATCATCCCCACTCATCCCAATTCACCCAACTCCCATCCAATCCACCCTACCCCACACCAACCCAATCCACCCCACTCCGAACCAATACACCTATTCCAACCCACCTTGATACAATCTCCCTAACTCCAGTCTGCCACACTTTAATCTGCCCCACCCCGTTCCAAAACAATCTGCCCTACTCCAGTCTGCCACATTAACTCCAAAACAATCTGCCCCACTGCAATCCATTTCAATCTACCCCACTCCAGTCTGCCCCACTTTAATCCAAAAAAAACTGCCCCACTCCAATTTGCCCAACTCCAACTTGCCCAACTTCACCCTGCCCCAATCCAATCCCAAACAAACCACTCCAAACTCGGCCTCTAATTCACACCAATCCAATCTAATCCACCTCACCCCAATCCAATCCATCCCACTCCATCCAAATTCACCCCAGTCCAAACCACCACAATCCACCCCACTACAATCCAGTTGAACCCACACTGATCCTTCCCACGCCAATCAAATCCACCACAATCCGGCCTAGTCCACCCCACTCCAATATAATACATACCACCTGAATCCAATCCACCTCACCCAAATCCAATCCAACCCACCCCACTCCAATCCACTTCAGTCCAATCCACCACACTCCACTCCAATCCCCCAATCCATTCCAACCCACTCACTCCAATCCATCCCACCCCACTCCAATCCAATCCAACTCACCTACCCCAATTTAATCCAACCCAATCCACCCACTCCAATCCACCGCACTTCAATCAACTCCACTGCTACCCAATCCACTTCACTCCAATACTCCCACACCACACCACCCGACCCATCCCACTTCAATACAATCCACATCAATCCACCCCACTCCAATGTAATCCAGCCCCAATTAAGCCACCCTCCTCGCCCAATCCACCCCACTCCAAACCACCTTCATCTACCCCACTCCAATCAAGTTCAGCCTCTCCAATAATTCCACCCTACACCAATCCAGTCCACCTCACTTCAATCCAATCCAACCCACTGCAAGCCAATCCAACCCACTTCATTCCCATCCACCCTACTCAGTTTAATCCACAACATTCCACTCCAACCCACCCCGCCGCATTCCAATCCACCTCACTCCAATCCACCCCACTCCAATCCACCCTACCCTAATCCAATCCATCTCAAGCCATCTAATCCACCCCACCCCTATCCAATCCACTCCAATGCACCACACTCAATCCCCCTACCCCACCGAAATCCACCCCACCACACCCTAATCCACCACGCATTCCAATCCACCCCACTCAATCCAATTCACCCCACTAAATAGTCTACCTCACTCAATCCAATCCACTTTACACCAGTCCACTCCACCCCAATCCGATCCATCCCAATCCAGTCCACTGCACTCCAGTCAAACCCACCATGCCAATCCAATTCCCTCCACACCAGTCAAATCCACCTCACCTCAATACAGTCCACCCCACCCTACTCCAATCAACCCCACTCCAATCCACCCCACCCCAATCTAACCCATCCCAATCCAAAACAATCCACCCCTCCAGTCCATCCCACCCCATTTCAATCCACTCCACCTCACTCCAACCCACCCACTCCAATCCACCCACCCTACTGAAATCCAGTCCAACCTACCCTAATCCAATCCACTCTAAACCACCTTAATCTACCCCACTCCAATGCAGTTCACCCTTCCAATTAATCCACCCTATACCAAATAGGTCCACCTCATTTCAATCCCATCCAACCCACTCTAATCCAATCCATCCTACTCAATTTAGTCCACCATAATCCACTCCAATCCACCCCACCCCATTCCTATCCACCGCGATCCAATCCACCTGACTCCAATCCACCTCACGTCATCCAATCCACCCCACCCCTATCTAATCCACTACAATACACCATACTCAATCCAATAAACCACACCCACCTTAATCCACCCCACCACACCCTAGCCCCCCACTTATTCCAATCCACCCCACTCAGTCCAATCTGCCCCACTAAATACAGTCTACCTCACTCAATCCAATCCACTTTACACCAGTCCCCTCCACCCCAATCTGATCCACCACAATCCAATCCACCCCACTCCAGTCCAGTCCAACCCACTATGCCAACCCAAATCCCTCCACACCAATCCAATCCACTTCACCTGAATGCAATTCATCCCACCCTACCTAATCCATCCCCTATCCACCCTGCCCCAATCTAACCCACTCCACCCAGATCTAACCCCCAGTCCAAGCCAATCCACCCCCTCCAGTCCAGTCCATCCCACCCCATTTAAATCCACTCCACCCAAATTCCAACCCACTGGCTCCAATCCACCCACTCTACTGAAATCCAGCTCAATCTACCCCAATCCACTCCACCCCATTTTAGTTAAATCTACCACACTCCAATCCATTCAGCCTACCCCACTCCAATCCAATCCACCCCAATCCAGTCCAGTCCACTTCATTCCATTCCACTCAAATCCAATCAAACCGACTCAGTACAATCCACCACAATCCACTCCAATCCACCTACCCCACTCCAATCCACCCATCCACCTAATCCAATCCTCCCCACCCATTCCACCCCACCCCTATCCAATCCACTCCAATGCACCTCACTCAATCCAATCCACCACATCCTAATCCACCCCCTTAATTCAATCCACTCTCGCTCAATCCAGTCAACATCACTCAATCCATCCACTTTATGCCAGTCCACTCCACCCTAATCTGATCCACCCCAATCTGATCCACCCCAATCTGCTCCACCCCACTCTAGTCCACCTCACTCCAGTCCAACCCACAACACCAATCTAATTTATTTCACCTTACCTCAATGCAATCCACCCCACCCCACTCCAATCCAATCCATGCCACTCCAAACCACTCCATCCAATCCAGTCCCTGCCAGGTCATCCCACCCTATTTCAATCCACTTCACCTCGCTCCACTCCAATCCACCCAACTCCAATCCATCCACTCTACTCAAATCCAGTCCAGTCTACCCCAGTCCAATCCACCCCACCCCAATTCAGTGCACCACACTCCAACCCAATGCATCCAGCCTACACCACTCCAACCGAATCCTCTCCAATCCACCTCAATCCACTCCACCCCACTGCAATCCAATCCACCCCACTCGAATCCAATCCACCCCACTTTAGTCCAATCCACCCCACTCTAGCCCAATTCCCCACAATCCACTACAGTCCAATCTATCCTATCCCACTCCAATCCACCCCACTCAATCCAATACACCCCACTGTACCAAATCCACCCCTCCTATCCAATCCACCACACTAAATCTAATCCACCCCATTCTAATCCGCCCCAAGCTAGTCCAATTCCCCACAATCCACTACAGTCCAATCTATCCTATCCCACTCCAATCCACCCCACTCAATCCAATACACCCCACCGTACCAAATCCACCCCTCCTATCCAATCCACCTCACTCAATCCGGTCCACCTCTCTCAATCCAATCCACCTCACTCCAATCTGATCCACCCCAATTTGGTCCACCCCAATTTGGTCCACCCCACTCCGGTCCACCCCACTCCGGTCCACCCCACCACAGCAATCCAATTCACTTCACGCCAATCCCATCCACATCATCTCAATGCACTCCACCCCACTCCAATCCATTCTACCCCAATCCAATCCACCCCATCCCAGTTCACTCCACCTCACTCCAATCCACCCCACTCCCATCCAATCCACACAACTCCAGTGAATCCAACCCACCTCTCCCCATTCCAATCGAATCCACCCCACTTCACCCAATCCAATCCACCCCAATCCAATCCACCCACCCTAATTACTCCAATCAAAACTACCCACCCCAATTCAGCCTAATCCACCCCACTCAAATCCACCCCAATCCAATCCACCTCACCCTATTTCAGTCCACCCCACTCAAATCCAATCCACCCCACACCGATCTAATCCACTCCATTCAATCCACCCTACTTTATCCCAATCCAGTCCACCCCACCCTACTCCAATCCAATTTATGCCATTACCTCAATCCATTCACACTTCAATCCACTGCAACCCACTTCACCCCCACTCCACTCAATGACACACTCTGCCACTGAACCACTGAACTCTATTACCCTCTACTCAACTATGACACTCTACTCCCCACTCCACTCTGACACTCAACGCCACTAACTTTTAGCCATGCTGAACAGCCACTACACTGGTGTGCAACATGGCAAAACACATTGCCAAAGCCAATAGGTCTTGTATAGGCAAGACCTATTGGCTTGGCCAATGAATATTTACAATAGCGTTCAACAGCAATAAGCATTTTTCCTCGTTATTTGTCAAAGCTCAATAGCATTGGCAAAAACCATTGTCAACCTGCCTGTTTGTTAGCTCTGCTGATAGTTTCTATTTTCGCTTCAGTACCGTGCTTAATTTTTGCCATCCTCCCTGCAGAGTTGAGAGGTGTCACCACTTTCCATGTTAGTGCTGTCTGCATTTTTGCCAGCAGCAGAATCAATTCAGTAAATTTTAATTTGAGTACTAAGTCAATGGAACGTGCCATTATTCCCAATAGGACACCCTAGGGAGAATCAAGTCCTGTCTTCACTGCCAGGGAGGTCAGTGCAGTATCCGTGATTTCTGTCCAGTAGCTGCTAAGGCTTGAGCAAGCCCAGACCATAGGTATAAAAATTATTCTGCTGTGCTGTAATCTGGGACAGGTGCCAGGCATTTGGTGGTATATTTTCTTCTGCCGTTTTGGAGTTAGGTAGGTTTGGTGAAGGAAATTAAATTGGATTGAATTGAAGCAATCGTTTCTAGACAATCTAGCTATCAATACATGCTCTTGTCCATTAATAATCTGTAAGAGGTAGCTGTAGGTTCTACCTCCCAGTGGGATCTAAGCCTGCCCTATGGCATGGCAGCAGTATTGTGATGGTTTTGCACAATAAAGTGGCTGCTTGTCACCCACTGCCAATTGTTAACAGAGTTTGCAATGATCCTTCTATGGCCAGTTCCTCAGTTTCACGCTTCCAAGTCGTTCGGAATTTATGCATGAGGTGATTGCAGAGAAGGAAGTCTCCCCTGGGTATATTGTGAACTAAGATAAATTCTGCGAATGGTATACGTTTTCCTGCTCTCTATAAGTGACCTGTGCTTAGAACTCCTGCCTGAGGCCACTCAATCCAAATTGTCTCCCTGTGATTGTACCAAATCCGGGCAGTGGCATAATAAAAAATGATGGGCCCCCTCTGCAGAATGTGATGAGAGACCCCAAGTCTCCTACAGCTTAGAGACATTCAAATGGCCTCTGGCTGAACAGGGGCCCCATTTAAAGGGTTGGAACACCCCTGTGCCACAGTGGCTGCAGGGCCTTTATTACACCCATGAACCCGGACACTGCTCACAATGGCAGGACCGGGGGATATTCTGTTTTTCGGCCTGTCTTTTTAAGGTATCTAGCCCAATGCCTCATGACCAAAAGCACCAACCTAGGATGTCGGGAACCATTTGGCATCATGTTAAGCGACAGCACAGTCACAATGGGTAAAGCACCCATGGCTTTTTGGATGAATGTGGCGTCTGAGATAGGAGGTTTCACAGCCCACCTCATGCCTCACAACAGTTGATCACAAGGTAGCAACACTCCAGATCAAGGAGGTCCAGTGCACGAACTGATATGGGCTATTTTAATTTTTGGAGGGTAGCTTGCTTCCTTTCATTCTGCCATATTACATCACAGGGCAGTATGCCTGCTTCTTTGAAGAGTTCTGTTTAGGTATGATCAGGGTGATAGTAACAAAATTATATAGTAGTCTTGGAAGGAGCACCATGTGTGCGGTCAGTGCTCTTCCATAATTGCTCATGGTCAGTTCTTCTTTTCCCCTATAAGTAATCATTACTAGGCATTTAAAGATGAGAGGGGCCCATTTCATGCCTTTGCTCATTGTACAACTGTGGGGTGATATTGAGTTGCCTCTTTGCGGAAATAAGCAAGACTTGCCTTTGTTCATATGAAGCCCTGATAGCCTACCAAATGTCTTGAATATTTGTATAAGGCAGGCAAGCATTTGACAGGTACTACATCGTCTGTGTTCAATGATATGTTATGTGTTGTGTGAAATAATGCTATCTTTCTATATTCAGGGGCTTTGCAGACCCAGGAGGCTGGTGGATCAATGGTTAGTGTGAAAATCAGCCGTGACCAGACATAGCCCTGCAGCTAGACAGGTGTAGGGCAATTTCATCCAAACCAAGAAGTGGTTCCCAAATGCCATGGTCCTCAGCATTGTCTATATACATCCCAGTTAATCCTCTTGAAAGGTTTTGTTATATCAACAGAGGCTACTGTTGTTTTTGGAACATCTTCTGATAAATAGATAACATAGTATATGGAAAAGTATGCATAGATTGGAGGAGGTGCTCCTACCGGAAACTAAAGTTGATTAGCCCAGGTGTATTAAGCCCGGTAGTACCAACAGTAGTGTGATCAAAAGTATTTTCTCTAATATTGCATATTCTGCTTTCAGGAGAGAGAGTGAATGATAAGAGGCAAAATCCAAAAATTCTTGGGATGGTGTGGGAAATATCACTATCAGTGAATTTCTAGTAGTGGGAGGAGGTATGCCTGCTAGTTTGGAGACGTTCATCATCAAGCTTGCATATGTTGCATGTAATCCAGCCCATCCTTACTTAGTGCTTTATTCCATGCACTGTTTTGATGGTATTTTCTTGTCTATTGTGGACAGAGCTTTCCAGTAATTCCTTGTTGCAGGTTAGGACGGTCAATAGCTGCGCTTCCAATAGGAATGTCTGGATCTCCACTGACAGCCCTGTTCAGGGGTGGTATAGAACAGAATCGCTTGTTTACACGTGCTTTAGCACTCCTGCAGTTTTGTGTATGTCTTTTAAGGGAGGTCTGTCCATGTGACTTTGAACTGTATACACCAATATATGTCCAGTTTGTTCATCTCCAGAAGGAGATTTATCTAGGTGTTCACTATAGTCTATGCCACGGAATCTTCCTAATATTTGGGTGTATTTTTCTCTATCATTCACTAGATCACTTGAAAGAGTATTGTCCTACACTGCCATGTTTTAGAGGTCTCGTACAGTGAGATCTAATGTCTCTTATGTTCTTTTGAGTGGTGCCTTTATGTTACAAATTGCCTTTAGGCACATTCCTCTTGTCCCCACCTAGAATGCTTCCCAGAGCATCCCATCATTGGCAACAAGGTCATGGTTCTCAGAGAAGTAGTTCACAACTGTGTCCTGTACAGCTGCCCTAGAGACTGGGGCCCTCATTACGAGTGAGGCGGTCCGACCGCCACATTACAACCATGGCGGAGCCGCCACAGTCCGACCACCGGCACCGCCAGGTTGCCGCCATTGGACATCCTAGCAGTCTCGGTGGTCGTAATCCGCCAGAGCAGCGCTGCTCTCCGGATACGAGTCCCCTTTCTGCCATGCAAAGGCTGGTGGAAAGGGGGCATGTTTAGGTCATGGCAGCATCAGCAATTGGGGGAAATGATCTGTCACATTGCATATTCAACACACAGCAGTGGTGCATGAGTATCAGCCCTCATCTGTACTCATAATTTAGTCACAAATTGTGCAGTGGATGTGTTTGAGGCCTGTGGGCAAACAGTGTCACAGGTTTAGTATCCTGTATCATGAAATATCTATCATTGGGGCCCACTGTGTAATTGTGATAGACGAACAGAACTCCAGGCTTTATCCAAAGACGTATGGAGAGTATTTTGTAGCTTAAAAGTGGCTTCACCACCATTTCTGAAGTCCTCCATCTCTCAGGTAGGTTTCTTGAAGGATAGCTATGTGTACCTCTCGTCCCTTCAGATTTGTGGGGACTCCGAGGTGTTTCGTGGACCTACCAACCCTCTGGCATTCCATGTTACTAATAAGTACATCCTATATGTCATCTTTTGTGTTCACAGAAGCAGGAGGGGGTGCTTTCCCACTGACGGGGGTATCAGCGTCTCATGCCCAGTAAGTTTAACACAGAAGGGAGCACATCTGGGTGTAATTGGGCTGGGCATAACTATGGCACTGGAAATGACACCAGGACCTTCTAGAAATCAACAGAACATGTGACACTGATTCGGGTAGGTGAAACTTAGCGGCGTTGCCTTATTTTTAGTTTCTGGTAGGTTTGTAACTGTGTAGCACTTGAGGGAACCTACTGAGAATGGGGGGGCGAAATACTGATTTTAGTGGTATTGTGTCAGTGTGTTTTGGGAGGCTCTGCTACTTTGTAGAATTTGAGGGAAAATGTTTATAGCACCTGAGGGAACTTGGTGAAAACGGGCGTAAACCATTAATCTAGGTAGGTCAAACTGTAGCAGTTTTGTGTTTGGGGTGGTTTTGTTACTTTATAGCATTCAAGGTAAAATGTTTCAATTACTATATGGGTTTATTTTTGTTGTTAATTTGGCTGGGCATGTCTTTTTCTTAGTTTCACAATGAGCATAGTTGAACTTCCGTATTTGGGAAGTATGTGTTGAAAAATGATTTTTACTTCCCCCAACGGACTAATATTCATAATATATACCCTAGTTATTGTGAAAAAATGTTAATGTTGATGTCTGTTTTTACGAACTCACCAAAAAAGATAATTGTACAGGTGTACACAAATTGTGCATTTGATTTAGTAGGTGTCAATGTGGTGTATGTCTGTTAGAAATGGGGTCTTTGGTTGGCAGTCAGGTTACCCCCTGTCCAAGCAAGGATCCTCACTCTAGTCAGGGTAAGTCACACACAATCCAAATTATCCTGTGCCCACCCTCTGGTAGCTTGGCACTGAGCAGTCAGGCTTAACTTAGAAGGCAATGTGTAAAGTATTTGTGCAATAAATCATACAATAACACAATATAGCACCACAAAAATACACCACACGGTGTTTAGAAAAAATTATTATATTTATCTGGATATTTGCAGGTCAAAACGATAAAAGATGCAATAAGAGATTGTAAAGATATCACTGGAAAGTGATATAACGTGTCTTAAGTCTTTAAAAAGCAAACAAAGTCTCTTTCAAGCACAAAGTACCTGGTTTGGAGTGAAAAGTCTCCGCAGATGGCCGCAGAGGAGGAGATGCGTGTAAAATGGTGTGTGCGTCAGTTCGCCCCATCACACACGGACTTGCGTCGTTATTTTTCACGCGGGGAAGACGCTGCGTCGATTTTCGCGCGCGCGGACAGGTGTCCTCTGTGGGTCGCAGGGTTTTCAGACGCCCCGGGTCTGTGCGTGGAATTTTCTCCCTCACGGCAGGCGCTGCGTCGATTTCCTCTCTGGAAGTCGGCGGCGTTGTCCAGGCGGGCCGTGCGTCGAAGTTCCGGTCGCACCGCAGGTGTTGCGTCGATCTTTTCCTCGCGAAGTCGAGCGATGTCTTTCCGGGTCGGCATGCGGTGAATTTTTCACCGCAGAACAAGCTGTGCGTCGAATTTTTCGCCGAAGAAGGAGTCCAGTTGCAAGAGAGAAGTCTTTTTGGTCCTGAGACTTCAGGGAACAGGAGGCAAGCTCTATCCAAGCCCTTGGAGAGCACTTCTGCAGCAAAGCAAGGGTGCAGCAAGACAGCAGGGCAACAGCAAGGCAGCAGTCCTTTGTAGAAAGCAGTCAGGTGAGTCCTTTAGGCAGCCAGGCAGTTCTTCTTGTCAGGGTGCAGGTTCTGGTTCAGGTTTCTTCTCTAGGAAGTGTCTGAGGTGGGAGGGCAGAGGCCCTGTTTTATACCCAAATGTACCTTTGATGTGGGGGAGACTTCAAAGAGTGGCTTAGAAGTGCACTAGGTCCCCTTTCAGTTCAATCCTGTCTGCCAGGGTCCCAGGAGGGGGTGTGGCAGTCCTTTGTGTGAGGGCAGGCCCTCCAACCTCCCAGCCCAGGAAGACCCATTCAAAATGCAGATGTATGCAAGTGAGGTTGAGTACCCTGTGTTTGGGGTGTGTCTGAGTGAATGCACAAGGAGCTGTCAACTAAACCCAGCCAGACGTGGATTGTAAGGCACAGAAAGATTTAAGTGCAGAGAAATGCTCACTTTCTAAAAATGGCATTTCTAAAATAGTAATATTAAATCCATCTTCACCAATCAGCAGGATTTTGTATTACCATTCTGGTCATAATAAATATGACTTTCCTACTCCTTTCAGATCAGCAGCTACCACTTCAACAATGTATGAAGGCAGCCCCAATGTTAGCCTATGAAGGGAGCAGGCCTCACATAGTGTAAAAACGAATTTAGGAGTTTTACACTACCAGGACATGTAAACTACACAGGTACATGTCCTGCCTTTTACCCACACAGCACCCTGCTCTAGGGGTTACCTAGGGCACACATTAGGGGTGACTTATATGTAGAAAAAGGGAGTTTTAGGCTTGGCAAGTACTTTTAAATGCGAAGTCGAAGTGGCAGTGAAACTGCACACACAGACCTTGCAATGGCAGGCCTGAGACAAGATAAAGGGGGTTACTAAAGTGGGTGGCACAACCAGTGCTGCAGGCCCACTAGTAGCATTTAATTTACGGGCCCTGGGCACATATAGTGCACTCTACTAGGGACTTACAAGTAAATCAAATAGTCCAATTTGGTGTGATCCAAGGTTACCATGTTTAAAGGGAGAGAGCATATGTACTTTAGCACTGGTTAGCAGTGGTAAAGTGCGCAGAGTCTAAAAACCAGCAAATATGAGGTCAGAAAAAGAGAAGGAGGAAGGCAAAAAGTCTGGGGATAACCCTGCAGAAGGGCTATTTCCAACAATGTCTAATCCCGATTGTGAGGATTAAGTTGGGGAATAGGATACACCCTGCTCATGTTGAATCGCTATGAACAGATGAACATGAACGAGACTCGAAATAAACAGAGATTAATGTTTCTGATTCAATGTGCTTTCTTCTTTTTGGAGTAATACAAAACAATAGGGAAACGGTGTGTATTGTCAAAATTAGAAACAATTCATAAAAAATGTGTTGTTTAAGAAGACAACATTGTCACCCCTTTTCCTTTCTGCTTTCTATGGTATTACTTCTGAGTGAAATTTGAATAATCTTTTTCTCTCCTCTCTTTTTTCTATTTTTGAATGTGAATATGTAGCAATAATTATGGGTTATCAGGCCTCTTCGCTATGTTATTTGGAAATTGTATTTATCTATATTTTAATAGGTGGCAGGACACTTGGGAAAGGTATACTTTGTTTTTTAAGATATTGTCAATATATATATATATATATATATATATATATATATATTTATGTATGTAGATAAACTCTTTTTATATAACAAAGGTGGGTTGTGGGTTTTGGATGTAAAGTTTTGTAAAGATATGGCATGTGTATTTGTGGGTTTCATATGTGTATTTTAGGTACTGTCTTTGCAGTCCCGAAGAAGTTCATTACAGAACGAAATTGACTGAGGCTGTGTTTGATTATATACGAAAAAAGAAGCACGATTTGGAAACAAAGAAGATATAAGAACTTTTAACAACATGATTGGACTTCTGTGGATTATAGTTTTTTATATTGAGTGCACCACTATGTTTAATTTCTCATAATTTAGACCATCTGAATTCTTCACAGACTAGAGCCTCATGGCATCTAGCTAACTGCTGGGCACATCTGGACCAGAGCATCTGTTTTATCACTGTATTCCCCTGTCCTTGAGTGCTCCATGCTCGTGCTGCTCATTTTCAGTGAGCTGTCACCGTCTCTGATCATCTTCTCTGCTCCCATGGCCAGCTTTTGTGTGAATCGCAGGTTCACACAAAATGTCAGGAGTTCTGACATCAGGCATTGATCTGTTCAACTGTACCCTATGAGTCCTGTGACCGGGATCAATTCCAACACTTCTGCTTGTCAGTAAAAGAGTGTACATTCACCTCTCCGATCAGAAGTAGTCCTTTCTCTCTGGCTTGTGGGAGGATGAGATCCCCATTGGGGTAATTCAGCATCTTAGTAACTATGGGCCAGGGCCTGACCCCAAAGTGGGAGGCGGGACCGAGCATCTGCATGTCTTTTCTATTGCCAAAAAAAAAATCAAAAACTAGAGCACATGCCACCTCTTTTCTGATCCGTTGTCCTAGGAATGATTCTGCATTGGGGCTCTCTACTCTCTCTAAGATAACAACTGTTTGCAAATGTATCCTTTGTGACTTGTGTTGCCCATCTTTTGCCCGTGCTCCAGAAAAAGGGTCCTTTACAGAAGGCTTTCCAGTTGTTTTTTCATGTCCTCTATATCTGGTTCAATAGCCTCAGCATTTTAACTTCCACAATCACTCATCCAAATCCTCATGAATTTATTCCACTGAGTTTGGCAAAATAATTCCTCAAACCTGGGAAAGCAATAAACCCTGCACATGTCGTCTTTGATGGTAAGTAATGCCCAATTTTATGGCAAGACCGGAGGCTCTTATTATGCTTCTCGATCTTGCTTTATTTTAAATAGCAGCAGTCAAGAAAACTACATTTCCCATGAGGCTGAAGGAAGAGGCAGCCAATGGGAAAGAAAAACGTATCGGCATTGGTACCAATAGAAACACTTGAACACGGTATAAACATTACACTTGACTGCGACCAGCCCTCTTTCTTGCTGCTCGCAGTCAAGATAAGTGTTCCAAAATTTCTTCACTTTTACTTATCTGCGCGCGTTTACTTAAATGGTTTTATTTGCATGAACTATTACTTTAATGCTGCTCCGCTGCCGCGCGGCTGTGTTTTTATTGCAAAGACTCGCTCCTCTCTGATTTATCTGTTCCCCCCAACCCCCTCCCTCGCGCCGGCCTTTGAAAGAACGTGAACGTTCCAACGGCCGTTTTTTCCCCTCACAAGAGCCTTTGCCTCTCTCCAGACGACCGCGCATAGGCCTTGCCTTTACAGGACGCCTTGAAACCAGCTCCTCTGCCCGACTCCTAGCATCCGACTGATCTCCTTACACCGATAACGCCCCCGTGGGCGTGTTCTCCCAGGCCTTGCCCTCCACATCTTCTCCTTAACCCTTTCCCTCCCAGCTTTAGACAATATGACTGATAATTCTAATAATGAAGACGAATCTTTTAACCAAGACCTCGATAATTTTATCAGTGATTCTGTGGCAAAAGCCATTAATAATTAAACGGGAAAAATCACAAAAAACCTTCAATCCTCTATACAGGATATGGTTTCCAAATCCTTACTGGCCCATTCTGCGGGGGAATGCAGAAAAAGAAAAATTAAGGATTTGTCTTCACAAAAAACCCCTAACACAGTCACCCCCGATGGCGCTAGCTTGACTGGTGAAACTTCTTCACCCCAGATTGAGGACAAGTCTCCTCCAAGGCCTCCTTCCAAGGAGGGGAAACCCAAACTAAAATGCTCTGAAAAGACTAAACATATCTCTGCTACGCCACAAAAAATTATTATTTCCCATATTTCAGACACAGATGACGACATGGGTGACTTAGACGACCCAGATGACGACCCAGATATCTGGGGCTCCCAGTCTCAATCCTCCCCCCCCCCCCCAAAGAAAACAAAATTTTATTCGACCACAAACCCCTTTACAGCCAAACAAATTCTGGACCCAGACGGTAACCCCATGTTCAATCCTTCTTTCCTTCACCATCCCAACTCTACCGAATGTTACCCTCCCCTCATGTGTCTGATTATATTTCCTCCCGACTGAGACTCCCCCTAGACAAACCCACTAGGTCCAAACTAAGATCAGAATGCCCTAGACCTTCCCTTTCTTCTAATATTACCTCTACCCCGTCTATTGATCAATCCCTCCTTACCTTCTTTTCTAAATTTGGCAAAGACCCCCGTAAAGGCGTCGATAAAGCCTGGTGCAACTGCCAGGACAAACTCTTGGACCTGGTCGGTCCTTTGGCCAGAATCTTCGACATGGCGGAATCAGCCACATCAGAAAATATGGACATCGATCCTGCGGAGTTATCTCTGTGGATCCAAAGAGCCTTTTGCCTCTTAGGCAATGCCAATTCGGCCATTATCCATGAAAGACGGAAAGGTCTCCTACTCAAATTAGACCCTAAATTGGCCAATCTAGCTTTCATTGACCCTGGTATCAAAGCAGATGGTCTCCTCTTCGGGGATTCATTTATAAAAGACCTAGGAAAGTTTGTTTCCACTTTTGCCTCTATAGACAAGGCACAACAATCAATCAAAAAAGTGTTTCACCAATGGGTTTTTGGCAAGGCCGGTACAGGCAGGAGCCGCTTTACTGGCCGTTCCGCCCGATCACAAGGATCTAGAGGCTCCTTCAATGCCTACAATACCTACAACTCCAATTTCGATTCACAACCCTACAAACCTCAATTCTATCCCCAACGCGGCAGAGGCTACCGTGGTCATGGACATCGCGGCGCCAGATTCAATTACCAACAAGGTAAGCCCCAATTATGGTCTTCCTCCTGTAGGTGGCCGCCTGCGTCATTTCATAGAAAAATGGAAAAGTATCACTTCGGATCCATGGATACTCAACACAGTTCAAGGTTACACCATAGAATTCTACTCAGTCCCACATCAACGATCCCTTCCTCCCCCCCTCTTCTTCTCCTCAGAAATGTCGTCCCTAATCTCATCAGAAATCCAGTCACTTCTTCTCAAACAAGCCATTCAGATTTCCCACCCGGATCCTTCCGGTTTCCTCAGTACCCTCTTCCTAGTCCAAAAGAAAAACAAAAAACCGAGACCAGTCATCAACTTAAGAAATTTCAATCGATTTGTCGTATACAGACATTTCAAAATGGAAACCATTATTCATTTAAGAGATATCCTTCTCCCTCAAGATTACATGGTCCGCCTAGATCTTCAAGACGCATACTTATCCGTTCCTATACACGTGTCTCACAGAAAATTCCTCCAATTCCAATGGCAGGGACAAACTTACCATTCCTCCTCCCTTCCGTTCGGCCTCTCTTCTGCACCTTGGTGCTTCACAAAAATAATGAAACCAATCACGACCCACCTCAGAATCCTGGGAGTCAGATTGCTCATTTACCTAGACGACATCCTGCTAATGCACCAGGACCGTCTCTCCCTGCAACGTCACTTACAAATAACTTGCTCCCTCTTATCCCAATTGGGCTTTCTCGTCAACAAAGAAAAATCTATGTCTATTCCTTCAAAAAGGATAGAGTTTCTGGGTTTCATAATCGATTCCTCCACAGCTGTCCTCCAACTCCCACAACAAAAAGTAAAATCCACGAAATCAGAGATCCTGAAACTACTCCGGAGTTCTCAAATCTCTCTCAGATCTCTAGCCAGAGTTGTAGGCCTCCTCGCCTCCTCAATACAAGCCATCTTTCCCGGCCCCCTTCATTATCGGGCACTCCAAAGGCTAAAAATCCGACACCTCAGAAGAGGTCTCTCCTATTCTGAGTCCATCAATCTCGACCACGAGTCCCGGCTAGAGCTTCAATGGTGGATAGACCATTTAGATGCCTGGAACGGCAAGACTATATTTCCGTCAGCCCCAGATCTTGTGTTAGAATCAGATGCAAGTCTGACGGGCTGGGGCGCACGATGTGGCGCAATCTCGACTGGAGGTTTCTGGTCTTCAGAGGAGTCCAAATTGCATATCAACTATTTAGAGATGCTTGCGGGCTCCTTTGCAATCAAAAGCCTCGCAAAAAACAGAGTCCAGTGTACCATCCTCCTCCGTATGGACAATGTGTCAGCTGTCCGCTACATAAACCACTTAGGAGGCACCAGATCAAAACCCCTAGCAGATCTGGCAAAAAGTCTCTGGGAATATTGTCTCCACAACAAAATTTCCCTGTTAGCAGAATATCTCCCCGGTTTCCTCAACGATGTCGCAGATTGGCACTCTCGTTACCTCAGAGATTCCAGCGACTGGAAACTTCACCCCTCAGTCTTCCAATCTCTCCTTTACAAATGGGGTCCCTTTAAAATAGACCTATTTGCGTCCCGCCTAAATACACAACTCCCTCTGTTTTTCAGTTGGCGTCCGGATCCTTCGGCCCTCGCTTCCGACGCTTTCCTCCAGGACTGGTCATCCACGCTCAATTACGCCTTTCCCCCATTCCTAATGATTACCAGAGTGCTCGCCCAGGTCAGGTGCCAAAAAGCCTCCCTAATCCTAATAGCTCCATTTTGGCATTCACAAGTGTGGTTTCCCCCTCTCCTCGAACTAACTATCGATTTTCCAGTTCTCCTTCCAGTTTTTCCTTCCCTCCTTCGGAATCCCACCGGCCTTCCTCATCCTCTCATCCTCAACAATACTCTCTCCCTATCGGCCTGGAAGGTTTCAGGTATCCCCAATCTACCATCCCAATTTCGACAGAAGCTTCAGACTTCATTAACAACGCATGGGCTCCCGGTACTAGAAAGGCATACAACTCTGCTTGGTCACTTTGGTCAAGCTGGTGTCTGGGAAGGAATATCGATCCCTTTTCAACCGATCTAAATTATATTATAAATTTCCTTGCTGCGCAAGCTGGCACAGGTAAGTCTTACAGGACAATTAACCTTTATAGATCAGCTATTTCCCTTCAACAATCTCACATTAACGGAAAACCGATTGGAGAACATCCCTTGATATGCCGCCTTCTTAAGGGAGTAACATTTTCTTTTCCCCCGTTACCCAAGTACTCCAAACTATGGGATGTCAATGTTGTCTTAAACTTATTTATCTCCTGGCAGGACAATGCAGATCTTTCTCTGAAAATGCTTTCAGCCAAACTAACAATGTTACTTTGTTTAGTCTCCATTAAACGTCTATCAGATGTCAAAGCACTAGATAGTTCATCCCGACAATTTTACCCCTCAGGTGTTTTATTTACTATTAACAAACGTACCAAAACAAATATACGCTCAGTGTTTTACCCTTATTTCCCCAACCAACCCAAATTATGCATAGGACAGTGTCTCAAAATATACGAAGACCGCACAGCCAACCTCAGAACGTCCTCATCCCAACTCCTCATTTCTTTCCGCAAACCCCATAAGCCCGTATCATCCGCTACTCTAGCCAGATGGGTACGTTGGGTCATGACCCTAGCAGGCATAGACACATCTGTATTCGGCACTCACTCCTCCAGGGGTGCCATGGCCTACAAATCTTTTTGGGTAGGTTCCAGACTCGAGGACATTCTGAGATCGGCTGACTGGTCTAATGATTATGTTTTCAGAATTTTTTATTGCAAACCAATTTATACAGCAACTTCTATAATAATTAACATGCTTTAAAAAAGCATAATAAGAGCCTCCGGTCTTGCCATAAAATGTAGATTTTCCTAGTAATTTATGACGGAAAGTCTTAATTTTATTAAAGACACAGAGGCGAGTATTATCCCACCTCAGATTCTCTAATTTTGTCGATTCTTCCCTCCCGCAGCAACAACAAATCAACCTCAGAACCCTTCCTGATCACCGGAACAAGCCTCCAACATCACCAAGTGGGACCAACCTTCTGCATCAGGATCATCACAAGCTCCACTCATCTTCCTGGTTTTTCCCGCTCCTCAAATCCTGGATGAACTTTTGCCATAATTGTTTCTATTATTCCTTTATTTTCTCACACAGATTAGCCTTCTCGCATCAAGAAAGAGGGCTGGTCGCAGTCAAGTGTAATGTTTATACCGTGTTCAAGTGTTTCTATTGGTACCAATGCCGATACGTTTTTCTTTCCCATTGGCTGCCTCTTCCTTCAACCTCATGGGAAATGTAGTTTTCTTGACTGCTGCTATTTAAAATAAAGCAAGATCGAGAAGCATAATACTCGCCTCAGTGCCTTTAATAAAATTAAAACTTTCCGTCATAAATTACTGGGAAAATCTACATTCTACTGCCTTTTGGAGAATATTTTAAAGAGGTTTAGGAAGACCACATAGTGTAATCAAGACATGAAGTATAACCTTTTAAAGGATTTGTTTCTGGGGACTGGAATAAAAAGGGAAGTGTGCAAGATTTCAAATAGCCCTATATGCAGTGGAAGGTTCCTCAATGCATAAAGAGAACCCAGACTTTGCAGTTGCCAATGGGGTAGAGCAAATAGTCAATTAAACTGGCTTGATAATAGTTAAACAACACACACCCTTCCTGGCTTATTATTGAGTGGCAGAACCTTGAGCTAGGAATTTGAATTTACATTCTTTTTTTGCCCAAATTATAATTAGCTGATATAGGGCTTGATCAGAGGGGGGCTTAACCTTTCCTGGGCTTTTGTTCTTAGTGCTACCTCATCAGCTCCCCCAGACTTAGTGGACACCATCCCAAAATCCTTAATTGTGGGTGATCAGCACAAAGTCAAAATGCATAGTGCATGATGTACCAACAAGATTTTGGTTTTATAGACCCCTATCAAACTTCATATCCCCTCGTAGGCCTCCACCTAGATACCACTTACAACACAGTACAGTATTTGGTCAGCTAACGTGTGACTGCAGACAATAATAACAAATTCCAGGTTGACATCAGATCAGGCAACAAGTCACACACGTTAGTTTAATATTCTGGGAATCCATACTCAGTATTCAGCAAAAACATGTAAACGTTCGCAACACACTTCAATTCCATGTACATTTTTCACATGTGAATGCCCTCAAAATTAGGGTGACTATCTGACTGTAAATTTCATGGACCATCTGTTATTTGCCTCTCTTGTCCATTGTCCATGGTGATCCCTTTCACAGGAGCCTTTTGTCTGTAATTCTGGACATTGCAGTGAGCTGCACAGCCCACCTGTGAGAATCCTCAGTTCTGTAACAGGGAGCCAGCTAACACTCCTGCTGTGAAATCAACGGTCTGCATCAACCCTTCTCCAGCCTGGTACAGATTGCTATCGGCCCATTATCATTCTGTTTGCCTGCCAGTTGTGACATACTGAATGATAATGGGACAGTCTGTGTAGTCACAGCATGTGCTGGGCCTCCACATGTCCGGCCTATGACATGGCATTCTGATTTTGTTCAGATACTGGTGTCACCGTACCAGGGGCCAAGCTCTGGTAGAGGGCTGCATTTTGACACTTCTTACAGGGTTAAAGGCATAGACTTTAGACATCTTTGTGTGCCAGTTATTGATAGTAAAAAATGTCAATTTAACTCTGGTGATTAATGTATCTTTTCAAGAGATCAAAGTTTTTCCTAGTCTGAGTTTTGACTCATCTAAAAGTAGCGCAAAGGGATAGTGTTTCTCCAGCAAAACACAATGGGCCTGATTATGACCCTGGTGGTCTTCAGACCGCCAGGGTTCTGGTGGTGGTCTGACCACCACATTATGACCTTGGCGGTTATGCTGCGGTCAGACTGTCCCCACCACCAGTTTTCCTCTACAGGAGGTGTTGGCAGTCCTCGCGGTCCTGGCAGTCCTAATCCGCCAGGGTGGCGCTGCAAGCAGCACCACCCTCGGGATTATGACCCCCCTCTACGCCAGCATTTACATGGCAGTAGCACCACCATGTAATGTCTGGAGGAGACGGGGTGCAGGGGTGGGTGCCCCACTGCCCATGCACTTGGCATGGGCAGTGAAGGCGGGCCCTGGCCAGCCCCATCACAATGTTCACTGTCTGCTTTGCAGAGAGTGAACATCGCAAAGGGTGCTGCTGCACCCTACGCACTACAGCATTGCCACCAGCTCTATTATGAGCCAGTGTGAATGATGTAGGCTGTTCCGCACTGGGCCAGTGGGGAACTCTTAATGGGGCCTGCAGGAAGGCGGCCACACTGGCGGGAACCTGGCCATTGGGACGAAGTCATAATGACCCCCAATGTGCAAGATGCAGAACAAAAAGCTGTTTTTTTTAAATGTAGAGAGTTTAGTGGGTTACTGTTTTGGTCACAGAAATACTTTTGTTAATTACAGTTCATAATGTGCAATCTTAACATAGTACAAAAACAAGGTATACACAGTTCCAAAAAATGAGTGTAATCAGGGAAACCACATTGGGTCCTAATCTAAGGAAAAGAAAGGAAAAGAACAAAAAGAAAAGAGAGAAAACAACGTCCCTGGAAAATTAATTATTTTGGAACAAGAGCCCTCACTCACCAAAGGTGACAGACATGCTTCATCCTTGGGCTCTGCTCCACGTCAGGCTGGCGCTGCAATGCCTGATGGGCCCCTCAAGGGGGGCTCTTTGCCGGAGATCTTTTGAGATATGTGGCCGGTTTAGAAAGAATAGGGTATAGGATTGGAAAAAATCTTTTTTTTAAATAACTAGAGGTTAGGCAAACTTTATTGAATAATCCAACCACTGTCATGATTAAAACCAAAGAACGGGGAGAGAGAAGAACAAGGTCTAGGCTCACAACAAAAATCACTTCCTTGCTCAGTTTGAGATTCGGAATTGTGCGTACAGGATCCCCTGTACGATTTATCAAAAGGTCAACATGTTTCTCGCTATTTATGTCCTATGGATCTAACTCGATTCTTCAGGACCTAACCTACCTAATCCTATATGAAAATGTAACCTATAGTAAGGAATGTTAGTGTAATGCAGGGACCCTCCTCATACTAGTGGATGGGCCGCATCAGGTAAAGCACCAAGTAACGGAGGTCCTACTAATTGGGTCCTGTCCGTGGTTTGCGGCATCACCTGCCCCGTCTCGGTGCTCCTGGAATATTAACATAGCACAGTGAGTTATGAAGAGGGCCACTGGATTGTGCGGCCACTGCATTTTTTGCACATAATCCATCATCTGCTGCATAGTCAGCAAATTTTAACAAAAACAAGATTTTGTTTCTAGCTCAAACGGTTCAAAAGTTAAAAAATTATGCAGCACCATCTGTTGCCCTACAGCGGGTTCTTTACAAAAGTTGACTGGTTGGTTTTGCCTTACTAATTACTATATTTGGCTACTAAACCAGTACTAATGAGGTGCAACCTGCTCTCAGAAAGTTTTAAGAAGTGTAAAGATCAGAAAATATTTAAGTAATACCATCACAAAATATGTTGCCTTACACCACATAATTTGTATTTGATTCTCACACAATTCAATCAAACCTGCTGCATAATTTGTATCTCTCCTGCAGTGAAATTCTAGTGACCCTGGCTGTGAACCAGAATCAAATAGTGGCATAGAACCTGCAAGGCATGGGGATACAATCTTATTGTTTTTCCCAAATCTTTCATTACTGTAAGGATGCTAAATAGGGTTCCTTTGGATAATAATAAATACTTATTAGAAAAAAACACCCTCAACCACTATGTTATTTTTTAAATCCCACATTTGTATTTCTCCAGACTAAGCACTCTTAAATATAATGCCTGCCAGTATAGATGACATGTGGCTCCTACACCTTGTAGTCCTCATAGTCTTAAACTGGGCCACGGGAATTATTTAAACTGCATGGGCGGGCCAAATTATGCAGCTGGGTTTAGTAAATTATTTTACAAGAAAAGCTAAATTATGCAGTGCAATGTGACACATTTTGTGATAGTATTGTTTTATTATTGTCATTTTTAAACATGTTTTCACTGTCTGGGTATTGCTTGCACCTCATAAGTACCAGTTTAACACATATATATAGCTATAAGCAACAGAAAGGCGACCAGTTAACCTTTGCAAAGGGCCTGCCACTGCACAGAAAGATGTCACACTGTGTTTTCAGTATGTCCTGAACTGTGTAAGCTAAGCTCTGCATATATGCACCAGATGATGGAGTATGTAGCAAATGCAGAAAATCTATAATTATGCAAAACTCCCCACAGCCGCGCAATTTCATAATTCCATTGGACATGGTCTAAAGTAACATGTCTTATACACTGGTTTAGACAATCATACACCATTGTCTCTGTATAATGTGTGTGCGATATAACACTCTCAGGCACCCAACTCTACACTAGTCACTTGGGATGAGTAGTACAGTAAAAGGAATTAAATACACATGAGAGCGGGTCCATATATTGATGAGGGGCAGCATTGGAAGGCGGTACTGATGGAATCCTTGGAGAAGGTCTTATATGGGACACAACTAATATTCTCACACCATCTGGCACAAGCAGTAATACCAGCTCTGTCAGGGATGTGGCTATCATTTCCTACATACTGTGCAGTGCCCCAGGCCCTGAGATAAAAGCACTTCAGCTGATTGTGGTCCGGGCTGGTAGGAAGATGCTATGAACAGAAGGATTTAATTGCATTGTAATCCATGTTTCTGTAAAGTTTTTATTTCAACATTTCCAGTTAATGAATAACACAAAGGACAAGTACGAAGGCTTGTGTATCATGACCAAAGTGCTCTCATTCCAGAAACATCTAGTGTCACACTGTAACCTGCCAGACAAATGTTCCGGGCTGGAACCCTGGATGGATTTATCCCTCACTCTTTGAAAAAAAATAGCCTTTTCGTAACAAACAGTGAGTTTCTGTATGTATGTATATGTCATTTCCATACTGGGACCCTAGCCAAAAGGCATAGGAGCATTGTACAAGGTCCAAGACAAGTCTGGACACCTGTGCCAAATTGTTGAGGGAAATAATTACTAACATTTCAAGTAACAAAGCACAGCAAGTGAAGTTGCTGTGCTGCTTTGTGAGAAAAGAACAGAATAGCACCATATTTTCAAAAATATGGTGCTTTTTGAAAATGCTATTGAAAGGTCTGTCATGCAAGTTACAGAGTGAACCCTTACATCATATCTCTGTTCATTCCCTATTCAACCTCTTCATCTCTCAGTTCCCTTTTTTCTCTCTGTACCCTCCTCTTTCCTACCTTGCCATTCGTCTCTGCTTCTCACGCTCCCCAAATACTTTCTCTCACTTCCCTCTACTTTGCCTTTTATATGCCCCTTCTATCTCTTGTTCTCTTTTCAACCTTCTCTCTATCACCCTCAGCATTGTTTTGTATCTGTTTTTGCTCCTTTCTCTGCCCACTCTTCTATCATCTTTCCTCTTTTCACCATATGCTCTTTCTGCCAGCTTGCAGATCCTTACTTGATTTACTCGTCTCCCACTGTTCACTCTCACTGTTCAAAACTTCAGTCCCTCCCTCTCAAAATATTGCCCTCTCCTTCTTTCTCACCATCATGTCTCTTTCTTTTTCACACTCTCTAGTAGTGCTACTGCCTGTAAAATCTAAGCCTATGTTCAGTAACGGAACCCTGGGGTGGAATTGTGAAAACTGCCCTTTATGTTGGCAGTCAAATCTGCTTCAAGAGTATATGTTTGCTAGTTTTTCATCTTCAAATCTGTCCAGCTATGTATGAATGTTTGCTGAACATGCAACATCCTCTGATGGGTCCTAAAAATGATTTTTTTTATTTACTATCACTCTTCTGAAATTGCCTTTTTACCAGGTGGTCACCCTACTCAAAATATGACATGGCTCTGGCTATTGTGTACTAACATTGGTCACACTTAGTGAGACCAGGCACTAAAGGTCATCTGCCACAAGGTCTGATCATTTTACAAAAAACAAAATCAACTCATTTTAAATAGTCATTTAGATAGAGGTTTCATTGAGTAATTAGCATTCCAGGTAATATATAATTTGCAAGGTTAAAATATGTCCAGATCAGAGTAAATGGTACTTGGACAAGGTCTGCAGTATTACTCACAAATATTAGCAATGACTAGCGATATTTTTCAACTACCGGAAAGGTAATATTTTTCAGAGGGTGGACAGGCATATGCATTTTAAATCTACATATAGGCACACATGAGTGATCTAAGAACAACGTACATTTTTATTTGATTTAGGAAAAAAGCATGTCAAGTAAAATGTCAGAAAAAATGAATTTTGGAGCAGTGCTTTGATACAGGTTAGTTGGGGGGAAAGTGCTATATAAATGTTCAATGCATTCGTTCAGATACCTCTGAATTCCTTACACCTTCTCTCTTTTTGTAGACGTCTACACCCCATTGATACTCTCACTTCCAATTTGTGTTTACGCACTGATTTCTATGCTGCATAACACACCAAGAAAGGTAAATTAAAGAAAATGGCCCCAGTGCACATGAGACATCTTCTTCCCTATGGGCATAGTGAGGAAATGTGGAAAATTCTAATTGTCCTCCCACTCTCCTGAAAGTTTCACAGCCCTTAACACTGCAGCCAAATCTAATTCTCAACGCCAAAACTTAACTGCAGACAAAACCAATTTCAGATATTGAAAATAAAGGTAAAAGTTTATTTTGAGCAGTCACACACTCTATAAGCCCACTGCCACCTCTCTGTGCTCATTCTACTGTCAAACTATTGTGAGTAGAAAAGTATGAAGGGTGAGGATATCAAGGGTAAATATTTTTGTTATCAATGTTGATAACCAAGTTAAATGCACTGATTACTGAATTCTAATGGTATTTAATATTTTTTAAACACATGGGCCCTCATTCTGACCCTGGCGGTCGGTGATAAAGCGGCGGCCAAGCCGCCAACAGGCCGGCGGTCTAAAAAATGCAATTCTGACCCTGGCGGGAACCGCCAACACAGCCCGCCAACTTAACACTCCGACCGCCACAGCGGTACAAACAAACAGCGCGGCGGTTCCCGCCAACAGCCCGGCGGCAGACAAAGTACCGCCCACCCTATTACGACCCACCAATCTGCCACCTTTTCCGGGGCGGGAGCACCGCCGATAAGAACACGGCGGAAACAGACTACGAACGGGAAAACGCTCACCTCTACGCACTCCACGCGAGATTCCGGCAGTATGGAGCCAGAGTTACAGGTCATCCCCGCACTCCTATTCCTCCTCATATACCAGGAGCACGCCCGGCGGCGCGGAAGACATCGGTGAGTACTGCACCTACGACACAGGGGAGGGAAAAGATTACCGGCACACACCCACCCACCCACACCCACTACAACACACACATCAATGCATTCCCACAGATCACTGTCACAACCCACAAACCACCCCCCTCCGAAATAATGCAAAGACCAAAAGAAGAGATCATAAACGGGCAGATATATTGAAATATGGACACCAGTAATCCAAATAAATAAATAAACTATGTACAAAATATATACAGCTACTAAATGTAGTCCAACCACTGTCCGTGGATCACAGGGGTCCTGTGCAAAGGGGCAAGGCCCAGTCCCACGACAAGAACTCCACGGAGAGAACACTGCAGGGGCATCAGAAATAAAATAGGACAGGCACCTCAGGGGGAAGGGAAGGGGGGGCACCTCAGCCACTTGAGTACACGACGCCAGATCCACGAGGGGACTCCATGACCACTGGCCCATCCTGGGGAGAGCAAAGCCACAGTCCATACAGTCCATACAGTGGGTGGCCTGCCCACTGGGCCATCCTGGGGAGAGCAAAGCCACAGTCCATACAGTCCATACAGTGGGTGGCCTGCCCACTGGGCCATCCTGGGGAGAGAAAAGCCACAGTCCATACAGTCCATACAGTGGGTGGCCTGCCCACTGGGCCATCCTGGGGAGAGCAAAGCCACAGTCCATACAGTCCATACAGTGGGTGGCCTGCCCACTGGGCCATCCTGGGGAGAGCAAAGCCACAGTCCATACAGTCCATACAGTGGGTGGCCTGCCCACTGGGCCATCCTGGGGAGAGCAAAGCCACAGTCCAAACAGTCCATACAGTGGGTAGCCTGCCCACTGGGCCATCCTGGGGAGAGCAAAGCCACAGTCCATACAGTCCATACAGTGGGTGGCCTGCCCACTGGGCCATCCTGGGGAGAGCAAAGCCACAGTCCATACAGTCCATACAGTGGGTGGCCTGCCCACTGGGCCATCCTGGGGAGAGCAAAGCCACAGTCCAAACAGTCCATACAGTGGGTGGCCTGCCCACTGGGCCATCCTGGGGAGAGCAAAGCCACAGTCCAAACAGTCCATACAGTGGGTGGCCTGCCCACTGGGCCATCCTGGGGAGAGCAAAGCCACAGTCCATACAGTCCATAACAGACCCCACTGCCACTGGAGGAGGCAAGTTGGCCAGAGGACATCCTGCAGCCCTGCCCAAGATAGATCCTGCCCTGCCACGTCTGCCAAAGGGCCAGCGGTTCTTGCCCTGAAGGGCCCAGTTCAGCGGTTCTTGAGACGGCGGGGCCCAGTTCAGCGGTTCTTGAGACGGCGGGGCCCAGTTCAGCGGTTCTTGCCTTGAAGGGCCCAGTTCAGCGGTTCTTGCCTTGAAGGGCCCAGTTCAGCGGTTCTTGAGACGGCGGGGCCCAGTTCAGCGGTTCTTGCCTTGAAGGGCCCAGTTCAGCGGTTCTTGAGACGGCGGGGCCCAGTTCAGCGGTTCTTGCCTTGAAGGGCCCAGTTCAGCGGTTCTTGCCTTGAAGGGCCCAGTTCAGCGGTTCTTGCCTTGAAGGGCCCAGTTCAGCGGTTCTTGAGACGGCGGGGCCCAGTTCAGCGGTTCTTGAGACGGCGGGGCCCAGTTCAGCGGTTCTTGCCTTGAAGGGCCCAGTTCAGCGGTTCTTGCCTTGAAGGGCCCAGTTCAGCGGTTCTTGAGACGGCGGGGCCCAGTTCAGCGGTTCTTGCCTTGAACGGCCCAGTTCAGCGGTTCTTGAGACGGCGGGGCCCAGTTCAGCGGTTCTTGCCTTGAAGGGCCCAGTTCAGCGGTTCTTGCCTTGAAGGGCCCAGTTCAGCGGTTCTTGAGACGGCGGGGCCCAGTTCAGCGGTTCTTGAGACGGCGGGGCCCAGTTCAGCGGTTCTTGCCTTGAAGGGCCCAGTTCAGCGGTTCTTGCCTTGAAGGGCCCAGTTCAGCGGTTCTTGAGACGGCGGGGCCCAGTTCAGCGGTTCTTGCCTTGAAGGGCCCAGTTCAGCGGTTCTTGAGACGGCGGGGCCCAGTTCAGCGGTTCTTGCCTTGAAGGGCCCAGTTCAGCGGTTCTTGCCTTGAAGGGCCCAGTTCAGCGGTTCTTGAGACGGCGGACGGTCTATGGCCAACTGCTAAATGCCTGGTGGTGCCCTCCTGGGCAGCGGGGATGGTGCTCCTTCACTGCCCACCTGGGCTGTGGGTGGTGGGGCCCTCCTGGCCAGCTGGGCTGGGTCCTCCCTGGGCAGCGGCTATGGGGCTGGTGGGCTCTCCCGGGGCAGCTGTGCCGGTTCCTCCCGGGGCAGCGGCTATGGGGGTTGTGGGCTCCTCCTGGGCAGCAGGCCTGCTGCCTGACCTCTCCAACTTGCTGCCCTTGCCCTCCTTAGTCGTCGGCCTGTGGCCCTTTCCTCCCTTTGGAGCTGTGGCTGGTGACTGTCTCTGGGTGGTGTCCGGGGGGGATGTAGAAGGCGGGCTCCTGCGGCGCCCCTTCCGCCTTCTGCTCCTCTTCCCAGGGGGTGGGCTGGCTGTCCCCTTGCTGCTGGGCGAAGATCCAGACATGCGGGCTGGCGGGCTCCAATACCCCTGCACCCTTGTCAAGGGGGCTGCAGGGCTGGTGGTGGCTGAGGTGCTCTTCTTACCCCGACGAGAAGGAGGGGGGGGCTCAGGGTCAGGAAAGAAGTTAGTAGTGGCGAGGAAGAGCTTCTTGGGACAATGGAGAGTGGTAGGTACAGTGGGAATGGGAGTGGAGGGAGAGGATGTGTTTGTAGGTGAGTCACGTTTGCTGTCTTTGGGTGCAGGTGCAGGAGGGATAGGCTGTCGTGAGGTGGATGGCTGTTGGGTGGGTGGGTGGCTGCGTTTGTGTGGTGTGGAAGAGGGGGTGACAGACACAGTGGGAGAGGACACAGGGGACGTGTAAATGGCAGTGGGGGTGGTGACTGCACGTGTGCGGACTGGAGTGGAGGGTGTGCTGGTGATGGAAACACAGGCTGATGGTGAGGTGAATGGAGGTGTGAGTGTAGACGTCACAGGGAGGGAGGAGGGAGACGAGGAGGTGGGGGTCACAGAGGTGGTAGTGACTGTTGGCATGTCTGCATCGGAATGTTGCGTGTGTGAATGTCTGCGTGATCTGTGGTGCTTATGTTTGGATGAGCTTCTCTTGGGTGTTGAGGTGTGTGCAGGCTGGTCTGATGGTGTGGGTGGGACAGGCAGAGGAACAGGAGACTGGGAGGAGGGAGTTAGTAGAGGCAGGCAGGAGACAGGGACAATGGCTGCCGTCAGTGCTGAGGCCAGAGCCTGGAACGATCGCTGATGGGCAGCCTGACCCGAATGAATGCCCTCCAGGTACGCATTGCTGCGATGAACCTCCCTCTCCACCCCCTGGATGGCATTCAAAAGGGTAGTCTGCCCAACAATGAGCGTTCGGAGGAGGTCAATGACCTCCTCACTGAGGGCAGCGGGGGTAACAGGGGGAGGGCCTGAGGTGCCTGGGGCGAAGGAGATGCCCGGCTTCCTGGCAGAGCGGGCACGGGGCGAACGCTGAGGGGCTGCTGGGAGGGCGGAGATGGTGCGCTGGGTGGCGGCTGTACCTGTAATGGCGGGGGGCACGGATGGTGCCACCCCCGCAAGGGAGCCCCCTTCCGAGGACGTGTCCGTGTCGCTGCAGGCTCCAGTCGTCCCCGTCGTGGAGCTCCCCTCGCCCTCCGTCTCACTGGTCCAGTCTGACTCTGTGGCATGGCCCTCCTGGGCCATGTGAGATGCAGCTCCCTCCTGCCCCGATGCCACTTCTCCTCCGCCTGATGATGCTGATGCACACAAGCATAGAAAGACAAACAAAAAGGGGGGGGGAGAGAGAAATAAAGGGATATTGATTACATGGATCTCCGGTACAGTTAGCGGACATGACAGACACAGATGCCCCCTGCACTAAGTTGCGCACTTGGGGTCCGCTACGCATTCCGTGGAACATGCCCTACACGCCTAGAGTTGACAACTGCACCCATGGATGACACGGCCCAGGGATGGCTGTACTGACAAACTACTGAGGGTGGTGGCTGGGGACACAGGGGATTACGGGGGTGCCCAGCCTACAGATATCGCCCTGGCCTAGGGGGACCCACAGCCCTCCTCCCCCACCCAGACACCTCCACTGCGCGACAACAGAGTAGATAATGCTTGGACTCACCCCCTTGTGTCTGCTGTGCTGCCCTCACGCGCCCATCCAAATCAGGGTAGGCCACCGCCAGGATCCGGAACATCAGGGGGCTCAGTTGACGGCAGGCACCCCGCCTACGTTGGGAGGCCATCCCCAGCAGAGACTCGGCGGTCTTCTTGGTCCCGCGGCGGATGTCCTCCCACCTCTTGCGGCAGTGGGTGCCCCGTCGATGGTGGACCCCCAGGGCCCGGACTTCCTTGGCGATGGCACGCCAAATCCCGATCTTCTCATGGGCGCGGACCTATGTGACACGTACAGGGAGGGAGAAATACCACGTTCAAGTTACTCAGCATTTTCCTTTCCAGTGGCCCAACGCCCCCCATCCCTGCCAGGCCCCCCGCCAGGCCCCCCGCCATGCCCAACATGCCCCCCATCCCCGCCAGGCCCCCCGCCAGGCCCCCCGCCATGCCCAACATGCCCCCCATCCCCGCCAGGCCCCCCGCCAGGCCCAACATGCCCCCATCCCCGCCAGGCCCCCCGCCAGGCCCCCCGCCATGCCCAACATGCCCCCCATCCCCACCAGGCCCCCCGCCAGGCCCCCCGCCATGCCCAACATGCCCCCCATCCCCGCCAGGCCCCCCGCCAGGCCCCCCGCCATGCCCAACATGCCCCCCATCCCCGCCAGGCCCCCCGCCAGGCCCCCCGCCATGCCCAACATGCCCCCCATCCCCGCCAGGCCCCCCGCCAGGCCCAACATGCCCCCCATCCCCGCCAGGCCCCCAAGCCAGCCAGTGGCCCCAAATCCAGATTGAATTAAACTCACTTGTTGGTCTGGAGGACCGTAGAGTAGCGCATACTGGGGGAGGACCCCATCCACAAGTTTCTCCAACTCCTCTCCAGTGAAGGCAGGGGCCCTTTCCCCAGTCGCAGCAGCCATTGTCCCTTCCAGACCGAGGTCACAGCAACACTTGCAGTATAGGTCCTCTCCTGTGAAAGTTCAAGTCGCAAGTGGATAAGTAGATAGAAAATGGCGGTCACGTCCGCGGCGGTGCGTACCGCGGCGGTGCGTCCCGCCACCGCCGGCGCCCTTCGCCATTGGCTCCTGAAACCCATAGGCTTCAATGTTAACCAATGCGGCTTCGCGCCGCGGTCTTCGCCCGCCGCCCGCCGCGGTGTGCCACGCCAGCGCATTGACCTCACATCCCATTGTCACACTTCACAGGTCAGGCAGCCGCCATTTCCAGGGCCCACATGGCTCAATTTCAACTGCGTCACACAGGCCTAGGCCTTGCATAGCCACTCAGACACGCCATTCACTGCATAGAGAATCGTATACTGTGCTAGCTGTGAGTACGTACCTGTGGGTTGCCTGACTGTGTGCTCCATGTTGTCCTTCCTAGGCACCGTCCGCTGGGTTGGGCGAGGAGACGGATGAATCCTCCCGTGTACCGACCGCTGGTGGACCTGTCGACAATGGAAGAACGCCACATTATCCTGACCTACCGTCTTAACCGTGCCACTATCCATGAACTGTGTGCCCAGCTGGAGCCCGACCTGATGTCCCCCATCCGCCAACCCACAGGGATTTCCCCTTTGGTGCAGGTCATGTCAGTACTCCATTTCTTGGCAAGTGGGTCATTTCAGACAACCGTGGGAATTGCTTCCGGGATGTCTCAGCCCATGTTTTCAAAGGTGTTATCCAGAGTGTTGTCTGCCCTGATGAAATCCGTGAGGAACTACATCATTTTCCCTGAGGTGGGCGAATTGGCTACAGTGAAGGGTGATTTCTACGCCCTTGGACATATTCCCAACGTAATTGGTGCCATTGATGGGACCCATGTGGCTTTGGTTCCCCCAAGAGACAGGGAGCAGGTGTACAGGAACAGAAAAAGTTACCATTCAATGAACATCCAGGTGGTGTGTTTGGCTGACCAGTACATCTCGCATGTAAATGCCAAATTCCCAGGGTCAGTGCATGACGCCTACATCCTCAGGAATAGCAGCATCCCTTACGTGATGGAACAGCTACAGAGACACCGTGTATGGCTAGTGGGGGACTCTGGGTACCCCAACCTGTCGTGGCTACTGACCCCAGTAAGGAATCCCCGGACCAGGGCAGAGGAACGGTACAATGAGGCCCATGGGCGTACTAGGAGGGTGATCGAACGCACCTTTGGCCTCCTAAAGGCCAGGTTTCGCTGCCTGCATATGACCGGTGGATCCCTAATGTACTCACCTAAGAAGGTGTGTCACATCATCGTGGCCTGCTGCATGCTTCACAACCTGGCTTTGCGCCGCCAGGTGCCTTTCCTGCAGGAGGATGGTCGAGACGGTGGTGTTGTGGCAGCGGTGGAACCTGAGGAGAGTGACGAGGAGGAAGACGACGGGGCTGAAACAGACAACAGGGACAGAATCATTGAACAGTACTTCCAATAGGACACAGGTAACATTTCAAAGATAATTTAGTAAATGTTAACTACTCTGCAGCATCTCTGCTGCCTGTCTATTTGCCCCAGTGTATGATGACTGAGTTTTGGCTTTTCCCTCCCTATTTCAGATCTGGGGTCCCCACTACGAGTCCTGTGCTTCGTTTCCCCATGGACTACAGCTTTGTGGCAGCTGTTTGTTGACTTCACCATGTACAAGGACATATTTGCACTGTCATGTCAATTACAATCTATTGAAATCACAGCCAGACTCCTGATATTTTGGTGCAAAATAGGTGTTTATTGAAGTGCTCAAAATGGGATGGGTGGTTTCAAGTGGGTGGGGGCTATGGTGAAGGAATGTCCATGGCAGAGTCCAGAGTAACAGTCACACAGGTGCATTGTCCAGAGGCCTGTGGAGAGATGGAGCATGGGCAGTTCGAGGATGGACAGGGTGACAATGTGGGACAGTGGGATGACATCAGGTGGTATCCATTGCTGGCGGGGGTCTTGACATCCTACTCTGTCTTGCGAGATCTCAGGGCCCTCTTGCGGGGTGGTTCTTCTCCTGCAGGAGGTGGGGGTCTGGTGGGCTGCTGCTGTGCGGGGGCCTCCTGTCCACTAGCGCCGGCGGAGGTGGATGGCTGTTCTTGGTCCCGGCTAGTGGCAGGGGCCCTTGGGTGTTGTTCAGTGTCCGCCCTGCTGTTTACGAGGTCCTGCAGCAGCCCTACCATGGTAACCAGGGTGGTGTTGATGGCTCGGATGTCCTCCCTGTACCCCCGATAGTGTTCCTCCTGCAGCACCTGGATCTCCTGGAACCGGGCCAGTACCGTCGCCATCGTCTCCTGGGAGCGGTTGTATGCTCCCATGATGGTGGTGAGGACCTCGTGGAGAGTGGGTTCCCTGGGCCTCTCCTCCCCCCCCTGTCGCACAGCTGCCCGCCGAGTTGCCCTGTTTCCCTGGGCCTCTGCCCCCTGGCCGGTGTGCCCACTACCACTGCCCCCAGGTCCCTGTTGTTGTTGGGGTGGTGGGTTATCCTGGGTGCCCTGTAGTGGTAGACACACCGCAGATTGACGCGCCCTGGAGACAGAGGCATGGGCCCGCTGGGTGGGAGCTGTGCTGGTGTTCCCAGAGGGGTTAGGGTCTATAGTGGCCTGTGCCTGTGTGAGGGGAACCGACTGTCCAGAGGTCCCCGATGGTCCGGGCTGGTCATCGGTGTCCAGATCGACAGAGCTGCTGTCATCGCTGACGGCCTCTTGGGTGGGGGGTGTGGATAATTCTGGCCCCTCCGCCGCGGTGTGTTGACGGTCGGGTCCTGCAGGGGTATAGAGGTATGGTTATAGTTTCAATGTGTGGCATATGGGTGTATCTGTGGGTTCCCGTGTCCCCAAGTGCTGGCATTCGTGTGTGGGGGCTTTGGTGAGGGTGGCTTGTGGGGGGGATGTGTATATGCATTGGGCATGCTTTGGTGATGGGTGTCCATGCTTAGTGGACGCATGCAGGCCTAGGTTTTGGGATGTGTGGGTTGTGATGGTGAGACATTGGCGGGGAATAGGTGTGCTGGGGGTGGGGGTGAGGATGGTGGTGGGGGTGAGGATGGTGGTGGGGGTGAGGGTGGGGGTGAGGATGGGGGTGAGGGTGGGGTTCGAGGATGGGGGTGAGGGTTGGGGTCTGATTTGGCATGCAGGTGGGGGGGAAGCAGTATTGAAGCTTCAACTTACCAGTATCCATTCCTCCGCCGACTCCTGCGAGGCCGTCAGGATGCAGGATGTTCAAGACTTCCTCCTCCCATGATGTGAATTGTGGGGGTTGAGGTGGGGGTCCTCCGCCAGTCTTCTGCACGGCGATGTTGTGCCTGGATACCATGGAACGCACCTTCCCCCGTAGGTCGTTCCATCGCTTCCTGATGTCTTCCCGATTTCTGGGGTGCTGTCCCACTGCGTTCACCCTGTCGACAATCCTCTGCCATAGCTCCGTCCTCCGGGCAATGCTGGTGTATTGTATCTGTGTGCCGAACAGCTGGGGCTCTACACGAACGATTTCCTCCACCATAACCCTGAGTTCTTCGTCTGTGAAGCGGGGTTGTCTTTGGGGTGCCATGGGGTGGTGTGTATGATGTGTGGGGTGGAGTATGTGTATTTAAGTGAGTTGAGTGTGGTGGTGTGTGTTGTTTTGTGTGTGGATAGTGTGTGGGTGATGGTGTTGAGTGGCTGTGGCTGTTATGTTTTTGATGCTGGTGTCTCGCTCTTGTCGTCTTTACGAATTTTTAAGCGTAGGGGTTTGTGGGTGGGTGTTTTATATTGTATTGTGTGTGTGGGAGTGGTGTGTGTATGTGTATCAGGTGTGTGGGATTCAAATCGTCCAATGTGGGTGAGTTTTGTTCGTTTGTGTGTATTCTGACCGCGCCGGTGTGTCCCGCCAATGGAATACCGCGTTTGAATGACCGCCGCGTGGATTCGTGGGTCGTAATGGCATGGGCGTATTTCTGTTGGCGTGACGGTGGAGGTTTTGTCACCTCCACCTTAACGCCGACCGCTGGTCTGGCGGTCTGTTGTGGCGGTCGGATTTTCGGAGGTTTGCCTTCTGCGGGTCAGAATGACCGTGGCGGGTTTCCGCGACCGCGGCGGGATTATGGAGGATTTCTGACCGGCGGTAGGCGCCTTTTACCGCCGAGGTCAGAATGACCACCATGGTTTGTTTTAATATTAGATTGTTGGTAATAATGTAATAAAGAATGAACACTTTAAAATGTTTACTTTCTCAGGTTCTTCATTTTTATTGGGATATTAGGTGATTTTATTAAAATACTTTTTAAAATTACTTTTGAAGATTTAATTGAGTATTTAAACTAATTTCCTAGTAATATTTGTAATTATTATATTATTTTCTTTTTTTCTCGATTTTGCACAAGTTTGCGAAATTTATTGTTTGGTGGGATATGTGGATTTTTTAAATACATTTTAATTATTATTTGTGTATATCCAAATATGTCCTGTTATTAATAGTAAACTGTATTTAAAATAATTGTAAAATAAAATGTTGATTTACTTAATCATGAATACATCCTTTGAATAATTGTCTAAATAATTTAACTTTAATTTTTCATGTAATTATTTATAATGGAATAAAGTAATACTTGAAACTGAAATACTTGTTTATATAACTATTTTAGTATATATTTTTATAATATTGTGATGTCATATTTAATTGAATAACGTAATATATGAAAATAGAATACCTTTGTACAAAGAGCATTTTAATATACTTACATTACTAATATTATATAATATACATTTTATTAAATTGGTTGCATCTTAAAATTATTTACATTTTTACGCCTGTAGGATTTGATTTTGACTTTCTCAGTTAAAAGTAGTACAACTAAAAAACACTTTTGTTTTCTTTATTATTATTAATTGTGATGCCCGAAAATATATGTACAGAAGCCCATAGTTTGGTGGAGTACAGTTACAACAGTAAATATGCCCTCCTCCCAATTACATGCTGTTACCTCAATGTTTAGAGGACTGGAAAATAGTAAATCTCGCTTCACAAATGATATGCTTTTTCCACACCATTATTTGGACTGGAGATAGAATAGGACATTTGATACCAAAATACATACACTTTGTACTTTGTTACTTGGATTAGAGTGAGCATAGTAAATCCACCCCCCCTACAAATCTGCATTTTCATGAATGTTAGATAGATTATAGTTAGAATAATGCATTTGACAGCCCCCCCAACCCCTGCTGCACTATTGAGAGGCACCAATGATTCACTCCCACTCCCACTCCCCCTCCCCCTCACAATCCTCACTCCCTCAATATTTAACTTATTCATACTCACTCTCTCATTGATTCACACTCTTTCACTCTTGTTGACACTCTCAAACACACTAACCTAACACACATCCAATCAATCTCACTCTCTCTCCGTCACTCACAGACATACTTTCACTCACACATGCACAGAGAAGCAACGCTTTTTTATGCTTATCTTTCTTTCTTTGCTGGCAACTCAGACTCACCGTGCAGCAGCAGAGCAGGAATCCAGCGCTGGACATTGGAACCAGCAAGCATGACTCCTAATGAGGGGTCATACAGAACAGCAGGTCCAGGTTTAACACAAAGGTCCACCTCAAAACCTCCCCTACCTTCTTGATAGGACTGGAAGGACAGCCCTATCAGAAACTGGGACAGTGAGGGGCACCCGGCCCCTGCAACTCTGGCTGGCTCCCCATTGGCCTCAGGGATGCACTGATGTGCGCCCTGACAGCCCTATTTTAGCATATAGACTGTGCTGCCTGAAGTATACATAGTATGTCTGCTAAATAAAAAGGGTTGTGCCTATGTTAGGGGATTGTAGCTGAACTATGCCTCTCACATGCGCAATCCAGACATCCATCTACAGTAGGGGTCTTCAAACTGGGAAGTGGGCCTCCCTGGGGGGGCTGCCTCCCTAGGGGGCCTTAAGTGATCCCTGGGGGGGGTACCAGGCTCTGGACAAAAGAAGCATTATGTAGATAAATGCGCTTTATTTTAAGCAGAAAACAATGTATTTCATTTGTAAAAATGTAAAATAATATTACTGCAATGTTTAAATAAGTTTAGACATGTTTAAACATTGCCAACTTATTAGAATAATTCTGAAAAATTCTGAGGGGGGCCCTGAGGATTTTGATTTTTTACTGGAGGGGCACAGCATTAAAAAGTTTGAAAACCACTGATCTACAGAGTGCTGTGTTTTTGTGGGCTGTCGCTCAGCCCCATCAGCTACAGCAGCATCCTCCTCCTCCTGTTATTAGGAGCCTGGAGACAAGGCCGAGATGGCTGACCTGGACACTGCAGAGTCCATGTAAACACAAAAATCTGTGTTTGCATGTACACTGCTAAATTAAATGAGTGTGAGTTTGGTGAATTATGTGGTGCTTAGAGGGGTAGGGCTATGCCCTGAAAAGGGGCCACCCCTGGCCCTCACTCTGATCAACCTGACCTGAAGTGCTTGCTGGATTCTAAATAATGTATCTGTTGCTAGTTATTACTGATTCTCTACTTTGGGTTTCATAGTTTGGCAGATGGACTGTCTCCCATACTAACTTTGCAACAGCGTCAATCTTGTTTTAAATAAAGCGAATGGCACACTCACCACTATTTCACGGATGTCCCACGAAACTCTAAATGAGGCCCCTAATATTTTCATATATATGATCTAAGAGAGAATACTTGCACCTCAACAGAAACCAAAGTTGTAAATCGATCAAAGAGATTCACGCTCCAGTGATAAATTACTACATGCATACTGACGTCAAAAAATTTCTTATCGATCAAAATATGTTTAAATATGAACAAGACTATATAATGCTGGAAAAGTTAACCTGTGTCCAGGACGAATGCTATGGATGTTTAGATACTTTTTGAATCTTTTTTGCTTAAAATCAATAAAGATTAATAACAAACACCTCTGCATCACCAGTCCCTGCAAAATTACATTATCCTTTCCCACCACTTCATTGTCCACCTCGCTTTTCCAGGGACTCTTTATGGAAGGGAGGCGGGCTTTGGGATGAAAATTAATGAGTGAGTCCGGATCCAAGCTTTTTTTTTTTTTTTTTCTAAACAAGAAGATGGTTTAGCCAATTTTCAAGATAATTGAGTAGGTAGTGATGTGGATGAAGTGTTCATGATAAGGAAGGTAGAGAAAGCAGTAATGGTAAGAAACTTGATATAGTACGTGCAAAGTTAGGGAAAACTACAAGAGGGAATGTTACTTTATTAATCTGAGCGCAATAGCAGGGGACCAAGTTGCACATTTTGAAGAAAATGTTGACCTAGCAAGAGAATGGAGAGAATGAATAGATTATTTTCACATCCATACCAGAAGAGAAACCCTGGGTAAATACAAGCAAGGAGGGCCTCCAAAAACGGTGACTTGAATGTTCATTGTGATATTCTTGAACAAAAAGGCAGTGTGTGAGGAGGGGGCTTTCTTAAGTGACGCAAAATCAAAGTATAGAATGTTTCATTAGAAGAGAAACGTGACACAAATAGAAGTGAAGTTTCCTGCTCTACCTGCCAAAGAAAAATGGCAACCAAAACAAGGAATGTTATTCGAAGAACAAATAAAAGGCAAAAAATTGACACATTTTCTTGTCACATAATCTACACAGAAAAACTGGAAGGTGGTTTAAAATAGCCAATAATTTGACAACAGGTTTCTCTCAATGCTCCATTGTCTTAGATCCCAAGGGAATTCGGTGCACTAAGGGAGATCGTGGAAAAGGGGGGTTTATGTCTCTGGGTGAGTGACTTGTCAGGAATGAAAACCCTTTGGGAAAGATTTGGGAAAAGAGCGGTAAAGAAAATCTACATGCTATAAGGAAAGTGGGATGCTCAAAAGTGGTATGTCCCAATGTGCATGCCTATTGATGGTGTGATGGGTGTGTCTGGCATGAGGCATGGGATGAAAGCAATTTTAAAGATATTTAATTTTCAGATACTTGAGTTCTGGTGAGGTATTCACTAGCATGGGAATAATGATCCTCAAACTCCTGGCAAAGTATTCAAACTTGGTATCACTTGTCTTGGCACAAAATATATCATGGCGTATTTGCCACTAGTTCAATTGGTTGAAATACGTTCTAGTGATCCATTCACATGAATTTTTTTCTGGCTTGCATCCAGGGGTTCTGTCGGCCACACAGCTTCTGATGGGCTTTTGAGAAGACTTGCTGCTATACAGGACCTACTCTTCTGGCTACAGTGGTAGACCAAAAGGTACCAAATGACTGCTGAACTCCTCGTCAGAACTGCATATATAATCAATGGACTTTGACATAATATACTGTATGTGGGATAATGTAGGAAAATACAATGAGAGTTACCATGAAAATAAAATATAGACTTTGGACTAGATTTAGAATTTTGCAGATGGGTTACTCCATCACAAATGTGAAGGATGTCTCATCCACCTTATTACAAATGTATTTGGATATACTGCACTTCTAATAAGGCAGGCGGATTTCTCCATCAGAGTTGTGATGAAGAACCCGTCCCAAAAACTTTAAATCAGGCCCTTTGTTACCAGAACTGATTCTGTGTACTCAAACGTTCGAATCCTGCATATCCTAAATTTAGTTGAGCCACTAACTTACACATAAACCTATCTGGCTTAACTATTGCAGAAATAAAATTAAAGTATTGTGCTAAGTAGTGCTTTTACTGCCTTGGGCTGCTGGAGGTAAGTGCAGACTGATTTTTATTTGTATGCTGAGTGTTATATTTTATTTTGGTTTTCCATTCTCTCTATGCCCCTGCGTTTCTCTTCTTATCCCAGTAAGAGAGTCAGGTACTTCTTGTCTGTGCATCAGTATCTTTGTCTCATTGCCAAAGGTGTATGAGTGATGTGTGTGTATCCCTGTCCCGTCGTCCACGTTTCCTAGTGCCTCTGTTCAACTTTACCAACCTCCATGCCGCCCAGTAACAGAGCCCATGTATCCTTTTCCTAGTTTCAACTCCTTCCTGCCCCAGTGTCCTCACCTGTCCAACAGTTCATCCAAAAGTACTTTTGTACCAGTGATCAGTGTGTGCTTTCACAGGGAACCATATATGAGTCTTTTTATACCAGTGTGCCTCTCTTCATATTCCAGGCACAATGTTTGTGTCTGATTGCACGACTGTCCGTTTTCTTTCCTCCATCATCCATGAACCATGACTCAGTGTCAATGTCTCTCAGTCCACTGTCTTTAGTCTCCTGTTTCAGTATCCTTATTTCGGTATTCAAGTTTGTGCCTGTTTCTCACTCTCCCCGAACAAGTATCCTTCAGTCTCATGTATATCTCTCTGTTCCTGTGTCTTGAAGTCCTGGAGCTTTATTACACAAAGTGCCCTAAGGGTGCAATGGGCATGTGCGCTCACTCTGTGAGCACCTGGCCACTTTGGTATTACACCCCTCTGCTCCCCCCTCTGCTGTTGTACTGATAGTGATGGTGCACATGTGAACCTGTTGTGTCATGAGTAGGCATACTCTCATTTTCACGGGGGCAGGGTCCCATCCAAATGAGGGAATCTCTTTGCCTCTTCACCCTCGTTGTATTATGGATGGAGGTGAAAAGACAAGGAAGCCTTCAGAATGCGCATTGACCGTGCGCTACAAAAAGCTTGTGCACTGCCAGCGCACCCACTGAGGGCAGCCCAAGGAGGGAATGGAGTCCTATAGACTCCCACAGAAGTCCCCAGGCAAGCAGATGCAGTCACTCATTGCATCCCCCTCTTGAAAGTGCAGGTGGGTTGTCGCCTGCACAGTGTAACATAGAGCAGCTTGTAAACAGCTGCTCTGTATTTCACTTGAATGAGCTCGAGTTCACGGCTGACTCCAGGGTAGCACATTCAACCTATTTGAGTCCACTTTCCCTGTTTGCGCTCCGCACACTTTTGAAAGGTGCACCATGGTGCAAAGAGGGAAAGTGAACCCTGTGCATAATACACCCCCTGGTTTAATCTTTTCTTCCTGTCCCAGAGTAAAATATTTTCGTCTCTGCATCTTGTTCCATTTTTGTATTCCATATTCAAATTAATCCATATATTAGTTGTCAAGTACACCTATGCTTTTGTATTAGCATCTGTCTATCTTGGAATCCTTGAGTCCTAGTGTGTCCATCCGTCTCTAGGACCCACATGTACTAACACATTTTCCCATGCCAACAAAATGTGAAATACCCTTTCATATATCAGGCCCTATATTCTTGACTTCATGCTTGCCTCCACGATATCATCTCAGATAATCACAGATTTAGATTTAATCTGTATTAGTTAGTCACAATGCTTCTCACTCTCTGTCTCTCTCATGTCCCCTCCTGTGTAATAGTTGCATGAGATCACCCTACGTATCTTTGTTATCAAGTCTCTCCTAATGTTCCTTTGTCAATAAAACCTGTGTCTATGTCATCATGGGTCTCTCATTCTCCATATGCCTTTCATGGTTCTTATCCCTTGTCATGTAAACTGAAGATAAGTGGGATTATTGTTTTTAAAGGATATATAAACTAAACAAAGGAATTTGGAAATCGAGTTCTTTTTCATCAAAAGGAAATTAAGATTTTTAAATTTCAGAATTAAAGGTGTGGAGGGAGAGAAATTCAGTGTCAGTGTGGCTGCTGCATTTTGCATCACTTGAGATCGTAGATGAAATAATATGAAACTTCGAGATATAGAGAGTTGACGTTATCAAGCCTGGAGATAAGAGCTTGCACTGCTATTTTGGCGCTGAGTCAGAATAAGGGAAGAGTTTACCTACTCATTCTGAGAAGAGATATACAGATAGCAGCAACTTGGTTAATCTGGTTAGAGAAGAGATTAGTCTCTAAGAAAAAAAAAGGTACCTTGCTTGTTCAACAGGAACCTGTATTGGACCCAGTTCTGAGGCCATCACGGGGGTGACCATAGCATGGAATAATTGCCAAGGTTAGGACCTCCTTTTAATCATTGTTCAGGTTAAGACAGTTGTCCCTCATCCATGCAGCTACTGAAATCATGCTTCGGTTCAGTGATTCGGTGTGGGCAATGCATGATGTTTTAGGGAGTTTAGTGCTGTAAACCTTTGACAGAATTCTGGATGGGGGAGATGTGTGTTAATAGTGCCTTCACTACTGAGGTGATTTGTGATTTTGAAGTTCTGTTTAAGTCAGTCCCTACTCCTTCGATTTTTACTACCTTTGGAGGCCTGGGACCATTGATGGTAGACATTTAAGCGCCGTTGTGGTGCTGGTGAGCTTCCCACGCAGCATTATTTTTAAGTTTTGTGCGTTAAGTTTCAGTTTGTTGCAGTCCATTTAAACCTCAATTCCAGTTGGGTAAGGAATTAATCTGTTTGCTCAATCTCCCAAAGATTTGCTGATATTTAGGATGATGTCGAGATGAGGTTGAAAGTGTACGTCAGGGGGGCTTGAGTGGGGCTAGATGAAGGCATTAAAGAACAAGAATGACTATGGATACTGGTGGGCCTCCATTAGTGGTTTGTTATGATTGGTTTGGGGGTGGAGTGACTGTTTGCTATCCATATTTGATGAAGGCAGATATCTGTTTCAGTGAAATGTTTGTGAGTCATATAATCAGCTCGTGGCATAGACAGGTTGGCCACTAATAGATACAGGAGTATCAGAGTGCCAGGTCCTGAAGTACAAACCTCTTTTTTGAGGACCTTTCCAATTACCAGTAAGTATCTGTTTTATCTGTATGGTTTGAAGCATTGACTAACAGTGAATTGGTCATAGACCAATAATTTTCTAGCAGTTTTTCCAGCTAGAGAAGCATTCAGACTAGATGGTATGTGTTTTGGTAGAGTAGATCTGGTGTGGCGTTCTTGATGATTGGGTTTATGCTGGTTCATTTGAACTGATGGAGCAATGCACCACTTTTATGGAAAGCATGTAGGATGAATATAGTGATGGCTAGTACTAGAGTTGGGAAAAAGTTTAGTTCCTTTGAATGGTGGCACTGAACATATGTCCTCTAGGGAATCACATTTCCGGCTGGTGACTTCTGTGAGTTTTATTGTAGCTAGCTGAGTGGACTAACATCTGCAGTGTTGAACTTGTTTGTAATTTGCAACTTCCATTATAATAAGGGCAAGCAACTATAGAGGAGCTCAGTTTGGGGTCAATGAGCGCATGGATGCCATTAAATATGGCTCCAGGGTGGTATTCCAGTTTGCCACTTGGGTACTCTTTGAGTACGATCAAATATGAGAATAGTTCCTTTTGTGGAAAGAGTTGATTAATTTCATGCAATTATGTTTATGTTTTTTTTATTTCAAAAGTTTATTTTAAAAATTTCAAACAGTTGGCATGCCACCGTAAGTAAGATAGCACTCATGCATAATATCTTGGCAGACAGCATGAGTTATAGTAAGAGCAGGAACCAATATGCAGTTGTATGGGATCGCAGTTGAGAAGGGTGTATGTGTCAGACAATCATGGGATGAGAAAGGAATAAAAAATAAAATAAAAAAAAAGATGAGATAGCATGAAAAGGATAGAAATAGAATAGAGAGGGATTAGAGAGGAGAGATAGAGGGTGATTACCAAGAGTTAGTTGGGGATTTGTCAGGCCTCTGAGAGGGTTAACTATACAAGTTTGCAGGGCAGTACATATAGACTGTGCTGTGAAGATCAAGGTGCTAGTTAGCTTAGAAGCAATAATTCTATCTCAGGGGCAGAAGAGTTATTTACTTCCAGGTAACGATCAAGGTTATTCCATAGTGTTGTTAGCCGAGATCCAGGGATATTTGTTAGAGAGAATTGCATGTGCCCCCTTAATATATCTCAACCATTCTCACCAAGTATGATTGGAGGCATTTCCCAATGCCTTCCATGATTTTGTGCGTGAAGGTGAATAGAAGGTCAGCAAGAAGTAGTTTGTCGCAGTTCAAGTTCATAGTATATGATGGGTGGAAGTCTTTGCAAATGGAGAATGAAAAGTTCCTGGGCAGTTTAATTTGCAGAATGGTATCAATAGAGTCATGGACTTTGGTCCACAAGTTAAGTAATAGGGGGCAATCATATAGCATGTGTCAAAGGTCAGCATGGGGGGAATTGCAGCCCCAGCAACTGTCATTATCTAAAAGACCTAGAGTTGCGAGTCGGTGTGGTGTATAGTATGTCTTGTGTAGGATGAAAAATTTGGCTAGGGACAAGATTATGAGCTATTTTCTTGGAGAAAGGGGAGGTCCAGAGTTTCGGCCACATGATATCCACAGACCTCTGTGAGCTATCCTGCAACAAGTCTTTCTGCCATTTCTATTCTAAGGAGAGGTAGATGTGGGTCTGAGCCTAGCCTAAATCTTGAATGCCACATGACCGCCTCTCCTGAGCTTAGTTAGGGTTTGAAGCGAGGAGGGTTGGAAGGGAAAAGGTTTGTGTTTAAAAACTGCAGCTTTCAATTTGAGATAGCCATAGAAGTCGAAAGAATTTAAGTTAAACTTTTGCAAAATATTGCTGAACAATAACGGTTGTATTCTAGTGCCTAGTTCACTTACCATAGAAATTCCTGTTGACTCCCATGCAAAGGCCTGGGGAAGCCGAGGTTGATGTCCCTGTTGAACCAGTTTGAAACCTGTAAGGAGTACCTGTTTTTTATGTCTAAGAATGAGCATCGAGATATAGAAGGGCACGTCTGGTATGGTTTAGGATTAGGTTTTTAAGGGAAGGATGGTCTTTAAGGGTAATTAAGAGGCATGGGAGGGGGAGATTATCTGTTAGAAGTTGGTCCAATGAAAGCCAAGGTGGTGTGAAATCAGACGCATTGTTGAACCATTTTGCTCCTTGGGCTGCCAAAAAGGCAAATTCGTATCTCTAGAAGTCAGCAATATTAGCACCCCCTTAGTGTTTTTGTAGATGGAGTTTCTTTAGGATATAGGTACTCTTTTAGAATTCCGTATGAATTTATTGAGATGGGGGTCTAGGTTGTGAAAGAAGCCATCTGAACAGAGGATAGGGGACATGGTTAATAAGTAATTCACAATCGGAGTGATTACCATTTTTATGGATTCAAGTTTACCCCACCAAGTGAGAAATTTTGGTGACCAACCATCTAAAAAATATTGTACTTTCTGCAGTACTAGGGTTTCATTGTGCCAAATAGATTCAGCGAGGATGTCATTGAATTTGAGGCCTAAGTATTTAAAAATTGGGGTAGCGAAGCTAATCCTGAATTTCCTAAGATTTCTTTGGTGCAGAGAATATTCAGTTCTGATTTGTCTCTACTGAGAGAATACCCAGAGGCAGTAACATTTTCATCAATTTTGGACATAATTTCCATGATAGTGGTGTCCACATGTTCAATTATGATTAAAATATTGTCTGCATAGTCAGCAGTATTAAAGGATCTACCCCCAATATTTATGCCTATGGAGTTGTTTTGTCCGTTGAGTGACAACAAACGTGGTTCGATTGCTAGAAGGAAGAGGAAGAGGGAAAGGAGGCAGCTCTGCCATGTACCTTGTCTAAGCTGGAATGAGCCCGATAATACCCCGTTGGAGCAAATGTTAGCACAGGGATTTGAGTAGAAGGCCATTACCATTTTTATACATGAGTCCACTAGGTTAAAACAGGACAAAGTAGATTTAAAAAAGGGTCATGCAGCCTTATTGAATGCTTTTTGAGCATTGAGTGCTATTGGCACAACTGGAGAGTTTTAGGTTTCGAGATCTGTATGACATGTCCTAGTAGTCTAATATTGTCATGAGAGAGGCTGTATTTCAAGAAACCGGCTTGGTATGGGCCAACCATCTTCTCTTCTATATGTTTGCCAAGACTTTGGTATAGATTTCACAATCTAAGTTCATGAGCGATATTTGTCTGTAATTTTTGGGGTATTTGTGGTCTTTCCTTTCTTTAGGCAAGAGGATTATGGGGGCTTCCACTGTAGTGGCAGCTATACATCCTGTATCTGCATAATCATGGAAGAGATTTAGTAAAGGGCCATGTAATTCTTCAGTGAATGATTTATAAAATTGGGTTATAAGGCCGTCTGGTCCAGAGGCCTTGCCAACCTCGAGGGACTTGAATGCCTGTTTAATTTACAGGTCGGTGATGAGATTGTTCAGTGGGGCTGACACTCCTCTTCCAGCTTGGGAAGATTAAACTTGTAAAGATAAGTTATACTATTCTCTGAGGTGATGCTAGTATTTTCATTGTATAACGATTTATAGAAATTGAGAAAGACATTAAAGATCTTATGTGGATCTAAATGTAATTGGCCCTGTCTGTCTCTGATCAGAGTCATCTGAGAGCTGTTTTGTTTTTTCTTTAGATAACGGGCTAAACGATTCCCAGCAGTGTTACCTGCACACATTTTAATGAGTTGAATTCCTTCACCCACTGACTAGTTCTGGAACTTAGGAGTTTGTCATACTTGTACTTTTTCCTGTCTATGGTGTTTAACAGAGGCGTACCCTTTTCTGAGTGATGTCTAACTTTGAGTAGTTTTAGCTCAGTTTCTAGCTTTTCTAGCTGGGAGTTTGCTGATTTCTTACCCCTCTGATGGTGGCCTTAAAGGCATCCCAGCCTGTTTGGGGTGAGCAGTCCTTGGGGATTGGGGTCTAGAAAAGTTTTCCTGATGGATTGCTTCTAGATGGTGTTTGCCTCATAAGATGTCAATGTTGGGTCTCCAAGATTTATCTTTTGGGGTGATGTGGTCCAATCCGAGGATGCTAATATGCCAAACGCCAAATGGTCAGAAATCAGTCTGGGTACTATAGAGGAGTCAGAGATCATTTATGTCATATTGTTGGATACTAAGATGGGATCTCATTTGGAGAATGACTGGGGGGGTGAAAAAAGTATAACCCCTTGTATCTGGGTGTTGTATGTGCCATGAGTCTACCATGGAGAATTTGGAGCACATCTTGTGAAGTAGTCTGTTGTATGTATTGGTCGGTATTTGACTCTGGAGCTACAATCAATGATGGGGACAAGTGGGAGATTAAAGTCTCTGCCTATTATCAATCGGGAGCCATTGGCAAAACCAGCAACCAAATCTTTGATGTGTTTCCATCAGTGAATGTCATTATTGTTCAGAGAATAAAAACTCAGCAGGTAGAATTCTAACCCAATTCAGATAACTTGTTAAGTATCCATCTCCCATTTTGATTAGATTGTATCTAAAACAGTGATTTGTGCTTGTTTAGTGATGATGGTGAGCACTCAATTTTTCTTTTTGTGGGCAGGTGAACCTAACACTTCAGAGAATCAAGGAGCATTAAAGGAGGATATATCTGAAGAAGTGAGTTTAGGTTCTTGTAGGAGAATCAGGTTGCATCTGAATTTATATATATATTCAATAATTATCCTCCTCTTAACTGGATGGTTTAACCCTTTGGTGTTGAGAGATAGGATTTGCAAAGTATCACATTTTGGCGTGGTTGAACTGTTGTGGGACCTGAGGTATCTCAGTATACTCTGAGTTGGAGCATGGGGAGTGTATTCTTAAGTAAGTGAGAACTCTTCCCACTGGTCTTACATTCCCCAGCATTATGTCTCATGCAATGCAGAATCGACCTGGCCTGGGTAGGAAACTGAGGTAATCATGAAGAGGGGAGAGAGAGAGAAGAGAAGAAGAGGGGAGAGAGAGAAGAGAAGAAAAGAACAAAAACAAATTCAAAATTGGAGCCCACCCACTCTATAACCCATTCCAACCCACCTTTCCCCTCTCCCTTCCCCACCCTACCTGTGTAGGAAATGGATGGGACCCAAAGAAGGAGACTGACCACCTCCAGGGCACCACAGTGTATGTGTGTATATAAGTAAATGAGATTACACTAAGGTGTGATAGTATGAATTACTATCGGTGGCATAGGAAAGAAACAGTATAAGAAAGACGCTGGTATGTTCTTGCTGAAAGTTGAGAGCAGTTTCGAGACATGGCCTAAATACACATATGACAACTGGCAATAGTAAACAAATGTGGAACAGTAGAGGTCAGGTGTTAGACTTTTGAGTTTATGCAGGGTCATCCCCAATCCTTTTGCCTCCTGACAATTTTTTCTGACCTGTTGCTGTCGGCTTTTGAACTCTGAGCACTTTACCACTGCTAACCAGTGCAAAAGTGCATATGCTCTTTGTGTAAGTTGTATGGTTGATTGGTTTATCCATGATAGGCATATTTGATTTATTAGTAAGTCCCTAGTACAGAGCACTAGATGTGCCCAGGGCCTGTAAATCAAATGCTACTAGTGGGCCTGCGGCACTGGTTGTGCCACCCACATAAGTAGTGCTGTAATCGTGTCTCAGACCGGCCACTTCAGTGTCTGTGCATGCAGTTTTAGCTGTAAATTCGACTTGGCAAGTGTACCCAACTTGCCAGGCCTAAACCTTCCCTTTTCTTACATGTAAGACACCCCTATGGTAGGCCCTAGGTAGCCCCAAGGGCAGGGTGCAGTGCATGGTTAAGGTAGGACATATAGTAATGTGTTTTATTTGTCCTGACAGTGAAATATTGCTAAATTCGTTTTTCACTGTTGCAAGGCCTGTCCCTCTCATAGGTTAACATAGGGGCCACATTTAAATATGATTAAAGTGTAGATTCCCTTGGGGAGCGGATAGACATGTGGAGTTTGGGGTCTCTGAGATCACAATTTAAAAATACATATTTAAGTAAAGTTGATTTTAAGATTGTGTGTTTGAAAATGCCACTTTTAGAAAATGGGCATTTTCTTGCTTAAACCATTTCTGTGACTCTGCCTGTTTGTGGATTCCCTGTCTGGGTCAGTTTGACAGTTAGGCTGGTTGCACCTATCACTAGACACTGACAGAAAAGGAGCTGGGGTGTAGTCTGCATTTCCTGATGAGCCATCTGTGCTAGGAGGGAGAGGTGGAGTGGTCACTCGCACCTGAAAGGGCTGTGCCTGTCCTCACACAATGCAGTCTCCAAGCCCCTGGTGAGTGTCTGGGGCCTGGCCTGGGCAAGGTAGGATTTCACAAACAAGAGAGACTTTCCAAATGGGTATAAGAAGGGCACCCAAAACCACAGACTTTAGAACACTTCTGGAAACCAAGAGGAACCTCTGCCTGGAGAAGAGCTGAAGAGCTGAGGAAGAAGAGCTGCCCTGCCTGTGACTGTGCTTTGTGGAGCTATCCTGCAGTTGCTGCTTTTGCCAGAGTAAGAGGGCAAAGACTGGACTTTGTGTGCCTTCCATCTTGTGAAGATCTCCAAGGGCTTGATTTAGAGCTTGCCTCCTGTTATTTGAAGTCTCAGGGACAGCAAAGACTTCTCTCTGCCAGCACCTGGAGTCTCTGGAGAGACTCCTACTCTGCCCTGTGGTGCCCATCCAGTTCCGGGTCCCTGAAAGGAGAAGCTGGCAGCCTAAGAAGAAGAAATCCACACACAGAACGCCGTGCGGGGAAAAGATTGATGCAACTCCGATCTGCAGCTGAAAAATCGACGCGCCACCGACTTTGCTGATGAAAATCGACGCTCGCCTGCAACGCGACTGAAGAATCGACGCACAGAGCTGGAGAAACGACGTGCAGCATTGCTGACGGAGGCTGGGAGATCGCAACCCATGCTGCGTGGTGTTCAGATCATCGTGCGGCTGGATTTCCGACGCAAGTACCACTGGGCGTGTAAAAACAACGCAAGGCCTGCCCGGACCCAAGAGTGCTGACCGGATCGACGCATCGCTCTCCTGCGGAGAGAAGAAAGATGTGCTCTGACCTGACAAAAGGAGAAACGACGCAAGGTCTCGCTCGTGAGTGAAATTGACGCATCGCAAGCCCTTTTTGAGGCACACTCGTCCGTGCTGGGTTATTTTTGACGCACCCAAGGTACATTATCATGCTAACATTGTTCGTGTGTGTTTAAAAGTACATGAAAACTCTTTTTGCTTTTTAATTGATAACTTGACTTGTGTATTGGGGATTTTTGTCGTTTTGGTCTTGTTTTGTTTAGATAGATATCTATTTTTCTAAACCTGTGTTGTGTCATTTTGTAGTGTTTTCATTAAGTTACTGTGTTTGTTGGTACAAATACTTTACACCTAGCACTCTGAAGTTAAGCGTACTGCTCGTGCCAATCTACCAAGGGGGTAAACAGGGGTTAGCTGAGGATGATTCCCTTTTACCCTGACTAGAGTGAGGGTCCTTGCTTGGACAGGGGGTAACCTGACTGCCAACCAAAGACCCCATTTCTAACATTGGTGATCAGCGGTTGGGATTGGACTTGTATTTGTACTTGACAAACAGTGATTAAGTGTACACTACTGCTTTGAGTTCAGACCACTATGTGACCACATACTACTTGTCTTGGGATTTTGCTTTTTTTCTTGTGGGACTCCTTTTTTCTTCTACTTCCATGTTTTTGCTGATCCCTTGAGTGACTTTTCTTTGAACTTTATTGGGAACTGTTTTCTGCCTTTGGAACTTTGCACTTGTGACAATCATGTCTCAATTTGGAGATGCAACAGCTGGAGCTATGTTTGAAGTAGAGAAACTGAAAGAGTGTTCAGTTGCGCAATTGAAACAGTTCCTTAAAGATTTTGCCTGTCCCATTAAGAGCTCCACTAGGAAGGGAGAGCTGCAAAAGGCACTGAGGCCCTGGGTGACAGTCAAGGAGGATGGGGGGGGCACACAGAGGAGAAGGATATGGATGGGGAAGTGCAGAGGATACACAGTAGTGCAGTGGAGGTACCTGTTACACCTGGGGGGAGGATCCCCAGGAGGGGTAGTGGGGTGTCATCCATGGGTCTGACTCCTGAAGAGTTGCAGGACAGACAGGCAGAGAGCTCACCAGTTGGAGTTAGAAAGTTGAAGGAAGAAAATAGGAGAAAGGAGGAGGAGCGACTTAAAGATAAAAAATATGATTTTGGCTTATGAGCTAAACCTGAAAGAGCTGGAAGTCATGAGGGCTGAGTCCAGCTGGAATGGTGGCAGCAACAATTCGATATGCAGTGCTTCTGAAGAAGTGCACGTGCCCAGAGGTGTGGTGCCCTACTTGAAGGAGGGAGTCAATACACCTGGAGGTTCAGGGGTATGAGGTAGCTCCAGTGATTCACATGGTCCCTGAGGTGGATTGGGGAACTAGCATGGGGAGCCGTATTCTTACTGGTGGGAGGAACACTCTACTGACTCTAGGTGAGAGGGAGAGGGGTTCTCCCCAAGTAGAAGTCCTGGTTATGGAGTGTGAAGACATCCCAGAAGAGTGTGGGTTGAGCGTTATGGACAGTCAGGTATTCTCTCACCAGTCTCAGGAGGGTGATGTGGGGTGCTTTTTTAAGGCTGAGTCACTGGATGGTTGGGTGAAGAGTAATTTGGTTTATTCATGTGAGGGGCTGAGTGATGTAATTGCTGGAGATCATATGTCTAGTCCTTATTTCCAGAGCTACGCCAACACCAGGTGGAGTGTGAGTTCTCTGACCCCAGGGAACTTACACTGGAGGCAGACCTCTGGGTGAGTACCAGAGAGTCTGAAGAGGCATTTGGGGGTGCTCCTGAGGGGAGTAGTCTAGGTATTTCCCAACCAGGTGAGGTAGGGAAGGTTTGTAGTGTCCAAGGTAGGTCTCAGTGTAGTGGAATGAGTGAGGGACCCCATGTCCGGTCTCAGAAGAGAGGAAATGGGGATGGGCTGAGGCCCAAGGTGCCCGAGATCCTGTCCCAGGTCCTGGAGGGTCCCATGAGGGAACACCAGGAGGGGAGCCTAGCCTGTATGGTAGGGCCATCTGTTGAGGGAGACCCCACAGTGTCTGGAGAACTTGGGGGGGGGGCGGCTGTAGCCAGCGTCCCACCAGTACTGGTGTCAGGCAGTACCACTCCTAGTGAGGGGGGGCAGAAGGCCAGTCAGAGGGTTGAGAGGGTGTTGTGGACCACAGTGGAGAACCTGGAGGATCAGGAGTCAGCTCTGAGAGCAAAGCCCCCTAGGAATGACCTTGGTGAGACCAATTCTGGGTTGGGGAAATCCAGACTCTGCCAGATGGGCAGGGGTCAGGAGACCTGTGCCAGCCAGACTCTTGTGTGGCCCTTGGGGAGGGTGTGTCCCTTGTGGGGAGTAAGTGTGCTCCCCAGGAAGTCCTGCTGTTCCAGACTGTGGTTCAACCGCAGGGTGGTGACTCCGGGTTGGATGACCAGTTTCAGAGGGTAAACTCTGACCTGGTGGGGGGTAGGTATGCCCCCCAGGAAGTCCTGGGATACCAGGCAGTGGTCCAGTCTGAGGGCACAGACCCTGGACTGGAGAATCAGGTGCAGGGGGTAAACCCTGACCTGAAGGGGGGTCAGTTTGCCCAATCACCCCCGTGTGATTTCAAGGGGTACTCTCCCTGAAGGGGGTGCAGAACCCTGAGAGTAGGGGCAGGGGAGAGAGAGAGAGACTCACCCCTGACCCCAGTGCAATCTAAGGTTACAGACCCTAGATTGGAAGGCCAGGTTCAGAGTGCCCCCCCTGACCTGGAGGAAGGAGCTACTGCTAACAGTGCCCCTACCATGTTGTCTTCTGGGGGGGCACGCCTAGTTGGGGGGGTGCAGGACCCCAGAAGGGAGGGCAAGGGGAGAGAAGCCTCACCCCTGGCCCTAGTCCAACCTGAAGGTACAGACCCCAGGTTGAAGGACCAGCTGCTGGTTAACATCCCTGCACTGGTGGAAGTATTGTGCACGACTGCTTCTACAAGCACCCTGACAATTGTGGACTCTGGGGTGCCGCTCCTGTAGGGAGGGTACAGAGCCCCAGAGGGGAGGACCAGTATCAGGTTGTCATCCCTGACCTGATGGAAGAGAGAGTGATCAAAGGGTGCTAGGCACCTGGGGCTACCATTCCCACTCTCCACAGTCACAGTGGTTGGAGAGGTCTGAGGTCAGGCTCTCATCCCTGACCATTGTCAGGGGTCATTGTGGCTTCCTGTCCTGGTAGACAGAGTTGCCTCTAGGGGTGGAGGGGAGCAAGAGTCACACCCCGGGGGTGGAGTGGGCAACATCACTGTGTTAGCCCTGGTGGTACTATCTGCCCCCTGGGATACATTTGTGACCAAAGTAAGGTTAGTTGCTGCACAGAGGGTATCTGCAGATGTGGAAAAGGGTTCCCCATGGGTTAGCTTAGTGGCCCCTGAGAGAATGGACAGAGGGATCCAACTGAAGTCAGGAAGGCATAGAAGTGGAACATGGCCCTGCTGTTGTGGGCCTGGGTCCCTGTTCTATCGTCCCAATCGGGGAAGTATATCATGGTATTGATTGTTCTCCCCTGGCTTTAGGCTGGTAGGCAGTCGTGTTAGACTTTTGAGTTTATGCAGGGTCATCCCCAATCTTTTTGCCTCCTATTTGTTCTGACCTGTTGCTGTTGTATTTTTTTTTTTTTTTTTTTTTTTTAACTCTGAGCACTTTACCACTGCTAACCAGTGCTAACATGCATATGCTCTCTGTGTAAATTGTATGGTTGACTGGTTGTTCCATGATTGGCATATTTGATTTCTTAGTAAGTCCCTAGTACAGAGCACTAGAGGTGCCCAGGGCCTGTAAATCAAATGCTACTAGTGGACCTGCAGCACTGGTTGTGCCACCCACATAAGTAGCTCTGTAATCATGTCTCAGACCTGCCACTGCAGTGTCTGTGTGTGCAGTTTTAACTGTAAATTTGACTTGGCAAGTGTACCCAACTTGCCAGGCCTAAAACTTTCCTTTTCTTACATGTAAGACAACCATGTGGTAGGCCCTAGGTAGCCCCAAGGGCAGGGTGCAGTGTATGGTTAAGGTAGGACATATAGTAATGCGTTTTATAGGTCCTGACTGAAATATTGCTAAATTTGTTTTTCACTGTTGGCAGGCCTGTCCCTCTCATAGGTTAACATGGGGGCCACCTTTAAATATGATAAAAGTGTAGATTCCCTTTGGGAGCGGATAGACATATGGAGTTTGGGGTCTCTGAGCTCACAATTTAAAAATACATCTTTTAGCAAAGTTGATTTTAAGATTGTGTGTTTAAAAATGGCACATTTAGAAATTGGGCATTTTCTTGCTTAAACAATTTCTGTGACTCTGCCTGTTTGTGGATTCCCTGTCTGGGTCAGTTTGACAGTTGGGCTGGTTGCACCTCTCACTAGACAGTGACACAAAGGGAGCTGGGGTGTAGTCTGCATTTCCTGATGGGCCATCTGTGCTAGGAGGGAGGCGAGGAGTGGTCACTCACACCTGAAAGGGCTGTGCCTTCCCTCACACAATGCAGTCTCCAACCCCCTGGTGAGTGTCTGGGGCCTGGCCTGGGAAGGCAGGATTTCACAAACAAGAGAGACTTTACTTTGAAGGCGGCCTACTCAAAGGGCAAAATAGGTATAAGAAGAGCACCCAAAACCACAGACTTTAGAACACTTCTGGAAACCAAGAGGAACCTCTGCCTGGAGAAGAGCTGAAGAGCTGAGGAAGAAGAGCTGCCCTCCCTGTGAATGTGCTTTGTGGAGCTATCCTGCAGTTGTTGCTTCTGCCAGAGTAAGACTGGACTTGTGTGCCTTCCATCTTGTGAAGATCTCCAAGGGCTTGATTTAGAGCTTGCCTCCTGTTGTTCGAAGTCTCGGAGACAGCAAAGACTTTTCTCTGCCAGCACCTGGTGTCTCTGGAGAGACTCCTACTCTGCCCTGTGGTGCCTATCCAGTTCCTGGGACCCTGAAAGGAGAAACTGGCAGCCTAAGAGGAAGAAATCCACGCACAGAACGCCGTGTGGGGAAAAGATTGATGCAACTCCTATCTGTGGCTGAAATATCATTGCGCCGCCGGCTGAAAATCGACGCTCTCCTGCAACGCGACTGAAGAATTGATGCACGGAGCTGGAGAAACGACGCACAGCATCGCTGACGGAGGCTGGGAGATCACAACCCGTGCTGCGTGGTGTTCGGATAATCATTCGGCTGGATTTCCGACGCAAGTACCGCTTTGGTGTAAACAACACAAGGCCTACCCAGACCCGAGAGTGCTGACCGGATCAATGCATCGCTATCCTGCGGAGAGCAGAAATGACGCACCCTGACCCGATGAAAGGAGAAATTACGCAAGGTCTCGCTCGTGAGTGAAATCGACACATCGCAAGCCCTTTTTGAGGCACACTCGCCCGTGCGGGGTTATTTTTGACGCACCCAAGGTACATTTTCACGAGAACATTGTTAGTGTGTGTTTAAAACTACATGAAGACTCTTTTTGCTTTTTAATTGATAACATGACTTGTATATTGTGGCTTTTTGTCGTTTTGGTCTTGTTTTGTTTAGATAAATATTCTCTATTTTTCTATACCTGTGTTGTGTCATATTGTAGTGTTTTCATTAAGTTACTGAACAAATACTTTACACCTAGCACTCTGAAGTTAAGCCTACTGCTTGTGCCAAGCTACCAAGGGGGTAAGCAGGGGTTAGCTGATGGTGATTCTCTTTTACCCTGACTAGAGTGAGGCTCCTTGCTTAGACAGGGGTTAACCTGACCCCCAACCAAAGGCCCCATTTCTAACATCAGGCAACATAGAGCAGTTGGTAGTTGGGGTAGTATAACAAACAAGAAACAATTTGGGGCATTTTGTGGAGAACATAGGACAAATGGCAATAGACAAGTAAAATAGATCACTGGTGTTCGAGCAATGTGAAACTACTTGTAGTACAGAGCATTTTAGCATCAGCAAGAAACATAGTACCATGTCATAGTTTTGAGACCACATAGACAGTCCTCAGTTTATGTCTGCCCTATATATAATAAGCTCCCCATTATTATGGAGAAAGAACTATAGTCTCTTTAACAACAAAACATCTTAGAAATCCATGGTTCAGAGGAGGTATGCACGCTTAAAAGCAATTCAGAGGGAGAGTTCTGCAGGAGTCATGTATGCATAAGTGCTATTCAGAGGATGGGTGAAAACAGGAACAGGATAGGAGTCAGAACAATCATGGGTACATGCAAATGCATTTTTAGAGAAAGCATCCTAGAACCAAAAGTAAAGTAGCAAAAAATCGTTTTAGATATGAGAAGCATGAAACAGCAACTGATTATGGAAAGAAGCTTACAACCCAGGGGGTCTACAACAGACTGCAAAATGGATATTACACTGAATATGGCAGTAGAGATGAGACAGGGAAATTATTGTACATTACGATGACCCAGTGCTTGGCGGGCTCTGTCCATCTCGGCCTCATGGATATTTTCAAGGAAGGAGACCAGGTCCCTTTGAACGTGGTACAGGTGAGGTACCACTTTGTAGACAATATGGAATGTGGCAGGACCTGAAAATGAGAAAGCAATGCTCATGTTCCGCAGCTTTGTCCTGAGGGAGAGAAAGCTTTTTCTCATTTGGACCATGTGCTTGTCAGATGGTGATCTGGTGGCCCTACCAGGAGATGTATTTATGTTTACGAATGAATTCTGAAATTATCTCCACATGTTGGTATCTGAGGGGTTTGCAAATTATCGGTCTGGGTTAGCTGGATGATATGGTCTGGTTGATTTGTCATGTTGGGATATGATGTGCTCTCTACAATTCAAACCTACTGTCGAAAGGGATGTTGTTAGTACGTGGGATCCAGTCCTCTAGGAAAGCAATGCAGTAACCATGTTGTTTTTCACAATTTTCCAGGAAGCCACAGAGTGCTATGTTGCCCCTTCTATTTCTATCTACAAATTCAGCAATGGAATCTTGTATCAAGAGTGACATTTTATGGAGAGAGCAGAGTTTTTTTTCATAGTAAGATTTTTATCCTCCAGATCACTAATGCGCTTTTCGGCTACCGACATTTTCGCTGTAACTTGCTGAATGTCATATTTCATGCCTGCAATATCTTGCTGCATTAGGTCCATGCTCACCTTCGTGGTTTCAGAAAGATGCAAGACATCGGAGAGCTTTTTCAGGATGGTGTCCATCATGTCCTTGAGTTTGCCTTTGCTTTTGATGGGTGAATCTGACTCTGTTCTCTTGGTGGCAGATTTAGAGTCTTTTTCAGCTATCTTGAGGGTTTGTATTCTCAGCTTATTGTTGGAGGATATTGCAGATATGGAATATCAGGCCGTTCACTCATTGGAGATGGGATCTTCTAGGCACCCTCCTGTACACAGTTCATGCCTGATTAAAATAGAAAAAAGCAAGTATTTACTGTTGGGGTAGAACGTCCCCAGGGGGGATTGGAGGCTCACTGTTAGGCTTGTTGATTATTGATCAAGTATGTTGCCTAGTTGGCTCATATTGTTCAGAGAGCATAGTTGGCAGTATATGCTATTTGAAGGCCCAGTGCCTGTAAGTGGCTTCATCTAGTGACTTTATTTCTGGTGACCTTACCTGGGGCGCATGCAGATGGAAGCCGGGATTCGCCTGTTCCTGGTCACATATCAGCTTTCTTGCTCCAAGCTAATGTTGCAATAGTAGGCACTAAATCTGAAGGGGTTCCATAGGTCTCAGGGTGAACAAACACAGAGACCTGAGCCTGGGCGTACACGTACCACCACCTGTCTGAGTATAATTAGTTGATCCAGGTTGCAAGCTTGTATAAAGGTCTCAGTGAAGGCGCATATGCGGCCACTAAGGAGATCTGTGAAGCTCAATGAAGCTTACAGTGACTCGGATGTTTTGCCACAGTGTGTGCACTTGGTGCTTTTGGCCTACACCTACAGCAGTCGAGGCGCTAGGTTCCTTAGAGAGTGCTTGTTGCTATCAGTGCTGATTTTTGATTCTGCTGTTGCTGTTTGATCTGGAGAGTGTCAGATCTTTATCATGTAGCTTACTTGATCCTATAGGCCCTATAGGTATATTGTAAGGACCATGTACGAGCAGTGTACAGCTTGGTACCCTCTACTTCGTTAAAGCGGAATCCTTGCTTCTTTATTGGTGTGCATGGCGTGAGCTGGTTGCCAGTTATAGCGGTCGCTTGAGTAGTGTTAATGATGTTGCATGCATGGGGGTGTTTTCTGTGATTACACCACCATCCCATATACTGCTAGACCAGACAAATATTAATACACAGGCTGTGCTGCCGAATAACTTGATATCCATGAAAAATACGTTTTGCCTAGATCGGTACTGGTAGTTAATGTAGGATGGTGTCCAATGCCCTGGATTATGGTGTTTGCACTGGATTTTTGATTATAAGATGTGCCTCGTTGCAGAGGTGAGAGCAGCCATGTTGGTGGCCGCTGGGCGCTCAATGTAGAGATCAGAATTCCAATGTGGTAAATGCACCAGGGAGGATTTCAGAGTCCGAGTCTCAGACCCTACATATTCCAGTACCCTTCCCTGGTGTTCCAGCGAGGGGATGAAGTATTCAACTCATTCTAAGGAAGAAAACGCAGCAGCGAGAGGATGGGGCTCTGGCGCCAGCGGGCATTTTCTTCCACGTTGGGCCACTTTTGAACTTAATCTGCATTTTTTGTATATATATGTAAGCACCACTTCCTTTCCAGGGTGCAGCTTTGTTATTATTTCGGTTGTCGTTTCTGTTTTTTGTGGAAGACAGAGATGCCTGCTAGCTTAAGTGACCCTCTGCACTTGTGATATAGACATTTAATGTACCATGCTATGTGGGTTTGAAGTTCATGTGTTTGACGTTTGCAGGGTCTTTACCAAGAGTGTAATACTTGTTTGCATGATAAAAGCATAGAGTTAGTTGTCCTGTTTTTAGATCACTGATTGGTTGGCTTATTTTAGCACTAGGAGTTGTTGCTGGTGAGGAGTTGAAGGTGACTGTTCTGTAATTGCTAGTATGGGGTAAATGTGGATGCGTCTGGGTATACGTGTTGTGATGGTTAAGCAACTTTCTATTTTGGTGTGTTTGCCGTAGTATGTTATCACATTCCCTTTACTCATTTGATCATGTATATGTATTGGGTAGCAGTAATGGAGGCATTGTGAGTGGATTTGACATGGGGTGGTGGAGGTATTATCATGCTGGGCATCTGAGGGTCAGTGGCTATGGGGGTATATTTGTGGAGAGAGGAGATTGTTTTATTTATTACATTGTTATTGCGAAGAATGGCTGATCTACGTGCTGGGTTTGTTGGTGTCCTCAGGCATTGGCATATCTGATGCAAGGGCTCTGAGGTGTGGGTTGTCTTGCATGAGTGGGTACGGAATTAGTGGGTTGAGGGACTTGGGCTGAAATATGTAGTACCTGATCCCTTTGCAGTCTGGGTTGATTAGCGCTTTGACACACTTGTGCAGTCTTATATTATATGTGGGATGTGATGTTTAAGCCCGGGCTGCCAATTATATTTTTAACACTGGTGATTGATGTTATCCTGAAGGATTCAAATACTGTCTCTGATGTGTTTTATACAGTGAGTATTGTTTCTGTTTATGGCTGGATTAATGGTCGAAGCTCCCAATGAAGAGATGGGTGACTTAACTTGAATCATGCCTGTGATTCTTTAAGTATACTTGGGTTTAGGCAGATAACTGTGACATTGGCTATTGAACCAGAGAAGGCTTTCTGTGAAAGCTGATCTTGAGAGAGAGGAAGGCTGTAGATTAGGAAGAAGGATTATATAGAATTTGCTGCTAAAATCTTGTCACCTTGACCTTCCTATAATACAAGTTTTTATTCCTTCCTTTTGAATTGCCACATTGTATGTTTTCGAATGTGACCATACTGAGCTAATTGCAAGTTGTATTAAAAGTCCTCAGCTTTTGTTCTGCGCAAAGCATATGCAGACCTGCTGCAGTTAACCTGTCTAGGGTCAATCCAGTCCCACAAGAGAGTTTTAGTTAGCCTCTACTAGATGCTTCTCTATCTTGAACTTTATTTACTATGTGGCACTGTTAAGTTAATGTGATGCCTGCATCAGTTCTCTAAGACACAGGGACCATTTAGGCACACAATCACCCTTGTGTGCATCTATAAGGACCTATTTTGGACTCTAGAAAGGCATAGTCATCTGCCAGCCTGTTTTCCAATTGCCACATCTTCTAGTTTCAGATCCTGTGCCCAATATGGGTACAGTGAAGCTTCTTTCTATCATGGCATGGAACAAAATTAAGATCATCAGTAGTATCAGAAAACATTAACAGCAGATATTGGTGGCAGAATATTCAATTTGAACACTTTAGTAGGCAGATTTGGGGTTAACATAGTTGATGATTGTACGGCAATTAAAATGACCATCCTAGAAGAAAGGTAATGGTGTTCTCTACCTGGAAAGGAAGCACACAGAGGAAGGTTATCTGGACAAGCTATTGAGGACATTCCTCTAGTAGAATGCATGCTTTGCTCCAAGGTAACAGTGGACAGATTGGCAACTAATTCCAGTGCAACCTCAGATACAGCTCTAAAATTTAGGTTTACAGCGGAAAAGAGTGCCTCGTCACACATGTGGCTCCAATGAAAGGCCTTGGAGACATTCTGGAACTGGCACAACTCTGACTCCGTAGGATCCAAACCCTTTACAAGACTTCTAATATGATTGAGTCCAAGGTGGAGAGTACTTCATCTACCTTTGATGTCCCAATCAACATGAATTGCCACCAGAGCAGGACTGGGGACCCAAAGCAGTCCTGGCAAACTTTTGTCAGACCAGCCCCGTACGATGGGCTGCGGGCAAGTGCAGCAAGCAAGATTCACAACTACAAGAGGGATTGGGGTAGTTAGCCCAAGAAACTTTTTGAAAAAAATGGCAAAAATGGTGCACCCTACAACACATTTTTCATTATACATTCAATCGCATTTGCTTTTAAAGCATAGTAAATTATGACCTTACAGTGCACCAGGAGACAGCAATCTTTATTTGAGCTCATCAATGATTCCCTCATCATCACCCACTAACAGTTCCTCTCATCTCTCCCTAACCCCTCTCTCACATGTATTTCATTTGTTTTATAGTGCTTTTTTTACTGCGTAGGGTGTTGGGGCATTTTACATTACACGCACAAATAGACAGTGAATAATACAGGTGTAAATCAGTGTATAGAAAATGTTACATAAGAGGAAAGGGAAAACCAGGAGTAGAATTTACACATCATCCATTCAGGTAGGTATTTTTTAAGGGTGTTTGGTCTGGAGAAGCACAAACTCATGATTTAAATCCTAACACAGTAGTTGGGGTTGGTTTTACTAGTAAGAATGTCTTTCTATCCAAACCAATTTCATCAACATTAGGATAAGAAAAGTCTGGGGACAAAAACATATCTTTCAAACCTGTATCATGCAGTTTCTATGCAGCTCTTTGACAGCAGCAATAGCTCACTGTGCTATAATATGACTGTAAGCTATGAACTGCAAGTTAGTACAGTAGCCCAATCCACTGTAATACCTCTATCTCAAACTCTTTCTCTTTCAGCACAACATAAAGATACACTAAGTTCGGGATATTAAATATCTTCTCCATGCCTACTGAGGCCTCTGTAGGAAATGCTGCCAGTGGCAGACCTTTCTTCAAGACATGGATTAGATGCTGACCATTTACCATTGTATTTCTGGAGATTATGAAGCCTGACTGATCTCTATGAATCAAGTCAGAGAAAATCAAGGAGATCCTCTTGGTTAGTATTTTGCACAGACTCTTGCAATCCAGATTGAGCATTGTGGGGATCTCTATGACAAAAGCAGTCACCTGCTGAGCTATGCACATTAGATACAGTTCTGTGATCTGCATGGTACACATTCTTTGCAGAAGACATATTGACCCTTTGTGCTACTTTAGATGAGTCAAAACTGCTAATAGACAAAACTCCCATCTCTCTCCAGCTGGAAAATTAATCACCGTAGATATTAACTTTGACGCTTTTATTGTAGGAAAACTGCTGGATATACGAAGATCTCTACAGGGAGAGTTAGTGAATATGCTTGCTAGGCCTGCAGATTTTGTTACTGGAGGCCGATATCACAGCACTGCTGCAACCCCGGCCCTAAACCCCTCCAGCCTTCCAGGTAAATGCTTGGTGCCCGGTACGGCCAGTTCCACCTTTACTGCCACTTATGAAGCAAGCGGAGTTGGCAAATTACTTTTTAGACAGAAGCCAAGGTTCATATCTTGAATGTTGTGCCCGAATGAAGGTCTTAACCACAGGCTGACAAACATATTATCTATCAGGACATGCTTTGCTAACTTTACAGTTTCATTGAGGAAACGAATCTTGGTTGAATATTTATCACTTCAAAGTGGTTGGATGAGGGCTCACAACCTAATTTGTTTGTGATTTCCCAGATAAATATGATATCATAACACTGACAGGTTTCCAGGAAAGATGATCTGGTGGCATTACTTACAGGCCAGCATTATGTCTGTGTTCGTCAATCTTTGGTCTTATTGGTTCCTTTGAACAGTTAGTGGTAAAGTTGGCCATCAACCTACAGATTCCTGGAGCCTTATGTAAATATATAGAGGACCAAAAATACTACTTTCCTTGCGGTGGAATTACAACAAAAAGTTCTCCTTTTGTCAGCCAACTCCCTTGTTGATTATACTGGGCTAAAATATTTACCCTAGCATCCTCACCTTATAAGAATCCCATCTGATACAACAAATTGGTTCAGCATCATAATTACAGAACCTTTTTATTGATAACTTGAGGGAATGCCTTCCAAAACATCCTATTGAAGGTAAGGATAACTGGACAGAAAACAATGGTAGAAATTAAAAGATTTTAGCTTCTGTGTCAACAAAATTGCTCCAATTAAACTGGGTAGATAAAATGATGCATCTAACCCTAATGGTTTTTAACTCCAGAGGATAAAAAAAGAGGTTAAACTGGGTAGTTACAATAATATATCTAAGCCTAACGATTTGTTAACTCCAGAGGACGAAAAGAGGTAAGATGAAACTTGGATCTAAATGAATAAAGGCCCATAAAAAGACAACCAATGAGCTTTCATATCCTCGAGAAATGGGTACAAGAGTAGTGGTAGTATAAATCTTTATTTCAGCCAATCATGCCTTAAAAGATCATAAAAACACAGCGATAAAATCATCGAACAATTCACTGCAGTGTCAAAGAGCATAAGTGCAAAAATCATGATTAATCCATTAATTAAAATCTGCTACAGAAACACAAAAGGTTGATAATTGATCAACATACCTAAAACAGGAAAAAATCCAGCCAGCTACCAAACAGTATAATCGTTGAATCAAAACATTGACCTGACCAGTTGCAATTACAATTTTACAAGCTTGAGCACAACAGTTGCATGGCAACCTAGGGCACATAAAATTAAAGTTGTAACGTATTAGATGTGACAACGATTCAGGATGCTCATCTCTTAAGGACATTTGGGGCATGCGATTCTCATGATATAAGGTCCAAAAGTCATAGAAAGAAAAAGCCTCAGTGTACACTTGCTTTAATTACAGTGAATCTCTCATGAGCACAATTGGACCGCATTGATCATGCCTTAGATTTCATGGTTTACAAGAATTTGCATACAGAAAACACACATTGATGGGTGCTGTCTGTAGTTAAGATTTGTAGGGCGGGTACGAAATTCCTCCCACCCAGTATTCTACAGGTAGGGCCCAGTTGAGGCTTCCTAATGCCTGCCTATACCGGACAGAAGATCATAACTGTGCTACTGTTTCAAGAGAAGATGTACAGCATGGGCATTTTGGAGATATTCTCGGCTGCATGGTCCATGTACTTCTGTGCTTGTTCGCAGGTAAGATTCCAGAATAGAATTTCAAATATGGGGTTTTTCCCCTCAGGGGATCAATTTGTCTAGAAATTCTTCAAATTGGAAAATGCACTTTACACTTAAAAATGTTTCAGTTAAGCTACCCAAAGAAGGTTTCAGGTAACGATGGTTGTTAACAAATGCCCAGTGTCTACTCTTCGGATAAGCCACTACTCCCTTATTACATGAGGATGGATAATTCCAGAGCCCACTCAGATCAAGACTGATAAGCCATGTCTTGACAAATTTGAGCCATGTAGTTCTACCTCCAACAACCAGGTCTATTAGCTCCTCAAACACTAACTGGTACGGTCTCAGATCTTTGCTCCAACACAACCTTACCCAGTATAAAAGAGGCTTCAGATTTTATCTGTGAGCTCTCCCCTGGCCCCCCCATCTAACCTGTGCATAATTATTATTATTATGCATGTGTAAAATGGCAGGCCCATTTTATGAAGAGCCAGCCAAAGCTGGCCCATAGGAACAAGGTCAAATGCTGCCCTTAAATCAATAAAGGACACAGAGTTGCTCATGCCTCAACTTAACAGTCTTCCAGACCAACAGGGAAAAGTGGAAGACTTGGTCAATTGCGCTGGTATTTTCCTTAAACCCAGCTTTCAGCTGGGAGAGAACCTTTGTCTCCTGCATCCAGTCCTGGACTCATTCTAGGTTCTGCCTACTAAAAGTTTTTGGGCAGTATCAATAAGGCTATTGGGTCAGTAAGTAGCAGGTTATCTCTAGGGCCCTTTTTAAATACTGGAATAGTTTCCAACCTTGTCCACATGGTGAGAATGTCAGAGCCCTGCGCTATTGTGTTGGTAAGTAGATTTAGATACATGGTCCAAACACTTACTTCCGACGGATGTAAGTCAGCAGGGATCTTATCTAAACCTGCTGCTATCCCCCCTTTCATAGAGTTAATGGTCTCATCTAATGTGAAAATAGTATGGTTCAAGCTCTCCTCTTCTGTGCTCCTCAGTAGCCTTTCAATAGTGTTATCGGGGTCAGCATCCCTCTCAGATGATGCACACAATTCTATTAGAATGTAAAACAGGGTTGTCTGAATATCTGTCATCTTTATCCTCAATGAGTGTACCTATTAGCAGCAAAGTACGGGCATTATGGTCACGGTCTACCCTGCCAGCCACCATCATGTCCCCCCAAGTTAGCCCACGATGGCAAATCCAGCAGGATGCACTCAATTCTGCTTTTGCAGTTGGCCCTCTTGAAAATGTGCCTAAGAATATGATCAGATAATGATCGGCCATTACATGCCCGTAACCCATGAGTAAGAGCAAATGTTCTTATCTGGTAAGCTACAGGGGTTATTTTGGCTATATAAGCAATATCTAGTTTGGGAATGTTCCAAGCCTTATTTTCTTCAATCAGGTTACTTCAGGTGCTTTGAGATTCAAAGGTCACGTTGAAATCACCCAGAACTACAAAAATAAAATGACCTATAGTGTCTAAAGTAAGATAGTCGTCCAGTGCCTGCATAGTAGTCCCTCTTACCCTTGGAACAACGAATATACACATTAAACATTTTTACTGGCAGGGATTTATCTGAGAAAGTTGTCCACTGCAGGATATCGTGGGATCTTACCTCGAATTACTTATTTTTATTTTAAATAAGGTAGGCTTTGACCCAAATAGTTAAACCCCCCCCCCCCCCGAGGGACGACCCGAAGTTGAATGTACTGAGTCAATACCAAAACTCAGAAACCCTGGTCTACACTGTAGTGAGAATGCCCAGATTTTCTGAAAAAGGCACACATGAAAAGAGTCAACAAAACTGCCCTAGCTTTGGTCCCCAAACTTGGAATTTAGGCCAGGTACATTCTAAGAAAGTAATCTTAAAGCATCTTGGTTATACCTGGGTTGCCCAGCAGATGAAGGATCAGATTTAGTATTAGGCTCCACTTTGGCAATAAGCTGTCTCATCTCACTATAGGTCGTTGACAGTGTCTCCAGGCCACCCCCTCCCATTTGGTTTGATATACTAAGTCAGTTATCACACAATCCCGACAAGGCAGACAATCGATTGGCCGTGGTAATAGGATAAAACACACTTTGTACAGGCATAGGTGCATGTCTATCCCTTGGGTCCCCAGTACGCCAGCTTTAGTGTCTGTAGAGATATCCCAGAGGCAGGATTTTTATCTCACTTGCGCTGATCAATCCTTGGTAGGTGGAGCAGATGAGATCCCCTGCAACAAATCTGTTTGCAAAGTTAATAACTATGCAATCTCCCTTGAACTCCTTTTCCAGGTGAGCCACTCAAGCCACTCTGCGGGAGAACAAAATACATGGAGACAAATTGGCTTTATTCTGGACATGGGAATGAAAACTATGCGCAGACTTATTCATTAGCTGGGTGGTACTCAGCAGTATGGTGATCAAGTTTGGGGATATTAGTTAAGATCACAAAGTACGGGCAAACAGCAGGCAGCAGACTAGCATTGTAGAATGGTCCCTATGTTTTACTTGAGCAGGTGGGATAGGCAAAACAGCCAATAACTACTGGGAAAGAGACAGTGTACTGAGCTGTTGGGGTCAAACCCTTGGGTGGGGTGATGAGACAGTGAAGTAATGGGTTCCTCTGTGATAGCCATTGGTCTTTGCTGCTTGCTGCGCTTTTTGCACTTAACTGGGGGAAACAGTCCAGAAGGGGCAACGTTAAGGATTGATTTTGCATACATTCCTGCACTTCAGGATGGCAAGGCCCAGCACCATTGCTTGAGAATCTCTCAGTGGGAGCAGGTGGCTTGGAGGAATTGGCGAAAGAGATCAAGCCAAGATTTTCAGTAGCCTATGAAAGTCAACACTCTACCAGCTGAATCTTTATCAATTACCCCTACTGCTCGCTCATAAAAACCATCTACAGTTGTTTTCTTAGATTTGGTGGGCCTAGATAATGTGTGCCTGCCCATCTTGCTCCCACCACCCCTTGTTTAAAGAATGAAAAAGCATGTCAAACTAAAAGGAGCTCTTTTAACGTTCCGAGCAAACTCCTGTAAAGTCAGAGGCCCGGATGATCAAGGAATGCACACGAGGTTCAGGGTGGTAACAGAGTGGTACAAAAATTCTGTTGTTAACCTCACTCGTAGATGGTGAGCCAATGAGACACAGGAGACCGACCCTCTTGTCTCTACAGCAGATTCATAAATCTCTCTAGGTTGAGAAGATACCTATGGAACCGAAATAAGCTTGTGCATGTCCTGTGATTAAGAAGCTGACTTTAGAAATGGCAGACTAAGAATTATCAACCAATTAAGGATGTACTCATTATTTTCAAAATTCTGGAAAATACTGCTAAGCTGCAGCTTCAGGTCTTCATCAGATGTGAGAACAATCTAGGCTTCTGGCAATCTGACATGGATATGCCTCTGAGATATCTTGGATTGATATGCTGAATATTTGTTTTTATGGTTGAAGAAAACCTAGTCCTTTTGATAATATCGAATGCTTCTTGGCATTCAACACCCTCGATCACAACATCCTGATTCTGAGAAAGAGGAATTTAATGGGGTGTTGTGGGCAGCTAAAAATTACTTTCAATTTTGGGGGAAAAAAGCAGCCAAGGTAGTTTGGATGACATCATCTCCCTCACAGAAGGTCCTGTGTGCCATGCCACAAGGTGTGTGTCGATCTATCTTATTGCTTAAAGTCTGAATAAAGTCACTTTATGACATGCTTGTTCACTGAAAGTAAAATTTCATAATTATGCTGACAATAACCAAATGGTTTTCATTCTCTCCAATGATGAGTATTATGCCACCATGAAAAAGGCTGGGGTTGTTTGCTTTACACGAGAACGGGTGGATTCTAATTTCTTCATCCTAATTAAGAAAACTACATTTTCAGTGAGAAAGGAAGGCTCCAGAAAGAAACAAAATCAGAAATTCTTTACTAGCTTCAAGGTAGGGAATACCTCCCAATGCTACGTGCAGAACAATGTTAGATGTATTTCACAATGTTAATATTCATTTCAGCAATTGATGCATGTTGATATGATCTGTTTATTTACTCTTGCATTGGGTTTGTTAAATTAGCATGAGTACACAATGCCTGAACAATAGGCCCTAATATAATAAACACGTTTACTTTCTCTTCTTTCAGAAAGAATATTTAGTATTTGAAAAACCACCACGTCTTGTTTCCCGTTGCTTCAGCTGAAGGGAATTTACCATTATCTTGCTGAAGGCTAACAGCTGCTGTGGCTACAGAGAAAAGATTCTCTGAAAGCAGCCCTTGCCACTGGCTTCCGTTCCGTGCTAATGTACTTTGAAAAGTAACCAAAGCTATTTTTCTGATGCTTCAAATGGCTTTGTTTTCAGTTTGCATTGCAAATATGGGGTTCGAATGACTAGGTCCCACATGCTACAAATAAGTCCTAAGAATAGAATTTATATGTATTTTCCTAATTAGCAGGGAAGAAAGAGACCAGTTGCCGGAGGCCAGGCTGTCTGTCAGGACTCTGAGGACCCTCTAGTCTGCAGGTGTGCAGAGGTATTACATGACTTGTCAACAATTTCCATAAACATTTGATGCTTCAAGGCAATTAGGGAGGTGTAGACAAGCTGGTTAGGGATGTGCTTAGCAATGTTTGTTGTCCATTCACTCTGACAATATACGTCATTGTAGTTAGTCATTATCATGGTGAGATTTGTTATATGAATCATATGAGTTTATATTAAATTCGAACAATAAAATACCTAGGACAGAGTCGGTTATCGATATCCTGTAAGAGTTTCTAAGACATGGCTGTAGGATCTAGACATCTCTGTACGCCTGCAAGTACAGCTCGGAGAGGTTGAGAATTACTTGTTCATTTTCCTTTTCTCCACGGGGGGAAAAAGGTCTTTGAGGGGTTGTCACAAAGAAGTTGGGATTTAATGAGACTGAGGATAAGGCTTAAATGTTAAGGGGCAGCAAAATAATGTAAATATGTTATGTTACAAATAAAACTCACATCTACCTAAACGCTCCTTAACCAACGATATTGAGTGGCTCAGAACCTACCCAGTACGAAATCCAAAATTGGATGTCAAGTACCTACAAAAGGCTCATCTCACCAAAGATGAACTTCCTCCTATTTACCAACAGCTCCAAACAACCACATGTCCAAATTTGGCAATCCAAAATGAATCTTGACGGCCTCTCTCATCAGCTGACAGACCCTGAAAAATCACTTAGAAAAAAACGTGAACCCAGTGCTTAACTTGTGCTTGTTGTTTCCAGTGCTGAGCACCGGCACTTATTTTTGAGGGACGGTGCTTAATTTTCTGCCTCAAGCATTTATTGCGACCAAAAGACACATTTGGGAAAGACGGAAGAAGAGAAAAACGAAAAAGTGTTAAAGGGAGAGAGCAGAAAGCTGCAGGTGTGAGGTAAAGGGGTAGGGAGTGGCTATAAATGTAGTAAAGAGGCCCGAGATGGCTTCAGGAATATGCTGTCTCAGTATTCTGTGTTCGCACATTTAATTGCAGCAGCCGCATATCTAAGAGGAGGGCTTTGGGCACCAGCACATTTTTATTTACAAATTAAGCGAAGACATTGCCAAGAAGATCGAAAAAGCATCGAACCAACCTGGTCTCTTTAAAAAAGTGACATATGAGAGCAGCAGTGCAATCCCTGGCCCTGTCACACCTGGAGAGTGGCAACTGCCTCCTCAATAGCATACCCAAAACCACTCTAGATTCTCTCAAAGTCAAGGGCTTGAGGAAATTCAATCACAGAACCACAACGCTGATGTAATCACAGTGGCTCCCCATCCAGGCCTGCATCATCTTCAGAATTAGCTGCATCATCTATAAAGCTATCTGAAAGAATACCCCGTCTCAGGTGGATAGCTCGAGACCAGAAGCCAGCTATGAAAAAATTGATTTGGCCCTTGTAAAGTGGGATACAAGGCTGGTCTATGTCAAACACTGTATACAAAAGAATGCCTGTCTTGCTGTCGTTCATCTACACTTCTATGATACAGTACACCTTAATTTACCAAATCAAACATACAAATTAGACAATTGTTTTAAACTACTTATAGTTCATGATTTTTTTTTGTGTGCTTAAAATATAGGATGGAGCGTGCTAGAAATTAGATCTCTAGTTTGCAGTCTGTTTACACCCTGTCCAAGTTTGGACCCTCACTAAAGTCAGGGTAAGGGAGTCACACACCTAAGATAACCCCTGCTCACCCTTTTGGTAGCTTGCCACAAGTAGTCAGGCTTACCTCGGAAGCAATGTGTAAATATTTGTACATGCACACAGTAACGATGAAAACACCACAAAAGGACTCCACACCAGTTTAGAAACATATATTTATCTAAATCAAACAAGACCAAAATGACAAAAATCCAACATACACAAATTAAGATATTAGCTTTATAACACATAGTACTGTGGATGTATCAAAAACAAAGATGATGCGGGCCGCAAAGGAGGTGATGCTTCAGTAAAGCAAGTGATGTGTCAATTATTTCCCTACTGGACAGGAGACGCATGGATTATATTTCCAGGTTTGCGAAGCATCGATTCTTTTCCTGCCGGACAGGCATTACATCAATTTTTTTCCCTCTGGGGTGACGATGCATCAATTCCTTACTGCGGTGCAGGGTCGATGAAGAAAATGATGCCCAGGGATGATGCGTGGAAAATTCCAATGAGCTGTGTGAAGAGCTGCATTAAGAACAGGAGCTGTGTAGATTCTTCTACCGCAAAGTAGTAGCTGTGTCGAATTTGCAGCTGTGGGACAGGCGTTGTGTCAATTTTTCTGATGCTCACACAGCGGTGTGTGGATTTTCCCCTGCAGGTTACCAACTTCCACTTCTAAGGGCCCGGGGACTGGATTTGGTACCACTTAGCAAGTCAGGACTCTCAGCAGAAGAGCAAAGGCACTGGCACATGAAGTCTTTGATGTCCCCAATACTTCACAACAGGAGGCAAGGTCAGATCAAGCTCTTGGAGAACCTTGGAAAGCAGGATGTAGACAGCAAAGTCCAGTCCTTTCACTCCCAGGACAGAAGAAGCAAGCAGCAGGCCAGCACAGTAAAGCAGCAGGCAGAGTGTCAGTTCCTCCTAAGGCATCAAGCTTGTTTTTCTGGCAGAATATCCTCAGTCCAGAAGTGTTATGAAGCTGTGAGGCCAGCAGACCAATACTTATACTCCTTTGTGCCTTTGAAGTAGGCAATCTTCAAAGGAAAGTCTTTGTAGTGCAGAAGACCCTGCCTCTCCCCTTTCTGGCCCCAGACACACTCCAAAGGGTTTGAGACTGTATTGTGTAAGGATAGACACAGCCTGAAACAGGTTCAAGTGTCAGCTCCTCCCACCAATTACCCAGGAAGACCCATCAGGATACACCTCACCCTCCTTTCGGGTGACTGTCTACAATTAATTCACAAAAAGCCCAACTGTCAGTTAGACCCAGACATGTATTCAGCAGCCAGGCAGAGGAACAGAATGGTTAAGCATGAAAATGTCCACTTTCTAAAAGTGGCATTTTCAAACTTACAATCTAAAAAACAACTAACAAAATATATATTTTTAAATTGTGATTTCAGAGACCCGAAAATGCAATATTTCTATTTGCTGCCAGTGGGAAATTGCACTTAGAAGAGATTTCAGGACAATACCCATGTTGCCCTTTCATACATTCTAATGGAAACTGTAGGTATCCAAATTCTATGACTTCAGGAGCCAAATCACTAAGTTGAGCTCACTGGGATTGGGGTGCCTGATTTGACCTCTGTTCCAAGTTAACAGGTCTGGTCTGTTTGGAAGCTTGTGATGTGGTACTACTGACAGATCTAGGAGTGTTGTGTACCAGTATTGGCATGCCCACGTGGGGGCTATGAGTATCATGGTGAGAGAAGTGTGACGCATTTGGTTGACCAGAAATTGAATTAACAGGACAGGGGGAAAAGCTTAAGCAAATTTTCCTGACCAGTTGATCCATAGAGCATTGCCCTTGGACTGAGGGTGTGGGTTTCTGGATGCGAAGTTTTGGCATTTTGCATTTTCGCTTGTTGTGAAAAGGTTCTATGTTTGGTGTTCCCCCACAGTTGAAAGTAATATTATACTACCTGTGGGTGAATCTCCCATTCATGTATTTGTTGCTATGTCCTGCTTAGAAGGTCCACTAGCTGGTTGTGTATTCCTGGGATGTTTTCCGCTAGCAGTTGAATGTGATTGTGAATTGCCCATTTCCATATTGTTTGAGCTAGAAGGGACAATTGAGATGAGTGTGCCCCCCCCCGAAAAGTTTTTTCAGATAATACATTATTGTCACGTTGTTTGTTCTTATTAAGACTGTTTTGTGTATGATCTGTGGTTGAAATGCCTCAATGGCTAAGAACACCGCTAATAATTCCAAGTGGTTTATGTGGTATGTTTTTCGTATTGAGTCTCATTCCCCTTGTATCGTTAGATTGTTGAGATGGGCTCCCCAACCCGTCATTGATCCATCTGTTGTGATTATGGTCTGTGCCACTGGGTCTTGAAATGGCTGCCCCTTTGTTAAATTGTTGTGATTCCACCATTGCAGAGATTTGTAAGTTTGGCAGTTTAACAACCCTACATTCTGTAACCGACCCTGTGCCTGAGACCATTGTTGTGAGAGACACTGTGCCAGTGGTCTCATGTTTAGCCTCATATTTGGTACTATTGCTATGCATAATACCATCATTCCCAATAGTTTCATCACAAATCTTAGTGTGTAAGTTTGATTGACCTGCATTTGTGATATGAGGTATTGAAAAGCCTGTATCCATTGTGGATTTAGGTAGGCTAATGCTGAATAAGTATTGAGAGTTGTGCCTAGATAAAGTTGAATTTGTGCTGGCTGAAGATGAGAGTTCTGGTAATGGACTGTGAACCCTAATGTGTGCAAGGTATCTATTGTGTATTGTATGTGTTGTTGGCATGTTAGAATGGTGCTGGATTTAATTAACCAATCATCTAGATAAGGGAAGACATGTATGTGGTGTCTTCTGAGGTATGCCGCTACTACAGCTAGACTTTTTGTGAACACTTTTGGTGCTGTTGTTACTCCAAAGGGTAGTACTTTGAATTGGTAGTGGTTGCCTGATATTACGAACCTTAAATACTTGCGGTGAGCTTGATGTATAGGAATGTGGAAGTAAGCGTACTTTAGATCTAACACGGTCATGTAATTTTGTTTTTGTAACACGGGAATGACATCCTGTAGAGTGACCATGTGAAAATGTTCTGACAGGATATATAGATTTAGAAGTCTGAGATCGAGAATGGGTCTGAGAGTACCATCCTTCTTTGGTAAAAGGACTTATAGCGAGTATACTCCTGTCCCTTGCTGTGAAATGGGAACTATTTCTATTGCCCCCTTGAGTAATAGAGATTGTACCTCTTGTTTTAGTAGAATAGTGTGTTCTGGAGAGAGTCTATGAGAACGAGGGGGAATATTTGGTGGAGGAGAGATGAGCGCTAGGCAAAAACCATTGCAGATAATTGAGAGCACCAATTGATCTGTGATGATGTTTTGCCAGTGAGAATGGAATTGTTGCAGTCTTCCTCCCACAGGAGACGTATGGGATTGTGGGATGTTTGGAAGACATTGTTTAGTGGGTGTGGAAGCACCCTTTGAGGCTGCAAAATTTCCTCTAGCCCTGAAATGTTGTCCTCTGTAAGAGCCTCTAAATGACCCTCTTGGGTAGTACTGCTGTCCTTGCTTTGGATGGGAGGTGGAAGCCTCTGCAGTGTGGGTTTTAAAACCTCCCCTAAATTGCGGTTTCCGAAAGGAACCCCGAAATGGTGTGGTATAAAGGGCTCCCATGGCTTTTACTGTGTCAGAGTCTTTCCTGAGTTTCTCGATGGTTGTGTCCACCTCTGGTCCAAATAGTTGCTGTTTGTTAAACGGCATATTAAGGACTGCCTGTTGTATTTCCGGTTTAAAACTGGAGGACCTCAACCATGCATGTCGTCTTATTGTGATGCTGTATTAATTCCTCTAGCTGCAGTGTCCGCTGCATCTAGAGCAGACCTAATCAGATTTGTTATGGCCTGACCCTCTTCCACAATTTGCTGCACCCACTTTTGGTGTTCTTTGGGTAGGTATTGCAAGAATTCTTGCATTCCATTCCAATGTGCCCTGTTGTATCTTGCTAACAGGGCCTGAGAATTGGCAATATGCCATTGGTTGGCTGCTTGTGGATCCTCCAAAGACTGACTATTGGCACGCGTCCTGGCTGCACTGACCACAATAGAATCTGGTGGTAATTGTTGTGTGATGTAAATTGGATCTGTTGGTGCAGGCTTATATTTTTTTGATCAATCCTCGGTGTTAGAACCCTAGCTTTAACTGGTTCTTGTTGAGAACACTGGGATTGGAATGCCTGATCTGACCTTTGTTTTGTGTTAACAAATCCAATCTGTTTGGAAGTTTGCAATGATGTACTACTGACAGATCTAGGAGCGTTGTGTACCAATTTTGCCGTGCCCATGTGGGGGCTATGAGTATCACGGTGAGAGAGGTTTGACACAGTTTGATGACCAGAAATGGAATTAGCGGGAGAGGGGGAAAAGCGTAAGCAAATATCCCTGACTAATTGATCCATAGAACATTGCCCTTGGACAGAGGGTGTGGGTGCCTGGATGTGAAGTTTTGGCATTTTGCATTTTCGCTTGTTGGGAATAGGTCTATTTCTGGTGTTCCCCACACTTGAAAGTACTGTTGAAGTACCTGAGAGTGAATCTCCCATTTGTGTATCTGTCGCTGTGTCCTGCTTAGCAGGACCGCTAGCTGATTGTGTATCCCTAAGATGTATTCTGCTAGCAAGTAAATGTGATTGTGAATTGCCCATTTCCAAATTGTTTGGGATAGAAGGGGCAGTTGAGAAGAATAAGTTTCCCCTTGTTTCTTCATACAGTGTTGTAATATTGTCTGTTTTTGTCAAGACAGTTTTGTGCTTGATAAGGGGTTGAAGAGCTTTTAGGGCAAGGAATACAGCTAACAATTCTAAATGGTTTATGTGATAAGTTAATTGTATTGAATTCCATTCCCCTTGTATGGTAAGGTGAGCTCCCCAACCTATCATTGATGAATCTGTTGTTATTGTGGTCTATGGCACAGGGTCCTGAAATGACCATCCCTTTATTAAATTGTTGTGATTCCACCATTGAAGAGATTTGTGTGTTTGGTGGTCTAACAACACTAGATCCTGCAATTGACCTTGTGCTTGAGACCATTGCTGTGAGAGGCACTGTTGAAGTGTTCTCATGTCTAATCTTGCATGCTGTAATATTGCTATGCAGGATGCCATCATTCCCAATAGTTTCATGATAAACCTTACAGTGCAATGTTGATTTGGCTGTATCTGTGATATGAGATTTTGAAAAGCTTGTATTGTTTGTGTATTTGGATAGGCTAACCTTTCTGGGTATTGTGAATAGCACCTAGGTAAGTTTGAAACTGCGCTGGTTGAAGATGAGATTTTTGGTAGTTGATTGTAAACCCTAATGTGTGTAGGGTTTCTATTGTGTATTGAGTGTGTTGCTGACATTGTATAATGTTGCTTGATTTTATTAGCCAGTCGTCTAGATAGGGAAAAACATGCATGTGTTGTCTTCATAGGTAAGCTGCTACTACCGCTAGACATTTTGTGAAAACCCTTGGAGCTGTTGTTATGCCGAGTGGAAGAATTTTTAATTGGTAGTGGTTTCCCGCTATCACAAATCTTAGGTATTTTTGATTAGCTGGATGTATGGGGAAATGAAAATATTCATCTTTGAGATCCAATGTAGTCATGTAATCTTGTTTTTGTAGTAGTGGAATGATGTCCTGCAGAGTTACCATGTGAAAGTGTCCTGACAGGATATATAGACTTAGTGGTCTGAGATCCAGAATGGGTTTGAGAGTACCATCCTTTTTGGGAATGAGGAAGTATAGTGAATATACCCCTGTTCCGTGTTGATATTTTGGAACCAATTCTATTGCTTCTTTTTGCAGTAGCGCTTGTACCTCTTGTTGTAACAGAATGTTGTGTTCTGGGGACAACCTCTGATAACAAGAGCGAATGTTTGGAGTAGCAATGAGTTCTAGGCAGTAACCATTGCGGATAATTGAAAGTACCCATTGGTCTGTGGTGATATTTTGCCATTGGGAGTGGAATTGCTGTAGTCTGTCCCCCACAGGAGATGTGTGGGATTGTGGTATACTGAGGAAGTCATTGTTTTGATGGAGTAGGGACACTCTTTGAGGCTTGAAATTTGCCTCTGGCTCTGACGTGTTGGCCTCTATAAGAGCCTCTAAAAATACTCCTCTTTGGTATTGCTGTTGGCCTTGTTTAAGCTGTGAGGTGGAAGCGTCTGCAGATTGGGGCTTGAAACCTCCTCTAAATTGCTGTTTATGAAAGGAGCCTCTATAAGGTGTAGTGTACAGAGCTCCCATAGCCTTTGCAGTGTCAGAATCTTTCCTGAGCTTTTCAATTGTTGTGCCTACCTTATGAACAAATAGGTGTTTTTTTATTAAATGGCATACTGAGCACTGCTTATTGGATTTCTGGTTTGAAACCAGAAGATCTTAACCATGCATGCCTACGTATGGTTATGGCAGTATTTACGCTCCTAGCTGCTGTATCAGCAGCATCAGGAGCAGATCTTATTTGGTTGTTGCTTATTGCCTGACCTTCTTCAACAATTTGTTGGGCCCTTTTTTGATGTTCTTTTAGCAGGTATTGTAAGAATTCCTGCATTTCGTCCCAGTGTGCCCTGGCATACCTCGCTAGTAGGGCTTGTGAATTGGCAATGCGCCATTGGTTAGCTGCCTGTGTAGCTACCCTCTAACCAGCAGCATCAAATCTCCTGCTTTTTTGTCAGGGGGAGGAGTATCCCCTGAAGATTGGCTATTAGCCCTTTTCCTAGCAGCACTGACAATAGAGTCTGGTGGTACCTGTTGCATAATGTAATCTGGGTCTGTTGGTGCAGGCTTGTATTTTTTGGTCTATTCATGGTGTTAAAATTCTTGCCTTAACAGGTTCTTTAAATGTGTCATCTGCATGTCTGAGCATGCCAGGCACCATTGGCAAACACTGGTATTGTGAGTGGTTGGAAGACAATGTATTGAAAAGAACATTCTTTTCCAACGGCTCACTATGCATCTGTACCCCATGGTATGCAGCTGCTCTTGCAATGACCTGTGTATATGCTGTGCTATCCTCTGGTGGTGAAGGTTTGGAAGGATAGAGGTCTGAGTCATTTAGTGGTATCGGATCAGGATCATACAAATCCCAGGGGTCAACTGTATCACCATGTGAATATGTATGGGAGTGTGTTGGTGAAGGCAATGGGGGTGTGTGGTAGCAGGTGGTGGTGAGAAAGAAAGTTGGGGTGAATGTGGTGGAGACATTTGTGAAGGTAATGGTTTCTACTTCCTTTTAAAGATTTTTGCTGGTGGGGGAGCAGTATCAAGATTTTCTTGAAACACCAACTTTCTTTTGGTTTGTGGAGGAGGTGAAGCAATGATCCCCCCAGTCTCTTTTTGGATATGTATCCTTGTTTGTTCGGCGTCCATGCCTTCACGTATAGGCTGAATATCTGATTCTTCAGAAATATACTCTGATGTTTTAGGCAATTTAGAGGATTGATCATCGAATGTCTTTGAGTTGTGCTTTAATTGGCTCGCAAGTCCTTGTTCCTCTGTATAAGAAGATTGTTTTGGCTCTGAAGTGGATAACTTTTTCGGTCCTGAAGAAACAGCCTGTGGTCTCGGCTACGAAACTGGATGCCGAACTTTCGACTCCGAAGAGTGAGGACGCCGGCTCGGCTCGGATGTGGAGCTTTGTTGATTTGCTGGACTTCTGCATTGAAACGGGTGTGGCCTTTTTCAGCGCCGAACCCAGAGGTCAGTCGCCGACGATTTTCTTTCAGGTGGAACCATGACTTTCTGGCAGTGGTGCACCCAAGGCCTTAATTGGTCTCTTGGAAGTGGGCATAGGGGCAGTTGTACTCACATGCTGAGCCGCAGTGATCGGTTGGCTATCTTCATCCGAGTCCGCTTCAGAGTCAGTGTCCTGGAGGGAAACTGCTGTCTGTGCCTGTTCTTCTACAGTGTTGATGTATTCTGTATTTTTCGACGCCATCTCAAGTCTTCTCGCTCGCCGGTCACGCAGTGTCATTTTAGACCGGAACGACCGACAAGCTTTACAGTTCTCTTCTCGATGCTCAGGAGAGAGACAGAGATTACATACCACGTGTTGATCTATATATGGGAATTTTGCATTGCATCGAGGACAGAATCGGAATGGAGTCCGATCCATCAGGCTCCAGCGTGGTAGGCCTGAACAGGCTGGAGTTGGGCGCGTGCACCCCAGAAGGACGTTTTCTGGTTTTCGACTGTACTATTGGTTCGATAATAGATGGAAACGCAATCGAAACAATACCGACGGTGAAATAGTTATTATAAAGTTTCCGAATCGAAAGTCTCGAAGCAAGAGGAAACACATCCGAACCCAACAGCAGAAAGAAAACAATCCAACAACGGGGTCCATGCCCATACGCACTATCACCGAAGGGAGGAGTCATTTGATCCTGTGACTCGAAAAAAAGACTTCTTCAAAGAAAAACAACTTGTAACACTCCAAGCCCAACAGTAGATGGCGGACCTATGCATAGCATGTGTACCTGCAGTTATACATGCCACCGAACACACACATATATGATAGACAGACCCTCCTCATTTTGCTAGAGGAAAATCTGGGAGCTGAGAAATTGTTACCCGAGGTCTTAGAAGCTATGTGTGATGGAATGATTTGCAACTTCTTTAAGCTTGATCCACCTAAGGTTTAAGTAACGATGCTAAAATGTCAATCTAATGTGTGGGATAATATGGTTTCAATCCTTTAGCCCTATCCCCAGCTGGTTAATATGGTTGGCAACCTCCGAACTCTGACTGACTCCAATCTCAGCCGCTCATACCAAGTTGTTGTAAAGACTCATATACAAATACATTTGGCTTCACATGATGCTTGTTATCAGGCTGAACCATGCTGAGCCCATAACTTGGGTGAAACCAGTCTTTGGTTGCTGGTGTTCCTGTTCAGGGAGGACCAGGCTTAGCAGTCCGGGCTGGACTATTCCCATGAGGTGCAGGGTCAAGACTGATTTGTATCTGGCTGGGTCCAATCTGAGGAGGCACAGTGAGCAAAAGAGTGATTGGTTGGAGTGCTACCCCAAGATCTTGTCAGTGGTTAGAACTTATTGCAAGCAGCCTCCCATCACCTTTTGTGTGTTTCATGTACTGCCCTATGTGGCATGGGTACGCCAAGACGTGGATCTGTGATCACTATGTCACTGGAACCCAGCTGTTCCCGGCTGATGAGCCCATAACTAGGGCACAACTGTTCCTGGGTTGCTTATGTTACAGTCCAAGGAGGACCTGGCTTGGCACATCAGGCTGGACTGCCCCCGCCCCAATGACGAGCAGGGTCAACATTGATTTGCATATGGCTGTTCCAAACTGAAGTGGTATGATAAGCAAAAGAATGATGGGTTGGAATGTCACCCAGAGAAATTTTCAGAGTTTAGAAGTATTGCAAGCGGCCTCCCATCACCTTTTGTGTGTTGCTTGCTAACTCGCCTCTTCGTCCCAGAAGCATTCACCTAATCTCAAGCAGGGCTCTAAAAAGGGTACCTTGGGAGCGCAAAGATGTCTGAAAGGTGATGCCCACCCCCTTGAGTATGGCACTCAGGTCTTAGGAAGGCAATAGCGACTTTCCAAGTGTTTCAGGGATGTGTTTTGGGGGTTTTGACTCTACCAGGAAAAGTCGAGTGAATGACTCATTATTTTAAAAATGAATAATGGGTTATTTGTATAGCACTTTAACAATAACTATTATATAGAATAATTCTGTGTACAGTTATCACCCAATAGAATTTGGTACTCATTTGTAGGACCTTGATGGATAAAAGAATGAATTCAGCATTCCCAAGACCCACAGTAAGATTTGAACGCCTTGTGTTCTCAACCTACTGAACTTTATTAAAACATGTCTAAGTAGGTTCATTGCAATAAGCTACAAATAATAAAGAATGAAAACAACTGTATATCAGAAGAAGAAGAATTTTTATCAGATTGGACAGGCTTATCAATAGATTAATGCACTGAATAATAGATTGTCCTAGTGCACAAAATATAGCAATTGGCCATTGGCCACGAAATTAGGGGTTTGTTAGTGTTGAAATGTCACTTCTTCTGACACCAGAGCCAATGACATCGATGAGCACTCTGTGTTTTAATTAGTCCGCCATATATTTTAGGGGATTTGTGACATAATTTCAAATTCTTTCACAAGTCAGCATCATCCAGTGACAAAATGTTTCTCACTGGCTTCTATGTACTTTATAAATCTAATCTTGCTGTCAACTGTATGAAGATTGAAATGTACCTTGAATCCTGCGATTAAAGGAAGGATTAACTATAATTTGGAACTGCCCAGTACAGAAAGGGTGAGTGTAATGTGAATAGATGTGTGTTTTGTAGATCTAGCATTCACTGCAGCACAGAATCCAACTCTGTCTACTACAGTGGCAATGGTACAATTGTACATGCTGTGCAAAATATTCTCTACGGAACAGAACTATGCAAGAACACTTACCTATTACATTTCTAAAATAAACACTTTGCTAATAATGGTCTTGCCAAATCTTCCTTTGATGACTTAATCGCCACTTTGTTCTTTATTCCTCTAGGTAGAGGTAGTTTCCTCTACTGCTAACATTATGTGGAAACTAGCACTTTTCTCATTTGTGCACGCTTCTTTGTCCTGAGAGCTAGGCTTGACCTCCTGCACACAATCTTCATCCAGCTCTCCCACATCTCTGGAGTAAACTGGAATCCAATACACCACATGCTACCAAACTACCCCTTAATATTTGGTTAACCAGCTCATGAGCCACAATGCCATCGCTGAGTCTCACACAATTCATTAAAACTTTAATTACATTCAAAAGGCTTGGAAAACACAAACTGACCTTTCTCTATTTTTTTTTTTTACTCACACCTATTCATCTATCTTCAAGAAGATATCCTTCAGTTCATGCTTGGTATTGTATTGGAAACAGATGAAGCCTTCTCACTGTTGCTTTCAACAAACTCTGACCACCACCCCTTGCCTTCTTGCCTTTGACATCCATCGCAGGGTGTCTTTCGTGACTGGTGTCCTTCCATGAATTATGGTGAATGGACTATACGTAGTCATGCATGGGGTTATTGGATATGCTCATACCATCTGCATTACCTCTATGACCCAATCCTTCCTCTTGTATTTAGAACACTGCATAATTCCTTTGATTTCTCTGTTGAATCTCTTTACCTCTCCATTGCCCACAGATAACAGATTGATGTGGTATTGTACAATATGTCATTGCAACTGAAAAACGTATCAGCAAACACAGCTTTAAATTGTACACCATTGTCACTCATTCTTTTTGGCAATTCTTCCCTTTGGATGTAGGGATTTATGTATACAATATTTCATTCTTTCACTATCTCTACTTCTGGCCATTTGGAAATGTAGTGAATTAAGACTATTCTGTATCTAATTGCACCATTCTCTTAAAAAAACATTCCCCAGGATGTCCACTACTAAAGACACTAACAGCATACTTGGACATCTTGCTAGGCATAAAGGTGTTTTTTTAATCACTTGCAATTTGTCAGCACTTTCACAATCACCAGACTCCCTTACTCTGCACTCAACATCGTTGTCCATACCTAGACACCAAAACATCTCCTTTTCTCTCTTATTTGCACTTGACACTCCCAAAGTGTCCTTCATGACACAAATCAAAAATAATCTCTCTTAATTATACTGGGGAACCACCCTGGTATTCGTCAATAATACGCTCTTAAACTGAAAGTTTGCTCCTAATTTCCCCAATAGTCTTGACTTTTGATCTAACTTCTTCTTTGTGCTCATTAAACATTTTATCACTTTTTGCAGAATTAGGTCCTCACGTGACATTTTTCACTCCTCGCTTCCAACAGCTTTTACTCCATTGCTATCCACCACGCTACAACCTATTCTTCCCAATCCTCCTGTGGAAATTCTTGAAAGGGTAGAGAAAGCCTACTTTAACAATTTGCCACCCTGTTTTTTCACAGTCGAAATTAACTATTTTGTTATTATAAACCTGCAACTTCATCAACGAACAAGCTATTCTCAGCGAAGTTGTGCACTTTCCACTAGTATTTAAGAGTTTAGTCAATGGCTTATCCACCTAATCAAAACTTCTGAACCCCCAAACAAGCTGGATAAAGTCTTCCAGTCCCAAACAGCTGTAAGCATCATTGTTTCCCAGCTGGGGTTAAGGCAGAAGGGGATAAAGCTTCCTTCCACAATGTGACAAAACTGCAGCAAATCCTTTACAGTTTGCATCAGTGCTTATAACAGTACAAGCTTTGGGATCATATCCTTTTAACACTCATGTTCAACATATATCCTCCTTAACTTGACAACGTCTTAATTACAGCTATCCATCCAACAAGATTTGACTGTTTCTCAACAGCTGCCTAAACTGTGTCTTTTCAGAAATGTTCTGACAAATTTGACAAAGAATCATATTAGCCCTAACAACGACCAGAGATGATCCTTGTCAGTTGGAGCTGCATCACCTTTAAGGCCCTTACCAATTCTTTCTTAACACTATTTCCTTCACTAGTTACTTAGTGTCTAAGATATATACTGCAGTAAGTCATTCTTTTCCAGAATACTCTTGTAAGCATTCACCATGCTGTCATTTGTCCCTGTCCAGCAATAAAACATTATCTAGGATAAACACTACCCCTCACAAGATACAACACTAAGTGGCATGTAGACACACCGGAAACACCCAATGGGTGTTATGAAAGGAGTTTCTTTGTAATGTATTTGCATTTAATCGTATGATGAGGAAAAGTCAGTTGAAGAGAACTAGTTCATCTCATTAATCATTGGCAGTGGAATGCTACCAACTACAATATTGTTATTTAAGTCTCTAAGGTCTACACATAAACAGATCTTACCATTGGCTTGCTTTGCTACTACTTAAGGGGCTAACCATTCAGCGGTCAGCATTGGCTCAATAATCCCACATCTAATATTTTTTCAACTACTGAATGACATCTTCTCTTGGTACATTTCTCATTTTCTGCACTTTCGATGAAGCACCTTCGGTTAAGATTATTCTAAAGGAAAAAACATCCAACGCATCTATTTTTCTCAAATATACTATAACATTTCCTCCATTATGATCACATGCACTATAAAAACCTGACAGATGTTGGGATACAAGATTACATTAATAACAGGTTGGTCTTTCTACCCAAGGACAGGTGTCCCTTTTGCTTTTTATAATTTCTCTATTGCATTTCTGTTCTTCAACTGAAATGTGACAGTTCCAAAACTGATCATGGGGATGGGCTTGGAGATTAAATTGTCTGTGCTAATGCTTGAGGATTGTAGCACTTCCCTTAAAATACCAACAGGCTTCTCTGCCCACAAATGTTTGTCTGCAATGGTATACGGTGATCCAGACTGAGCCACAATTAGTATCTTAACCTCTATCTTAATTTCACTGACTAGTTTCCTTATTGTGTTCTTGTTCAAACTACTGACCTCTTCACTTCCGTTTCCTGTGCTTTCGGCCATAAACCTTGTTGGACTTACTGTCTCTGTCTTCACAGTCCAATTCGTCACTGACCCTTTCTTCAAAAACAGGTTTGACTTTAGTCCCTTGGTTACCTTTCCCAGTGGCTTTTGATCCCACAGACAGAGAATTTCTGGTTAACTACTGTGTAGTTCTTGCTGTATGCTAAAAGTTCCTTATTTCTGGACCTATAGCACTTGTTGCAAGTCTTTTTGCCCTTCTGCAATTTTATTGTTGAGTTGCCTTGTTACATATGATTATACTACTCTTACTCCTCATATAATAGTGATCCATTGTTTTTCTGCTCTTCCCTTGTTTTAATCATCTAATTAAGGGCCTCATTTATGAGGCCCTTGTGCCACCAAAGCATCACTTTTAGCGGCTCTCCAGTGGCGCAAAGCCCTGCATCATATTTACAAGGCGGTGTTAAGTCACTTTTTGTGGCTTAACGCTCCTTGTAAATACGGCCCCTTACACATCATTTAACGTGCAAGGGGCGTGCACTGGGTGTTGCTGTGGGCATTCCACCGCAACACCCATTGCATTTTGACACTGCCCCAGATGTAGGATAAATTGTAAACCTGAGGCAGCGCCAAATCCTAACCCCACCCCCAGAGTGTTGTTAGCATGGTGCAACGTGGTAAAATACTTTTATTTCTCCTCAGTTTAGCTTTTTGTATGTGTGCTGCATACTGCAGCCCTCACAGAAAGGGCAAAAAAACATCAATGATTGTTTAAGGGCAGAAAGGTGTTTCTTTCTGCACCTAAAAAATCATTAAATAAGGACAAAAATCACAATTTTTGATTGTTTATGTGCAGGAAGGGACATATTTCTGCACAGAAACATTCATTCCCTGCAATGCAGGCATCCTTGTACTATGATGCAAGGTTGTCTGCGCTGGTGCGAGGCAGCAAATTTTACAACCAGCATTAGGGGAAAGACAGGGGTGCACAGTTGTTTTCATAAATCCGACACATTCCTGTGTTTCTGAAGTGATGTGGCGCTGCCAATTTTGGTGCAGCGCCGTGCTGCGCTACTTTCTTGTAAATGAGGCCCTAAGTCTCTAGAATGAAAATCACTACTAATGATTGCTGCTTTTGTGCACCTATAAGAAATCTCTGCCTTTCACACAATGCCTGTGATATCCTTCAAAGCAGACTCCTCATGAATCACTGTGGTTATTGCATACTTTCGCTGTTTGTATGCATGATAACCTGATAGTGAAATAAAACATTGTGTAATATACCAAAACAATGATTAACAATGGGTTTCTTTAAGGCAAGCACATAATCATCAATAGTTTCTAATTTGCCTGACTTCCCATGAAAAAGGTAGAACTGTCCATTGCTACACAAGCATTAGGGAGGTCATAGGAATATAAGTCTACCAAAGCACTGATAATTGCATTTCATGCCCTCACAGGCTTGATTATCTTTCCATTTGTATGTAGACCCCAAGTCCTTCCGGACCCAACAAATGGAGAGTTCAGGCATTATTTCTCCTTCTTTAGTAGTCTCAATGTAGTTTGTAAAGTATTTTTTACATTCCTGTAATTTCAGTGCATGATCTCCAGGCACAGATAAGAAAGTCTAAGGAAGAGTTAAGCTAAAGGTTTGTGCTACACATGTGACAAAATGTTGAAAGTAGCAGAAAGTATTAAATAGCAAGAAAATAAACAGGGCAATGAGATAAAATGTCTGACTGATAAGCGCCTGATCCTCATGAATGTGCTGCATGTTAACAGCAGTGTAACGAAGTAATCCTTCAATATCTCAAATTTCAAATAAGTAGTGGCAACCAGCCACACATGAAAAAATTATGCATCATCATTTTAGTCACCTAGTGCAGACATTTTGTTTTGGAAACTGGTGTATAATAAGAACCTGATGAAAATGAAGTTTTAAAAGAAAATTTACATTTTCCACAGCCTGGTGGGCAGAAAATATGTTTTATTAAGGACATAGAGGATAATATGCCAATTCAGTCTCAGGTACTGAGAAAGTTGACCTTTAAAAAGGAACCAGTTGGTAGGTCAAGAGGTTCAGGTGTTGTTGGTGAAATGTGCTGTAGTGCAGGAACAGGATCATTCAAGGTGATACATAAGCAATATATTGCAAGAACATTCAATAAAGATAGTTTTCTGCACAGAACAGAACTAGGCAAAAATACTTATTAAATTCAGTTTTAGAATAAATGACCGCATCACAGTGAGCTATAAATTACACGCACTTTCTCTCTTCTTTTTCATCATGGCAAGCAAACACATACCACTTAACTTGCTAACATGGGTCCATAAAATAAACTGTTAAATAGTGCATCTGACACACAATATCAACAATGTGTTTAAGGTTAGTATTTCTTCGCTTAAAAAAACACCTGATTCAAACTTATTCTGGGGGACATCCAATTCTTTCTTTCATGGAGCTATAACAAACCTAGATAGTTACTGCCTTCCACTCAATTAAGCACCGTAGTCTCATGTGAGCAGAAGAAAAACTGGGACATCTGATGCCCCAGGGTTCACCAAATACCGCTGGCTACCTTCCCCGGTTTGAACTTCTAATTGGAATAATTAGAAAAAAGAGCGGGATCAGAAATTGTGATCAGAAATTGTGATCTCCATAGGAAAAAGCCTGCTGTTTTCAAATTAACAGCAAAATACAAATAGAAAGAGAGCTCATGTAGGCTCGGTTGTCAAAGTTACATCTATCCACCTGAGTTGACAGCCAAACTACCTCTCAGGCAATGAAAGATATTCTTAAAGGCAATGAGCCATTTCAATATTGCTCATAGCCTGCAGGAGAAATTAAGTTAATTACCAGTATGTATTATTTATAAAGCGTCATTTGGTGTACACAGCGCTGCCGCACTGAGTACACAATGACACTGGGACGAACATCTTCCAAAATAAACCATCGTGCTAACACCTGAAATAAAATGTATTTACATGTGCAATATTCGATTCAGGAATTTCTCTTACCATGGCGGTCTGGTGCGCTCTGCATGTTCTGTAAATTTCAGACATTATACTGATTGTGCACACTGTCTGCAGTGAGGGGTGTTGGCGAATAATGAATTAGTTTCTTACCGGTGATCTTCACTGCTCATAGGGAGTACCCCACGTCATTGTCTATATTCCTGAGGCAGTCCTGCCTACTGACAGACCTGCTTCACTAAGCTTCTTCTTTTTTTTTTTTTTAAATAAAACCCCTCCCGCTCCACTTGCTATTCTTTCTTAATACTCCCGTAAGGGTAATGAAGATCAACGGTAACTAATTCATTACCCCCACGAGAGTCCCCCTCGTCATAGTATATACTTTTGAGGATGTACCAAAGTACAAAACCAATATGACACAATTATATGCATCTGAATCACATATAAATGTATTTACAACAATTAAATCATTGCCGATAGTAAAACCATTTTACCAAAATAGCCAGAAGAACGTGAGAACAAATTCAATTTGTAAAGGGACAAAAAGGTATTATGAATGGTTCAAGTAGCCGCTTTACATGTCTCACGGAGTGAAACCCAACCTGACTCAGCTGAGGAAGCTGCCACTGCCCTGGTAGGTCTTGCCACAACTCCTTCAGGCAGTACTACATTTATGGAAGAAAAGGTAATCGCCTGCCTGACCTATCTACTGATACTACCTGACGTTTCCTTCCCTATACATAAAGAACTGTGGGACACAAACAAGGCCTGAGAAGACCGAAAAGATCTAATATGGTCTAAATACACCAAAAGAGCCTTGTGCACATCTAGGCCCTGATTTATACTTTTTGGTGCAAAACTGCACTAACGCAGTTTTGCACCAAAACGTTTAGCACCAGCTTGCATCATTTCTGTGCACTAGCCGGGCAACATATTTATGGAATGGTGCAAGCCGGTGCAAAGGGTAGGCTAGCGTAAAAAAAAAAAAATGGAGTGAGTCTGGTGGGGATGGCGGTATGTAAGAATGGGGTTTTGCCAAAAAAAAAAATGACGTTAGGCAGGTTAGAGTAAAAAAAAAAAAAAAAATGACTCTAGCCTGCCTAGAGTCATTTTCTGACACAAAACCATCCATACCACATGACTCCTGTCTTAGAAAAGACAGGAGTCATGCCCACCACCCCAATGGCCAGCACAGGGGACAACAGTCCCCTGGGCATAGCCATTGCACCCTGTGCGATGTATGGGGGCCCATTTTGGGGCCCCCATGGCACTTTAAAAAATAAATTTAAATACCTATCTGTACTTACCTGGCTCTGGTGTGGGTGTCCCTGAGGAAGGCACCTGTGGGCTTATTCCATGGTGTTCCACCATGGAAATAGGCTCATAGGTCCCCTAACGTCTGCCCTGACCCAGGTGATACAAAATGGGGCAAAGCAAGCTTTGCACCATTTATTGACCCCTCCTCTCTCCCGTGCACCATTTTTGCACAGGAGTATGAATATGGTGTTAAGGCCATAGAGTCTATATTGCACAGGAACGCCTACCTTGCATCTCATTAAGGCAAAGTAGGTTTCCACGTCCAAGAAATGACTAACTCCATAAATTTGAAGGTAGACCGGTCTCGCGCCAAAGTATAAATATGGAGTTAATTTTGCTCCGAATTAGAGTAAAAATAAATGATGCTAATTTGGTGCCAACAGAGTATAAATATGCCCCCTAGTATACACAGAATTTCACCTGTAGCCTGAAAAAACAGAAGGATGATTTCCTGTGAACAATGAAAAGTAGATTGAACCTTGGTATGAAAACTGTCAGGTCTTAAACACACCTCAGGGAAAAACGTCAGGTAAGGGTAGGTGATAATCAAGGAAGACAATTCACCCAGCCTCCTAGCCAAGGTGATGGCCACCAGGAATGCCACTCTATCTTAAAGCCAGGCCAAGGAGGCCTGCTCCAAAGGCTCAAAAGGGGCTGCCAGAAGACCTTCCAACTATACTGATAAATTCCAGGAGGGAACTGGACAAGAGACCACTGGCTTTCTCAACTAAAAACTCTTCAGAAATGTCACGGCCAAAGAACAACCACTGACAAATCACCCCCACTACCTCTACAGGATCTTATATCCACCTACTGGGAAGCTGAGGTAGAAGGTCCCAGGCCCTTGGAGAACCTATCCTGTAGAGAATCTAAAACATGAAATGGATCACCCATAAGTGGATCACTAGATTTAGTGGTGAACCAGACACAAAAATTCCACCAGTGTTTTGAATATGCTGTGAGTGTGGATTTTTTCTGAACTAATTGTATGTCACAGGCCACTTTCAGTGAGTAACCTAACTGCTGTAACCCAAGCCTCAACTTCCAGACCATCAAACTCAACTTTGTGAGTTGCTGGGGACTGAGATCCGGGAACCAGAGAGGGCTAGGTGACAAAAGAAAGTGCAGAGGAGGCTCAACCGCCAGGAGACTCAACAAAGGAAACCATGGTATCCTGGGCCAGAAAGGAGCTACCAGAATCACTGTGACCCCCTCCTTAGGGAGGAGGGGAACCAGAGGGAAGGCCACTCCTGTGTCTGTCGCTATCAGACAGAGCGCTTCGCTAGACAAAGAGAAACGATGAAGGTGCTGCCTTTCAGGGGAGTACATCTCAGTTTCTTGTACTTACTGGAGGCCTGCTATGGCAGTCCTTGATGGTGCTTGCAGCTCATTTTGTGTTCCCCACTCAGGTGCCTTAGCAGGAGTGGGAACAGAATTACAATGCGCTCTTGCTCATGGCGGCCGTGGCGCTTTGAATTGGCTCGCTTATGTCAACTGCTTTACTTTTCATTTTGAATTTATGTGGCAAGAAAAGTCCAGTTAGGAATTTACAATGCTAACAGCTCTAACTCAAACAAAGACCCATTGCATTGCAAATGCTTGTTAACTTTTGTTGGAGGTTAATAATTGACTTCTGCTGGGCACCCTATTTATGTTGGTTGCAGTTTCTAGCACAATCTTAGGGTTATCAAGGAGCCTATTGCTGCTGAAGGAGGAGGAGGTTTCACAACTTTTATGGTCAGACCTCCAGGTTGTGATTGATGAGGAAGTTGCAGCTGCCTTATCTGCCCAGACGTGGATCCTGTGCTCACTGCACCACTGGATTTGAGCTAGCCTGTCTGATGAGGAGCGATACACTGAAAGCAGTCCCACAATGCTTGATTCTGGTCCAGGGAGGACCTGACCTGGCTGTTTGGGTTGGACTGTTCCCATGGAGAACAGGGTCAAGACTGATTTGCATATGGGCTGGGTCCAAACTGGAGTTGTGTGACGGGCAAAATGAAAACAACAACAAAGAACAATTGATTAAAGCCAGATATTTGTGACTGGCGGTGAATGTTTGCATTGCTCAGCATTCTGTCTATCATATGTTCTTTTTGCTGATAACATCATAGACGGCACCGTACAAGTGGGCATGTTTGTATTGTTTTTACTTAAAGAAGCAAATAATCAAGAAGTGAATCAAGAGGGATCATTAATCACCAAGTTGTTCAGTATTGTGATGCTTTAGCGCCTGAAAGTGCAATTTAGTTTAAAAACCTAGGATAAAATAGTTGATCAGATACTATAAAAACTCAGGTATCTGACAATAGGGTGAAGAGACTTTGAGCTACGACTGTCAAGCCACCACAGTCTGCAGCGCTAGAAGCAGTGCAGAGATGTGGGCTTCAGCCTAGCATGGTTTTTCATTCCCGGGCAAAGCTGTGATACAGAATAGATGAGTTGCTATTTTCTTAAAAGAAACAGGTATGCTGTGCGATCCATCTTAAGTAAACCTAACAAGCTTGCAATTTAATGCTTCCACTAAAGGTTAGCATAGTGACTGGAAACAGCCATAGGGCGTTTGGATGTAATTTATCTTGCTGTTTTTTACTGACCATGACATACATTGCTGCATTTCTTTTTGTATTGTTGCCATTCATATTTTATGTACTAGACTAGGATTTTGAAATAAAGTATTGCTCCTCATTCTTCATGCTATTTTCATGGTGTTATTAATTGACGAAAGAGGGATACGTTTTCCACTGTGTCTGAACTAATCTCGTGGGATTAATTACCAGAAATACATTCTGCACAATATGTCATAGCAGATTGTGTACGGGTTGCAGTACCATTGGGTTTTCATTAATGCATCGACCAAGTCCTTTCATCAGGGGTTTAGAAATCCTACCCCTCTGGCTCTTAGGACAGGCCCAATTTGTATCACCACCATGGTAAATTAGTTTTAAGAAAGATAAAGACAGAAACAGGGAGCTCATATTTCTACACTTTGAAAGAACATGTTTTAATTGCTGTTGTTCAGTAAGGAGGTAGTATTGAAAAAATACTGATGGTACATGATTTAGCACCAGCCTTTGGGAGGTGGATAATATCCAATGTATTTGGGTGATTGATAGACTGGTGACTTCACTCGCAGTGTATGTTGCAAGCACAGCTACATCCTCCAGTAGACTGAAGACCAATGGAATGAGATTGGCTTTATGTTGTGCACTCTCCAGGATTCCAAAAATCTGTAAGCTGGAATGTTGTCACATGCTCCTTTGATTTTCTGTTGGGTTACTTTCTTTATCATCATTTTCTCGTTTGGCTTATTATGATATTTTGTACAGTTTCTGTCGAGTCATGGCTGCTAATAGTATCTGTGAGGTTCACTTAAAGCTCAAAGCTGCATGTAGAAAATAGAGGTGTCAGATCCTTCCAACATAACCTACACAAATTGTCTGACAGGAGATGTGGGTAGACGTATCCAAATTTATGTGGACTCTGACCCCTTCTTTGTCAATTTCAGAAGGCATCACTTTGAACTGAGCCATTCGGTAAGTCATAAAAGGAGATATAGACTTTTAGCTGAGCCAGTTCATCTTAAGCTGAATCTTCTGGGAAACAGGCCTCATTTTGATGACTGCTTAATGTACAGGGAGGGTAGTGCAAAAAACAGACTTGACCCCTGTAATAGGATGTTTGCTAGATGTCTGAGGAGGATTAAAGTTTTGTCAATCACTCCTGCCAAACCAAGTTCACCCCCACCCCTCCAGGGTGTTTGAGTGGATCTGCAGCTAATTGCATGGCTCTAGCCGCTCCTTTATTATTTAAATGGGTTCCTAACATTCCTTTGAAAATGATTGTCCCAGTTCGGATCAATGGAAAGATAGATGTAAAAGAGCTGCCTGCCAAAAAGTCTTATTATGCTATAAGTATACCAGCCACCATAATAATGCAAGCCCCAGAGCAACTATTTAATCTTTCCTGTATATTGAGGTAAAAGAGGAAAGCTTAAAAATTCTCAGTGAACTTCAGATATACACATCGAGTTATAGCTGTTTTTTACATGCTTACTGAAAAGTTGCAATTATAAAATCAAGACCAGTGTTGTCTACAGATTCAACATAGAAGCTGAATATGTAGGTGAAAGGATAATGTCTTGAGTAATTCTGCATTCAAGCAGGAACGCCAGCAAATTGTAGAATTCGTTTGAGGATCTGCATTTTAGGAATTGAAAAAAAGATGCTCAGAAAAGGGTACATATTAAGTTAATCATCCAGCAAATAGCACTGTTGTGGACTGGTGCTGCGTTTCGAGTTGTATCCAAATCAGTATCTACAAAAAAGGTTACTGTTCAAGATGTTATCGCTGGTTAAGGGTTCACTACTTTATCAATCATTTTAGAAGGGATGTTAGCTTAGAAACCAGTCTTGGGTTCTGTAACTTTTCCTGGTCCACACTGGAGCTTTTCTGGTTCAACAGAGGATAGACTGATTACCTTAAGCAAGGAGGAGCGGGGGTCTGGAGAGAAAGAAATGTTACTGATTTTGAAGAAATTACAGACTTGAGAAGCACCGCTTTTGATCAGGTTAGCTGGGATATGGAGATGAAGAGGATTTTATAGATGAGAATTTTCAGTAGAGTGACTTTGTGAATCTATGAGAACGTGCAGCATGTCGAAATTGTATGTGGTGATATAAGGTTCTATAGAAAAAGAGGAATTTTGAGAGGAGTAAACTTTAACAATTTTTTCTTCAGGAATTTGCCAGTTTTTGTGATGAGTTCATCAGTGAGGGTTCTGAGGAAAGGATAGGGCATATTTGTGCCTGTGGTAAAGGGGATTTATGAATGCTTGCTTGTATTCAAGGTTTCCAATTTTAAAGTTGTCAGAATAGTTAGTAATATATTATTTAGCGTTTATGATTTATGAGATGCAAAGTTTTAAGGATTTTCAATACTTCAGTATTTTTCTTCAAGCTTCCTTACTGCTGATTTGAAATGGATTTTTCACTATAAGTTATAGGGCCAACCAGTTACCACCTTTAAAACAGCAAGGTGTAGCTGCATGAAGCGTTCTAATAAGGTTATGTTTGGTCTGCATTTAGGTCCAAAAGCAGTGGGATGAGGTTCTCTTTGGGCACATTTTTTAGCAGCCTCCACGGTATTTCAGTATTTGCATTATTTACATTCGTGAAGAGGGTTGTCAGTGCCATTCGCAAGATATAAACAGATATTGTGAAAGAAATGACATTGCTGCCATGCCACTCGAGAGATATGGGGGATTTCATTACAAATGTCTTCTTGTGCCAATACCAGTTAAAAAGTAATTTATGTATTGTGTGTAGAGTAGCCACAATGTTGAGTGAGGTTAAAAGTATAAGAGAATGTAAAATAATGGTGTAGTTGGGATGGAATGTCCCCATCCGCTGTACAGTTGTCTTCCCTGTGTCCTTTGCACAAGAGTATCTGCAAACCGGTTTTCTTTTTTTTTTTTTTTTAACATTGCACCCAGCTTCATCCTAATCTAGTGGGCGCGCGAGAAAGCCTAGGTCTGTCCCTTGACATGAGCGGGGGTCCTATGACCTGGAAGGGCACACTAAGCATGTCCTCAATTGACTGACAGTGGAGTAGCATCCCTGTCATGGGCTTAGCATTGAGTGCTAGTTGCAGCATACCATTGTTTTGTGAATCAGTAATTGCAACCAAACCTTTTTATATGGAATACTGGAGTGGAAGTCTACAGATCGACTTGTATAATGTTCTGCTTCTATGTGTTAACCCAGATCCTTCCTGTAACCTAAGTGTGTGTTAAGCAAGTGTGTGTAAATGAGCTGTGGTAAATACAGTGTGTGTTTAGGAGTGAGCCAGAGTAAGGTGGTCTGCAGGTTATATTTTCCTATCTGTTCATGTGCACAAGATGGAGGAGAGGTTGTTTTCTCAGCTAGTAGGTTATTCCTGCCATTCCTGAAGCTGGATGGAGGAGACCTAGACACTAAAGTGGAGAAAGTGAAGATAAGATTCCTTTAGAAATATGATTAGGTGCTTTTGCAGAGAGAGACTGCTGACCAGTGTTCCTGTAGCACTGCAATTTGGTAGATATTTGGGGTGAAAGGTGGGACTGCAGTTTCTGTTGGTCAGTGTGAGAAGACTCCCAAGCCAACCTTTTGTATCTTTCCTGATCATGGTCAGTGAATATTTGGGTAAACTATGTGCAGTAAGCTCATTCCTCTTTGTGCCGCTATTTTGAGTGTTACAGGCTGGAGACTACTCAACTGCAAGGACCATCACTGTGCATAAAGATTGTGTCAGAAGAACAGCCTGGAGAGGACAGATGAAAAGAACTAACCCAAGCCAGTTCCCAGTGTGCAGACAAAATCCACATCCCATCTGCTTACCTGCATAAAAGAGACCCACGTTACTCTAGTTCCACGTTCTCTTCATCCAAGAAGGGAAATGCTTCAGAGTACTCAGAAGACTGCCATGCAACAAAAGCTTGTTTAGCCTGACAGCCAGCTTCCCAATGAAGAAGGAACACCACCTGGAGTCTGGCCATTCTGGAAGAGGTAGTCTCTGGTCAGAAGATCCTTGAAGCCAACGAATTGCTGAGAGAGGAAAGATGCCTGACAAATCTCAAAAGACAGAACCGACTTGAGGCGGAACAATAGCTTCACCCATGGTGCTGTATGGGTCTGTTTACTGATGGAAGAGGGACCTGTTCACCCTGGGGCTCGTGGAAACAATCTCTCCACGCAAGCAGTTCTAGGAGAGGAATTTGGTCAGTAGTCATAGTCAATGGCATGGAGAAGTTGTGCCCAAGGCAGAGTGCGCTGCCAGTAAGTTTATTCTTGAGGTGGAATGCACTGCCACGAAGTCTGTACTAGTAGTGGAGTGTAACAACATCAGAAATTGTGCCCAGGTGGGTTATGTTGCTGACATCCATTTCTGTGCCTGAGGTGTTCAGCACTATTGCAACAAAGACCACTCTGTGGCTCCCATCATGCCGCTGATATATTTGACTTTGGTGGCCCACCCACTGCACCTCATCTGCGACCCAGCAGATGGCCCACCAGTGTCAGAAATACCACCTTCTTGAGAGGGCATCTCCTGCTGCCCCCTTTCACAGGAATGTGGGTGGAACCTCCAGATGGTGCTTCTTCTCCCAGAAGAACAGCTGAATTTAGATGATTGCTGGACACCCTGATTGGATGCCTGAAAACAGGCTCTGATACTTGCACTGTGGTGAGACTGTACAATAGCAGAGACTTGCTTGAGACCCTAGCCCCAGAACTGAACTTTGAGGTAATCTTTTTCTAAGCCTTGATACCAAGGGACACTCAAACACGGGGTGGGGGACCAACCTAGACTATCAGAGGGTGGAACAAGGGGACACCTGAGAGAGGAGAAAGTTGGGGCACAATACAAGGTGCAGTAACCCAAGCCCCAGCAGGAGAAATGTGAATGTTGTATGTGCATTACGAGTAGATTAAAACAACTTTTCTTTAGCTAAAATAAACACTGGGTTGGTCATTCTATGTTTAAAAGTGCTGGCACTACAGCCAGATATTTTCCGTTGTACAGGAAATAATGTAAGATGTTGATCCTCACTTTCACAAATACTAGCTGGTCTTTATTGCATTTATTTTGCACAATGTGAATAGTGTTCCAATAATAAGGATAAAATGGGCAGGACTATTCAGAGGGAAGGAAGGGGTGTCTAGGTGGTTGTGAGAGGAGATCGTATTTTCCTCTTCTAAACTTTATGTCATTGATTGAGCTAGGCGTGGAGTTGTAATTATTAGTACCACAAAAACTATCAATTGTGGTGTGGCATTCTTATTCTGCAAGATGATTCATTTTATCTTCAGTGGAAGAGGTTTGGCTTAACGCAGACTAGGTTGCAGTTATGGGCATATCGAGGTGGTTTTTAAGGGGGGTTTAGTGAGTTTGGTACAATTTCTATCAGGAATGGAAGATGGGACCTTGGAGTGATACATCTGGAATTGAATCTTAGTTATCTCACCCATTGATAGGGAAAAACGCATGAAATTAGCTGTGAAGACAAACAGGAGTCCCCCAAAAGGTTGGTCTGGGCTGCAGGTAGTGGGATACAGAGTAGAGGTGATGACAATATCAGAAGGATAAACAAACTCAAATGATGTACAGAACACGGAACCAATCAAACATTCACCCCCCCAGTCACGGATCTGGATTTTATCCATCAATTATTTTGCTCACCATGCCACCCCAGTTTGGACTCAGCCATATGCAAATCAGTCTTGACCCTGTTCCCCATGGGAACAGCCCAGCCCAAACTGCCAGCCCAGGTCCTCACTGGACTGGAAACAAGCATCCTGCAACCGATCAATTATCTTTTTGATGGATATCTACTGCAGATTCTTTACCTCTTTAATGTTCTCTGGGCTCCAGACTGGATCCAGAAACTTGAAAGAGCTCTCCTGTACCAATAGGTGGCATCTAGGCTCTGAACTAGCTTTGCATAGGCCATGACATAACCACAAAAGATTCCCCCTCATGCCCTGAAGTCTGTTCCTCATCCTTTTTTTTCCCCTCCCCTCAGAGGCGGAGATGAGGCTACCAAAATCGCATTAATTGAAAAATATCAAAATTACCTTGGGACATTATTAACAGCTGCTTGACCATTTCTCGGAATAGTGAGGCTGGCAGAATCAGTGAGGAATCTGAAGGTATACAGAGTATCAGTCAGAAATTTCTTCTGATCAATACTTGTACTTTTAGCTCCACATCTTTTAACTCAATACCCAAGCAGTACTTCCCAGGTGGCGGGACTGAGAAGATGGTCAAACCAAGATGTCCTGCTAAAGTGGTTTGGCAATATGTCAATTTCTGCGGACTTTATCGTTGATACAGTAGTGCCTGATAACAGTGAGGACCAAAGCCACTGTTGCCAAACTGCAAATATTTGCCACAAGAAGGCCCAGGACAGTGCCCAAGAGGCATCCTTTGACCTAGTGGAATGGGTCCTATTGTCCTCCGGGGCTCTTTCTTTGCGATGGGATAGCAGATGTTGGATACTGTTCACTTCGGAATCACCTTGCCCTACTTCGAGCCAGTGTAACCCAGGACAAATTGGCAGTCAATTGGAAGTGCACAGGTCCTGTTCTTATGATCAGTGTGCTAAGGACAGGAAAATGTCAGAATGAAGGGAACAATTATTTAGGAACAAAAAAGCCTTAGAATGCAGGACCAGCTTGTCTGAAAAAAAGGAAGAGAAAAGAGGCTGAACAAACAATATCTGTAGCTCAGTCACACATCTAGTTGCTGTAATAGCAATCAGAAGGATACTCAGTCAGAAGGCGCAATGGACAACAGTGCATGGCTTCAAATGGTGAACACATTAGGATGGTGAACACAAAATTGACGTCCCACTGAGGCATAACAAAGAGTGAAGGCACAATCACATAGGTCAATCCCTTCAAAACACACAGATACAGGATATGCAAATACCAATGGTTATTCAGGCAAAGAGAAATGCTGAAAGGTCCAACAAACAACCTTTACCAGTCCTCACAGCTAAGTCTGTCCCTGTTTGAAGGACTCCAGGGTCTTGTGAGTGTTGTCAAAAGCTATTTCCATTAGACTTGCATGAACATCACCCAAAAACAAGGTGAAATGCATCCAAGTGTGGCAGTAGACATCAGTTGAGAAGCCCTAGGACAGCACTGGTGGTGAAGAAACCGGCAAGGCCTTTGACAGAGGAAGAGGGTCACCTGATGCCCGAACAGTGACAAGTGGCCCTGGGGAGTGAGCTGCTAGTGGAAGTTCAATCAATCTGTAGTAGTCTACCTTGCGTGAACCTTCTAGTTGGCATGGTGATCCCCTGGAAGGTTCATGAGAGGAAGATTGTTGGGGTTTGAAATAGAGAAGTCAGTTGGGGTCCTGCTGTCGAGTGGGACTGTGGCCTTTTATCACTGGGGTGATTTTGTGCATTTATTCATGATTAAACCTCTTAAGACATTCTCCTTTCTCCCGTCCTGTGGATTAATACATAAAAGATGTGGTGACATGCGCAGTCATCACCCCACACAAGAATGAACCGAACAGTGCAGTTCTCTCACACAAGTCATTCAGCAACGCTGCCCAGAATCAATGGATTACAAACAGTGCATCTGAACGACAACACATCGGTGAGCTCAAAGTGTGCTCTAGTACTCTTTACGAGCCGAAACAAAAAGGTCCAGCTTCTGTTGATTATTGGTCCATCGATGGAGCCCTCCTTTTGTCACCTCCTAGTTGCAGAGACAACTGAACAATGAGTCTTGACAACTTTTAACATCAGTTTGGTAACTAGGAGTACTGACCATTTTTGAAGTATACATTGTTGAGCATGTTTACTAGATTTTTCTTACTCAGCACGGTGATGAGTCAAATCATTTCTGCGTGGGGACGCACTCCTAGGCTCACAAGCTCTAAACACAAATTATTTTAACGCAGTGACGTGCACACCTAAGACCACATAACATTAGCAGTTTGTCAACACCAGGGCAGTGCGTGCTCTATTAGCGACTAGAATGCAAAAACCCAGCACTTTAAAAACAACGTAATTTATGCATTGTTCTGATCTGTTGTTGTTTAACCTTTTGCATTGCAGAGTTCAATCCTGAAGACTTATTTTTAATGTGCTTACAAATGCTGTTCATTTGCAATGTATTGCTGCAGGCTTTCAGAGTGTGTTAGGGTGTGGTCCCTTTCCAGGGCCTTCTAGAGACTTTCCCTGCAACATGCCTGGGTTGTGGTTGTGGGCTGGGCCAAGAATCTATAAAAAGGAGCCAGCCCAGCTCCAAGTGCTCACTATTCAGAGGTCCCGGTGCAGAGCAGCAGCTACTTCCTGAGCTCCTGTCCCGGTGGCCTATTTGATCTTCCAGACATCTTACTTTCATTCTTCATTTGGAGATCCTTGTTCTGGGCGGTAAGACGGTGGTTGGGCTGGCCTCCCGACGCCGTTATCGAGAACTCTCATGTTCTTGGGCCTAATTCCTTTATGATTTGACAGACTACTTTGTGCCTGTGAAATATGCGCTTGAGTGTTTGTGACATTTGCAGGGTGACTTGCGAATCGGCAAGACGCGTGATTCGTTTCATGATAATTTAATCTTGTTATTCATTGCACGCTATCATTTCTTGACATTTGCATGGTGGCTTAAGAATCGGCAAGACGTGCGATTCGTTTTATGGTGTTTTAACTTTGTTGTTCATTGCGCGCTACCATTTCTTGACATTTACATGGTGGCTTAGGAATCGACAAAAGACGCACGATTCGTTTCGTTGTACTTTGATCTTTTTATTCATTGTGAGCTGTTATTTCTTGGCATTTACATTGTGGTTTACGAATCGGCAAGACGCGCGATTCGTTTAATGATGATTTGACTTTGATATTCATTGCGTACTACCATTTCTTGGCATTTTACATGGTGACACTCTAATCTGAAAGACGCACGATTCTCTCCTCGAGTTTAATTCATGTTGTTTATTGTATGCCACTATTCTAAGATATTTATCATGTAATACTCGAGTTGACAAGTTATGTGATTTGTTTCCCTGAATCCATATTGTGTTATTCATGGTGCACAATCCTTTTATGGTGTTTACTATATATATATATGTATATATATATATATAAAAATCTACAATATGCGCAATTTGTGTTGAAACATTTTAAGAGTACACAGAAGATCAGAGTTTCTAGATGCAATATTGTATGGTCCTAGTATGCATTCTCAAAAAAGGATTTATATGACTGGTTTAAAATTTTGTCAGAATGTTTTTCTGATTCTCATGTAAAGGAAAGTACTTGAATAAGAAAGTTTTCATTTAATCCATCTTGATTCCCTTACAGGTATCCGGCCATCTTGAAACTTAGTCATTTTAAACTTAATTCTTAGATTGTTCATGTTTTCAGAATGACTATGCTTAGAATCATAGTCTAGTATTGATTTCAGGAGATATGTTCATATTGTGTGTTCTAACCTTTTTCTTACTACAGGTCTCCTTCCCAGCTGTTTCCCTTCCTAATCCCCTCTTACCCTCTTGAACTCTCTTAGCCTCTGTGATTTATCTATCAAAGTCTTGGAGCTGTTCAGTGGTGGACGTGTTGGGAACGTGCGCAGACCCCGAGGATCTGGTGACTAGGTGATGCGCACACATTATGCACTAACCCTAAGTTACTGTACACCCCTGAAGTGCGGTGGCGCACACACCGGTTTGGAAAGTTATACCCTTGGAACGCATCTAATTTTATATGTTTTGATTGTCAACATTTTCAAGCAATTGTCTGATATCTGTTAATTTACGTAAAACACATAGTAAGGCTATTTATAAAGATTATCGCTAAGAGTTAATTTTTTTCCACCTATCAACGAATTTATAACTTGATAAGGTAGAGCTCATAATGCAGGCAGTAAATCCACTGCCACCATTTCTAAACACTCCTGGTGAATCTCCTATTCCATGGAGGCAATGGCTTGATACAACAGACCAATTCAGGAGCCACTGGGGTGTCTATATTTAGGCCAGAGAGGAAAACAATCCTGTTGCTCCATTTGCTTGGATTTGAGGGCAGGTCAACGTTCAAACATCTTCCTGAAGTGGTGCTGGTAGATGGTGAAGAGCGTGATGACTTTCTGGAACCCATTAAGAAACTTGCAAATAGATTTGATGTTCAGTCAAGTTTGATTGGGTTACGACAAATTATTTAAAAGGGTCCAGAAGTCTGGGGAAGGTGTAGACACCGACATCACTACATTAAGGTATGTGGTCACAGAACGTGAATTTGAAAATGTCAGTAATCAACTGGTATGTGCCCAATTTATTAGCTATTGCTTTGAAAAAGGGATTTGACATAAGTCGACAGGACTAATAGGAAGAACCTATTAGAATAGCCAAAAGTATTGAAACATCTCAAAACAGAAAAAAAACAAATATATAAGGTAGTTGAATCGTTCAGTCCTCTACAGATAACATCGGATTACTACAAAGAGAAAAGGAACGGTTGAGCAAGTAATTTTGTTTAAACAAATACATTTGCATTTCTGGTATGGCAATCAGAGTCACACCAAAGGGGGTGGGGCTGGTGAGTCTTGTCCAGACAAGAATGGAAGGTACAGAATATGTAGAAAAACAGGACATTTTGCAAAAGTCTGTCAAAGCATGAAACACACAGGAATGAAAGTAGCATGTGTTATAGATGAAGTGCCTTAGAAGATCTGTCTGGAGACACGCAGGACATGGTTCTGGTGGTTGGTGATGAAGATGTCAGAACAGGGGACCCTTCTGTGATTGTTGATCCTTATGTTGATGTTTTAATCGGATAGAAGACTTGGCATTTACTGGTGGATCCTGGTGCACGCATCACCTTGATCACCCAAGAAATGTTCTTGTCAACCTGGAGCAAAAGACAGTTGCTGCCACCAGATCAAGTGACTGTATCCTATAAAGGCTGCAAAATAGACTAGTTTGGTTATTTTGAGGACATTTTGGAATTTAAAAGTAGACACACTCAAAGCAAGGTCTATGTTGCAGTCAACGGATCAAACATTCTTGGCTTCATCAAGGATTGTTTGACATGATATTGTGCCCTGGTGTAAGGGAAGAGGTTCTGGTTATAAGAAACACCAGCTTTGAATCAGTTTCCAAGTATCTTTTCAGGAGACTTGAGTAAGATTAAAGATTTTAGACGTAAAAACAAAATAAAGGACAATGCCATTCCTGTCAAATACAAAATGAGGAGTTTCCTTTAGTGTCAGAGAAGATTCAGAAAAATAACTTACCTAATTGAGCAACAAAGGGATTATAGAACCTATTGAATCCTCACTTTGGCTCTCTCCATTGGTTGTGGTGTGAACAAAAGAAATGGAAGTGAGAATGTGCGTAGATCTCCACAGCCTCAACAAAAAGATCTGGGTAGACTCCATCATCTCCCAACCACCACAGAAATGCTGGCCACTGTTGATGGTGCAATTCTTTTTTTTTTTTTTTTTTTACGATGCTTGACCTAGCTGCTGCCTATCAGGTTGAGTTGGATAGTGAATCCAGACATCATATTGCATTGGCCTCTTAGGCAATGAGCAACAGATTTGAATGCAGAGCACGACCAATCTGGATATGGTCCACATCTGCAACCATTGACCTTCCTTCTAACCAACATATCCCCACAAAGAGTTGGTGGTGCACACGGAAGTCACGGGGGCGGTCAAGGTAGATGACAACACTGTTTTTGCATCCAGATAGTGGTGTAGCTCCTCTTCTTATGAGGGATGTGGAGGAGTGAAAAATGTAGGCAGTGTGATTGATTGACCTACATGAAATAGGGTGACAACTTTCAGCAGAAAGGAATCCCTTGTGCGAAGTATCACTTTGTCAGGGTAGACAGAAAGGTAAGGCAGCTTAAATGATAAGGTTTGCAGCTCAGTGCGGGCAGATTTAATCGCCACAAGGAAGGCTCTTTCCAGTGTCAGAAGCATGAGGGGATAATTGTGGAGAGGCTCGAAGGGAGCACACATTAAGAATGTTAGAACCAGATTGAGATCCCACTGAGTTATCATAAATGGCAAAGGAGGAAAAAGATTAACAAGACCCACGCTACAAATTTCTTACAACTGCAGGTGTATATTGTCTTGGTGGAGGGGTGCGTGGCTGCCAGAATGACTTGACAGACTTTGTAAGGTTGAAAGCTGTCAACTGCTGCTGCTCAATCTTCATGCAAGAAGGAGAGTGGACAGGTTTAGGTGAAGAACCATCCCCCTGCTGCTGACAGAAGATCTTTCTAAAGGGGCAGTCTGATCAGAGGATTGATGGCCATGCTCAGTAGTTCGGGATACCACACTCTCCATGTTCAGTCCTGAGCCACAAGAATGACTTGGGTCTGGTCATTCCTGATCTTCTTGAGGAATTTGGGCAGGAGTGGTGTGGGCGGAAACGTGTACAGGAGGCCTATAGTAGAAACAAAAAAAGTCTCCGAGTGAGAGCAGCCTTGGAAACTCTAGCGTGCAAAACTGCTGACGTGCGTTCTCGTCAGTGAACAGATCTAACCCAGGCTCTCCCTACTGCTGAAAGAGACCGTGCACCACCTCCGGATGGAGAGGCCATTTGTGATCCGCTAGGCATCGACGGCAGAGTTTGTCTGCCCTGGTGATCAGAGAACCCGCCAGGTATTGAACCACCAGGGAAATGCCCTGTTCCAGCCAAGTCCAGAAAAGCAGGGCATCTTGACAAACGGCCAGTACCACATGACAGTAGTGTTGTCCATGAACACCCACAGTAGGCTCCCCTTGATGGAGGGTAGAAAGGCTTTCAATGCCAGTAGGATCGCTTGGAGCTCCTGTATGTTGATGTGGAGACCTGCTTCCACCGGAGATCAGAGTCCTGTGATCTCCACCTTTCCCAGATGGCGGCCCATTGCAGGGGTGACGCAACAGTCACTACTGTGAGATCTGGTTGAGGAAGGGAGGATAGTGAATCCACATTAGCTTTTCTTGGGAATCAGGAGATTAGCTTAGCCCTTTGGCTTGTAGGCCTGTGTCCTGTCACCTAGTGACTTTTAACTTACTTAGCTTGCTCTGTTTTAGTATATTTTTTCAATTATTTCTTTTAAGATGGCTGCCATTGTTTACCATTATGGAAATGGTTTGATTTGCATTATCAGTGCCACTCTGTGAAGGTGTCACTATGAGCATCATAATCAAGTGATGTATGCAGGTATTCACATCATGGCCCTTTCTCACTCACGTGTGACAGGAATATAATGTATACTTATTGGGGATTGTTTACATAATTTTTGCCACAAGTGTGCCTCCTTATCAATTGTTTGGGAACATACCTGCGTCGGGCCCTATATGATTTGTATAAAAAGATTTCACATACACAAGGTTACCAGAGAAATTCCTTCCAGATGCCATCTACACTGCACATCACCTCACTGCAGAAATCAGCTTTTGTGTCACCAGAGTCTGACCTAGAGACCTAATTCCAAGGTAACAAGGGTTTGGGGGTGCTTCTCGTGGACATGGTACTAGCAGATTCAGTTTATCATACCCATCTCTCACTGGGTTAGAGATCACGCTCTCTATGGTAGGAATTTTACATTTCAGATTTGTTGCAAGATGGTGGCGGTCTTTGTATTCACGACTCATCTTCACAATTATGCTTCTTTTATTGTTCATTATCCTTTTCATTGCAGCTCAAGCATTTTACCATAGATTGCAGTCTTTTCAATAAACCTATTGAAAACTTTCCTGCATCTCCTTCATTGCCTGTGTATGACTGAGACTGATTGCTAATGTGAGAAAAGGATAACTTCCGTTTCACCACGACTCCCCTGAGATGTCACAATCCATAGTCCATGTGTAAGGCTGCCAGAAATCACATTTTACTATTTGGGTTTTTGATGAGGTACTGCTAGTGAACCAGGAGGGTTGGCCTGACAGTTGCAACTTGTAGGAGGGACTCAGTTGCCTACAAACAAAAGTGCTGTCATCCCTAAACCAGCAGCCTCGCCTAGGAGGGAGAGTCCAAATATGACATGGTGCCACCAAAGATGGTGTTCGGACACTAATTTACGGATATCCTGAGTATCTGTCTCACACACACAGCAGGTATCCTAAGTACCATTATAAGGATACATCTGTGGTCTTAGGGATAATCCTCCTCAGCTGATTAGAGAGCTCCTAATTAGGCTATAGGTTGTTCAAGCTTGAACTCTTAAAAGGACTTCTCCCCATTTGGTGTTCATTCTCTGTAGCTAATATTCGACATGGCTAACACCATAGACATTCTGGAAAATGTCAGACATGCATTAACGCAACACCTAATAGCCCATAGCTTAACAGATGATGGCGGGGTTGTCACATTTATAGTAGAAGCTCATGACGCCTACCAAACAAACATTCTATTCCTTGGTCACCTTTCCTGAGGAAAGTGAGACAACATACATTTCACACATAAAATAGAAAACGCACAGCAGCGGTACCGAGCATATCAGTACCTAGAAGTACCCGCTTTCCTACCGAGATCAAAATTGGTTCAATGGCACCCTGCCACATGTAATACGACCCGTGAAATTAGGTCCCTTAAGTAATGATGGACCAACATGGCCTATGTTTGCCACATACACACCATATCGTGGCATATATACACTGCAAATAGCTGACGTATGTGCACTTTAGAATGAACTAGTACAACTATGCAGATGATTAATACAATTTGCTATGCGAACATTGAATACCACCCCAGCAGGTTACCAATTGTCCGTCACTGGGATTAACCCATAAACAATAAATTCTATCATGGGCAAAGCGCCTACTGAAAGTGAGAAGATTCCGTTCTAGATAGCACAAATACAAACCAGCTGGAAGCAGCATTCCCCATATGGGATCCCAAGATAAACATAGAATTTTCTCAAAGTGCATGCCATTTGGAAGGGTTGCCTCATTGGACAACTGCACCACATGGGGTACAGTCTTCGCTGCAATTTATACTACCAAGCATGGTACCTGCCTTTGACCTACCTGCAGTTGGCTAGCCACCACTGCAACTCTTTTGCAGTTCCCTCTGAGATCTGGACTATGTGTGGGAGATTCCCCTGATGCTGCGTCCATTGGAACTACTGGTCCCACAGCAGAGCCTGCATATGCCAGTGGGGAAAGTGTCACTAGCAGGATACAGGAGGCCCATCAGTCTCAGAGTCAGTTTCACTGAAATCCAGGATAGAGGGTTAAACATCAGTATCATATCCTAAATATCTTGGACTCTCCGTTTGGGAGGACATGCCCAAAACTACACTGTTTCCAGAACCACTTTGATTAAAGGGAGCATCTGAGAGGGAGTCAGGTGTGAATTTGGTATATTGGTAGTGAACCCCAGAGAATGCAGAAAATCTGCCACAGTCTGGAAGTGAGAGACAACAGCCTGGTTCGAACTCACCTTCAACAACCAGTCATCAAGATAGGATAAGACTGGCACCCCTGATTTCCGCAGATGAGCTGCAAGCACCTTGGTGAACATCTGAGGGGCGCAGGCAAGTCCAAAGGGAAGCATGGTGAACTGAAAGTGTTCGTGGCCTACTGTAAACCACAGGTTACGTGCTGGCAGGGAGGACTGGAATGTGCAAATATGCATCCTGCAAGCCCAACGCTACCATCCAGTCTCCTGGGTCCAAGGCAGATAAGACACAAGCCATTTTGAGCATTTTGACCTTCTTAAGGAAGAGGTTGAGGGTTCAAAGACCTAACATAGGGTGAAAGTCCTTGTCCTTTATGGGAACCAGAAAGTAGAAGGAATAGCAACCACAGCCTACGTCTGGCACCGGAACTCTCTCTAAATCTCTATGGGGCCAAGAGAGCTACGACTATCTTGCAGAGAAGGGACACATCATCCTCCGTCTGCCAGTCATGAGATAGTGGCATGGAGGGATGGTTAGTGTCGAAGTAGAGAAATCTGCAACGCCCACCTGTCTGATGTTATGGAGTGCCAGTGGGGCAGGTGATAGCAAATCCTGCCACCAACTGGGTGTCCATGATGGTAAAGGGGCAGATTAGGAAGGTTTAGAGGCTGCAGCTGCCGGGGGTGGTGGACTTACCAGACCACTGGCTACCTTATCCACGTGGCTTGTGGGTACCGTGCCCTCGGCCACACAGAGGCGGGGAGCTTGTGTGGCTCAGTGGCTGGGAGGGAACTGGCATGGCTGGAAGCCCCTTCCACAGCCACAAAAAGAGCAAAGGGCAGATTGGGAATGACGGGGGCCGCTGAGATGCCCAAGGACTTGACCATAGCCTGAGAGTCCTTAAAGCGCTCCACTGACTATCTGCCTGGTCTCCAAAGACATAGGTGCTATCGAAGGGCATTTCCATATGGGAAGCTTGGACATCCCATGAAAAGTCAGATGTCCTGAACCAGGCATGGCACCGCAGAGCAACCGTTGATTAAACCATTCTGCCCAGTAAATCGGTTGTTTCGAGTCCATTAACTTTGCTGCATCTCTCCCATCCCCAACAGCCTGAGAGAGTATGGCCCAAGCCTTCTCCGGGACCTGTGGCTGCACTTCCACAACTGCGCCCCACAAAGTGTGGGAGTAATGGCCCAAAAGGTATGGCAGACGTAAACAACTTCTTACCCAGTCTCCAACCTTTTGGATTCCCTTTCTGGGGGATGGTAGGAGGTGGTGGGGACTGCACCTTTAGATGTTGAGGCTTGGACCCCCAAGCTCTCCGTGGTAGGGTGTTGGATGAGGTAGTCTGGGTCATCCTATTCACAGGAGCCCTTGTGTTGGGTTTGGACCAAGTTCCGAAGAGGACATCATGAAAGGCGTCACTGAATGGGAGTAGGGGTTGTGATGAGGAAAAACTCTCGGTGGCAACGCTTCTGTCAATATGTTAGTCTTGACTGCCACCAAGGGCAACTGAAGATCAAGGGCCTCAGCCACCCTCCGCACCTACATCGCATATGAAGCTCCCTCCTCTGTAGCCATGGTAGGGGGAAGGAAGCAGACCAGTACATGGAGAAATATCCAGTCCACTGGCTTCACCCAGGTCCTCACACCAATTCATAGTTGGGTCTTCTCTGTAGGTCGGGTATTCTGCAGGGTCCAGTGACCCCTCCCATTCCTCTCATAATCCTAGCCCAAGGTAACAAAGCTCAGGCTCCGATCTAGGTTGCAAGGTTATGGATGTGGCGTGCCTCCAGCTCAGTGTCGGGGATCACAATGGGGCAGCTGGTGGGCGCCAGAAGCATTGGCAGCAGGGCCAGGGTAGGTCGAGTTGGCATGATCAGTGCCAGTCTGGATCCAAGAATGGACCCCAGGGGGCCCACTGGAGCAGAGGTCCAAGCAGCCCAAAAATGAGGTATATAGCCTCATAAGATTCCTTCAGTTGGGCAGGGGTTGTGTCGGCTCCCAGAAAGTCAGGGAGGCACGAAGTGACATGATCTACACACCAGGAGGAAATCCGAAAAAATTCTCATCAAAATGTCAAAGAAATCCAGTCAAAGAAATGACTGAGGGGTAGCCCTTCTACAGATCAGCGCTGGTTGGTGCGAAAAGAAATAACATCAACATGCTTGGGTGGCACCTATATAGGTACCGAAACATCACTTCCGGTGCAGACAACGCACACTGAGCAGATAGACGCCACCTGATGGCATGCAGGGGGGCTGCTCGTGAAAATCTTCCAGATCCAGTCTGATGCCTGGGAAATTCAAAGGTAAGGAATGTGCAGCTAGAAGTCTCTATCAGATAAAAAGCTCTTGAATGGGTCAAAACACAATTGGTGGATGACAAAGCACTAAACTCCTATGATCCTTCACTCCCGTGCTTTCTTATAGTTGATGCTACCCAAAAAGTGGATAGAGAGGATCCAACTTTTGGGTTAGCATCAAGGGTACTTCACAATGCTGAGGTACACTATTCAGTAATTGAAAAGGAGCTATTGGTATGTTGCTGGGCAACCTAAAAGTTTCAATGCTACCTACAGGGAAATTGGTTCACCTTGCAGACAGACCACAAATCTTTAGTGTATATACTGGGAGGAACAAGTAACTAGGGCAAAACTCCACAGATAACTAGGTTGCCCACAAAAGTATTGCAATTACAGCTTAATTTAGAACACATTCCTGGTGGGAAAAACACCAGGGCTGATTATTTGTCACAATTCCCTGCAAAAGAAGATGGGGTGGTGTGTTGCAACAATAAATTAGGGGTCCATGATGTTGATCTGGAAAATTGTGTTGTGGCGGAGGGGGAAAAGGTATTTTCCAAAGAAGAATGGAAATCTGCCATTGATCAAGATAATATTTTGAAGTTGATATCTTGGTATATAGTTAAAGGCTGGCCCAAAGAAAAGAAAGTTGACACTAGTATTCAACATTACATCAAAACCGCTGATGATCTATCTTTAGAGGATGGTTTGGTGATGAGACAAATTAATTCCACCTGAGAGTATGATATTCTGCTAATATATGCACACAAGGGACATTTGGGAGCTACTCCCACCAATCGCAGTTGAAGCATGGCCTTTTGGTGACCACAGATGGACACATACATTGATTTCATGGTCCGTGAATGTGTAATGTGCTCATGCAGTGACAAGGTTTTAAGATTGTCCAACCACCACTAACTTCAATGAATTACCGTCGGGAGCTTGGAATCTCATGGGACTTTTAACTCATTACCACACCATTCTCACTTTACATTAGTTTTAGTTGCCTATTATTCAAAATGGCCAGAGGTCCCGTCTATTGGAGAAGCAGACTCTAAAGATGTATTAGACTTTTTAAAAGATGTGTTCATGAGGAAAGGGTTTCCTGAAGTTTTTTTCTCTGACAATGGGGTCCAATTTGTATCATTTGAAGGAGATTTCCTAAAAGAAAGTGGCATCAGGCATCTAAATAGCTCACTTTATCACCCACAAATCAATCACCATGTAGAACTTCTAAACAGATTGTTGGGAAAGTGCATACACTGGGCTTTGTTGCACAGATGTATGGTATTTATGGCTGCCAGGACCATGTTATGGTGTTATAGAACACCCCCCATTGCACAACTAATGTTTCTCCATTTGAGAATTATGAAACCCATAACTGAGTTTAAGCCAGCTTGGATGTCGAAGTGGGTTACACAAAATGAGTTCACAGTCTGGACTTGTTTGTGAGGAACTGTGTTGATTCTGCTCAAAACAAACAAAATACCTTTTATGATAGAAAAGAAAAGTGTGTCTGTAAGTCCTTCTGGGGAGGGAGATTTTGTTTGCATGAAGAAAATGTCTTGTGAAGAACAGAGATACAAAATGTTTGGATCCAGTAAGGATTGATAGAATTTGTGGTAATGCACTGCATGTGAATGGTCAGAATTGGTGGAATGTAACAAAGTAGTCAAGGTTGATACCAGGGTGGGTTCTGAGGTCGTTCAGCTCCCAGGAATTAAGGACAATGAGATGTTCAGATAAGAGGTGTCTAAAGGACTTGTTATTGAAAATCGGAATAAAAATATCCTTGTTCCATACAGTGTTCGGAAAGGTTCTAGACAACGCAGTGTGCCTGTAAAGTACAGGTAGTTTGACATATTATGAATTCAGTGCAGTTATGTAATGTTATATGCCATTTGGATGCAGTCTCTACCGTTGTGAAATGTTGTATTTCTACATGTAACAGTATTCTGCTTATAATCGTTCATCATTGTATCGCAGTTTTTTAAAATTATTTTTTTCTTTTCATTTTCTTTCCTTTTTGCTTAAAAAAAGCGATAACAGATTTTTTTTGCTTCTTTGTTTTTTTGTTTGTTGTTTTCTTTGATGGAGCTAAAAACTGTTTTGCTGCTGCAGGATTTGGGAACTGTATTAGGGATGTATAACATGAGGGAACCTTCTGGTTGGCTTGGTGATGTCTGGAAGATTCATGTAAGGAAGATTCTGTAGATTGTTGGTGTTTGAAACACAAAAGTCAGACAGGGTCCTGCTGTCCCGTGGGCCTTTGTCATTGGGGTGATTGCATATACTTCATGAAATAAACCTCTTAAGAAATCCTTCTTCCTCCTGCCTAGAGGATTACTACACAGTCGCATTGTGGCTTTCTTAGGGCCATAGGCAAACCAAAGGGAACTGGATTGGACGGCCAAAGAATCAATCATCTAGGTGATGGCCGCAATCTGCAATGGGTCAGTGCCATAGGCTGGAAACTCTTGATTTGGAGCTACAAATGTTGAGGGCAGTGTAAGGAAAAGGGTAGCAAACCAGGGGACCTGCCCACTTCTGAGGGAACAAGAGGCTGAAGAAACTATCCTGTGATGCTTCTTATGCTTCTTTAAGAACTTCTCATTTCCCTTGGTGATGGCCCACTTAAAGGATTTCTGTTCGAGGGTGAGACATAGAGGGACCTGTTGCAAGATATGGATCTGAAGCAACACGGTTTCTATTGGTGTCCTTAATTGTCTCTCACCTGCAATATGCAGAGCTTCGTTTCCAACCCCTTAACGGCCTTTGCATTTATGTTGCTGAACTTCTCACATGACTTTGCACATGTTGACCAGTCACAAGAGGAACACATTGTGAAGTTCAAGATAAACATATGCTTGCTGCAGGAATGGTGTGTCCCTTATGCTGTGAACTGTTTGTGTGAGACATCCCCAAAACATGCTTTACAAATGCTTTTGCATGAAAAAATGTTCAGAGCACAGCAACTCAAGATTTGCAAAGAGTGAGGAAACAATGAACAGTCATCAGTGCACCAGGGTGGCATCTTATACGGTTCCATTATGTCACATCTGGGTTTGATCTGGAAGCCAGGCCGCTGCAGAGGAGCCATTATAGGTGCAGGACTACTATCTGAAGTTTCTGGATCTTGTGCCTCGAGGAAACTAAAGGAGTGAGGAACCTGTAGTTGGAAGTATCCATAAGAATAATCATTCCTTACACAAAGAATGGTCTGAATACATGACTTCTCAAAGAAAGACATGCCCCAAAAAATTAATTTTTACAAGTTCCTTCTAACACACAAAACATAGTGGCACATCATTCACCCAAACAAATCTTTACATATGAACTTTCACCTGAACACATGATATGTAATATGGTACAGAAACAGACAATGAAAAGTGGTCATCTATACACATCTGATAGGCAAAACGCAAAGTAATGTATGAGCAATACCTAGCAATGAATACATACAATGCATAACAATCCAGAAAGGTAATATAGTGAATCTGTTTGTAGGAAATAAAAACGGTAATCAAGTGAAGTACTCAAAGGAGATAACGTAAAAGGTGCTTCAGTGAGTAATGTCAAGATTGGCCTTTGCCATTTAATGACATTACCATACCTTAACTGAAGAGGCCAACAAGGAAAGAAAAGTGATTATGGCCACCTTTCGCTGCCATAGATTATCATTTATTTTTCACTCAAAGTGGCAATGCTAGCCTGCAGGTATTAAACTAGACATCTCATTAATGGCGACAACCAGATTTAAAACTGCCACAAATATACATTTAGGACAAACCCAAAGGACTTTAGGATATCTTTTATTTTCTCTTGTAAACTTAGGTCTTGCTACTTATAGTGCGAAACCAAGCAGAGATCCTGTCCATGTCAAAGAAGATTCTTTGGGCCATGAGATGCCCATGATAAACCACTTCATAAGTGCTCACAATGAAAAGGATCCTAAACCAATAAAAGTAGTCTTTGTTGAAACGAAAAGAAGCAAAAGCTTCAGGAAAGCACAGCTTCAACACCTCCCTTAGTGTTTATTGAAGCATTATATTAGGAGGGATGGACAGGTGTGTTTTAACAGTTCCATCTGGAACTGTATCAGAATCAAATTCGTATTTATTTTTGACATGATATGTTGCAAGAGTATTATTTTACGTAATTAAAACCGTTACCGGAGGGCAATAACGCACTGCAGCAATAGTTCAAATGTGCTGTGGGTAAAACACTGTGTGAAACAATCTTTAAATGACTATGGAAGAGCAGCAAATTTAAAACAAATCTAATTTCCAAGGAGTCAAGTGTTTGGGGTAATACAGCAATGTGTAAAATGCACACAAGCCTCGGCTGCCTGCTTGTGGTACTGTGAGCGAGAGATTGAGACCTTCATAATTTCATGCACGTTTTATTGAGTAGTAATATAAAATGATTTTTTCATTGTTACAAGTGCATGCTTCGGTTGCCAACATTTCAGAAGTCAAATTACAAAGGCAAGGCTTTAGGCTGTAGTGAATTACTTGGGCACTTATACAATTGTTAAAAAGTATCAATGGACTGTATTTTGTTTTTCAGAATGAACCAGTAATAACCCGTAACTGATATACAAAGGGAAAAAAGTGAAAAAATTACACATTTTGTGGCACATGACAGAACAGAACAAAATGACTAAACCTTTATGACACTAACAGTTATCATGCATTTAGTTTCACATGTAACCATAAACTTATTTAAATTTCACAAGGTTTGCTATACATGCTAACCAACTATATGTGCACTGACAAGCGTATGTTAAAAATTTTTAAGAATACTCTCCCCTTTAGATTTTTTTCAAAGCTTTTTTGATTACAAAATTTCAAAGGCATTAAGCATTATTTTTTGTTAGAGAATATAAAGTATGCCATTATACATACATTTCCAGTATAAGTCAGACCACTAAGCGCATTACAGTCCCATAAAGGCCTATACAGCCATTTTTGTCTTAAAAAACATGCATAGGCAGATTTTTACAGAATATAGATGCTTTTCACTGCACTTAATATGGTGTCTTGTTCACTATACTTAAAAATGCACCACTCATAAATATTTAAATTCAGCAAGCCACAACCAAGACTTGATTTACCCATCCCTCCCCGCAAAAAATAAAAAACCTAAATAGAACAAAAAATAGATAATATTATTCCAGTTTTTAAACTTAAAGAAAAGGATACTCAATGCCAAATTATTAAGCTACGTGTTATTCTGAAACAAGGGCATTCAAGCACACTAAAACCTGAGGTAAGCATAATCTGTACAAAATTAAACTTCCTTTTTTGGCATTCTGAACAAATTTGCAACATTCTTTTTTTTGACTGCCTAATTTATTTTTGAGTTGTCTGACAAGAGTAGCAAAACATCATTAATAAATAGTCCTTCTTTAGTTTGTACATCATTATGTTAAAAATGGTTTGATGTCTGTAGTTTAGTGCTGCAACTGTAAACGTACAATAGAGTTAGTAAGAAATTAGACAAGGATTTTACTGTATGTCCAGTAACATAATAAAAGGCCTTTTAGTAACATATCTAGACGTTCCCAATGCAGTAGGAAAACATGTTCATTCCCTCTGACTTTACAATATACACCAGCATTACCGTTCCTTTTTATTTTCTACAAGCATTAAAGGCATATCCAAAAGGGAGATTTATCTCCCACCAAAATAGTTTACCATGTCATCTATATGATATTGTAAACTGAACCCCAACACCTGGCCCCCAGAGCAAGTAGCTTTTACCAGAGGCAAGAACATCCAACTGCTGATGTGCAGCAATCCCATCATGCCCTGCAGCTAAAAAAGAAATTTAACAGGAAGTGGTCACTGAATACTGCTGCTATTACTGCCATTGCTGTCAGTGCCATTAGTCTCTGAGGAGATGGCCTTGTTGAGAGAGTTAAGGTTGGTATCGGATGCCATGACATCCCTGCGGGGCGGCATCCTCTCGTTAATTCGGTCTAAGCCTTTGGCCTCTTCGAAGCTAGTAATTTTATGCTGTGGCGAGAATCCTTTGATAGCTAAATAAGAGATTTGCGAAAATACAAAAAATAAAGTTAGTAAAAGACAATGAAGCACATTTTTACAGAACATAAAGACAGCGGAGAACTCTCTATAAATCATGACTAATCTGGACTACGTAATACAGAAGGGAGAAAACAACCTAATTTGGAAAGCTACAACTTTGTAAGCATCAAATGTTTCTTGCAAACTAAATGTCTGACAGAGCCGAATTAAATTTGTCTATTTGTGTTTAGTTCAGCTAAAAAATGTACAAAGCTGACAAAACGTGTTTAGGCTGTGGTAAATGGCTTGCAATTACTAGTAGCATGCTAACACCTAATTCTTAACAGGTTTTCTGCACAAGTAGTCTTGCAGTGTTTGCATTATAATGGCAGGGGTACACATTTCTTTAATGTTTTAAACTACCATGTTCACATGGCCTACCTACAATTGATCTCTGCTCTTTCATAATCTAGTTTTACAACATATAAAATTCCTTCCTGCAGTTATTTGGATTTTGTACATGCAACGTCATCCAGAGCCTTCTTAGAATACAATATTATTTGTTGTTCATGTAAAGTGACCATGTTAATAGATTATCTACAGACAGTGGGTCGGAAGCAACAAACTACTAAACAGCCCCAACGCTAAAAGAAACTTCCCGGGTATAACAGTTTAGCATTGGATGTGATGCTCCACTTTCCTCCCTTCATTAACATAGAATTATTATTATCCTTTCAGTTAATGCCAGTCCTTTCCATACATACAGATGGAATGGCTATCTAAAAAGTGGACGGAATGTTAGAAACAAGACCACAGACAACTTGGGCATTCAGAGACTCCTGCTGCACAAAGGATTCTTCCTCAGCCTTTTGTCATTCAAACATTATTGAAGTCATTTTCAAGGAAGAGGTAACAAATGTAGTACTTTATTTTTTTTTAAACCTGTTGGCACCCTAATTTGAAAACGGACATTACTGGATTTATTAAATGCCATAAACACCTGCATGGACTTCAACAATAATTTCACTATTCGGGGGCATCCTTAGCTTTCAAATGCAGCTGTTAAAATTAAGTATGAAGATGAAGGGCAAATACTTTAGCATAAACTAGTTTGTTGGTCCTTTGATGCCAATGAGGTATCTGCCTATTTTCTGACTGCTTCACAGCACGAGCATGATTATGTAAACCTTTACTGGAGCACCATAACCAAATATTTAGATTAAGTTAACATTTTAAGGAGCTATGTAAAGTCATTTTGGCAAAAAAAGCACTTTAAAGAAAACCTTGGCCAACGTTCAAAGCATTATTTAAAATAGAGGCAGCACGGGATGAGTTTCAAACAGCTGTAGCACATTGGGATAGCTATATTGCGATAGCTATCTCACAGGTGAATTTTTTTTTATTTGGATTTTGTACATGCAACGTCATCCAGAGCCTTCTTAGAATACAATATTATTTGTTGTTCATGTAAAGTGACCATGTTAATAGATTATCTACAGACAGTGGGTCGGAAGCAACAAACTACTAAACAGCCCCAACACTAAAAGAAACTTCCCGGGAATAACAGTTTAGCATTGGATGTGATGCTCCACTTTCCTCCCTTCATTAACATAGAATTATTATTATCCTTTCAGTTAATGCCAGTCCTTTCCATACATACAGATGGAATGGCTATCTAAAAAGTGGACGGAATGTTAGAAACAAGACCACAGACAACTTGGGCATTCAGAGACTCCTGCTGCACAAAGGATTCTTCCTCAGCCTTTTGTCATTCAAACATTATTGAAGTCATTTTCAAGGAAGAGGTAACAAATGTAGTACTTTATTTTTTTTTAAACCTGTTGGCACCCTAATTTGAAAACATACATTACTGGATTTATTAAATGCCATAAACACCTGCATGGACTTCAACAATAATTTCACTATTCGGGGGCATCCTTAGCTTTCAAATGCAGCTGTTAAAATTAAGTATGAAGATGAAGGGCAAATACTTTAGCATAAACTAGTTTGTTGGTCCTTTGATGCCAATGAGGTATCTGCCTATTTTCTGACTGCTTCACAGCACGAGCATGATTATGTAAACCTTTACTGGAGCACCATAACCAAATATTTAGATTAAGTTAACATTTTAAGGAGCTATGTAAAATCATTTTGGCAAAAAAAGCACTTTAAAGAAAACCTCGGCCAACGTTCAAAGCATTATTTAAAATAGAGGCAGCACGGGATGAGTTTCAAACAGCTGTAGCACATTGGGATAGCTATATTGCGATAGCTATCTCACAGGTGAAAATGAGTATACTGAACCTCTTGTGGAAATGGACACATTATTTAATGTTTGAATCACTCTTCAAGCACAAGATTTCTTCCTTGAAAGCAAATTACAATTAAGTTAAATAAAAGTGGCTTTAAGCACTATTTAATATTGTCCATTTTTAATAGATCAACAACTCCATGTCTGGACAGCGTCTGTTATTAGCTGAAGACATCAGGACAAGATGGTACAATGCATAAGCTTTCAAAATCTTGAAAAAAACATCGATTAGTAACCCCAGAAACCATAATTAACGACATGATCTGCAGCAGTTTTTCTTTGTATATAGCGAATTCTAGCAAAACAATGCCCATATTTCCTGAATGTCATAAGGAAAATAGTACATTTTGTGTTTTGTGTGCTATGCACAAAGTGTTTCCGTGATAAACTTTGTAACAAATGCAACAAAAACGACTTATTAAAAATCTAAATAAGTGTTCAATGTAAAACATTGCATAGTTGAACCATGGAATGCCTACTTACAAACCCAGAGATGAAACCAAAGAACCAACACTCCTGTTGTATTTCCATACTGTGTTATCTGTAAGCATACTAGGGTCCTTCACATATAAAAGTACCCCCATTAAATCTCAAACAGTAACCTATGATCAGCATCCTAACATCTCATCCCATAGCCCTCCCTGAAATAACAAACATTACAGTTTCCTGGAGGTGCAGGCTCCTAAACTCTGGAAAGTGATGAGTCAAGGCCTTAGAGTAGAACCAAACTGCAGTTGATAGGAAAGTCTACAAAACATAACTATTTAGAAGTTCTTTTTACCGGGACCCAGGTACCTCCACTTATCCTGCTGGAGTAACTATTCGGTTTCTTTGTTTTTTTACTTTTTCATTCGTTGTTTATAACTTTGAAATTATTGCAGGATGACAACCAGCACATTAATAAACAAATCAGCAGGAATTGCGTTGTGATGATGTACACAAAACAAAGTTCTGGCTGCCTAATCTATGTTCCTAACCTATATGCAAAATTTGCAAACTTGAGAACCTTTTACTTCATGTAATAATTACAAGCCGACTATTTTATTTGGGACCATAACACATAATTACTATAAAATATCATGGCCATGTGAAGAGACACATGCTCAGTCTTGTTAGATTTCACCCTGGGTATATGCTGCAAGAATGCTTGATCTCCTATATTTTGCATTCGAAAAAGACATGCATGGAATATTAATGACCTGTGTTGTTCTTTCTTCAACCTACACCAACTGAAATTATTTTTTTCATCCGTTTGTAAAAACGTATGCAAACTTGCAATCTTCCATCTGCAGAAGTCTATTATTTTGAAAGCTTATGCACTGTACAAACTTCGCCCACCTTTAATTGCACTTTCCAACCACATATGCTGAGAACAGCACTCTTCACTGCTGTGTATGCATGTGAAAACGGGAACAAGAAAGTCCCTTTGGTCCAATGTAGTATATAACACATTGACATCCACGAAAACCCGTAATGCCACCATGAGCATTTGACACCCATAAGGACATTATGAGTCTAAACAGGGTGCCCTAAAGAAGGTGACATCCTTGCCATTACATCCTGACTAATTTGAATAAGGTAATAGGGAGGTCCTAATCTTTTTAAAAAACATGATTATTCTGCTGCCTTATATAACCTTCTAGGGGAACTGATGTGAGAAGTTCTGGAAATAGTTAATTAAGAGAAATGTGCGACAAACGAGGGATACAAAATGAAATGTCTATCAACACTGGGCCCAAAGAGAATGGGACAAACTCTGCCTCACCTCTTATGGATCTCGAATTCCACTGCAATGCTTACATTGATAAGCTGAGAGAGCAGGCGTTTTACAATTATTTCTAATAAACCAACTCAAATGGCTTTCTCAAAACATTTCAGCTACTACTATGCAGACACACAAAATCCTTTCATTAAAGTAAGAGTGGGTGAGAATTACTCCTTTTTACCCTTTCCCAAACATTTTACTTTTATTAACAGCACTGAACTAGATTAGAAGTGTACCTTTAAAGCGTTTGCTTTAGGAAATACACAAAAAAGATTATTTTGGGTTGATTTAAGAAGCAGAGGAGTGATTAGTCAATTGAGGCTACCGGAAAGACAAAAGGCTACAGCAAAGCATACAGTGGTTATCTAATTAGCTCGGGTTCTTTACATCAAACTAAAGTTGTACTATGAAACGCACCTGCCATTTACATTTGTTAACCTTGAGTACAAAATTTTACCTCTAAAGAAACTTTTTTTTTTTTTAACAAAGGGTTTAAGAAATCTTGATTAACTTTATTAAAACAGTAGTACACTCAAACTCATTTTGATTTTTGCTTTTATCGGGCTATGCAACTAATTGCATTTTAAGTCATTCAAACTATAAAAGTACTAACGCCTGCAATGGCAATGGATTTGGCTAATTTCACCCTCTTTGCAATTATACATTTAAAGGGATGCCTGGTCAAGATATACATTTAGTTTTCAGCAGACAAGTGCTCTTACTGATGAATGTGTTCTACTACACTTGCTAGTCAGACAATGAGTATTAGCAATTTACATCGATAGTATACTAAACACAACACAGTCACAGAAATCACAGAAAACAGCCAAACTTGTCAACAAGAATGCACACTGCAGGTTAGAGTTTGCCAATAGGAATAGATGATTCCATAATAAATAGCAGCAAGCTCGCTGCTATTTAAGTACAGTTGTATTTTCTCTCTCATTTCTTCCACAATTTAGTTTTAGTGCATTGCGCTGAAATCCAAAACAAAATCAGGTTTTATTGGTTCCATATTAGGCCACTGAGTGGTTCATAGTTCTGCAAGAACAAAATACAACTGATCAATTTTGTTTTAAAGGGGAACTGAATGTCTAGGAGTAAAACATTTTTTCTTTATGAATGATTGTACGCATAAAAACGTTTGAATATCAAATAACAACCAAATAGGTTCAAAATTTCGACTAAGGAATGTAAAGTTCGAAAAAAGCAAGCTATTGGATATATCCACAAGGTAAAAATTGTTTCGTTTAGTTTGGGGGTCGTGTTAGGTAAAGGCCTCCTGAGCACAAATTACAGCAGGGTTACATACTTGACAATATGGTTGTGTGTCATCAGATACTGCCAACTGTAATGAACATCTTGTAGACAATGTTTCATGTTTAGTGTTGATTAATCTTAGAGGCACTGAAGCATTACATAACATTGTAATTGGTAACTTCAGAAATCCACATTTCTACATTGTGTGATCTTTCCATTTCACCAAAGGCAGATTGTGAAAAGCAGGAAAGGAATTTAGTCTTACAAATGCAGTCCAGTTTACGGCTTGTGCATCTAGGAGTATATCATTACAATTGCCTTACCCTTGTCTTTTTTGTTTTGTTGCTAAAACACAAAACTTAATGCAACGGTTTAAGTTAGACACCAATGAAACGGCAAAAGCAGGAATCATTTTCCCCTTTAAAGCAAGCACACTGGTTAATACCGAGCCACAGTTGTTAGCCCAACACCCACACACTCTATACAAGCTACAGCAAATGAATACACCCAGCAGAGCCCTTCTCTGTTGCAGCATCACAACAGAAAGGGGACTGGCCAAATTACCTTCGTCAGCCTCAATAGCCTCAACAGTAGCTGAAGAGAAGAAAGGGGTTGCAAAATGGATGAGAAAAATGAGCAGAGGATTTTAAATCTAAGAACAAGTCAATGAGCAGCACAGGTGCTATTACACGGATGTTATGGTACGTGCCGGTTTCTGGTACAGAAGACAATCAATTCTACATAAAGAACAGAACATGTATATTGTCATTTGCAGCTGGTTTGGACAGCACAATACGTCATATGGTTTCATGTTTAGGAAGCAGTGACATACATTTTACAGTTTTTCAAATGTGATTTCAATCCCCCACACATTCACATAGAACCTCACTGATATACTTGTTTTTTTCATTCTCGGGCCTGATAAGTGGAAAGTGATGTTCTGAAAAGGGGGAGGGGGTGGCTGTTGCTTACATCAGAGATCCAGGGTGCAGACTATGGAGAGTGGGAGGTGAAGAGTAGCAGGTGACTGACTTCAAAACAAAAGGGCCTATTTCTGCAAATGGTGTTTCGCCTGAAGCCTATTGCCACTTTGGAGTTCATAATCTTAAGGTGACTGGAGGGTGATGCAAGAAAAACGACGTTGCCATGACATCTTGTCTAATGCGATGTATATGGAGTATGTAATGTAAGGTGCTTTTTTTAATGACACTGTTAAAACGCACATTTTATTTACGGTTGCTGCAGTTAGTATACTCCTTATTTTGACTTCTACAAAAACGAGCTGGGATATTTTTAATGTTTCGTTAGGTGAAGGTACAGAATTGGGGTTGTACTTGTTAACTGCTTGTCAAAAAGAAACTGGATAGTTTAATACCAGACTATGTTAGAGGAAGCCATTCAGACAGAGAACTCCTAACCCGCAAACGCTTCCGCTGGAGTTCTAGCTTTACTAAGAGGTGCATGTGTTGCTTGCATTTTCAGCTTGAATAGGATCACTCTAGCAATTAGTGGAGCTCACATTAAAATTGAACCCAATGTGTCCTTTTTCAACCAGACTCGGTAGACTGGCAGCATTTTAAAGTTTTCTTGCAACACAAGATTTTTGTATAGATGTACATTGGGCACTAGATAAAATTCAATTACTGCCTTGTTTGTCTGGTTGGTATTCTGAAATGAAGAGACACAACCAGCCCTTGAATATTACCGGGGAAATCCCTCTAACAAATAAATTGTGCAGGTCAACTAAATGTTGCATGTGCAATGAAAAACAGTTCACAATACTAGCCAAGGCCAAGCCAAGGGGCTAGCTCTAGAATAAGGTAAATTATACTATTCTAGCTATCCTATTCCCATCTGGAAAAGCAGGATATGATATGGCACAGGTGTGAGGTACTAGAGTAAGCAGATGTCAACCAAAACCCTCCAATGGATCTGTCCAACAAGAGGTGATAGACAACCCATGACTACTCTGCCACGGGTATTCAGAACCACGATCATCCATGGGGTTACACTGTATACACAACCACCATAAGTTTCAAGGCACACCTGTAAAACACTCTTTTAAATGAACCTACATTCCTCGATTGCACTAGTTTAGCCTTAAGGAATCTCTCCTCCTACAGCAGGAAGAAGAGCAAAACAATCAGAAGAGAGCAGAAAGAAACAGCAAAGTAAGAAAAAGCAGCAATGTTCTTGAAGTGCGTACTGCTGAGACCACTTTAGAATTAGTGGTCAAGCAAACCGTAAGACACTGAAGTGTCTCTGGGGAGCATTGACTCAAAATGCTATGCACCGCTTTGTGATGCCAGACAGCACAGTTTATAGGGTGAGTGCATCCGTTGTCAAGTACTACGCCATCCAGGGGTTAAATTACCTTGTCGAAGGCAGCTTTCCTAGGAACTCTATCACTTTGCATTTCACATGATATTCTACTGTAGCGTTTAAAACCAATCTCCACCTCTCCTTTGTGGGTCTCGTGAGGATTTTGTGCCGTAAAAGGACTGTGAGATGATCTAATACCTATATACCGAAGCGAGCAAGAGTTTGTCAACTCTTGTTATGAATTTTTTCGTTCTTAAACACATCTTTGAAAATCTAATAGAACACTAGGCGTGCATCTAAACACTTGAAATACCAACTTCAACTGCAGTAACCGGTTTTTTTTCCAGTGATATATGTTCATCTGTGAAGGGGTCAACATAAGAGCATACCTAGCTTCTGGGAAAGTAAGGCATACACATATCATGAGTGGAGCTTCTTTCATACCCTCAAAAAATTCTATTAAGAATCTACCTTGTATGAATTCACCATTTAAGTTCAAGACAAAAATGGCACGATACAAACTGCTGCATCTATTCCATCACATACCACAAAGGCTACCTCAAAAAACACTAACGAGTTGGGGTAAAGATTAGCCGAAGGCAATCAAGTAAAATAGCAAAATGAATGTATTTAAAATCAATGCTATTCAACAACAACATTTGCACATCATTATCTCTGAAATGGAAGTTAAATGTGAATCCAGCTGAAGGACTAATATCCCAAAAGGTAAATTAAAGAAAATGTTCTCCGTGGATTTTAGGAATCCTGTTTGAAATTTGTGTGCAGGATGGTGGGATTTTAAATGGTAGAAATCCATAAATTGCTTTTCGTTCACTATTAAAAAAGGATCTTCCACAAATGGAGACCAGGGATATGGAATGCACGCACTAACATTCCCATCCATCAGTTAGTGAATATGGTACTGGAGACAATAACAGCGTTTGTGCTTATGACTGGCTCATTGGTAAAATTATTCTTCAACAGGGTAAAGTGCCAGGCCACTTTGTGTTTTAGTCTTACGTGGCCAAAGTGGTTAGCAGAAAGTCATCACGTGTGGGCAGCAACGCCTGAACGATTATTGGGAGGGGGTGGGGGGGGGGGGGGGGGGAAATCAATGGAAGGTATTAAGTCGCACAGGAAAAAATCCTTTAAGTACTGCAAGGATTTACATGGCATGTGCTGGACCTCACCATCAATGCAAGGTTTGTTCAGAGTTTCTTTTTTGGCACGTTTTTTTTCTCGGACTTTTAGGTCGCCAACTATCCCAAACGGATCATTGCTATTCGTTTCATAACAGAGTCAGGCATAGGGGAAATTAAAAAAGTAGGAAATGTGAAATGCTAGTAAAGAGACGACAGGGTTAGGCTAGAAGAAAAACAGGCGATATCTGCCAATACTGACAACAAAAATGCTGTACAACAAACAAATGCAAAAGGGTGTTGGTGCATGGCTTCAGCTCGGATCCAACGCTCGAAGGATTAGTATGCATGCAGGCACGCAGAGGATTATAGGAAGCAGCATCGTAAAATGGCAGATCGCGGATAACAAATGTGTTGTGAGGCTACACTGACCGAGTCAATAGTGTGTGCTTGTTATGTCTGGTCAAAGGCTCCTAAAAGTGCTCACAGATGCAATAAAGTAGTTATTGTTTAACAAATTTGAGTGGGCCAGAGAACAAGGCCTTGTTCTAATGTTCTTCAGAAACGTTTTGTGCGTGTGCGGGTCACTTGGTGAGATTCCCTCAGGATTAGGTGCAGGCACTTGACATCAATTCACAAATAGTACTTAATTGTGCACAAGAAAAGTAACTTCTCAGAAAGAGGGTACACAGTGCAGGCAAATAACTAACTAGGCTATTCCCTTACCCACCAGTGAAGAAAATGCTGTGCACCAGCTGCTTCCTCCTGCAGTGCTAGCTTTCTGAGCAGACTGCTAAGGCTGCTGCTGGCTTTAATTGAAACGTATGCTTCATATTCAACAGTATGGACATAATTCAGCACACAGGGGCAGTCATCCTTACCGCTCTGCAATGTTTGTTTTCCTCCTGAAAGCACCCCGCTGGGCAGCATTCCTGTGGGAGTCAAGCCTTTCAGTGTCAGCACACTCTCACTCTCTTCTCTGCAAAATAAAAGGGTGAGGAAGCAAGAACACAGATTGTGACTGTTTAATAGACACTGCAAGTCTGTGCACATAATACATCCTAAAGGACTAGGTCTGACTTAACTTACTGTGCTTCATGTAGGAAGGTTTCTTGGGCAACAGTCTCCATCAAGTACCACCGTGGCAGACATTTGCAATACACATGTAGCTTGGCATCTTGCAGCACACACTGGTATGCGCACAAACCCAAACTCAACTGTGTACTTACCGCATAATCAACAGACGGGGGCAAGTAGTGCCATCTTTAAAATTAAATTGTGATTTAGCACTAAAAATTAGAGTTGAGTACAAACGTGTTTGTTGAAAAACAAAAAGTCTCAAAAGTTTCAGAACCAATCAATATTGGGGTAAAAATGGCACAAGTTCCACTCTGAGATGAGCTCTCCAGAACACAAGGTGCAAGAGAACCATGGGGCCCAAATACCCTCCCAACCTACTTTGTGGTAACTCAAAAACCTTCCAAGGAAACATTATTATCCAATGAACGTATATAAATGTGGCTCACGTGGTCTCTATGAAAGTGGTCACTTCACAGAAAAGAGAGCAGATATGGCTGCCAAAGAAGACTGAAGGGAGGTGGCTAAATCACACCATTTTTCTTTCTTTTTTAAATGTGAACAGTTTCGTCAAGGAATACAATATTCTACCTTAACAATGCATTCGATCTTGGCAAGGTAAGCCAATATTCATTTTTTGTCAAATTTGTTTTTATTAAGTTGAAAGTCATTACAAAGATCACAACAACATGTCGTAGCTTCTTCTGTCATCACAAAGTAGCCATTTTCGTAGCCCAGCATGTAAGGAGGTGGGAATACCATCTAACGACCATGCATCTGTTAAAACTTTCAACCATTATAGTAATGGATAATGAGAAATAAAACAAAACATCAATTAAACAAACCAAACGTGGGTCTAGGGAGGTAAATGCAGTCTTATTTCTTTTGGAGTGATCAATCACCATGTTAGGGTATGACCCACCATCCCAACAGTCTCCGGGGGTGTCTGCCCAGCTGTCACTTAAAGGCCTCAGGGAGCACAGGAGAGAAATTCTCGGGGAGGGGGGACCCCAAGCCTCTAAATCTGGAACAAAAGTAAAGCTCTGGTGCGTGCAGGGAATGTGAATAGTGGAAGGCCTATAGACAAATACGTTTCTAGAGCTCCCAATTATGTTCAAAGTTTTTGAAATCATCTGCAAAGATATTTGCCATCTTCTCCAGTGGCAATGCCCTCCAAAGGAGGGCGTGCCACTGGTTGATTATAGCCAGTAGTCTTGAGTTGATGGAGTCCAAAAGGGGACAGTATTAGTAGGAAAGCTTTTGCTATAAACATTCTCATGTTTAAATTCTATTTCCATCCTGCTCGTGATTTAGACATATTTTAGCCTCAATTCATTGGAACACGAAAGGCTAATTTTATAGGGAAGTTGCTTCTTTTGTTTTATGTGGATTACCGCAGGAGAGTAGCAGCACTACAGGGGGTGGATGGGTCAATCTAGTTCCAAAGAAACTACTTCAACTTGCTTTAAATCTGGATAAAAAATAACCCATTTGGAGACTCCATTGGTAGACAACATATCTGTCAGTGGATTCTCTCAATGGTACTCGTGGACTTTTGCAATCAATTGTTTCCACATACACACTTTCTGCAACTTTTTTTTTATTTTATTTTTTAGAAGTAGTGGAAGAAGGCTCATTATAAACAACCACAAAGACAGGTTTGGCTGACTACAATGTTCATCTTTTTATTTGAAATGAAATCAAGCACCAGCAAGTTCAGTGTTGGAAGACGTTTGTATGGTTAATGCAAGTGAACAACTCAAAGAATCAGTCATGGCAAAAAATAAAATTAAAAAAAATATGACCCATTGTCATACTTACGCTACCCAGCCACTTTGCAACACCTTACTACAAAGCTTTAGCAGTAACAAGTCTACAAAATAAACTCTTACTGTCAATATATCAATCAGCCACTCTAGGCTTTCTGAAGTCTTACAGTAAGGAATTTAACCCCAGCATTCAGGCAAAAGCAAAACATGAGTAGACAAATTCTCATAGTTCAAGAGCCAGTTTATCCTCAGTAATCGAGTAAAAGTTCTAAATAAAACAATGATTAAAAGCAATGGTGCAATGAAGATAATGGTCTGCCAGAGATTCAATATGCAAATCACTGAACATCTTTGAAAAAGGTATCTGGTATAACTAAAAAGCATCTAAAGAAAAACAGTCCAAGAGAAAAGTCAAGGAAATGAGCAATTTATGTCAAATAATGACTGTGGAGTAAATAGTCATCTGAGCTAAGAATCTGCAGCAAGAACAAAGATTTAGTCTACATCTTTCATTCATATCTAGCCCGCTAGTACGAAGGGTGATGTAGCAGAGAAAGACTTCAATCAAATATAAATATGTGACTGTGCATATATAGGTTCAAGAGGCCTAGTGATGGTCATGGAGCCCACCATTTGGATGGATAGTTCTATGTACCCGAATCAAACACCAGATCAAAACAAACTGACTGTGCCTGCAGATTCTCTGTTGGTGATGTCAGTGGAAGACAGCTAATTTACAGGTGCTGTGGCAGTCCCTCCTCCCATCCATTTCTCCAGGTGTGTGGTTAACATCCTCTGTAGATATTCATAAAGATACTCTGAGTCTGTCAAGGGCTTATGCAGCTGAACCATTTGCTCTTGCGTTTTGCTGGCTGAACCGCACATGATAACATGTATTGGTGGAGGGTGGCGGTCATTTTAGGATTGGCAGCTTAATGGGCGTGCTGGAGATCTTGATGTTTGCATTCAACTGGTTTTATGATCGGGAGTTTCGTACTATATAGTAACTTTAAATTTACTTTGTGACCCATCTGTTGGGTGGTAGTATTATTTGTTTATGTTAACATGTGAGCGACATTTCAAGAACAAAAGTGACTAGTTTAAATAATCGAAGTGCACCACAATTATCAATAGCAGAATTATCATGCCTGAGATTCTCCATGTGGGTATAGTTTGTGATAATTAAATACTGCACACTGAAAACCAACTATCCTGGATGACTGGTACCAGAACTAGTCTCTTACAATTGTGATTCTCTCTTGGAATCCTAGGTTTTCTTTTGAAAATATCTGTCTAAGGGACTGGATTATCAGCATTATTTTTGTTTGGGGCAGACACATCACTAAGATGGTCATTGCACAGTTATTCAAAGTAGAGGAGAGAGGTTCCTTGCCACAGTATGCTACTCTCCCTTTCATCAGTTGGCAAGCTTTTGCCTTTACCCATAGTCCCCAAGTGGGATGTGTTTTGCTTTGCTTCAAACTAAGATGAAAACTATGCCAAGGAATGCAACACTCCTAGTTTGATCAATTAATTTATTAAGGCACTTCCCAGATATGAAAAAGTACATGAAAATATGAACATGAGCATTTAACTTGAATGCAGTAAAACGTGTAAATGCTAAAATACTCACAGCAGGTAATGTCAGGGACACAAAGTACAATGCATCAACAATGAATATGTATGCAGCGAATGGAAAACGTCACTTACCCAGTGTACATCTGTTCGTGGCATGAGACGCTGCAGATTCACATGCTGTGCATATCCCGCCATCTAGTGTTGGGCTCGGAGTGTTACAAGTTGTTTTTCTTCGAAGAAGTCTTTTCGAGTCACGAGATCGAGGGACTCCTCCCCTTTCGGCTCCATTGCGCATGGGCGTCGACTCCATCTTAGATTGTTTTCCCCGCAGAGGGTGAGGTAGGAGTTGTGAATATAGTAATAGTGCCCGTGCAATGGAGTAAGTATGTATGTACATCATGTGACTAAAAGTGATATATTTACAAATTTACAAATGTACAAGTTTTAATTTTTATCAACTTATAATGGCTACAGGCTCCCTGGGAGGTGGGAGGGCGCATGTGAATCTGCAGCATCTCATGCCACGAACAGATATACACTGGGTAAGTGACATTTTCCGTTCGATGGCATGTGTAGCTGCAGATAAACATGCTGTGCATAGACTAGTAAGCAGTTATCTCCCCAAAAGCGGTGGTTTAGCCTGTAGGAGTTGAAGTTGTTTGAAATAATGTTCTTAATACTGCTTGTCCTACTGTGGCTTGTTGTGTTGTTAACACATCCACGCAGTAATGTTTAGTGAATGTATGAGGCGTAGACCATGTGGCTGCCTTACAGATTTCTGTCATTGGTATATTTCCTAGAAAGGCCATGGTGGCGCATTTCTTTCTAGTGGATTGTGCCTTTGGTGTAATAGGCAGATCTCTCTTTGCTTTTATATAACAGGTTTGAATACACTTAACTATCCATCTGGCAATGCCTTGTTTGGATACTGGATTCCCTGCATGAGGTTTTTGGAAAGCTACAAACAATTGTTTTGTTTTGCGAATTTGTTTGGTTCTATCAATGTAATACATTAGTGCTCTTTTTATGTCTAATGTATGTAATGCTCTTTCAGCTACAGAGTCTGGTTCTGGAAAGAACACTGGGAGTTCCGCTGTTTGGTTTAAGTGGAACGGTGATATGACTTTTGGCAAAAATTTGGGATTTGTGAGTAGAACCACTTTATTTTTGTGTATTTGTATAAAGGGTTCTTGTATGGTAAAGGCTTGTATTTCACTTACTCTTCTGAGCGATGTGATAGCTATTAGGAAGGCTACTTTCCAGGTTAAGTATTGTATCTCACAAGAGTGCCTGGGTTCAAATGGTGGGCCCATGAGTCGTGTTAATACAATATTGAGGTTCCACAAAGGAACTGGTGGTGTTCTTGGTGGAATGATCCTCTTTGGCCCCTCCATAAATGCTTTTATGACTGGGATTCTGAATAGTGAAGTTGAATGTGTAATTTGCAGATAGGCAGAAATTGCTGTGAGATGTATTTTAATGGATGAAAAAGCTAACAGACTTTTGTAAGTGTAGTAAGTAGCTTACAATGTTTTTCGCGGATGCGTGTAATGGTTGAATTTGATTATTATGACAGTAATAAACAAATCTTTTCCATTTATTTGCGTAGCAATGTCTTGTAGTAGGTTTTCTAGCCTGTTTGATGACCTCCATACATTCTTGTGTAAGGTCTAGATGTCTGAATTCTAAGACTTCAGGAGCCAGATTGCTAGATTGAGCAATGCTGGATTCGGGTGTCTGATCTGTTGTTTGTGTTGAGTTAACAGATCTGGTCGGTTTGGTAGTTTGATATGAGGCACTACTGACAGGTGTAGTAGTGTTGTGTACCAAGGTTGTCGTGCCCAAGTTGGTGCTATTAGTATTAGTTTGAATTAGTTTTGACTCAATTTGTTTACGACATACGGAAGGAGTGGGAGAGGGGGAAAAGCGTAAGCAAATATCCCTGACCAACTCATCCATAACGCATTGCCCTTGGAGTGAGGCTGTGGGTACCTGGATGCGAAGTTTTGGCATTTTGCGTTTTCTTTTGTTGCGAATAGGTCTATTTGCGGTGTTCCCCAGGTTTGGAAGTAGGTTTGTAGTATCTGGGGATGAATTTCCCATTCGTGGACCTGTTGGTGATCCCGACTGAGATTGTCGGCTAACTGGTTTTGAATTCCTGGTATGTATTGCGCTATTAGGCGAATGTGATTGTGAATCGCCCAATGCCAAATCTTTTGTGCTAAGAGACAACTGTGTTGAGTGTGTCCCTCCCTGTTTGTTTAGGTAATACATTGTTGTCATGTTGTCTGTTTTGACAAGAATGTGTTTGTGGGCTATTAGTGGTTGAAATGCTTTCAACGCTAGAAACACTGCTAGTAGTTCTAACTGATTTATATGAAGTTGTTTCTGCTGAGTGTCCCATTGTCCCTGGATGATGTGTTGGTTGAGGTGTGCTCCCCACCCTACCATGGAAGCATCTGTTGTGATCACGTATTGAGGCACTGGGTCTTGGAAAGGCCGCCCTTGGTTTAAATTTATAGGATTCCACCATTGAAGCGAGGTGTATGTTTGGCGGTCTATCAACACTAGTTCTTGAAGTTGACCCTGTGCTTGTGACCATTGTGTTGCTAGGCACTGTTATAAGGGCTGCATGTGTAATTTTGCGTTTGGGACAATGGCTATGCATGAGGACATCATGCCTAGTAGTTTCATCACTAATTTTACCTGAAACCTTTGGTTTGGGTGCATGCATTTTATTACGTTTTGGAATGCTTGTACCCTTTGTGGACTTGGAGTGGCAATCCCTTTTTTTGTGTTGATTGTTGCTCCTAAGTATTGTTGTATTTGACACAGCTGTAAGTGTGATTTTTGGTAGTTTAGTGAGAACCCTAGTTTGTGAAGGGTTTCTATGACGTATTTTGTGTGTTCCTGCGTGTTGGTTTTGATTAACCAATCGTCTAGATACGGGAATACGTGTATGTGCTGTCTTCTGATATGGGCTGCTACTACTGCAAGGCATTTTGTAAATACCCTTGGTGCTGTTGTTATCCCGAATAGTAACACTTTGAATTGGTAATGTACTCCTTGGATTACAAACTAAGTATTTCCTGTGTGAAGGATGTATGGGTATATGGAAGTACGCATCCTTGAGATCTAATGTTGAGAGTCTTGTTGTTTGAGCAAGGGGATTACGTCTTGAAGTGTCACCATGTGAAAGTGATCTGATTTGATGTAAAGATTTAGGGGGTTATTACAACTTTGGAGGAGGTGTTAATCCGTCCCAAATGTGACGGATATACCATCAGCCGTATTACGAGTTCCATAGGATATAATGGACTCGTAATACGGCTGGTGGTATATCCGTCACTTTACCGTCACTTTTGGGACGGATTAACACCTCCTCCAAAGTTGTAATTACACCCTTAGTGTTCTGAGATCTAAAATGGGTCTCAGAGTTTTGTCCTATTTGGGTGTTAGAAAATACAGGGAATAAACACCTGTTCCTTTTTGATGATTGGGTACAAGTTCTATTGCGTCTTTTTGCAACAACGCTTGGACTTCTAGTTGTAATAGATCCAAGTGCTGTTTGGACAAGTTGTGTGTTCTTGGAGGCACATTTGGTGGTAATTGTAGGAATTCTATGCAATAACCATGTTGGATAATGGCTAGGACCCACAAGTCTGTTGTTATTTCTTCCCAGTTTTGGTACAAATCTGTGAGTCTCCCCCCCCCCCCCCCCCACTGGTGTTATGTGTTGGGGATTTGTGACACTGAAGTCGCTGTTTATTTTGAGGGGTCTTTGGGCTTTGGAACTTTCCTCTAGTTTTAGGGAACTGTCCACCTCTGTATTGTCCCCAAAAGCCTCATCTCTGATACTGGCCCTGGTATGTGGGTCTGGATTGTGAGGTTGAGGGTTCTGTGCTTTGGGCCCGAAACCCCCCTCTAAATTGTGTCTTCCTAAATGTGCTTCTGCTCTGTGGGGAGTAGAGCGCGCCCATGGCCTTGGCCGTATCTGTCTCTTTTTTCAGCTTCTCTATAGCTGTGTCCACCTCCGGCCAAAACAACTGCTGTCCATTGAAAGGCATATTAAGCACAGCCTGTTGGATTTCGGGCTTAAATCCGGAGGTGCGTGTCTCCGAATGGTGACTGCGGTATTCACAGTTCTTGCGGCTTTGTCCACTGCATCCATTGCCGATCGTATCTGGTTGTTTGAGATACTTTGGCCCTCTTCCACCACTTGTTGTGCACGCTTTTGGAACTCTTTGGGCAGATGTTCTATAAAGTGCTGCATTTCATCCCAATGAGCCCTGTCATATCTTGACAATAAAGCCTGGGAATTGGCAATGCACCATTGATTGGCCGCTTGTGCTGCAACTCTTTTCCCCGCTGCATCAAACTTTCGACTTTCTTTGTCGGGTGGTGGTGCATCTCCTGAGGTGTGTGAATTAGCCCTTTTACGTGCTGCGCCTACTACTACTGAGTCAGGTGTCAGTTGTTGTGTGATGTATACAGGGTCTGTAGGGGGAGGCTTGTACTTTTTCTCCACCCTAGGTGTGATGGCTCTGCCTTTGACAGGTTCTTGAAATACTTGTTTTGCGTGTTTCAACATCCCTGGTAGCATCGGGAGACTTTGGTACTGACTGTGTGTCGACGACAAAGTATTAAATAAAAAGTCATCCTCAATGGGTTCTGCGTGAAGTGCCACATTGTGTAAAGCCGCTGCTCTGGACACCACTTGCATGTAGGCAGTACTGTCTTCAGGTGGTGATGGTCTCGCTGGGTAGCAGTCTGGACTATTATCTGATACTGGCGCATCATATAGATCTCATGCATCTGGGTCATCCTGGCTGATCCCTGTGTGCGTTGGTGATTGCATCATAGGGGGTGTTGCAATTGGTGACAGTTGCGGTGAGTGGTGTGGCGAAGAGTGGGGTGGAGTTACTGCTTTTGCCACTTTTGCATGTGGTTGTTTTTCTTTGTCTTGGAAAGCAAGTTTCCTTTTCATCCTTACAGGAGGGAGAGTTCTTATTTTCCCTGTTTCCTTTTGAATATGGAGCCTTCTTTGTGTATAATCCGGCTCCCCTGCTTCTAGCTCTTGTCCAAATTTGTGGCCTTGTAGTTGTTCTGAAAGGCCTTGTTCTTCGGAGTAGGAGCTTGTTTTCAGCTCCGAAGGTGGGTGTTTCGGTACCGAAACTTTTTCTACAGTCTTTTTCGACTCCTAAGCCACTTTATATAGGTTTCGGTGTGCCGATTTATCTCGGAGCCGGTCTCTCGATGTCGAGTCTGGTCTGAGCCATGTTCTCGGTGTCGAGTATGCTCTGTGCCGGTATCTCGACCGGAGTCGGATGACTTCGACACGTGTGTGCCCTTTTTCGGTGCCGATGGATGGGTACCGATTTTACAGGTTAAGCCATGGCCTGCCGGCGGAGGCGTCTCCTGGGCCTTCAGGATTTTTGCGTGAGTTTTGGCCGGGGCTGGTTTACTCATGGTTTTCGGCGCCTGCTCTGTTTTGGGCTCGTCCGAGTCAGCGATGGAGAAATTCTCCTCTTCCTCGACGTCGTGGTGTCCTGACAGCGCTGACGCCATTTGAAGCCATCGTGCTCTCCGGTCCCGTAGCGTTTTCTTCGACCGACACGCCCGACAGGCCTCGCAGGTATCCTCTTTGTGTTCGGGGGACAAACACAAATTACAGACCAGATGTTGATCTGTGTAAGGATACTTGTTGTGGCATTCGGGGCAGAAGCGGAATGGGGTCCGTTCCATTAGCCTTGAAGACGCACGCGGCCGGGCCGACCAGGCCCCGCCGGGGAATAGAAGACCCGAAGGGCTACCGGAGCTCTTCTTGATTCGGTGTCGATCTGCGTTAACTAACCCGATACCGAACGCCAACAATACCGTCGAATTTTCAGAGATTTAACTAACTTTCCAAACCGAAACACGGAGCGAAGAGGAACAAGTCCGAACACGATGGCAGAAAGAAAACAATCTAAGATGGAGTCGACGCCCATGCGCAATGGAGCCGAAAGGGGAGGAGTCCCTCGATCTCGTGACTCGAAAAGACTTCTTCGAAGAAAAACAACTTGTAACACTCCGAGTCCAACACTAGATGGCGGGATATGCACAGCATGTGTATCTGCAGCTACACATGCCATCGAACATATATCTATAAATGTGTGTGTATGTGTGTGTGTGTGTGTGTGTGCGCACAGCGAAGTTAGATAATTAAGAATAAAAATGCATCACCATGGGGATCGAATCTAACATCATCCTTGCCAACATCAAGCTGAGGAACCCTGGACAGCCGAGAAAGGAGAATCCTTTCCCGATGGGATTTTGTTTTGGGTAGTGCATCCACCCCACAGTGAGTTCCTTTTTCCCCAGCACCAAGCTTCCCCACCTTATATACCATGAAGAAACCCAAGAGGAAAATTCTGCTCCCCCTAAGTTATGAAATTCAAGCACTGGCTGTACTCGGTCTGCATTGAAAACACGCAAAGGAACAGGCCCTGCCGCTATGCGCATTCCAGAGGCAGGTGGGCAGTACTTTTCCATAGTGAAAACATTGAAACCATTCCCAGTCTAAGACTCTCTTATGTCTACGTCCACATCTCACATGTTATGTTCCTGCACGGTACAACATGGTGCAGGTGAGAAGAAGTGAAAACACGTTCAGTGTAGAAAACAAGCTTTGTGTGACGGCATCTGAAGTTAAGCTAAGCACAAAATGGAGTCAGTGGTCAAGATGGAGCCTGTGGTTAAATAAAGATAGCATTACAGACGGGTATGCCCAGACGTGGGGTCCTGTGTGCCCCATGCCACTGGAGTCAAGCTAGCACAGCTGATTAGGGGTGATACCCAGAAATCAGTCCCAGGATGCTCGTTTTCAGTCCAGTCCAGGCAGGCCAGGCCAAGCTGTTTGGGCAGGACTGTTCCCCTCGTGAGCAGAGTCAAAGCTGATGTGCATATAGCTGGGTCCAAATTGGAATAGCATGGGTAGCAAAAAAAAAAAAACAATGGATTTAAGCCCAGATCTCTGTACGAGGGGGTGAATGTTTGACATTGTTCAGCTTCCAGTCCATCACTTGTTCTTTTTGCATTTATACCCATAGTTGCAGCAAAAAGAGTAGAGGTCTTACACGAAAGGAGTCAGGTGGGAGATCATGACCTGTAAGAACAGAGAGGGATGTCACACACTCCACCTATTCACTGTAACCTACCCAAATTAGGGGATCAATCAAGGTACAATGGTCATACACCTGTTTTTTTTTTTTTAAAGGACTTTCACCCATGTGTGGCATGCTTCGGTGAGTCCTTGCCCAGCTTGCTAGTCATTACTTGGCAGGCTCAACCCCATTCTGGAGAGAGCTCTTACTGGTGGGCAAGTGTTTTGGGATCAGGAGAAATTAAATATGCCTCTAGGAAACCTCCTGTGGATCTTAATGCCCAAGGCAGTTAAAAACCAAAGAGGGATGTACTAGAAGACATTATCCACTCCTATATATCAAAGAGCCTAGTGACATTTCTACCGATTGGTATTTTTTTTCTTCAAATTGTGTGATGTGCCTGTGTTTTAAGCCCCTTCCTTGAAAGTAGCGAGGTTGATTAGTTTAAGAATGCCTTTTTGGATGTTGAGGATGACTAACTGTATTGTTTATCTGGCGATTGAATCAAAACATACAAACATGCATAAGAAAGGTTGACAGAATGTTGTGTTCGTTTTTGCATGATGCCATGCGTTCACAAAGAAAGAGGAAAAATAGAGGAGGTTGTAGGATGTTTGAGGAATTGATTGATATATTTGGTAATATATGGTGCAGATACTTTCCATGGAGAATACGGAGCACGCAGTTCCTTACCAACATGGTGTTGTTTAATGTTCTGCTGTTTTCACGGAAAAGATAAAGAAACCATGATTCTCGCCACTGTATCCTAAGAATCGAAACTTTGCCTCTCAAATCATGGGGTAATGGAGAAATCTGTGAGGACTGTGGTCTGGACAAAAAATACTAGTCCTATTTTGTTGTTCTATCGCGCACAATGCTGAGGCTGTGAATTTTCCAGGGCATTACAATATGCACCTGATTTCTAAAATAAAATAGATAAAACAGCGATACGTGATAATTGTAATCAAGTTAAGAAACGAACATTGACAATAGATCACCTGGCCACGCAGTTTTAACAACTTCACCTGGCAGTCATTTTCAGAAGTCTAAATATGAAAATGGCCGACACGCCGGCTCACTGCGTCCAGGGCACAGTTCATGAGGAGGAAACCTGCGCCGTGTCGCAGTGTGGGTTATCGGCTGCCAAGAGGCCAGAATCCCTCTGACTCATTCTTTCTCCTGGCTGCAGTGACGCTGCATGTTTCAGGGTATTCTCATTTGCACTCTCCACTAAGCACGAACCGCTGGTTCTGGGGCGCACAAACATGTTTTCCCCCCACAGGCGGTCAGCTTTCTTGCGATTGTTTGGAGTTATGACAACTGCTTTAAAGCCTTTCAAGCCAAACCTTGCATTTAGGTAGTAATAAAAGGTTTCACAGTATGCTGTGCGAGCCTGCATGAATAAAACTACACCTTCATAACACACCAAAAAGATTTTTCATACCATTGCGAAGCTTCCGTTCTTTAAATAATATATTTTTTTCTAAAACTGAAAAATGATCTTGGAGTCTCGGCTGTAGTAAACCAGTCCTTTACACCAAACGACGACGACGACAAAGGGCACTCAAGAACCATTAATAGGAAAACAGGGAGAGGCAGGGCCTTCAATCAACCATGCTTTCTCGAAAGTTCCTTACCCTTGATCCATTAGTATGTCCACTTATTTTTAAATCCGACCTCTAGCAGAGTTTAACCAAAACAAAAATGCAGAAATGTTTTGTTTAAGTGCAACTGCGGCTTTGTAACTCTGACGGTATCTTGTTGGGCTGTTTTTGAGCGGTGATGTCTGAAAATAAAGTTCTAAGTCTGAGAAATATTGGGTAAAGGCACAAACAAGTGCTTAGCTCTGCACTGCACTATAAAAGCCCATCATGATACGGACCCTTAAGTGCAACCCGTCGATAACCTTGGTTGGCACAGCTGGTGGACTAAGTAGCAAATCAAAATAGGTGAATTAAAAATGTACTAAATCCGGGCGAAAATGCAACAAGTTGACATGTTCTGCAAGTGCATCTTGTACATCAAGGAACTAGTTTAAAATTCTTCAGGTTGCCAACATTTTTTTTAATAACCAGCATTGGAAAAGCCAATATGTCTCGGCAATCCGAGAGCTATAGACGTTGGCAATGTTAATGCACCTGTGTAAATCAATAAATAGCCGTACACAAATACGTTTACATTGCCAACGACTATCACTCTCGGATTGTTGAGACCAATTGGCTTTGCCAATGCTTGTTAATACTATTAGGACTAACGTTTTACCTCATTATCAGTTTAACAATTAAATGCAGGATTCAGCAACTGAGCGGTAACCAGTTAACGTTTGCAAAGGGCCTGCCTCTGTACGACTACACATGTGGCAGTACCTTTAATAACTTTTGATCCGCACCAACTAGAAATGATTTTTTATTAACATCTGTAAATTATGCTGCAGGTGATGGATTATGTAGCAAATCTTTAATCATGTGGAAAACGCCACAGCATCACACAACTCCAGTGGTCCTATCCCTGACTATCACATTAATAGGCGCAGCATCCCAAGACAAGAGCACCTCTCTGGTCGGTCCCGCATGACACACACACATTTTGCACAAAACATCAAAACAAATAAATCACTCTGTCAGCCATGTACTCCATCACGGTGTAACCTGCTCCTTGTCCGAATACGTGCTTCAACCCCTCCCACAGGGGTATGTTGTACATTTAAATACAAATGTATACAAGACAATACAGCTGCCACAAGATATCTTACTGTGTAGAAAGTGCTTTTACATCTTGTTGATTTGGTCGGCACTATGCAAAATTTCAAATAAGTATTGCTAGAAATAGGGCCCAGACCACTCTTGTCTGGGTAAGGGAAACAACACACCTAAGGTAACACCTGCTCACCCCCCTTGGCAGCTTGGCACAAGCAGTCAGACTTATCTCAGAGGCAATGTGCAAAGTATTTGTGTGCATACACGCACACACACAGTAATACAGCAAAAGCACCAGCAAAGTACTTCACACCAGTTTAGAAAAATAGCCAATATTTATCTGAGTAAAACATGACCAACTCACACACTAAAAACGGAGGAACAGGGTTAAATCTACCAATCTATAATTCACAACCTTGAAACCCTCTGGGTTTGAAACAATTGCCCTCACCCACTAGTTAGTGGCCTGCTTCATCATTGGGCATGCTACTACATCCAGGTGCAGACCAACATCCTGGCCAGACCGTTTTTTGTCCACCAAAGCTTGTATCAAAGCAGATACCACTTTCATTGCTTAGGGTTCTGCTATGTAAATCCTCAATACTTAAGTGTCTAGGAGGGTACCCTCTGGATTCTTTATTCAACAGGTCCCCCTGACAGGGTTAAAACCAAACATGGGGTAAACGGCAGATATCAATGTCCTAGGTCCCTTTGCACTCATTCACACCAACATGTTTCAGCTCTGTTCTCAGCCGCTTAGGTTCTCCGGGACTTCACCAGGGTATTAGATCCCTTCACTCAGGTCACAAGTTGAGAAGGTGAGGAGTCACTGAAGCCGGTGTGGCGTCAGTTCCTTACTGCCACTGAGGAGATGAGGCATCGGTTCCTTCCTGCTAAGCAGGGGAGGTGAGGCGTTGGTTCCTTACGGTTGCAGGGGAGGTGATGCTGTGTTGGTGGCGAGGTGTTGGTTCCTTACATAACGGCAGGGGTCGACGAATCCAGCTTGTCAAGACACAAGTAGTCGACTTTACAGTGTCGCAACCACAACATGGGGCCACATGTGCTGCAGAAATCGGAGTGGGGTGCCACGGACGTCAGTGATATGGTGCTCTGGACTCATGCTGGGGTGGGAATTCAGAGGTGCTGAGGCAGCATCAGGCCTGCAGCATCAGTTGCGGTCGTTGCACTTAGCGGGGACCACGGCTCCGGTGCAGAGTTGGACAGCGGTGCCGGCTCCAAAGTCACTCTGGAGTTGATGTGCTTGGTTTCTTATTGGTTGCACAAGAACTCACTCCCGAGGGCCCAGGCACTGGCTCTGGAACAACTTGCAAGTCAGGACTCTCAGGAAGAGAGTCCAGGTGCTGGCAGATTAAGTCTTTGATGTCTCTAAGACTTCTTAGCAGGAGGGAAGCTCAGTCCAAGTCCTTGGAAAATCTTTGTAAATAGGATGTAGAAAGCAAAATCCAGCCCTTTCACTCCTAGGATAGAAGCAGCAGGCCAGCACAACAAAGCAACAGGCAGAGTGGTAGTCCCTCCTACAACATCCAGCTCTCATCCTGGCACAGTGTCCTCATACCAGAAGTATTCTAACTATATAGTGTCACAGGTCAAGGTACTTATACCTATTTCTTTCTTTGCACCGTGCCCATATGGCAGCCTTTGGTCTGCCTTGGGCATACCTTAGGGGTGACATTCATGTAGTAAAAGGAAATTGCAGTTACAAAAATGCCCACACAGACACTGCAGTGGCAGGTCTGAGACATTTTCACAGGGTCACCCATGTGGGTGGCACAATCAGTGCTGTAGGCTCACTAGTAGCATTTGATTTACAAGCCTTGAGCACATATGGTGCATTATACTAGGGACTTTCTACTAAATCAAAATATGCCAATCATGGATAAACCAATTACCAATACAATTTAGACAGACAGCATATGCACTTCAGCACTGGTTAGCAGTGGCAAAGTGCCCAGAGTCCTACATCCAACAAAAACAGATCAGAAAAAACAGGAAGGAAGAAGGCAAATAGTCTGGGGATAACCTGCTAAAAAGGCCAGGTCCAACAAGTATTAAGTGCGATTTTAAGCCCTGTCTGGAAGTAGTTCTTCTGAGTCTCAACACGTGTCTCTATGTTTGGAGGTACTGTCCCACCAAGAGAGTGTGTGGGCTTTGAACCATGAATAAAGACGCCTCACTTATGGACAGCCAGCATCCTGCGGTCATGGGGGTGGGTGCTGTGCAGCAGGGCTCCGAAGCGGCGCTCAAGGCGGGCCCTCTGCATGCACAACATGCTCGCTTCCGCCTCTAGCTCTTCAAAGATGATGCCAGCCTGGTAGCAGAGCTTGGACAGCTGCTTCACAACCAGCAGAAGGGATCAGGTGCTCACCTACTGCAGTGAGCCCACCGGCACCCCGTGTACCACCAGCCCCACAGCTCACTTGTGGAAAGGCAACCCAGGGGCAGGCTCCTCAGAAACCCTTCAGGGGTCACAGCGCATCCCCATGTGCGAAAACCAGAAAAAATCCCCAAAAAAATTGCACTAATTTCAGATATCCTTTGTGCTGTCCTGCAGTTTTTCTGCAGCCCTGCAGTTTCATGCTGGTTTGTTTCCCTAGCAGGTAGGAAGCAGAGTACAGGATTTGTTGTTAATTCACGTGTTTTGTGCAGCTGCTGGAAACAATACAGTTTATCTTTGAGAGAAAAAAAAGTTTCCTTTTAATACATCTGTTTACATGCCACATAGGGAAATCCCATGCAAGAAAGATCACAGTTTTCTGAGCACTGCACATGAAGTTGCTGGCAGGATCCTACTGCTGAGCTCAGCAGCTACTTTGTGCGTTCAAATTCAAACAGGAAAGTGAAAGCCTATCTCCTCACACCTCCCAATCTGCGGGCTTTAGGTGTCACAGGGCAGACAGCGCTTCCGAAAAACTGCTCACTGCGCTGCTTTGGAGAATTCACAATCATTTCCATTTCCATAGAAAATACTACTACCATTGTCAAGATGGTAGTTATCTGTTTACAATTTAAATGAGTCTCTGCATCGACAGCAGCTCAACATCCTGTGATTGTGGGCAAATCACTTAATCTCCCCATGTCTACCAAAAATATGAATGTCTCATTGTGCAATGTAATTGGTGCTTGTGTAAAGAACTGCAACACCTTTGGGTTGAGTTTGCACTATATAAAACATAAAAAAAAAAAATTAAACAGAAAGAACCTGCAGCGTGATCTGCAGTGCTCCTAATGTGTGGCAGACCCGTCACCATTTTAAAAAGTAGTCCAGAAACATTAGTTAAAAAATGGCTCCTGCGTAGCATTATAGCACTTAGCTGGTGTTCGCGGGGAGGGCTAAAGACCAGACCAAGCATGATGTAAGCACGTCCTTGTTAAATGGGGAGAAGGAAAAATGGAGTGACAATGGTGCCAGCAAACGAGAAGCCTATAGACGGGCTGTAAGCCCAAAAACAAATACAGCATGTCTTGCGGTCTACAGCCAAGACCTAAAAACAAAACAAATGTTCATATAAAATAAAAACAAGTTTGTGGGCTATTGTGGACACTGTATTTAAAGTCGAACCATGGAAACAAACACTTTCCTTTCTTCTGTAGCAGACTGACGGCTGTCAGCTAACTCACCATCTTTAATAAACACTGCATGACATACAGTGGAAGCGGTGGCAGTAATAAAGCTGCAATTTGACAAAACATCAACAATACATTTTCACTAAGTTAATGTTCCTGAAGGATTCATCACAACTTGTTTCTCCATGAGATGGCCTAGCCTGAACAGAATGGGGGCCTGATGGTCATGTCGGATGGTTGAAAAGGCACAGACTGCAAGGTAACAAACTGTCATTGTAAACTTTCCTAGGTCCCACCGATTCGCAAGAAACAAGTGGTAGACTAGGCCATTTTGTTCTACTGTGGGCTAATTTCGGTATTACTGTTAAAATTTTGAAGACAGCAACTAATAAACAACTTTGTAAATATCTCAAGGGTGACCATATACTGTATTCCTCTCAGTCAAATTTCAGGGCAGTATACAGCACAGAAACAACCGTAGTAGTAGTCACAGTCCCTATTAGGTCGACTGTACATAAAGGTAATGCAGTGGCACTTCAACTTCTCAACCTCTCTGCTGCATTTGATACAGATTTGCATACAGTACTACTTGATCAACTCTGTGACATTGGGGTGCACACACCTGGCCTCCGGACTGACTGAGAAACTTTTTATACAGTTGTTACCAAGTAGTCTCTATTTTGTCCAACAAATCCGGGATGGTCAACAACACCAGCAAAGTGTCTCACTGATCCTCCCGGAGCCCCATATTTTTCAACATTTATGTTGCCTCTCTGGGTAAGGTCATGAGGTCTCTTGGAATTCGATTCTATCCTATGTGGATAACACCATAATGGTGTTGTCGCTCGGTCAGGACATGGAGATTACAAAAGCCAAATTTGCATGTGTCTGAGTGCTGTGGCTACATGGATGACACAGAGCTTCCTCAAGCTATACAGTGGGAAAACGAAAGTTATGCTTTTTGGGAATGCTTCCCAGACTTGGTTAGACAATTGGTGGCTCCAGGAATCGGGCAAGCTGCCGGGCCCAAAAAAGGTTGTGGGAAACCATGGCTTTGTAATGCATGATAAGCTTTTCATGGAGGGTAGGCCGGGTAAAGGCAACTTTTGGCACTTGTTTTAGAATTCTTCGCCTTCTCAGGAAGGTGTTTTGTGGCTGCCTCTTGACTGAAGGAAGACTGACCCAGGCACTAATAAGTAAAGGCCGGTAATGCCCTGATGGTAAATATGTATCAATCCCTGGTGACTCAACTACAGAGGTTCTAGAATACACAGCTCGCCTTATCTACTATCTTCCGGCAGGCTCCCAGATTGGTCAAGCAATGAAATCAATGCACTGGCTCCCAGTTAGAAAACATTAATTTTTAAGCTAGTCTTACTCATAAGGTTCTCGTATATTTGGCTAGTCCATTGTATCTTTGTTCCCGAATCAGTTTTCCAACTTGGCCAGGGCCTTGAGATCACTGGATACTGCACTGGCTGTCCCTCATTGCATTCAAACTACTCGAAATGAAGGTAACTCCTTTTCGTTTCTTGCTCCATTCTAGTGGAATAAGATAGCTGTTCACATTTGCTGTTACCATTCTTGTTTCGAACTTTTAAAACCTTATTAAAACCTAACTTTTCAATATTCTCTCTGGGACTCTGTTGTGTTTAGCTTTATACAGTTTTAGCACCGGGATACTCTGTAGGGGGTGAGACATTTAGTGCTATATCAAGTGTCTATAACATAACAGTCGTTATTCCTTATATCTAGCGCCCAACAAAACATCATGGCTGGTAACTTGTAGTCTATTTGCTGCATGAAGTCACGGCCCAGCACAAAAATAAACAAATACGCCCATGACCCACAATTCAAAAGAGCGTTTATGCGCCCTTCTTACCTGAGTACAGAGAATACTCTTGCCATTTTTCCTATTGCTCGAATCTTGTTCCTTATGACCTCCTTCCGTGCGGCCGCTGTTGCTCCTATTAACAAGAAATTACCCAGGGTGAGCCTTACCAAGAAGGTTCTCTTGTGCATAATCTTAACACAACAAATTAGGTACAATTACTACAGTCTACATTTTTGCAGGGATTTGTTTGAAATAGTTTTCAGGCTATTATCAATAGCTAAATAAAAAAGCACTCCTGCACGGTATAAAAGCAGCGGTTATAGTAATGCAAAGATGCACTGGGCGGCATTCGCCATTTCACAGGAAAAACACTGCATTACATAAAGGTATTTCAAGTTCTAAACTAGGTTACACGCGCGCTGTCCTGGTATCATTCCCAGTAAGTTGTATTATGTTCTTAATCAAGATATTTCCCAAGAGCTTTCTTAAATAAAAGCCACTTTCTACACTGTTTCAGTGGATTTCATGTATGCCTCGGTGAATACATAAAATGACTTAATACCGATGCAGAAGAGTTACAGAATACTATGAACCACTGAATTTAAAAGTTTTCCCAAAACTCCCTCCCTTGTTTGTGTACCCGAAATAAGAGCGGTTGAATTAAATGATAAAATGTTTCAGCGTCTCAGCTGAGGCTCACGGAAGTTGGGCTGTTTGAACAAGTCTGTGCGTGTCATGTTCTTACTGATACTTGTCCAACACCATCCAATACACAAATATATAGTAAGAGTGTTTCAATAAAATAACCTTATTTAGATGTGATTATGATTTTAGGATATATTTCAGGAGGTGGTATCTACCGTGCTCCAGAAAAAAAGCGTTGCTACCATGCACTAACCTATGGAGAACTTTTATTTCTAGAGATTCTAATGAGGGTTATTTCACACATTTATAGCCGCACAAAATGAATGCAAAATTCAAATGTGAAACCAGTTAGAGCTGCTCATCTACCACACTCATGAGACGCATTAACTTCAGATCATTTCCATAACCGTTTGTTCTTTTCCTTCTAGTTTAGTCTTGGCAGTCTGTTTCCTCGTTTCGCTGCATCTGTCTAAGTTTGAAATGATCTATACTACAGTTTCTGGTGGTCTACTCTTAGTTGTTTGCTTTGGCTTGTAGCACAACAGTCCAAATTTGGAGTGCTATGGAAACAATACAAGGAAAGGTCATCAAGATACTAACATTTAAGCCATACTTCTACACAAGGACGGGAACAGTCTACTGTACACAGTCATTGGGCGACCTGGTATGAATACAACTTTTGAGGATCGAAGACGACATTCGTTTTCTGAAGAAATGCACGAAACAATGTTTCCAACTTGGGAACAGAGTTCACTATTTTAGTAAACTAGTTACAGTTGCAAATACAAAAAAAAAATGGATAAGAGTTATGGGCTTGTTTTGCTAAAATTACAGGAACTCTTTTTGAAAACTATTTGGAAGGTCACAATGTTGCACATTTTTTTCTCCAGATGTTAATCTATTTTAAGTTCACGTCTATGTTTGTAGTCCTATTCTCTTCAGTTGCTATGATAGTGATGAACGAGGATGCAACATATGTAATACAATCCAATTATTTCTATTGAAAACATATATCTATCTGGACTTTCTATAATTTTCAATTAAGTAATAGAGGATGTTAAACCTACAGAATGCATCAAGCTCCCGTTAAATTAAAATTACAACTATGAAATGTGTGAAACACATTCCCCACACTTCTCTCCAAAATGCAAACACTGTCAAAAAAGAAGTCATTAATAGCTATGTCTAAATACTTTCTCCAAAGGAGAAACAATTAAGAGGTGTGCAGCAATTCAAGTGAGGCAGTTTGTCTTTTAAATCTTCATACTACCTACCAAAAGTAATTTCTACCCGATTTACAATTTGGGAATTACAATTCTGCATAATGTTAAGAAGTCCCTTCACATTACTGGATAATGAAGGAAATCTTTCTTGGTGCTAGTGGTTTTGTATATGTTTTTGCATCACCCTGCAAAATAGTCTATGTTCCCGATTCTTTTGATTGTTATACCATGACTGACGCCACAAGAGCCACTATGTCCACAGTTAAAAATCCAGTTTTGTACACTACCCCAAGGATCAACACTGCTACACATTCGAAAAGTCATTTGCACTCAATAGAATGAAGGGCAATGTCTAATGGACTTCCTCCTCTCCTCGATGCGCCAGCAAGAGATACATAGAGAGCAGTTGGCAGTATATGCATCATTAAATTAGAAAAGCTACCTCAAATTTCTGACTAGCAGAGAGTAGGCTTTAGAGCTCAGAAACGGCCAAAGGGACAACACTCAATGGCACACACGTCCTGTAATTTCTCCCAATATATGCATATTAAAGACAAAATGTGGCATTCTGAGTGGAACCGGTTTAAGCAGAGTTCGACAGGAGGTGGGCATTAACTGGACTACCCTTAACACACTGAAAATTGCTGTGTCCTTAAGGAAATATAATAGAGCCAAGTACGATTCAAACTAAAGGAAACAAACCCGAGCACTATAAGGCAAAATGAACTTGCATCTACAGTGATATTAGTACAATGTGCAAATGACTGCGTCCAGGCTTACACTAAAGAGGGACTTACTTTTGGAATTTCATACTGTCTCTGCTCCAGACAAAAGACATTTATGTTCATTTGAATCTAATACAAAAAAAACAAGGCAGAAAAAATCCAACTACATTTTGGGGACATTGCTTCCTGAACAAGAGCCGCCCATTTTTGATCAATGAGAAGATGAGATTTATTAAATTATCTAATACAGCCAATGCAGGAAATAAATGACCACCTTACATTCAGTGGAGGCATGGTAATCTTTGTACAGCTTGCATCAGGGACGTGGAAAAAAAACTAGGTATTCTGCGCTGGATGATGTGATATCAATTGAACATCAGGAAATTATTTGAGGCAAGTTCTCACCACCACTTCTTCTAACTTGTTTTTGGACGTTTGGAGGGTAACTTGGCAAAAACTGATGTTACAGGCATCGAGAATGCTAAACACAAATTACAAATGTCCATGGACTGAAAGGTAGACACTGCTATCAGGGCACAACTGTCAGCTCCAAGTGTAAACAAAGCTTGCAATAGGAGAACAGATGCAAAGCACAACAAAAATATATCTCGGGGACATTTTTTTCAAATAACATCTGCAGGAATCCGATTGCCTTTGGATGCTTCCGTTTCCATGTTTACAAAAATGACAGATGTTTTACAAGTCTTTCTTCTACGGGTCATAGTACAAACTTCATCAGTGGTCGTAGTCGTTTTGTTACAGCACACATAAAAGGAGGATTGACTCCTATAGAAGTTTTATAGAAAAGACTTCCTCACTCGTAGAAGATTAGAGTACCAAAAGGAGTAGGTTCGTGCATAATCAATTAAATCATAGTATAGTTCTAATGCAATCATTCAGTACATATGAAAAGGGGAGGGACGGCATATATCCCGCACACATCCAACACACATGCGAAAGAGCTCAAGTGGTGTGTCTCACTCGTTTGTGAAACTGACCTATTTGGGGGTTGGGGTAGTGAAGGAGTAAGAAAGTAATGAGTTTGCGACCATTACAACTAATTTTGACTACAAAAAGGGTAAAGGGAGGAGGCAAGGGGGCAAAACCCAGCAGCTTTGGCAAAGCAAAAAGTTTTAAATAACTTCACAGCCAACTACTGCACTGCGCTGAGTGAAGCTTAGAGATAAGAATTGACATTGGGAGGGCAGGTTAGCCCACAGTTAACAGCTATCGGTTTTGAACAGGCACATGCCCAAAGCATGTCACTGATACTTCCTTGGTCCTCAAAAATATGCAATAATATCAAATGGAGGTCGGAGTTCATGCAGGGTCTGATCAATGTGTCTTCTCTCATGTTATGCATCTAGTAATGTGGTCTTACAAACCATCTGTCCGGAATCATTACTTCCGAAAGCAACAAGACAGTCTCACAACTGCAAATCCATCGTTTGATCACACATCCGTGCAGTACAAGCGTCATATCCACGTTTTTCACACAGAATGAAACACAATGTCAGACAAAAGATCTCCTTGTTCGGATGAAATTCATGTAGCCCTTTGGGATGAAGGAAGAGCAAATCCAAAGAAACACAAAGTCCCCTTTAAACATTTTGAAGAGCTCTGAAGCACAAAGGGCTTAGCACTTTTATGTTCCTGGCCCAAGAAAGGAGTGATAAATTTTAAGATGCCATTGGATAGAAATGTGTGTATATTAAACTGACAAGAATAAAGGAGGGAAGTAGTGTTCCTCATTGGCCTTAAGAACGATTTTCTAGGATGGCTCCATTTGGTCATGAGGTAAATTTTGCACTTTCCCAAAAATAAACCCGTTTCAGCCAGGGGTGTGAAATGGGCATGCCCAGAACAAAACATGATAAGATTCATTTGCTTTTGAACAAAAATCAAATGCAGGATTTTCATGGAGCAATCACTACCTCCAGGTTTGCAGGACAAGGGATACATATCAAAAGGTAAATCCTCTAGGAACTACGTACTAAAGAACAAGTTACTTACCTTTGGTAATGCCTTATCTGGTAGAGACATATTCTAGTTGTCGATTCCTTCTTACCATTGAACTCACCCCCCACAAGGTGTCAGACTGGGTCCCAAGAATTTTCTGGGCAGTACCCCTGTGCGCCATTAGGTGGCGTTGATTGGCTCTACATCAGTCAGAATTGTCTGCACCGGATATGCTATTGCTGGTCCGCCCCGGTGCGCTGACTTCAGTCTCTTTTCACGACTTTCCACGCCAGAAGTGTAGAGCCATGAAAAACACTGACTACTGACACATCAAAACCAAGGCCTTGAAAGGGGAGTCCCTGTCCCTAGAAATCAGTTCTCGGAGTACTTACCTTTGAATAGATACTCAAGCAATACCACCCCCAGAGGTGGGTCTCTAAACCAAGATCATACTAGAAAGTGCTGCTGGATCAAATTGGCAAAGTACCCATCCCTATGGACCTGACTGTCCAGGCAGTAGTGTTTGGTAAATGTGTGCAGAGAAGCCCACATTGCCACCTGACAGATGTCAAAGACTAGAACTCTACATGCTAACACAGTAATCGTGGCTGTAGCTTTGGTAGAATGAGCATACAAACCTTCAGGTGGTTGCTTTTTGGCCAGTGTGAAGCAGATCTTAATGCAGAGTACGACCCACCTAGGTATATTCCGCTTCTGCACTGCCTGACCTTTTTTCGCAGCCACATAAACGACCAAGAGTTGATTATCCAACCAGAACTCTTTTGTATGATCAAGGTAGAATGCAAACACTCTTTTTGGGTCCAGGCGGTGGAGTCCCTCCTCTTCCTTAGATGGATGTGTGGGTACATAAAAAATAGGCAAGGTGATGGAATAGCCAACATGAAAGTCCATAACCACTTTTGGCAGAAAGGAGGCCCTAGCGTGAAGCTCCACTTTGTCAGGGTAGATGGAAAGGTAGGGCAGCTTAGATGACCATGCCTGCAGCTCCCTCACTCTGCGGGCAGATGTAATCGTCACAAGGAAGGCCATTTCCAAAGTGAGAAGCCTGAGAGGACAATTGTGGAGAGGCTCAAAAGGAGCGCACATCAGAAATGTCAAAACCAAATTCAAATCTCATTGAGGCATAATGAATGAGGATGGAGGAAAGATACGTGTACAACATTTAAGGAATCTATGTACAATAGTGGACTTTAAGGAAGAACATTGATCATGAAACCTAAAAAAAAAAGCAGAAATAACAGACAATTAACCTTTGAGTGCCTATATCAGAGCCCTGCTGGGCCAGAGAAACAATAAACAGGACCTCAGAGAGGGGGAAGAACGGGGGTCAACAGACTTGTCGGTGCACCATGCCATAAATTTCTTCCACCACCGGTGTATACTGCTTTGAAGGCGGGATGCCCGGCTGCCAAGACTGTGTTACAGACTTCTTGGCAGAAGGTCAAAAGCTGTCAACTGTTGCCGCTCAATCTCCATGCAATAAGGAAGAGAATTGACAGGTTCGGTTGCAGAACCCTCCCCTGCTTCTGCGACAGAAGATACAAAGGGGCAGTCTGATCAGAGGACAGATGTACATGCTCAACAGCTCAGGATACAGACTCTCCTTGCCCAGTCTGGAGCCACAAGGAATACTTGGGCCCAGTCAGTTTTGATCTTATTGAGAACTCTGGGCAGAAGAGGTATGGGTTGAAAGGCATACAGGAGGCCCAAGTTCCACTCAAGACGAAAAGTGTCTCTGAGCGATTGCCGTCTTGGAAACCCCAACACGCAAAACTGCTGACATTCCACTTTGCAGGTGTCAACAGATCTAACCACCGCTCTCCCCACTGCTGAAAGAGACCTTTGCACCACCTCCAGGTGGAGACTCCAGTCATGATCTGTTAGACATTTTTGGCTGAGTTTGTCTGCTCTGGTGTTCAGAGAGCCCGTCTGATGTTGAACCACCAGGGAAATGCTCCCCTGCTGCTCCAACCACGTCCACAGTTGCAGAGCCTCCTAACAAAGGGTCCCGATCCCACCCTACGCTGCTTGTTACAGTACCACATGGCGGTGGTGTTGTCCATGAACACCTACATCATCTTTCCCTCTGACCTCCACCTCCCAGATGGCCCCCTCCCATCCCAGGAGTGATGCTTCTGTCACTACTGTCAGATCTGGTTGGAGAAGGGAGAGGGATCTGCCTCTGACCCAAACGTGGCTCGTTAACCACCAATGCAGATCTTGTGCAGTTCCCTCTATGATCTGGACCTTGTCAGAGAGATTCCCCTGATGCTGGAAATTCAGGTCCCACTGCAAAGCCTCTATATGCCATCTGGCATGCACCACCAACAGGATGCAGGAAGCCATGAGGTCCAGCAGCCTCAGAGTCATTCTCAACGAAATGCAGGCATAAGGCTGAAACATTGGGATCACAGTCTGAATATACTGGAGTTGCCACTTGGGAGGATAAGCCCGAAACTGCTCTGTATCTATAACAGCTTCAAGGAAAGGGAGAATCTAAGAGGGAGTCAGGAGTGACTTCGGCATGTTTCTAGTGAACCCCAGTGGATGCACTGGGGTTCACTAGAAACATGGAGGTGGGAGATAACAGCTTGGGGCGAGCCCACCTTCCACAGCCAACCATTGTGTTAGGGGAAGACTGAAACCCCTCATATGCGCAGATGAGTTGAGACCACCGCACCTGGTGAACACCCGAGGGGTGCTGGTAAGGCGAAAGTGCCCGTGGCCTACCGTGAACCACAAGTAAAGTCTGTGGGCAAGCAGGAATATGAGAATAAGCGCCCTGCAAGTCCAACACTACCATCCAGTCTCCTGGGCCCAGGGCAGATAAAACCTGAGCCAGAGTGAGCATTTTGACCTTCTCCTTCTTGAGGAAGAGATTGAGGGATCAAAGGTCTAGGATAGGGCAGAGGCCATGGTTCCTTTGGGCACCAGAAAGTAGCATCCTCGACGCACCTACTTCTGGCACGGGAACCTTGTCTATGGCTTCCTAGGCCAAGAGAGCCATAACTTCCTTTTTGGGAAATAACAAGTGATCCTCCACCATCTGGTTGTATGATGGTGGCATGGATGGAAGGGTATCCTTGAAGGGGAGGGAGTTGCTCCTTTGGACTATCTGCAAAACCCACTTGTCTGACGTGATGGGTTGCCAGCAGAGGAGGTGTTGGCAAATCCAGCCTCCGACTGGCCCTTGATTTAGAGTCAGACTAGGAAGGCTTGGAGGTTGCTGCAAAGAAGGTAGGGTGGCAGTACACTGGCCAGACCCCTGGCTCCCTCATCCACAAGATCAGTGGATCCACGCCCTTGGCCACACAGAGGCTGGGCAGCATGTGCGGAACTGTGGCTGGCCAGGAATGGACACGGTTGGAGACCCCTTCTGGACAAGGGGCTGCCGCGAGGCCTAAGGAGCTGGCTAGAACACAAGAATCCTAGAAGCATTTGAGCACCAAGTCTGCCTTGTCTCTTAATACACTGATGCCATCAAAGGGCATGTCCATCAAAGTAGCTTAGACATCATCTGAATAGCTAGACGTTCTCAACCAGAAGTGGCACCTCTGGACCACTGTTGACGAAACAGCTCTGGCTAGTGAGTTGGTTGTGTCCATTTCACAACGGATAGTGAGCTTCGCTGGGTCTCTCACCATCGGCAACTGCCTGACAGAGTACAGCCTGAGCCTCCTCTCGGACTTGTGCAACCGTATCCCACAGCGCGTGGGAATAAATGTCCAAAAGGCATATTGTATTCACGGACCATAATGCTAGGCTGGAGGAAGAAAATAATTCGTATTTTGGATTCCCTATCTGGGGGGTACGGAAGGGAACGCGCTCTGGAAGTGGAGGCTTGGATGACCAAGCTCTCAGGGGTGGGGTGTTGCGTCAGAAAGCTTGGGTCCCCTGGAATGGGGCAATGGCTGTAGGCAATTGTCTTATTCACAGGAGCCCCTGTGCTGGGTTTGGGGCAGGTCCCCAGTAGGACATCTGTAAGGGCTTCATTAAATGGGAGCATGGGTTCTGAGGAGGAAACCCTAGGCTGAAGCACCTGTCAGGAGATTAGCCCTGACTGCCACCAAAGGCAACTCAAGGTCCAAGACCTCAGCTGCTATTCTCACCACCATTGAACAGGAAGTACCCTCCTCAGTAGCCGTGTTAGGAGGAGAAAGCATGCCAGTATCTAGAGAAGTATCCAGTCCGCTGGCCTCACCAAAGTCTGTATGCCAGTCCAAAGGGTCTTGGAGCAGGTATTCTAAAGGGTCTAGCGACCCACTTGAATTCCTCACCATAACCAAGCCCATAAGAAAGGGGCTCAGAATCTGACATAGGATGCAAGGCCAGATCGTTGGGTGCCCCTCGGCAGTTAAGCCGCAGAACCTCTCCTGACTCCGTGGGGCTCTAATGAGCTCCAGCAGAGTTGGACTGCCCAAAAATGAGGGGCATGGCCTCTTAAAATTCTCGGAATTGGGCAGGGGTCGCTCCGGCTCCAGAAAACTCACAGAAGGCATGGAGTTTGCCCAGGTTCCTTGGTACGAGGCCTCGAGTGCCGACGCTCCCTCGCCTTGTCAGTCGGCAGCGACGAAGTCCAAGAGCGTGCCGACCTCTTGCTTTTCTTCTTGTGCCTCAACTTATGTGATGTCCTGAGGACTTTGAGTGGGGCAATGACTATGGAGGACTCAGTGACCACTCCCAGGATCTTCCTTTCAACCAGGACCTCAACTTGCGTGGAGTCTAGCATCAGGCCGCCATCAGCTTTAGGGACCACTCCCATAAAGCTTTCAGATGCATGGCCTGACACTCTGAGCACAACTTTGAGTCTTGGTTGCGCTACAGACACTAAAGACATATGAGGTGCGGATCCGTCACAGACATCGCCTGGTCCAGGAACCGTGTGCCTTAAACCCAGTCTTCCTTGATGTCATCCTTGATGCACCAATAGTAGAAAACTCAAAAAATCTTTAACAAAAAGTCAAAAAAGGCCAGTCAAAAAGTGACAGAGGGGTACCTCTCTTTGGATTGGTGCTGGCTGAGAAAGAAAAGAACTTACTTCAGTGCGCCGGGGTGGTGCCTATATAGGACCCGCAATGTCATCTGGTGCATACGCCGCGGGCGTGGATGAAATCAACACCACCAAACAGCACACAGGGGTGCTGCTCAGGAAATTCTCCAGATCCAGTCTGAAGCCTGAGGGGAATTCACAGGTAAGGTATCTACAACTAGAAGTCTTGATCAAATAATGAGTGAAGTAAAAAGTGATGAACCAACCTCCTCACCCCCAATCCCTCTTGAATTGGACAAGAGATCCCACTTATGCTCAAGCCAGATTTGCAGGATGTTATGTAAATCAGAGTAACAAACCTTAAGAGTCTAGATGGGAGCCATAAGGATTTCTTTACAATTGAGGCTCTCATTGAAGTTCTGTAAAAGCCTTGGAAAAAGAGAGGGCTGGATGTAGGTGGGAGTTCACAGAAACCCCCCCACTAACCAGACAAACTGTCCACACAAACCAGGTTGACAGGCCATCCAAAAAAGGAACTGATCATACTTGAGACTGAGATGAGTCACAAATGAGTCTCCAGGAGATTGACTATAAGCCTGGTAGATGATTTATGGGAGTTCCTGGAGGATCTCAAATTCATGTGAAGAGTACACGCTTATTTTTTAGGCTGCTGGTTCATGAGGTGCCAATCTCTGCAATATAGGAGACTGGGAGAAACATGCCTTGCTGAAGAGACCCATGCATACAGAGGTACAGTCAGCTCAAGCAGCTCTCTGGAGTGGGTCCTCCACTCCAGATAGTTTTTTAATGGACAAGAGTGCCATGGAGTTTTTTGGGTGTACCAACAGCAACCCAGATCTCACCTCTTTAGTTTCCAGAGGGATGAAATCTGACTTAATCTCCAATGTTGTAAGTGCAGGGACACAACCAATTGGCCCTATGTAGTATTACTTGAGAGTTCCTGTAGTGTGCTCTCCATGGATAGTCTGAGTGGTGATCCTGAACTGGAGAAGGGAGCCATCGAAGGAAGAACCCACAATAAAGGTGGGAAAATGTCCCCACTATTAGAAGGTTCAAACCAGCCACTGGTGTTCCTGGATGAACTGCTACTGTTTTTTGTTTTTTTAGTTTTTTTACTATAGAGTTAATTCTAAATAGATACGCATGTTGGCCAAGTTTAATTGTAGCCAAAGAAACATTCGAACTACACCAAGGAGGAAGTGTAATGTATTTTTACTTCTTAACTTATTAGCTAGTCAGATGGAGAAAAGATTAAAAAAAGAAACTTCAGGGAAAGGGAGTTCTAAAACTGGAAGTGTGGCTTTCACCTATCTGATGTTCATACAGCTAAAAAAATATTACTAGCAGATGAGGGAGCCTACTGCATTTTTATAGTATATTATAATTATAAATGGTCGGTATGGAAGCAAATTTCTAAGGTAAAGACTGTAGTGTGGAAACCAAGTGGCACTATAATTTTATTGAGAGAGGTGAGTAGTGCACAAGAAAAAAGAACTATGGAATGTTACAAAAGTTCCATTTTCAGAAAAACAAACAACAAAGAAAGAGAAGGTCTCGCCGCCCAATCTTTTAAAATCAGGATTGGAAAATCAGGAATGGTCACATTTATGAAACAACATATACATTATTCTTGATGTAACTTTCTTGCTTCAAAAATACAAAGATTAGTTAGTGGTAACCATACTTAGAGGACGTTTTCCTTGAATTAAAAACACTTTCAGCATGAACATGAAAAGATAAACCTATGGGTACTGTCGATTTACAAACCAATCCACTTGTCTTAGCAGGAAAATAAATCAGGTAGTGGCAATCAGAAAGGTGGCTGGCAACTATGGGAACAATTTAGCAGTTTGCTTTATAGAAGGAAAATGGGCTACTAAAGTCCCCCAGGTTAAGTTTGGGACTGTGATTTAGAATCACAAGTTACAAATGCATATTCTCAACGCACTCAAGGATCTCTGTTCATATGTGCCTATGTTAATGGCAGGGCCTCTAACAAACTGCTGTGTGAAGAATGACCAATGAATAGGGAGAAATTCAGCAACATTATTGCAAGCCACAGGTCTTGTGTGGAAAAGTCAGAAACACAAGCTGCACCTTTAGTACCCAAGAAATAAAATTTAAAAAGCAAAACGTTTATAGATATTATTCAAAAGAACCGCTGTAAATGGTTCTAAAGATGCAATCGGCAGTCAGGAAGCCCAAAAATAAGTCTTCAGTCAGTTCTTCAGTTCATATTAGCAGTTATCACAACCAAGAAGGCTGACATGTTTCGGTCCTTGCTAGTGAAAACAATGATGGTACTATAGAAATAACAGACTTATGTACCCATAGCCATAAAAGACACTTTCGCCAGCCTCAAAGCCAGACTTGAGTGTCAATGATCATAGAAAATATATTTCCTTCTCCTAATTTGTTGAGGGAAATGGGCCTGTTTTGTTACATCATCAGTCGCGCAGCTTTAAATATGGATACATGTATCTATTAAATACAAATATCTTGAAACAAAAAATATGACGACTTAATATCCATAATAAACGCATCATGTCATGCACACAAAATCTCTATTATTCATTGTGATACGTTATGCTCATCACATTATTTTTTCAGGACATTGCCGTGAACATAAATAAAATTATAAATTGTTAATAGAGGACAGATCTTAAGAGTGTAGTAGCTTTATATGGTCTTGCTAGTTCACTGCAACAAGCTGTAGACAAATATTACAGGCCACTAGGATTAGATGACGAAGCAAGTGAAAGGATTATACTTGGGAATCAATTTTAAGTGTAAATAAAGTATCACAAAAAAGTTCTAAGATATTATTGCTCAATAACATTATTTAAAGCATATGGATTTAGATTTTTTTGTACATGATTGGATGCATACCTTATGGAAATAAAGCCATCTTTTTTAATAAGGCAATTTAGGACGATAAATATGTAATCAATATATCAATGCAGTAATTTTTAAGTGGCAAGACAGAAAGTAGCAAAACAGGCGCATCCCACCACACATTGGGACAAAGATCTAGGAAGGTGAACGTATCTTATGTCTAAGGGAGCATAAGTCCAATTTATGTTGCACCATTACTGTTTTTCACTGGTCAGAGGAAGGTGCAATGCTCGAAATGCGTCGCTATTCTTAGTGGCGATATGCTAATGAGTTACAGCCAGTTTGATATGAAGAACTGGCGAAGACAATTATTTCGCCTCAGAAAGCTGGTTGCAATGCTCTACCTATTTACTGCGGTTCTAGAATAAAAGACATCCACACCAGCCTATTGAGAGCACCAGCAAGGCACAAAGGCAGTCTCTTGGAGAAAAAATAATTACGTGGAAGCATCGGACTAGACTAACTAAAAGAAGACGATTTGTCTCTATAGCAACGTCTGTTTATTGGCAGACAATGGAGAAGACAGGCGCATAAGCAACATTTTCTTTGATCACTGTCCATCACAATGCTCCCAGTAAATAAGCAAAGCATCAAATCAAACATCTAAATTCACTATCCACTTCACATGTGGCTTGGTAAGCTCAAATTGCAAATTTGTACATCACCAAAATTAACAGATTGTGAGCAAGCTGATGCATCTGTCAAGTTTGTTAAACACTCCTCAGTGTAGAGGCAAGTCTTTTGGCAAAAACAATATAATTCCAATTGTGATCCACAACAATAAATCTCTAGAAGTACACCCAGCTGGAGGTGCAAATTTATACAGAAACAAAACTTTGCTTTAATTTAATTTTGCAGCTTAATGATATTATAATATTCTACCTTGAATCTCTCTTGATGGTGTGAAATAGACAAGAAAACAGGTTCTATCAATCTGAATAAATCTTATTACAGATAGATCACGTAGTGTGATATGTACCGTCCAAGCTTATGAAAACTGCAGGGATGGTGCCAAGGGTAGGATCTAAATACTAGTTAAACCCTTTAACATATATACTATAATACCTTTTTTCTGTGCACAAATAAGTTGCTCTTCTTATGAACATCCAAGGGGGGAAAAAGAAACAGATCAGTGAAGTTTGAAGAAGGGAGGGGGAGAACGAGGTACATTATGACAACACCAATTGGAAAGAAATGCTTAAGTAAAGTCTGCAAAATAGAAAAGAAACAGATTAGGTAAAGAACACCAAAGGGAAAGTATATAATGTAAATTTAAGACTAGGAGTAGAAAATGGTGAAAAGAGTGCCATACTAAAGCTAGGTTAGTGCATTATAGCCAAGAAGATTAAAATGGTGCAGCCATTAGTAACACGTCATATCTATTAGTCTATTGATATTAAAAGCCAATATCTGTGCCACAAAGCAAAGTCACTCACTTCGTACACTAGAGTTTGACCAGTCATTTACACGGCTTCCATCAAACAAAAAACACGACAAATATGCATGCACACAGCACACTGGAAGTGAGCTCCTGTTACTGCATAGCAATTTGAAAAACAAAAATGCTATGAGAGAACACTGTACTTTGTGGTTTGTTACATAGCCATTGCATGTGCTGATGGATAGTGATCGTTATAAAAGGATGGTAAAATAAAGCATGGGGACTGCCAGGCTGCATCATGTGACCATGCATCTTATTCCTTTGTTGAAGTTACTCGTTACCGCAGAGCTAGGTACGGTCACTGCTCGATTTTATGGGACAGACGTCATCCTTCAGTAAAAGAGCGCTAGCTTTACTGGGAGGAAAACTTGTTGGACCAAATGTACCGACATCCCACCAGAAAGTTAAGCAACAGTGCTATGTGTACAGCATATATCTTTGTAAAATTCACAAAGATCCCCGTAAGTTTGCATAGAAGTCAAATTAAATTCTAGAATTCCATACATATTTTGTTTTCCCCAGTGTAATTCACTGTGGACAATCCCGTAGGGCTACAGATCGAGCAAATGCACATTTTATTCCTCTGTAAGGAAACCCCTTCACCTATACCTGCATGCATCATGGGGGTAGTCCCACTTATATTTCTGGCTTCTACAGGCACATTGTTGCATGTTCTGCTATGTGGGAACTATTAAAATATATAATATCCACATATTTACTAACTTGTACGTCTACTTTACAGCAACATCAGAAAACCCTCCAATTCTTTTAGATTTTCCACTGCTTTAAGAAGACTGAGCCTTGAATTATTCACTACTCCTGCTTTCGGAAATCAAGATGTGGCATCTCGAATCACATACTGTTTTCTCGCGCGCATAAACACGAGCCAATAGACCACTGGGCGAAAGGGAAAAACAAAGATGGACGTGTGAATTCATCTTATTCACGAGTGCTTACTCTAGGCTGCAGTCTAGTGCACAACATGTTTTTTAGGGTTGAGCCTGTGAGTGCATGAGTATTGCTTGCAAGACTGTTGCATTCACCAAAGGGCTTGGAGCCTGCCTGTAGCTCACCATTTGTTGGCTTGTGTGGCACTCTTCTTTGCAGCTTTGTTATTCGTCAAGGCACACCTGGCATAATTTCCGTTCCCCTCTGTGGAGCAGGGATCAAGCACTAATTGATTTCAACTTAATTAGCACCTGTCCACTGCTCCCGGCGCGATCAAGGTACTATTTTGTTCTTAGTAACTTCTAGTGCCCCACAAACAGAAGGCTTGTGACTGGCAAAAACGTGCCCAGCAGGACAAACAAAATTGCAAAGTTCTATTATTTAAAGCTAACTTTCTTTTATTTTGCCTAGTCATCCTTTCTCAGTTTCCACTCATGTTTTCTGTTGTTTTTTGTTCGTGGGAGCTGTTGTCAAAAGATGACAATTAACTTGTTCGAAATATGCAAGAACAATTGCATTGCAAATGCTTTCAGGGTTAGGCCTGCGAGAGCATGCGCTAGTGCATGTGTCTCGCTTACAAGACTGTTGTCTTCACTAAAAGGCTTGGAGCCCACACGTGGCTTACCATTTGTTGCTTTGCGTGGCACTGTTCTTTGCAGACTTGTTATTCATCAATGCATGCCTGGAATCATTTCCGTTCCACTCTGAGAAGCAGGGATTAAGCACTTATTGATTTCAACTTAATTAGTGCCTATCTACTGCTCCCAATGTGATCGAGGTACTAGTTTGTTCTTTTTAACTTCTAGTGCCTCGCAAACAGAAGGCTTGTGGCTGGCAAAAACGTGCCCAGAAGGACAAACAAAATTGCAAAGTTTTATTTTTTAAAGCTAACGTTCTTTTATTTTGCCAAGTTGTCTTTGCTCATTTTCCAATCATGTTTTGTTTTGTTTGTGGGCGCTGGTGTCAAAAGATGGCAATTAACTTGTTCGACATACGCAGACATATTGCATTGCAAATGCTCGTCTCACTGTTCCATTACACCGTTACTAGGCCTGGGCCTAAGGCATATCACAGTAGGTAGCGAGCTTCACTGCCCTTTATTGACATGAGTGGTGTTGTCAATGGCGATGTGATGAGATGTCAATTATGCCATTTTTTATTTGTAAATATGCATCTACTTTTTATATGAGCATAATAACTGCTTTTGGACGAGGGGCGTTATGGTTATGATGCTCACCATAATTGAAAATTAGCACATTTTAACTTTGTACTAAACTTCCACTGAAGTGTTTAAAACTCAACTGGCAAATCTAGTCAACGCCGTTTCCTCACCCCTCACACTGCGAGTACCCAAGAGGCCTCATAGAAAAAAACAATGTATTCTGCATCAATTTAAAAAAAAAATCAACCGGGGAGAGACAGACTTGTGATCTCCCCTTCAAATCCTTTTTCATATTTCACGGTAAGAGCTTAAGTTTAAATTCAAACAATACTTTTGATTAAAACGGCATTTACAATTAATTTTAACACACCGAACTGTAATATTCATTCATTGGGTGGGGGAGGTACAGGAGATTGGGAATATTTCTTTGCAAATACTGCCTTACCTCTGCTTGGCACAGTCACATTTTAGAGCCCTGTCATGAACAAAGTTCATTATTGCTTTCGTTGGAGATTCAGCTGTGCCTAATAGTGAAGCTGTATCGAGCACTTTGACAGATGAAGATTGAAAAATCATAGTGCATTTTAAAAAGGACCTATGGCTCTACTTGCATGTATTTATAATTGACATTTATTTAAAGACAAAATATCTTCCACATTGAGCCAAGAAGGTAGCACCGGGCAATCACAGGCATATCAGTAACTGCAGAGAATGAACGCTCCATAATTCTATATGTTCTACAATTACTGAGGTCCAGTGAATGTGCACAGCTTTCCTTCCAAATCTAGACATGTCTCTGTTCAGTCGGCGGCAAGATCCTGAAGAGCTAACAGCTGATGGATTTCTATAAATGAAGACAGACATTCAAGTGGAAGACATTCCGCTTTTCATTACTTCATTAGATGATAAGTGGAATGAGAAAACAAAGCATCCATTAATGAACCCCTGGACTGGCCAGGCTGGCTAGTAGCCAGCGCTCTGACAATTTTCAATAATCCTTTAAGTTACTCAGTACAGATTTCTCTCTCTCCTAGAAAATTCTGAAGCCTCGCCTGGCTGAATGATTAGATCTGGCAAACTGTGGTGGAAAAGAGCATTTTATGCAGCTGTATCGAAGGTTTAAGATCTAGGATTTACTTTCACTAAAGCACCCTGTGTTTTCGAACTTTTAAGAATTTTTATTAGGCCTTGAGAAACTGACTTATGAGATGGTTGGAAAGCTACATGGGTCCTATCATCAGCTTTAGCAGAATTGTTTTCAGATCTGATTTATGACGAGTTTTAAAAATCCTCATTTCTAATAGATCAGTCATACTGTTCACACTGCTAGGATTGAGCATTAATGAACTAACATCATCTAGATATTCTGGTTATGGGAAAGGCTTTTCGCCTACCAATAAACAGGTTATGGTGAATTCATTAATAGCCTTGCTCATTTATCAATTACTGCTTTTAGACAATACTTTTACGAAAGATCACTGTACGTGGATAACATCAGTTCTGTAGTCTATCTTTACATTTCTAGAGGACCCAAAAACATGTTTTCCAGCTAGGTTTTCTTATTAAGCATAAAATCATTTGGGGGAACGTGAACCCTAAAGAGGAGGGTGACAGACATGCGAGCTAACATTTAGAGTTACAATGCAGCTAGTTTTGAGGTTCTGCCTACTGGCTCTCTGAGAGCTAAAGGGCGTTTATTAATGGTGGTATACACCATATTATGAGATATGCAGCCCAGTCCCTGGTGTTATGCTTTGCAATGTTTTCTTTAAAACCAACAGCACGCGATCCTAATTATTGATAAACTACAAAACTGCACATAGGATAACAGCATCCTTAGAAAATATATGATGCCATACTAGAGGCTGGTCTAAACTGCTCTGTTACAACGAAGAACCATAGTTCTGAAATCACTAACAGTTAAGGAACAGCAGCATATGACAAGTGATTTTAAGGTAAGGGGCATACACGGAATACAAGGCAACAGGGCAAACTATCTCATCGTTTGTACACCCAACAGCACCTTTCTGTCAAAAAGTGAAATATATCGAAAATACTTTTTAAGATAACACTAACATTAAGACAGAATGAAGGCTTAAACTCAATAAAAATAAATAAGTAACTGACAATCACTGGAAAATCGAGCAAGGAAGGATAAGATTATCACCTAACAACTCTGAAAGTTTAAATAGAGCCCTGAACTGTAGTAAAAGTGAAAGTAGGACAGCCAGAAACAAACGTTCGATTCAAATATCAAGGTGCAATGTCCGAAATGTATATCCCATGGCATCACATGAGGTGCAGAACAGGCATGGATGTCATGGATTACTAGGATTAATGACATGTGAAAATACATTCATATCAAGAATAGAACGTATTTTGGTTTGTGCCTCTCGCCTCTTTTTAAAAAGGGCAATAATCCACTATTTAGATCTCCTCATGGTAGGTTCATTTTACAACTTACAAGCACCCTTTCTGTACGATTTCACAACTATGAATTAACAATCTTTACAGTTTTACAAAGTGTGATTTAATATAGTTCATGTTCTTTTTTCGACAAACTCTTTTTAACCACATATACTCCAAGGTGTCTTAATTAGTCTCCCTTGTAGAATGACTAATATTTGCTTGTAAGAAAACGCCCCGCTCTGCTCTCCCTATGCAATAAGCATCCACAAATTCTCGGCCATTCCTGCTCTTCCTTGCTGCTATCCCCTACTCTATTTCATATTCACCCCGCATCTTTTCTAGTCGACAACTGCAATTAGTGTGATGCTATTTTTCAATGTGTTATTTGTTCCAATTGTGGTTTTTATTTACTGTGCATATCAGCGTTACACTACATTTTAGAGCACATCTGGTTGGATGTGGTGAGGAAAAAGGGTGGCTCGGCCTCTTAAGGTAAACAACTGCCATTTTCATATTAAGGTGAACCATTCTAGAATTTTACATATCCTTCACGGTCCTTAGCAGTGTCATGTTTCACTTAATTTCTTTAGAGTACTCAAAGCATTAAAAATAGCTGCTTTCAATAAACTGATGATGTTACACGATATTGCCAGTAAAACCACTGGTCACGAGTCATGCCACGTAGGTTAAATCCGTGCAGTCGTTAAGGTGAACCATTAGGGTTAAATTCGTTGTGTCCTTTAGAATGAGAATTTCATAGCTTGTTTATTTAACAACATGTGTATCCCTATGTTGAATGTATCCTGGCCAAATCACTACTTATAGACATCTGAAAAGAGGCGGATGAATGATATGACGATCGTGCTCTACAAAGGTATGATTTTATTTTACTTTGCACACGGTTTGGTCACCAATGCAACTATGAAAGCTATGTTATCCTGATGGTTTGTTTAAGGTCCCTGCTAATAAGACGTAATACTATGCTAGCCAACGACTGTAGCCAAAAGCAGAGAGGGAAACTGCAACTGGTAAGACTGACGTGGTGGCTCTGCAAGGGAGAAGCAAGGAGACCAAGGGAAACGCTTTGTAGGAGCTGGAATAATACAAGGCTTAGTTCTAATATGAGCGTCACAGAGATAGCAATACAAATGTGGAGTCTGGAGGAGTTTGAATATTGCGGCCCACACTGGTTGCTTTTTCACATATTTCGAGAGCCAAAGTTGTATAGTGCAGGTCTTGAAGCACAGTAGCAATTACATTTTTTCGAGAAGTTGGGAAACCTTCACTTTTGGCAAATTTGTGTCGACCTCCAACAAGGCTGCCTCTATATAAAGCCAATGTACTTAGCAGCTGACTGTAAACGTTCGAAAGAATTTGGAGATTTGAAAAGAGTTGATATTTTCTTAAATTTCTGTCTCCCAAGAATGCCTAACGCAGGGGTCTGCAAACTGTGGTATGAGAGATACTTCTGAGCAATGTAAATCATCTAGCGCCACTAACACACAATAACTGCTTCAATAGTTACAACCTCATCCTCCAATTGTTATTTTCATTATCGTCACGCACGTTGACCCCGAATAATGGTGTTAGCGCATGTGTTACTCTTTCCTTCTTCCCCAGCCCGGTGCACAAAGTGCGACTGGAAGAACAGGGCCTGCTTTGTGACCAATTAGCAGGCAGCCTTGCTGGATTGCGTATGGGTGTTTCATGCTATGTGCGTAAATCACTTCCTGAGTGTCGTTCAAGGGGCTTTATAATTTCTGCCCTCACAAAACTTTTGATAACTCGTGCGCCTCCGTACAGAGTGTTGTAAACTCCCTAGACAGAGTAAATCAACAATAACTCTCTCACCATGCACTGCTTTTTACCCATTCATATTACATCACTTATATAACGTTAAACCAAAGCATTCATCACAAGACTCATGCCATCTCATATGATATTTAGAGGAACACTGTGCATGGGAGAGGGCAGAGTTATGGTTTATTTTCTCAGTCTAGGGAGTTCACAACACTGTACGGAGTTGTGCAGGTTATAGAAAGTTTGGAGTGGAAATTGTAACTAAGTTTTAACTAGAAATTTAGAATTCCCAATGTTTGTGTAGATTGCTTGTTCTGTATCCAAAATTATTAATAGAATTTTCCTAACTAAGGTCTGTGTAGTTTACGTTCTTTTGGTATACAAATAATAAATTATGTTTTCCTAACAACAACTTAACTTCAAACTTTGGTTTTATCGTTGAATTTGTATTTTCTTTTATTTTTGAAAAACTGGTTCCTAATCATGTTATGATATTAATTTTACAATGAAACGGGTAGAGTGGAGAGGGGTAGAGTGGAGTGAGGGGAAGAGTGGAGTGGGGCATAGAGTGAAGTGGGGTAAAAGTGAAGTGGGGTAAAAGTGAAGTGGGGTGTACAGCAGTGGCGTGAAGTGGCACAGAGTAGAGTCTAGTGGAGTACATTGGAGAGAGTGGCATACAGTCGCATAGTTTAGAGTGTCGTAGTGTAGAAGGGCACAGAGTGGAATGGTGTGGGGTAGAGACGTGTAGAGGAGAGTGGGTTAAAGTGAAGTGGTGTCGAGCAAGGTGGCGTCGGGTAGAGTGGGTGTAAAGTAGTATAGAGAGGGGTAAAGTGATGTACAGTGATGTGGCACAGAGTAGAGCGGCGCAGAGTGTCATGGTGTACAATGGGTTGTGAGATTTTTTTAGACTGACGTAGTGCCAAAAAGGTTGAAATAATTTATTATAAAATTTGGCAGGAATATAGATTTTGGTGTGGAAAGGGTACTTCTTGGTATTTTATATAAATGGTACAGTAGTTTTAAAGTTACAGGGCCCCAAAACTTACTGATATATTGGGAAGTGGTATATCGCGGTATGGCAATACCAAAGACACAAAACACAATACGATTGGTTAATGACAGCCCTTACAAAATTAAAAGGCAGCCATAATGTTTAGACAACATGTTTGTTCTGGGGTTTAATGTGAAATCTAGTTTGGTAGTGTGCTTTATTTGTATAGGAACACATGAGGCACTTCAGGAAACTCTGTAAAGGTAGGCAAAATTATTTGTACTGTTTTATATGTTTTAAAAAAAAAGTTTATGGAGTATCTCACTACTTTTGCAAAAGTATCAAGAAAGTACCTATGATAAATACATGGGGCAGAGTGGAGTGAGGTAGAGTGGAGTTGCGTATAGTGTTGTGATTTAGAGTGGAATGCTGAGAGTGAAGTGGGGTAGAGTGGCGTAGAGTATAGTGAAGTAGGTTGGAATTTATTAGGGTATAATGAAGTGGGTAAATTGGGGTAAAGTAGTGTAAAGCGGTGTAGACTGAAGTGGGGTAGAGTGAAGTGGAATAGTGGTGTGGACTGGAGTACAGTAGAGTGAAGTGGGGGTGGATTGGCGGAGTGGCAGAATATAGTGGCATCAGGTGTGGCTAACAGTAGAGTGGGGCTCTTGGAAATTGGAATGCTGGCTGGCGGAGGTGAACCCCTACTCAAGCAGAAGCCACAATTTCTGTCAAGGTGAAGTTGCAAGCAAACCCAAAATTGGCCTGTGCTCAAGCCTCTGGTAGCTTGGTACAAAAGCGGTCAGGCTTAACTCTGAAGTAAAGTGTAAATTATTTGACACCAAAACAACAAAAGTCCAATCAGCAGAACTGGAGATATGCAATTTTAATAACTTCAGGTAAAAAAAGAGCTTAAACACACAAAGTGCCACTTGCGGCTAGCTGGTTATGCAAGACCGGGTGAAAATCACAAGTGCGAGACGCATACAGGGACCAGGTTAGTCCCGCTGAAAGAATTACCTTCAAAGTCCGGCATGAAGGGTTCTGTTCACAGTGGAAGCGGGTGCGAGGAGCTGAGAGAGTGTCCTGGATACTCAGGGTTTTCATACCGATTATCACAGCCTCAGGCAAGTTTTAATGGCTTTTTCTGGGGCATTTTTGAATATTATCTTAATAAGTCTGACTTCGTGTTTGTTAAAGTTTCTATGATTTTGTTTTGTTGGTGTTTTCATTTTTTCAATATGATGAGTTTAGTACCCTAAAGGTTAGTGGGTTTGTGGGCAGTCTAGTCGAAATTCTATTTTTTATTATTTGACAGGAATCAATCTAATATTGGCCTTATCTGGGTTGTATAAACAAACCGGGAGAATCTTAGTTTTTGAAAGGTATTTCACACTTCTCTGGACACATTATCTTACTTTATTCTGAGGCTGTAATGAACTTCAGTAAGATACTGAATAAGTTTATCGAGACATATACCCTCAATAAAAACCTGCAAAGGTAGATGAATAAATGGATCACGGGGATCTTTGTGAAATTAAAAGGGGTATTAAGACGGAAACTAAACTAGTGGCAGAAATATCAGATACATAAAAATCGAAAACACTCTAAAATATCATTGTTGAAGAAAAGAAAACACCCTGCAAATACAGAAAGTGCCCAGAACGTAAAGGAAATATTCAGAAATCTTGATAAACTGGCACAATCTAAAGAATAAAGATTTCCAATATTACAGAAGAATTTTGTAATGCGACACAAAAAATTTCAATAATAAATCTGAGATATCAGAAATATTAGAAGCAGGACGGACAGGGGCAGAGAAGCCAGTAAGTGAAAGCAGCATAAATCATCCTCAGTTGAATAGAGAGAGGCAAGTTCTTACTTAAGTTAACATAGGTCAACAGAATTCAATTTATAGAAGCTCTAAACACCAGTGCCTGTCTGCGACATCCGTACACTTTAAAACTGGCAAACATTATATTAATGAGTTTTATAGTTCACAGATACCAAATTACCCATGCCACACGTGGGATAAAACCTATATATAAATATATATACATACATATATATATATATATATAGACATATATATATATATATGTGTATATATTATTATTTACATAATTGTATTCAATTTGAAAGGCCTTGGTTAACGTCTGCCTTAAAAAGGACTGGATGACCGCCTCCCACACATAAAAGATTGCAAAAATCCTACGTTCAGAGGTAACATCCTGGTTCCTGCTTAAATTATTTGAGAAGGTAGAGGCCATGCAGTTACAAACAGATACAGAAGAGCTTAATTGTATAAACAGTGGCAATCATATTTTAGGCTAAACAGAGGGGTGGAAATGGACCAAATGGATGCTCAGATATAAATCCTAAATATCCTAGATAACAGGGATATGACTCTCAGCTTGGTGTTTGATTTGTTGCCAATCTCAACAGTCTGGACAACAAAACTTAGAAGGGTTTATGCAAGTGTCGGATGGAGTGGAAAAATGGGGCAGAAAATGGTACACATCATTTATTACAATATGCAAGATAAGATTTGCATGACAGAAAATCTGAGGGATCTCTCAAGACTCCGGTCTACCTCTAGACTACTAAACATTTATGTTAAATGTCTACTTCACCTCATTGCCTTAAAAACTAAATTACACAAAGCTGTGGAAGAACACACAAGCAGCATTTAGGCTCCCAGAGCACCCAAAGGTTTTTCATATTGAGATAGCAGCAACTGTTGGATGAACCCAAGAATGGATGGATTAGAGATTCCTTGGGGAATAGTAATACATGGGTCACAGTAGTGTTTTTATATTAAAAATGATGTTCCAAGACAGGATCCCCACATAAAAGTGTGTATGTTTCTGTGAACATTGGAGACAAAGTGTACCACTTGTGCTGGCAATCTATCTTACTGCAGCCTTGAGAAAAGCACAGAGTGAAAGAAATGTCTTGTTTAAGAATGCAGTGCTGACCTAGGCGAAGAACAGCTAGATATAGCTAATAAAACATGGCCTCAAATATGGCTAATATTAAAATAATATAACAAAGCTAAAATAAAACATATCTAGATTAAAGGACACAGCAGCAGACCTGGCTTGCTAAAATAATGTGTATAAAACTATAGCTAAAACGGACACACAACAAAAGGAAAAATTAAACCATTATTGGAAGAAAACCACAGACCATGAATGCAAAGATTAGTATAACGCTCTAAACACTGGCACCAGAAGTACCAATACAGGGAATCTACAAGTGCTAAAGCGCGTCAATACAGACACTCAATATCCTGTACCTTGCAAAAGCTGCGCTGATTGCTAGAGCGAATAATGATCACATTTATAGCCATAACCACTGTTCACAAAGCAGTATGTAGAATGGCATTCTGAATACCTGAAAGTAAGACCCATGTCTCTAACCAGGAAAGAATTTATGGCTACGAGAAAAATAAGATCAAGAGCATATGAAGGAGCATCTCAAATTGGCAACTAAAACATAGAACAGCCTCCCAGATAAGCTACCTAAAAGCCCTAGCATATTCACTTTATTAAAAAAAATAAAAAAAAAGGTATCAAAACGCACATGACTAGAGGTTGGTGACGATGACCAGAGCTTGGACGCATACGATTATTAAGAAGTTTACAAATCTTTGCTGAAGTTGCTTGTGTCGTCAGTTTAGCATGGGAATAATATTTCACAATGATTACAGTGACAAAAGGATATAAAATATTGTAGGTTAAAGCCACCAACCTATTGTGAAAGGACACGCACTACGATACAGTCCAGTACTTGGGAGATGGTTAACACTAAGTGGAATTGAAAATTTCCCACATGCTCACAAAATGCAGCTGTAGCACTTGAAATGGTCACCACGCTGCACACAAATGTAAAACTGACTGTAGATATAGGGTGGGAAGATTAGCTACCCTGATGGTTCCTAAAGGATAAAAACTGACCCTTCTGAGAGACTTAAAGAGCTTAGTGAGAACGCTTCTCCCACCCCCCCCTCCACTGTTCAAAGTGAGCTATAGACACGGGTCAAGAAAAAATGATAGCTTCAAATTATGAAACAAATAAAAGGTAACTGTATATTTTGTATAAGACTAAAATAAAGCTTCAATTAAAATTTATGTGTAAATAACTTTAAAAAACTGATAAATCAAATCCATGATGGCAAAAAACATAAGTTAGCAGTCATCAAATGCTGATGTTTAGGAGATTTGGTGTTGCACAACCATGCCTCTGAAAACAATGAAGTGGGGAAGTGACTGCAGGAATCCAATGCCATTCATGGACTGAGTTAGGAGGTAAGGGTAATCAAACTAGAACTTTCACACTCAGGCCTCGAAAAATCACAAAAATGTTACTAGACCTGCAGGTCTATTAACATGAATAATCTACTTGACCTAGCTGTAATGTACTTGACCAGTAAACCGGTCTCAAATTGTGTGACCCCAGGCAAATATTTAGTTTTATAGAGATGCCTTTTCTTTAATATCACATAAAAGAGCGCCTCCAAATATGTGAGTTCACCATTTCTGCTGTACAAAATTTTTTTTGTTTTGTTTAATGTACTAACCATATCCTCCATGCTTAATAAGATCAAGCCCACATATATGGGTACACGTGACCCCTGGCTTGCCTCTTAGTTCACTAATAACATTGTCAAGGGCAGGAATATTTCCCAGTTCTTGTTTAACAACTCACTCCTAATAAATACATAACTGAAGCATGATGTGGCAGTGAACTGTAGTTTCCAGGCAGCACATTTTCCATTTAAAAAACCACAGACTCTCCCCTAACATGCACTTTTACTGCTAAAACTATATAATGCATAAACAATGTTTCAGCAAAACTTTTTAACATTTGCACATCCCCAAGTGTTCTGATTTATTTTCACCCTATAAATATCTTTTTTTCACCACACAGAATTTAAAAAACGTCCCTTCATAACTACTGAAATGTATTTTGAAATGTTTGTACAGTTCATTTATTATCTATTTCAATGTTGTGTTAGAAAAAAAAGTATGAAATTTAACAGCCTTTCATTTTACACACAGTTCACTTTACAAAATCATCTAACTTTACAGTCAGAGATGGAACAGTAAAGGTGGGAAGACAAACTGACTTTTGACCTCTGTCTGAACGCGGAGCAAATGTGACAAGATGAAAGCAAGAACTAATGACATCTTTATATTCATTTATTTTCTGAGCGAGCAGAATACCTGGAATTTGTCAACTTGCCCGAAAAGGGGAGTAGACCCTAAAAATAGCTCACCCTGATTAAATATGACTTGCCATAGCAAGTAGATTTTTTTTATGCCTGACACTACTTTAATTGCGACCTGCAGTTTAGGGTTGACATGTCAGCATTTCCCACCTTTAAGCTTAATACCTATATAGCTCCTAGCTTAAATGTCCTGATAATCACCCTGATCTGTTTTTGAAAGTTAACATAGATAGCTTGCACTGGACAAACTTTTCATAGACCAATAAAATGATCAGCGTAACAGTTTATTTAATTAACCCCCACATGCAGTTCAAACCAACCACATAGAACTAGAGCCGATGAGCACCGCCTATTCTGAAATTACCAATGCTTTAGACTTATTCATTTAATTAACTTGGGGTGCATAATATTAAAGTAGATTTTACAGATCTAAAGACAAAATGTTTAAAATTGAATCCTACATGGCAGTTTTCTTTTCCTTTTTACTTTAATTCACATGTAGAAGCTGGTACAGTAAGTAGGCAAAAAGACTGCCTTGTTATCAGTGTGTTTGTGGACAATGTCTGTAGGGTAAATTAGTACTTACATTAACTAAGATCATAGTGGCAGGGATAATCAAAATGATCAAAGCTAAATAAAAGGCTGTACGAAGTCTTGGATAATTTTAGAAACACTGGAAGCTTCTCTCTTAGAACAGAACTCTCCTACTAGGTTCCGACAATACTAGTTTTGCTTTTTTGTGTTGCTAAGTAAGCCCACACAAAACGTTTGACAAGTGTTTGTTAAAGGGGCAAGTATTTCATGTTTGGAACTCTTTGTCCAAATTAAATACATAAATAAATTATATATATATATATATATATATATATATGCATATATATATATATATATATATGGAAAATGTCACTTACCCAGTGTACATCTGTTCGTTGCATGAGACACTGCAGATTCACATGCTTTGCACATCCCGCCATCTAGTGATGGGCTCGGAGTGTTACAAGTTGTTTTTCTTTGAAGAAGTCTTTTCGAGTCACGAGATCGAGGGACTCCTCCCCTTTCGGCTCCATTGCGCATGGGCGTCGACTCCATCTTAGATTGTTTTCCCCACAGAGGGTGAGGTAGGAGTTGTGTATATAGTAATAGTGCCCATGCAATGGAGTAAATATGTATGTACATAATGTGGTTTAAAGCGATATATTTACAAATTTACAAATGTTCAAGATCAACTTAAAACGGCTACAGGCTCCCGGGGAGGCGGACGGGCACATGTGAATCTGCAGCGTCTCATGCCACGAACAGATGTACACTGGGTAAGTGACATTTTCTGTTCGATGGCATGTGTAGCTGCAGATACACATGCTTTGCATAGACTAGTAAGCAGTTATCTCCCCAAAAGCGGTGGCTCAGCCTGTAGGAGTTGAAGTTGTTTGAAATAAAGTTTGTAGTACTGCTTGTCCTACTGTGACTTGTGTTGTTAACACATCCACGCAGTAATGCTTGGTAAACGTATGAGGCGTAGACCATGTGGCTGCCTTACATATTTCAGTCATTGGAATGTTTCCTAGAAAGGCCATGGTAGCACCTTTCTTTCTAGTTGAGTGTGCCTTTGGTGTTATAGGCAGTTCTCATTTTGCTTTGAGATAACAGGTTTGAATGCATTTAACTATCCATCTGGCAATGCCTTGTTTGGATATTGGATTCCCTGTATGAGGTTTTTGGAAAGCAATGAACAGTTGTTTTGTTTTTCGAATTTGTTTTGTTCTGTCAATGTAGTACATTAATGCTCTTTTGATGTCTAATGTATGTAGTGCTCTTTCAGCTACAGAATCTGGTTCTGGAAAGAACACTGGTAGTTCTACTGTTTGATTTAAGTGAAACGTGATATGACTTTTGGTAAGAACTTATTCGTAAAACTACTTTATGCTTGTGTATCTGAATAAAGGGTTCTTGTATGGTAAATGCTTGTATTTCACTTACTCCTCAGAGATGTGATGGCAATTAGAAATGCTACTTTCCATGTTAAATATTGTATCTCACATGAGTGCATGGGTTCAAACAGTGGACCCATGAGCCGTGTTAAGACAATGTTGAGGTTCCACGAAGGAACTGGTGGTGTTCTTGGTGGGATAATTCTTTTCAGGCCCTCCATAAAAGCCTTTATGACTGGGATCCTAAATAGTGAAGTTGAGTACGTAATTTGCAGATAAGCTGAAATTGCGGTGAGATGTATTTTAATGGATGAAAAAGCTAGCTTTGATTTTTGCAAGTGCAATAGGTAGCTGACGATGTCTTTAGCAGATGCGTGTAAGGGTTGAATTTATTATGGCAGTAATAAACAAATCTTTTCCACCTATTTGCATAGCAATGTCTTGTGGTTGGTTTTCTAGCTTGTTTTATAACCTCCATACATTCCTGTGTAAGGTCTAGATGTCCGAATTCTAAGACTTCAGGAGCCAAATTGCTAGATTCAGCAATGCTGGATTTGGGTGTCTGATCTGTTGTTTGTGTTGAGTTAACAGATCTGGTCTGTTTGGTAGTTTGACATGAGGCACTACTGAGAGGTCTAGTAGTGTTGTGTACCAAGGTTGTCTTGCCCAAGTTGGTGCTATTAGTATGAGTTTGAGTTTGTTTTGACTCAATTTGTTTACTAGATACGGAAGGAGTGGGAGAGGGTGAAAAGCGTATGCAAATATCCCTGACCAACTCATCCATAACGCATTGCCCTGAGACTGATCCTGTGGGTACCTGGATGCAAAGTTTTGGCATTTTGCGTTTTCTTTTGTTGCAAATAGGTCTATTTGTGGTGTTCCCCATCTTTGGAAGTACGTGTTTAGTATTTGGGGTTGAATCTCCCATTCGTGGATCTGTTGGTGATCCCGAGAGAGATTGTCTGCTAGCTGGTTCTGAATACCTGGAATGAACTGTGCTATTAGGCGAATGTGGTTGTGAATCGCCCAATGCCATATTTTCTGTGCCAGGAGACACAACTGTGTTGAGTGTGTTCCTCCCTGTTTGTTCAGATAATACATTGTTGTCATGTTGTCTGTTTTGACAAGAATGTGTTTGTGGATTATTATAGGTTGAAATGCTTTCAGCGCTAGAAATACTGCCAGTAGTTCTAAGTGATTTATGTGAAACTGTCTCTGTTGAGTGTCCCATTGTCCCTGGATGTTGTGTTGGTTGAGGTGTGCTCCCCACCCTATCATGGAGGCATCCGTTGTTATTACGTATTGAGGCACTGGGTCTTGAAAAGGCCGCCCTTTGTTTAAATTTATAGTATTCCACCCTTGAAGCGAGGTGTATGTTTGGCGGTCTATCAACACTAGATCTTGAAGTTGACCCTGTGCCTGTGACCATTGTGATGCTAGGCACTGTTGTAAGGGTCGCATGTGCAATCTTGCGTTTGGGACAATGGCTATGCATGAGGATATCATGCCTAGTAGTTTCATCACTATCTTGACTTGTATCTTTTGTTTTGGGTGCATGGCCTGTATTACATTGTGAAATGCCTGTACCCTTTTTGGACTTGGAGTGGCAATCCCTTTTGTTGTGTTGATTGTCGCTCCTAAGTATTGTTGTATTTGACACGGCTGAAGGTGTGACTTGTTGTAGTTGAGTGAGAAACCTAGTTTGTGAAGGGTTTCTATGACGTACTTTGTGTGTTGTGAGCACCGTTCCTGCGTGTTGGTTTTTATTAACCAATCGTCTAGGTACAGGAACACATGTATTTGCTGTCTTCTGATATGAGCAGCCACTACTGCCAAGCATTTTGTAAAAACTCTTGCCGCAGTTGTTATCCCGAATGGCAACACTTTGAATTGGTAATGTACCCCTTGGAATACAAACCTTAAGTACTTTCTGTGTGAAGGATGTATCGGTATATGGAAGTATGCATCCTTTAGGTCTAGTGTTGTCATGTAGTCTTGTTGTTTGAGCAATGGGATTACGTCCTGCAGTGTCACCATGTGAAAGTGATCTGATTTGATGTAGATATTTAATGTTCTGATATCTAATATAGGTTTAGAGTTTTGTCTTTTTTGGGTATGAGAAAGTACAGTGAGTAAACTCCTCTTCCTTTCTGATGCATTGTTAATAACTCTATTGCATCTTTTTGCAACAACGCTTTGACCTCCAGTTGTAGAAGATCCATGTGTTGTTTTGACATGTTGTGTTTTTTCGGTGGGACATTTGGAGGGAATTCTAGAAATTCTATGCAATAACCATGCTGGATAATGGCTAGTACCCACGTGTCTGTTGTTATTTCTTCCCAGTTTTTGTAGAACTTGGTTAGTCTCCCCCCCCACTGGTGTTGTGTTGGGGATGTGTGACATCAAAGTCACTGTTTATTTTGTGGAGTTTTGGGACTTTGGAACTTCCCTCTACTCTTTGGGAACTGTCCCCCTCTATATTGTCCCCGAAAACGTCCCCGCTGGTATTGGCTCTGATAAGTGGCCCTTATTTGTGAGGTTGTGGGTTCTGTGCTTTGTCCTCGAAACCCCCCTCGAAACTGTGATTTCCGAAATGTGCCTCTGCTCTGTGGGGAGTAGAGTGCGCCCATGGCTTTGGCCGTATCCGTGTCCTTTTTAAGTTTTTCGATAGCAGTGTCCACCTCCGGCCCAAACAACTGCTGTCCATTAAATGGCATATTCAGCACGGCTTGTTGTATTTCCGGCTTGAATCCAGATGTATGCAGCCATGCATGTCTCCGTATTGTTACTGCTGTATTTACAGTCCTAGCAGCTGTGTCTGCTGCATCCATTGCTGACCGTATCTGATTGTTCGAGGTACTCTGTCCTTCCTCCACCACTTGTTGTGCTCTCTTTTGGAACTCTTTGGGCAAATGTTCTATAAAATGTTGCATTTCATCCCAATGAGCCCTATCATATCTCGCCAACAGGGCCTGTGAGTTGGCAATGCGCCACTGGTTGGCTGCTTGTGCCGCCACTCTTTTCCCCGCTACGTCAAACTTACGACTCTCCTTGTCTGGAGGTGGTGCATCTCCTGAGGTGTGCAAATTTGCTCTCTTGCGTGCTGCCCCTACCACAACGGAGTCTGGTGTTAACTGTTGTGTGATGTACACAGGGTCTGTTGGTGGCGGTTTATATTTTTTCTCCACCCTTGGAGTAATGACCCTTCCTTTGACAGGCTCCTCAAACACTTGTTTGGAGTGTTTTAGCATTCCAGGTAGCATGGGTAGGCTCTGGTACTGGCTATGTGTGGACGAGAGTCTGTTAAATAGAAAGTCGTCTTCAATTGGCTCTGCATGCAGGCTGACATTATGAAACGCCGCTGCTCTTGACACCACCTGTGTGTAGGCGGTACTGTCCTCAGGTGGTGACGGTCTAGCTGGATAACAGTCGGGACTGTTATCTGACACTGGCGCATCATAAAGATCCCACGCGTCTGGATCATCCTGACTCATCCCTGTATGAGTTGGGGACTGCATCATTGGTGGAGTGGCTACCGGTGATGTTTGTGGAGAGCGTTGTGAGATGGTGGCGCGGTTACTTGTCTTGCCACCTTTGCCTGTGGCTGCTTGTCTTTGTCTTGGAAGGCAAGTTTCCGTTTCATTCATATCGGAGGGAAGGTACTGATCTTCCCTGTCTCCTTTTGAATGTGGAGCCTTCTTTGGGTGTAATCTGGCTCCATTGTCTCTAGCTCCTGTCCAAATCTATGTGTTTGCATTTGTGAGGACAGGCCTTGTTCCTCTGTGTAGGAACTTGTTTTCGGTTCCGAGGCCGGATGTTTCGGTACCGAAACTTTTTCCGTTGCTTTTTTCGGTTCCGACGACACTTTTTTGCTCTTCGGCGTAGTGATCTCTCGGTGCCGACTTGTTTCGGTGCCGCTCTCTCGGTGCCGAGATTGCTCTGACCCGGGGTCGAGTCTGCTCTGTGCCGGTATCTCGACCGGAGTCGGATGACTTCGACACATGCATGCCCTTTTTCGGTGCCGATGCTCGGTCACCTATTTTTCAGGTTAAGCCATGACCTGCCGGCGGTGGCGTCCCCTGGGCTTTAGTGGTCTTTGCGTGAGTTTTGTGTATTAACGTCTTACTCGCAGTTTTCGTGTCTGTTCAGGATCGACCTCTTCCGAGTCCGAATCCTCGATGGAGAAGGTCTCCTCTTCTTCCTCCATGTGTTTTTGTCCTGTCGGCACCGACGCCATCTGTAGTCTTCTTGCTCTTCGGTCCCTTAAGGTCTTCCTGGACCGAAACGCTTGACAGGCCTCACAGGTATCCTCCTTGTGTTCTGAAGACAAACACAAATTGCAGACCAGATGCTGATCTGTATAAGGATACTTGTTGTGACATTCGGGGCAGAAGCGGAATGGGGTCCGTTCCATTAGCCTTGAAGACGCACGTGGTCAGGCCGACCAGGCCCCGCCGGGGGATCGAAAAACCCCAAAGGGCCGCCGGAGCTCTTCAAAATTCGGTGTCGATCTGTTGTAACTAACCCGATACCGAATGCAAACAATACCGTCGAATTTTCCGAGATTTTCACTAACTTTCCGAACCGAAACGCGGAGCGAAAAGGAACACGTCCGAACCCGATGGCGGAAAGAAATCAATCTAAGATGGAGTCGACGCCCATGCGCAATGGAGCCGAAAGGGGAGGAGTCCCTCGATCTCGTGACTCGAAAAGACTTCTTCGAAGAAAAACAACTTGTAACACTCAGAGCCCAACACTAGATGGCGGGATGTGCAAAGCATGTGTATCTGCAGCTACACATGCCATCGAACATACATATATATATATATATATATATATATATATATATATATAGAAAATGTCACTTACCCAGTGCTGTGCATTATCCTGCCATCTAGTGTTGGGCTCGGAGTGTTACAAGTTGTTTTTCTTCGAAGAAGTCTTTTCGAGTCACGAGACCGAGGGACTCCTCCCTTTCGGCTCCATTGCGCATTGGCGTCGACTCCATCTTAGATTGTTTTCCCCGCAGAGGGTGAGGTAGGAGTTGTGAATATACTAAACGTGCCCATGCAATGGACTAAGTATGTATGTACATAATGTGTATTAAAATAGTATTTATTTACAAATTTACAATTTTCATTCAACTTATAACGGCTACAGGCTCCCGGGGAGGTGGGAGGGCGCATGTGAATCTGCAGCGTCTCATGCCACGAACAGATGTACACTGGGTGAGTGACATTTTCCGTTCGATGGCATGTGTAGCTGCAGATACACATGCTGTGCATAGACTCATAAGCAGTAATCTCCCCAAAAGCAGTGGCTTAGCCTGTAGGAGTTGAAGTTGTCTGAAATAATGTTCGTAATACAGCCTGTCCTACTGTGGCTTGTTGTGTTGTTAACACATCTACACAGTAATGTTTTGTGAATGTATGAGGCGTAGACCATGTGGCTGCCTTACAAATTTCTGTCACAGATATATATTCCCTAGAAAAGCCATTGTGGCGCCTTTTTTCCTAGTGGAATGCGCCCTTGGTGTAATAGGTAGATCTCTTTTTGCTTTAATATAGCAGGTTTGAATACATTTTACTATCCATCTGGCAATGCCTTGCTTGGATATAGGATTTCCTGCAGGAGGTTTTTGGAAGGCTACAAACAATTGTTTTGTTTTTCGAAACTGTTTTGTTCTGTCAATGTAATACATTAGTGCTCTTTTTATGTCTAACGTATGTAAGGCTCTTTCGGCTACTGAGTCTAGTTGTGGAAAGAAGACTGGGAGCTCCACTGTTTGGTTTAGATGGAATGGTGATATAACTTTTGGTAAGAATTTGGGATTTGTACGGAGAACCACCTTATGTTTATGTATTTGTATAAAGGGTTCCTGTATAGTAAATGCTTGTATTTCACTTACTCTTCTAAGATATGTGATAGCTATTAGGAAGGCTACCTTCCAAGTTAAGTATTGCATTTCACAAGAGTGCATGGGTTCATGAGTCGTGTTAATACAATCTTAAGGTTCCACGAAGGTACTGGTGGTGTTCTCGGGGGTATGATTCTCTTTAATCCCTCCATAAGTGCTTTGATAACTGGGATTCTAAAAAGCGATGTTGAATGTGTAATCTGTAGATAGGCAGATATTGCTGTGAGATGTATTTTAATAGAAGAGAATGCTAGTTTAGACTTTCGTAAGTGTAATAAGTAACTTACAATGTTCTTTGCGGAAGCATGTAGTGGTTGAATTTGATTATTGTGGCAGTAGAAAACAAATCTTTTCCACTTGTTTGCATAACAATGTCTTGTAATAGGTTTCCTAGTTTGTTTAATGACCTCCATACATTCTTGTGTAAGGTCTAAGTGTCCAAATTCTAAGACTTCAGGAGCCAGATTGCTAGATTGAGTGATGCTGGATTCGGGTGTCTGATCTGTTGTTTGTGTTGAGTTAACAGGTCTGGCCTGTTTGGTAATTTGACGTGAGGTACTACTGATAGGTCCAGCAGTGTTGTGTACAACGGTTGGCGAGCCCAGGTTGGTGCTATGAGTATTAGTTTGAGTCTGTTTTGACTCAGTTTGTTTACCAGATAAGGAATGAGTTGGAGAGGGGGAAAAGCGTAAGCAAATATCCCTGACCAACTGATCCATAGCGCATTGCCCTTGGACAGAGGGTGTGGGTACCTGGACGCAAAGTTTTGGCATTTTGCGTTTTCTTTTGTTGCGAATAGGTCTATTTTTGGTGTTCCCTAGCGTAGAAAGTAATCTTGCAGGATCTGGGGATGAATTTCCCATTCGTGTGTTTGTTGGTGATCTCGACTGAGATTGTCGGATAACTGGTTTTGAATGCCTGGGATGTATTGTGCTATTAGGCGAATGTGATTGTGAATTGCCCAATGCCAAATTTTTTGTGCTAAGAGACACAGTTGTGACAAGTGTGTCCCTCCTTGTTTGTTGAGGTAATACATTGTTGTCATGTTGTCTGTTTTGACAAGAATGTGTTTGTGGGCTATCAGTGGTTGAAATGCTTTCAATGCTAGAAACACTGCCAACAGTTCTAAATGATTTATGTGCAGTTGTTTTTGTTGAATGTCCCATTGTCCCTGTATACTGTGCTGGTTGAGGTGTGCTCCCCACCCCATCATGGAAGAATCTGTTGTGATCACGTATTGAGGGACTGGGTCTTGGAATGGCCGCCCTTGATTTAAATTTATAGGGTTCCACCATTGAAGCGAGAAGTGTGTCTGGCGGTCTATCAACACTAGATCTTGGAGTTGACCCTGTGCTTGTGTCCATTGTTTTGCTAGGCACTGTTGTAAGGGCCGCATGTGTAGTCTTGCTTTTGGGACGATGGCTATGCATGAAGACATCATGCCTAGAAGTTTCATTACAAACTTCACCTGGTAGTGCTGGTTTGGCTGCATGTTTAATGCTATATTCTGGAACGCTTGTACCCTTTGCGGACTTGGAGTGGCAATCACCTTTTGTGTGTTGAGTGTTGCTCACAAGTATTGTTGTATCTGGGATGGTTGTAGATGTGATTTTTTGGTAATTTATAGAAAACCCTAGTTTGTGTAGAGTTTCTATAACGTATTGTGTGTGAAGAAGACACTGTTGCTGAGTGCTGGTTTTTATTAACCAATCGTCTAAGTATGGGAATACGTGCATGTGCTGTCTCCTTATATGAGCGGCTACTACTGCAAGGCATTTTGTGAATACCCTTGGGGCTGTTATCCCGAACGGTAACACCTTGAATTGGTAATGCACACCCTGGATTACAAACCTTAAGTATTTCCTGTGAGAAGGATGTATGGGTATGTGGAAATATGCATCCTTGAGATCTAACGTTGACATGTAGTCCTGTTTTTGGAGCAAGGGAATCACGTCTTGAAGTGTTACCATGTGGAAGTGATCTGATTTGATGTAGAGATTTAGCGTTCTGAGGTCTAATATGGGTCTCAATGTTTTGTCTTCCTTTGGAATTAGGAAATATAGGGAGTAGACACCTGTTCCTTTTTGATGGTTGGGTACTAGTTCTATTGCTTGTTTTTGTAACAATGCTTGAACTTCTAGCTGTAACAGGTCTAAGTGTTGTTTGTACATATTATGTGCTCATGGGTGCACATCTGGTGGGAAATTTATGAAATCTATGCAATAACCATGTTGGATAATGGCTAGGGCCCATGCGTCCGTATTTATGTTTGTCCAGTTTTTGTAGTATGCAGTAAGTCTCCCCCCCCCACTGGTATTAAGTGTTGGGGGTTTGTGACATTGAAGTCACTGTTTGGCTTGAGTTGTTTTAGGGCTTTGGAATTTCCCCCTTGCTCTTGGGAATTGTCCACCCCTGTATGAGCCTCGAAAACCTCCTCTCTGGTACTGCCCCTGATAGGTGGGTCTGGTTTGTGAGGTGGAAGGCTCTGGGGTTTGAGTACGAAACCCCCCTCTATATTGTGGCCTTCTAAAAGTGCCTCTGCTTTGTGGGGAGTAGAGCGCGCCTATGGCTTTGGCCGTGTCTGTGTCCTCCTTTAGTTTCTCAATAGCTGTGTCCACCTCCAGCCCAAACAATTGTTCCTGGTTAAAAGGCATGTTTAACACAGCTTGCTGGATTTCCGGTTTAAATCCTGAGCTCCGTAACCATGCATGTGTGCGAATGGTTACCGCAGTATTGACTGTCCGTGCTGCTGTGTCTGCCGAGTCCAATGCGGACCTTATTTGGTTGTTGGAAATTGTTTGTCCTTCTTCAACAACCTGTTGGGCACGTTTCTGGTGTTCCTTGGGCAAGTGCTCTATAATGTGTTGCATCTCGTCCCAGTGTGCCCTGTCGTAGCGAGCCAATAAAGCTTGCGAGTTGACAATCCGCCATTGATTGGCTGCCTGTGCTGCCACTCGTTTCCCCGCAGCATCGAACTTCCGACTCTCCTTGTCAGGCAGTGGTGCGTCTCCTGATGATTGGGAGTTTGCCCTCTTTTCTTGCTGCTCCCACGACCACCGAATCTGGTGTCAGTTGCTGTGTTATAAACACCGGGTCTGTTGGGGGAGGTTTGTATTTTTTCTCCACCCTAGGCGTGATAGCTCTTGCCTTTCACTGGGTCCTGGAAGACCTGCTTTGCGTGCTTGAGCATGCCTGGGAGCATTGGCAGACTTTGGTAGGAACTGTGGGTGGATGCCAAGGTGTTAAATAGGAAATCATCCTCTATTGGCTCCGCATGCATTGCTACATTGTGGAAAGTAGCTGCCCATGATAACACCTGCATATATGCAGTGCTGTCCTCTGGAGGTGACGGCCTTGTTGGGTAACAATCGGGACTGTTGTCGGAGACCGGTGAATCATATAAGTCCCATGCATCCGGGTCATCCTGTGTCATCCCCGTGTGTCGGTGACTGCATTGGGGGTGTTGTTACCGGGACAGCTGTGGTGAATGTAGTGGAGAAGGCTGTGGCGAAAACCTTGGTGGTGGTGTTTTTTCTCTTGCCACCTTTGCCTTTGCCTGCATTTCTGACTCCTGAAATGCCAGCTTTCTTTTTATTTTAATTGGAGGTAGAGTTTGTATTTTACCAGTCTCTTTCTGGATGTGCAGACTCCTTTGAGTATGGTCTGGTTCCCTCATACTTATTTCCTGCTCAAATCTATGTTCTTGCATTTGGCTGGAAAGTCCGTGCTCTTCCGTGTAAGAGCCTAATTTCAGCTCAGAGGCTGCCTTTTTCGGTACCGAAGCTTTCGAAACAGTCTTTTTCAGTTCCGAAGCCACTTTTTTCACCTTGGGTGTGTCGAACTCTCGGTGCCGAGATCGTTCGGAGCCGGAATCTCGACCGGATTTGGATGTCTTCGGCAGTTGTGAGGCCTTTTTCGGTGCTGATGGTTAGTCACCGTGTTTTCGATGGGTTAAGCCATGGCCTGCTGGCGGTGGCATCCCCTTGGCCTTTATGATCTTGGAGTGAGTCTTGGACGGGGCAGTTTTACTCACAGTTTTCTGCGTTGTTGTCGGTAGCTCACTTTCGGAGTCGTCTGAGTCAGTTTCTTGTATGGAGATCCTTTCCTCCTCTTCGACGCCGATATGTTCTCTCGGTGTCGACGCCATTTGAAGTCTTCTGGCTCTTCGATCGCGTAGGGTCTTTTTCGATCGAAATGCCCAACAGGCCTCACAAGTATCCTCCCTGTGTTCCGGTGATAGACACAGATTACAGACCAAGTGTTGGTCTGTATAAGGATACTTCGCGTGGCACATCGGACAGAAGCGGAAGGTGGTCCGGTCCATTAGTTTCGACACGGTCGGGCCGACCAGGCCCCGCTAAAGAGTGGAAGCCCCGAAGGGCCGCTGGAGCGCTTCTTCTATCGGTGTCGATATCCTAACACTAAACCGGTACCGAGCGCGAACAATATCGTCGAATTTTCGATAATAGCTAACTTTCCCGATTCGAAATACGGAGCGAAGAGGAACATTTCCGAACTCGATGGCGGAAAGAAAACAATCTAAGATGGAGTCGATGCCCATGTGCAATGGAGCCGAAAGGGAGGAGTCCCTCGGTCTCGTGACTAGAAAAGACTTCTTCGAAGCAAAACAACTTGTAACACTCCGAGCCCAACACTAGATGGCAGAATAATGCATAGCATGTGTATCTGCAGCTACACATGCCACCGAACATATATATGGAAAATGTCACTTACCCAGTGTACATCTGTTCGTGGCATTAGTCGCTGCAGATTCACATGCTGTGCACATCCCGCCATCTGGTGTTGGGCTCGGAGTGTTACAAGTTGTTTTTCTTCGAAGAAGTCTTTTCGAGTCACGAGACCGAGGGACTCCTCCCATTTCGGCTCCATTGCGCATGGGCGTCGACTCCATCTTAGATTGTTTTCCCCCGCAGAGGGTGAGGTAGGAGTTGCGTATGCTAATAATAGTGCCCATGCAATGGAGTAATGTACATAATGTAGCTTAAAGTAATATATTTACAAATATACAGATGTTCAAGATCAACTTCTAAACGGCTACAGGCTCCCGGGGAGGCGGGTGGGCGCATGTGAATCTGCAGCGACTAATGCCACGAACAGATGTACACTGGGTAAGTGACATTTTCCGTTCGATGGCATGTGTAGCTGCAGATACACATGCTGTGCATAGACTAGTAAGCAGTTATCTCCCCAAAAGCGGTGGTTCAGCCTGTAGGAGTTGAAGTTGTTTGAAACAATGTTCGTAGTACTGCTTGGCCTACTGTGGCTTGTTGTGCCGTTAGCACATCTACACAGTAGTGTTTGGTAAATGTATGAGGCGTAGACCATGTAGCTGCCTTACATATTTCGGTCATTGGAATATTTCCTAGAAAGGCCATGGTAGCACCTTTCTTTCTAGTTGAGTGTGCCTTTGGTGTAATAGGTAGATCTCTTTTTGCTTTAAGATAACAGGTTTGAATGCACTTAACTATCCATCTAGCAATGCCTGGTTTAGAAATTGGATTTCCTGTATGAGGTTTTTGGAAAGCAATAAATAATTGTTTTGTTTTTCGAATTAGTTTTGTTCTGTCAATGTAGTACATTAACGCTCTTTTGATGTCTAATGTATGTAGTGCTCTTTCAGCTACAGAGTCTGGCTGTGGGAAGAACACTGGTAATTCTACTGTTTGATTTAAGTGGAACGGTGATATGACTTTTGGTAAAAATGTAGGATTTGTCCGTAGAACTACTTTATGCTTGTGTATTTGAATAAATGGTTCTTGTATGGTAAATGCTTGAATCTCACTTACTCTTCTTAAAGATGTGATGGAAATTAAAAATGCAACTTTCCATGTTAAGTATTGCATTTCACAAGAGTGCATGGGCTCAAAAGGTGGACCCATGAGTCGTGTTAAGACAATGTTGAGGTTCCATTAAGGAACTGGTGGTGTTCTTGATGGTATAATTCTCTTTAGACCTCCCATAAATGCTTTTATGACTGGTATCCTAAATAGAGAAGTTGAGTGCGTAATTTGCAGGTAAGCTGAAATTGCTGTAAGATGTATCTTAATGGAAGAAAAAGCTAGCTTTGCCTTTTGCAAATGTAGTAAGTATCCTACGATGTCTTTGGCAGATGAGTGTAAGGGTTGAATTTGATTATTATGGCAGTAATAAACAAATCTTTTCCACTTATTTGCATAGCAATGTCTAGTGGTAGGTTTCCTAGCTTGTTTTATGACCTCCATACATTCATGTGTAAGGTCTAAGTGTCCTAACTCTAGGACTTCAGGAGCCAGATTGCTAGATTCATCGATGCTGGATTTGGGTGTCTGATCTGTTGTTTGTGTTGCATTAACAGATCTGGTATGTTTGGTAGTTTGACATGGGGCACTACTGAAAGGTCTAGTAGTGTTGTGTACCAAGGTTGTCTTGCCCATGTTGGTGCTATTAGTATGAGTTTGAGTTTGTTTTGACTCAACTTGTTTACTAGATATGGAAGGAATGGGAGAGGGGGAAAAGCGTAAGCAAATATCCCTGACCAACTCATCCATAACGCATTGCCCTGAGACTGATCTTGTGGGTACCTGGATGCGAAGTTTTGGCATTTTGCGTTTTCCTTTGTTGCAAATAGATCTATTTGTGGTGTTCCCCAACTCTGGAAGTAAGTATTCAGTATTTGGGGGTGAATCTCCCATTCGTGGATCTGTTGGTGATCCCGAGAGAGATTGTCTGCTAACTGATTCTGAATTCCTGGAATAAATTGTGCTATTAGGTGAATGTGGTTGTGAATCGCCCAATGCCATATTTTTTGTGCCAGGAGACACAACTGTGTTGTGTGTCCCTCCCTGTTTGTTTAGGTAATACATCGTTGTCATGTTGTCTGTTTTGACAAGAATGTGTTTGTGGCTTATTATGGGTTGAAATGCTTTCAGCGCTAGAAATACTGCCAATAGTTCTAAGTGATTTATGTGAAACTGTTTTTGGTGAGTGTCCCATTGTCCTTGGATGCTGTATTGATTGAGGTGTGCTCCCCACCCTATCATGGAGGCATCTGTCGTGATTACATATTGTGGCACTGGGTCTTGGAAAGGCCGCCCTTTGTTTAAATTTATACTGTTCCACCATTGAAGCGAGGTGTATGTTTGGCGGTCTACCAACACCAGATCTAGAAGTTGACCCTGTGCCTGTGACCACGGTGATGCTAGGCACTGTTGTAAGGGCCGCATGTGCAACCTTGCGTTTGGGACAATGGCTATGCATGAGGACATCATCCCTAGGAGTTTCATCACCATTTTGACTTGTATTTTTTCGTTTTGGATACATGGCCTGTATTACATTGTGAAATGCCTGAACCCTTTGTGGACTTGGAGTGGCAATCCCTTTTGCTGTGTTGATTGTCGCCCCTAAGTATTGCTGTGTTTGACACGGTATAAGGTGTGACTTTGTGTAGTTGATTGAGAAACCTAGTTTGTGGAGGGTTTCTATGACATACTTTGTGTGTTGTGAACATTTTTCTAGCGTGTTGGTTTTGATTAACCAATCGTCTAGGTACGGGAACACATGTATTTGCTGCCTTCTGATATGTGCAACTACGACTGCCAGGCACTTTATAAAAACTCTTGGCGCAGTTGTTATTCCGAATGGCAACACCTTGAATTGGTAATGTATCCCTTGGAATACAAACCTTAAGTATTTTCTGTGTGAAGGATGTATCGGTATATGGAAATATGCATCCTTTAGGTCTAGTGTTGTCATGTAGTCTTGTTGTTTGAGTAGTGAAATTACGTCTTGTAATGTCACCATGTGAAAGTGATCTGATTTTATGTAGGTATTTAATGTTCGGAGATCTAATATAGGTCTCAGACTCTTGTCTTTTTTGGGTATGAGAAAGTACAGAGAGTAAACTCCTGTTCCTTTCTGGTGTTTTGGTACTAATTCTATTGCTTCTTTTAGTAGCAATGCCTGAACCTCTAGTCCTAGAAGATCTATATGTTGTTTTGACATATTGTGTGTTTTCGGTGGGACATTTGGAGGGAATTTGAGAAATTCTATGCAATAACCATGCTGGATAATTGCTAGGACCCAAGTGTCTGTTGTTATTTCCTCCCAATGTTTGTAAAATTTGGTAAGTCTCCCCCCCACAGATGTTGTGTTGGGGATGTGTGACTTGGAAGTCACTGTTTGTTTTGAGGAGTTTTGGGACTTTGGAACTTTCCTCTATTCTTTTGGAATTGTCCCCCTCTATATTGTCCCCGAAAACTTCCCCGCTGATACTGGCTCTGGTAAGTGGGTCTTGTCTGTGAGGTTGTGGGTTCTGTGCTTTGTCCTCGAAACCCCCCTCTAAACTGTGTTTTTCGAAATGTGCCTCTGCCCTGTGGGGAGTAGAGTGCGCCCATGGCTTTGGCTGTGTCACTGTCTTTTTTAAGTTTTGCGATCGCAGTGTCCACCTCCGGCCCAAACAACTACTGTCCGTTGAATGGCATGTTCAGCACAGCTTGCTGTATTTCTGGTTTAAATCCTGATGTACGCAGCCATGCATGTCTCCTTATTGTTATTGCTGTGTTGACAGTTCTAGCAGCTGCGTCTGCAGCATCCATTGCTGACCGTATCTGATTGTTGGAGATACTCTGTCCTTCTTCTACTACTTGCTGCGCTCTCTTTTGGAACTCCTTGGGCAAATGTTCTATAAAGTGTTGCATTTCGTCCCAATGGGCCCTATCGTATCTGGCCAACAAAGCCTGTGAATTGGCAATACGCCACTGGTTTGCTGCCTGTGCCGCCACCCTTTTGCCTGCTGCGTCGAATTTTCCACTTTCTTCATCTGGAGGTGGTGCATCTCCTGAAGTATGTGAGTTTGCTCTTTTGCGCGCAGCCCCTACTACAACTGAGTCCGGTGTTAGCTGTTGTGTGATGTACACAGGGTCTGTTGGTGGCGGTTTATATTTTTTCTCCACTCTTGGAGTAATGGCCCTTCCTTTTACAGGCTCTTCAAACACTTGTTTGGAGTGTTTTAGCATTCCGGGTAGCATAGGAAGACTTTGATACTGGCTGTGTGTGGATGACAGTGTGTTAAAAAGAAAGTCGTCTTCAATGGGCTCAGCATGCAGGCTGACATTATGAAATGCCGCTGCTCTCGACACCACCTGTGCGTAGGCTGTACTATCCTCTGGTGGCGACGGTCTAGCTGGATAACATTCAGGACTACTATCTGACACTGGTGCGTCATAAAGGTCCCATGCGTCAGGGTCATCTTGACTCATTCCTGTATGAGTTGGGGATTGCATCATTGGTGGAGTGGCTACCGGTGATGGTTGCGGAGAGCATTGTGGAGATGGTGGCGGGGTTACTTGTTTAGCCACCTTTGCCTGTGGCTGCTTGTCTTTTTCCCGAAAGGCAAGTTTGCGTTTCATTTTAATCGGAGGGAGAGTACTGATCTTCCCGGTTTCTTTTTGGATATGGAGCCTTCTTTGTGTATAGTCTGGCTCTATTGTTTCCAATTCCTGTCCAAATCTATGTGTCTTCATTTGTGTGGACAGTCCTTGTTCCTCAGTGTAGGAACTTGTTTTCGGTTCTGAGGCCGGATGTTTCGGTATCGAAACCTTTTCGGCTGCTTTTTTCGGTTCCGACGAAACCTTCTTTACTTTCGGCGTCGTGGTCTCTCGGTGCCGACCCATTTCGGTGCCGCTATCTCGGTGCCGAACCTGCTCGGAGCCACTATCTCGAGCCCGAGATTGCTGTGTGGCGGTATCTCGACCGGAGTCGGATGACTTCGCCCCCAGCGTGCCCTTTTTCGGTGCCGATGATCGGTCACCTATTTTTCGGGTTAAGCCATGGCCTGTTGGCGGTGGCGTCCCCTGGGCTTTAGTGGTTTTTTCGTGAGTTTTGTGTTTCGATGTCTTACTCACGGTTTTCGGTGTTTCTTCGGGATCGATCTCATTCGAGTCCGATTCATGGATGGAGAATGTTTCTTCCTCCTCCTCTTAACGCTCTTGGCCTGTCGGCGCCGACGCCATTTGCAGTCTCCTTGCTCTTCGGTCTCTTAGTGTCTTCCTGGACCAAAACGCTCGACAGGCTTCACAAGTATCTTCCTTGTGTTCCGGCGACAAACACAAGTTACAGACCAGATGCTGATCTGTATATGGATACTTGTTATGGCATTTTGGGCAGAAGCGGAATGGGGTCTGTTCCATCAGCCTTGAAGAGACAAGTGGCTGGGCCGACCAGGCCCCGATGGGGGAATCGAAAAAACCCTGAAGGGCCACCGGAGCTCTTCAAAAGTCGGTGTTGATCTGTTGTAACTAACCCGGTACCGAAAGCAAACAATACAGACGATTTTTCCGAGATTCTAACTAACTTTCCGACCCGAAACACGGAACGAAAAGGAACACGTCCGAACCCGATGGCGGAAAAAAAACAATCTAAGATGGAGTCGACGCCCATGCGCAATGGAGCCGAAATGGGAGGAGTCCCTCGGTCTCGTGACTCGAAAAGACTTCTTCGAAGGATGGTCACCGATTTTACGGGTTAAGCCATGGCCTGCCGGCGGAGACGTCTCCTGGGCCTTCATGATTTTTGCGTGAGTTTTGGCCGGGGCTGGTTTACTCACGGTTTTCGGCGCCTGCTCTGTTTCGGGCTCGTCTGAGTCAGCGATGGAGAAATTCTCCTCGTCCTCGACGTCGTGGTGTCCTGACGGTGCTGACGCCATTTGAAGCCTTCGTGCTCTCCGGTCCCGTAGCGTTTTCTTCGACCGAAACGCCCGACAGGCCTTGCAGGTATCCTCTTTGTGTTCGGGGGACAAACACAAATTACAGACCAGATGTTGATCTGTGTAAGGATACTTGTTGTGGCATTCGGGGCAGAAGCAGAAGCGGAATGGGGTCCGTTCCATTAGCCTTGAAGACGCACGCGGTCGGGCCGACCAGGCCCCGCCGGGGAATATATATATATATATATCAACATAAAAACAAAGGTTACAGGGATGTTACAGTTAGGTTCAGATTTTACACACAAAACCATAGAGACTCAGCAGTTATAGTGCGGTGATCTGAATGTTCAATAGCTACAATGGGAGTAGAATGTAGGGATGGAATGGTCGGGCAAGGAGAATGTTGTGGGCGGCAGCTGCTGCGGGCGGTTGCTGGAGGATGTCGAGTTGGCGTTGCTCCCTTATGACAAACCTTGTTTTTTATTAAATTGAGTTGGAAACTAATTTGTCTTGGTGCCACGTTCCTTCCTCCACAATGGCGACGAGCAGGAGAGGAGCAACACCACTTTAAAGTCACATAACTCTGTGACAACTTTGCGTTTGGATTCTGCCAGCAAACTTCATGAACAAAACATTTCCCGGAAGGAGAGGAAGGATCAGATGAGTCAGTTTGCCACAGTAGTGATCATACTTTTTTGAGGAGTACGTTTTGGAAGTGCAGGTTCAATCAACTTGTGCATGGAGCTGTGCGTGGAACATTCATTTAAGCGTACAGTGAAGTGCACTTAGCGCATCGAGCTGTGCACAATGCCTTTTTGCCTTGAAGTGAAGTGCAATCTGGGTAAAAACAAGTCCCAATGCCTATGGACAAAACATAAGATGACGTCTTGGTGGCCATCTTTGTTGTTTGGGAGGATTCTTTTTTACAGCTTTGGTTGTACAGCAATCAATAAGGATATTCACTCTGACTTTCCCTTCTATCCTGCGCGTTTGGTGATACGCACACCTTAAATTACTGAAGGATCAGCAATCGTCAGTTGGGTTGTACAGCAATCTGTACAACCATTTACTTTGACTCTGCACCTTCGGTGATCCGCACACCCAAACCCGGAAAATAATTATTTGACGGGGTGACACGCACTGGCCACACACACATACTTGGGGCAGTGAAAATTGTGGCTACACGTGGAGTTTTACTGATTTACTTCTTACAGTGGGATAGATATGTCTAGCATTCAACCACCACCTTTCTTTTTAGCAGAGGATGGAGACACACATATTCCATGGGAATTGTGGTTGAAGTTGTTTGAGGCATATGTGGAAGTATTAGAGGATGGGGAATGTACACCGGAAAGACATTTGTCCTTACTAAAGCACAGACTAGGTGCAATAGGCCTTAGAAAATTTAAAAATATACTGTAGTTGGACAACGTTGATGAGGAAGATGTGAATAAATGTGCTCTCAAACAATTACAAGAAAGGTATGGTAGGAAAAATAATGTAGTCATGGAAAGATATAAGTTTTACTCAAGGGAAAAAAGAAGATGAACCAATTTACCAGTACATGGCAGTGTTGATGGGACTTGATGTAACTTGTCCATTGGAAAATATGACATATGTCCAAGTATTAATGGACCAGTTATTGATGGCAACTAAATAAAAATTAATCCAGAGAAACTAAGGTCTTCTGGTAAATTATCTTTAAAAAATGCAATAGAAGTGGCAAGAGGTATTGAGATTACAGAGAGATGTATACAGGCAGTGAGGAATGAAAATAAAGACAATGGTGCTGTAGGGAGTGAGAAGAATGGTAAGGAAAAAAGAATCTTGCGGTCGGTAAAACTAGAGGGCTACTGTGTTTTTGATGCAGAGCTAATACACATTTAGCTTATTCTAAAGTGTGCCCTGCCAGTGGAAATCATGCAATGGGTCTAAGAAGAGAGGACATTTTTCACATGTGTGCAAAAGTGTGGAAAAGAGTAAATTGTATCGTGGAGGAGCCTAATGATGAGGAGCTTGAATATGGAATGCGTGATGTGGTATTAAGTATGCAGAGCGAGAACAGCAAAGCAAAGAATGTACAATTGCCTGAGTGTACATTAAGCATAGATGGAATACAGGTCGAAGCTATGGTGGACTCTTGTGGGTGGTACACCATATTGGGAAGAAGGTAGTTTGACAAACTATGGCCTGGTAGATTGTTAGGGAATACTAATTCAAGCCCATGTAGTTATTTGGGTCATTAAATTTCTATTGTGGGGTCTATGAAAGCTGAAATTGGATTTGCCAGAAAAATATATTTTGGAAATGTGCTTATTGCAGAAAAAGGAAGCTGACCCACCTGTGTATGCAGTGGGTAAGGTCAATATTAAAAGTACAAATTATACATATTCTGTCTTAAGGGAGGAATTTCCGAGTGTTTTTAGCAGCAAGTTAGGAACCTTGAACATTTTTAAACATAACAATCTTAAAAGAGAATGCTATACATGTGAGGCAAAAGTTAAGAAATGTTTGGTGAATTACAGAAGAAAACTAAAAGAAAGTTTGCGTGATTTATGTGAAAGGGATATAACAGAACCAATAGAAAGTTCTGATTGGGTATCTCCAATTGTAATTCCCTTGAAATCTAATGGTGATCTAAGACTGTGTGGACTTACGTTATTTAAACAATGCTATTTGGGTGGATGCCTTCCCATTACCAAATTTGCAAGAATTAATCTTGTCCATTAGTAATGCTAAAATCTTCTCGACAACTGTTTTAGCTAGAGCTTATCATCAAATTCCACTGGATCCGACCTCTAAGCACTGCACAGCCTTCATAACACCTGAAGGTTTGTGCATTGCTGTGTTCCAAATTGTCTAGAGTATTATCAAATATAACTGGGTGAAAGTTTTTCAGGATGACATATTGATATTTGAGAAGGATAAAAAGGAACACGATTGCATATTGCGGGAAGATCTACAAGCATTTGTAGACAATGGATTAACTGTGAAAGAACAAAAATGCGAAGTTGGGAAACAACATGTGGAATATTTGAATCACGTAATTTCAGAGGATGGCATTCGTCCAAAAATTAGCCATGTGGAAGCCATTTGCGATGCTCCAGAACCCAAGAGCAAGGAACAGTTGGTTTCCTTCTTATGGTTGACAGAATTTTACGCACCTGTGGTAGAAAATTATGCATCCAAGGTTGAGAATCTTAGAGCGCTATTACGGAAAATGCAACGTTTTGCTGGGGGCAGAGACATACTGAAGAATTAGCAGCATTTGATGAAGATACAAACTGTATTATTTCTGTGGATGCTAGTGGGTATGGCATTGGTATTGTTATCTCAATAAAGGAATGAGTGGGTGGTCGCATATGCATCCCATACTCTTAACACAAGCAGAGAGTAACTACTCTGTTATTGAAGGGGAATAACTAGCTGCGACCTGGGCTGTGCAACATTTTAAGATGTATGTGTGGGGTTGCAAATGTAAGATATGTACTGACTGCAAACCCTTGGAAAATATCTTGAGCCCTGGAGGTGGGAGAAATCTTACACCCCCTCCCCCTCCCCCCCACTTCCCGGTTAGCGAGACTCACCTCAAAACTGCCAATATACCATTATGAGATTATGCACTTGCCAGGGAAAGAGAATCATATGACGGATGGCTTATCACGGTTGCCTTTGACGAATGAGAATTGTGAGGAAGTAGATGATAATGAGTGTGATGTGGCATTTACGTATGACGATGTGGTATTTATTGAATATCATAGGATGGAATTCGAGTTTTCCGAGGGTAAGTGGATCAAGGAAATGCAAAAAGATGGAATCTTAGCAAAGGTAAAGCAATTTCTTATAAAGGGGTGGACATCTGAGTGGCAGCTTCAAGGGGAATGTAGTACCTTTTGGAAGATCAAGGATGAGTTATCCATATGCAATAACATTGTCTTGAGGGGCGATAAAATAGTACCTCCTTATGGCATACATGAACTTATTGTCTGGTTAGGACACGAAGGGCATAGTGGTATAGCAAGTACCAGAATTAAAATTAAGGAAAGCTTTTGGGGGCCAGAGGCGGATAGTATGGTGGACTGTTGGGTGAGGGAATGCAATGTGTCATTATATCATACAGAGGGAAATGGCCAAGTCGAAAGGTTCAACAGGGTAGTTAAGGAGCTATTCATTTGGCTCTGAATCCTAACATGTCATGGAAGAATGCTCTTCAGAGTATGTTACTATCTTACAGAATTATGCCCCATTCGGTGACAGGGAAAACCCCAATTGAGTTCTTAAGGGGAAGGAAACCGTCTTCCAATTAGTTCCATGGTGGTTAAAGAATTAAAATAAAAAGGAGCAGGGTTGGCCAACAGTGGTGATCTAATTAGGGAACATGTGCTAAAACACCAAGGTCATGTGCTGAGTTGAGTCAACGGAAGGAGAACCATGCCTAAACTCGTTGCAGGGCAGTATGTACGAGTGAGGAACCCTGGGTTCATAGAAAAAGGGGCAGCCCGTTGGTGAAGTCCTATTAAAATACTGAAGGTATTGGATGAAGCTGTCCAGCTTGAGGATGGTAAAATACGTAATCTGTGGCACGTGAGTCTGTGTGAAGGAGTCAACATGCGTGAAAACGACGATGAAATTGAGGGGTATTTGCTGGGAAGTGATTCAGAGTTGCAACTGGTTGTGGATCCTGATATTTATTTTGATATATGTGCTGACGTTGGTCATAATGCAAACAAGTGTGTTTCGACCACCGATGGTATACCTCTTCGAATAAGTTGAAGGGAGAAGGGATAACCTGGGTATCTCCAAGAATTTGTCATGGGACACTGAGCAATAGTAATGTAATGTGAATATTATCAATCTAGTTAGATGAAGAAATGTAGCTCCTGTAAAGTGAAAATTGGTATGTCGCTATGTAAGGTAACATTATTAATTTTGTGTTAAAGTTTTTTTGTTGTTTTTGTTGTGGGGGGGGGGGGAAGATGTGTGGTGATCGGAATGTTGGATAGCTACAAAGGGAGAAGAATGAGGGGATGGAATAGTTGGGCAAGGAGAATGTTGTGGGTGGCGTTTGGTGGAGGATGTTGAGTTAGTGTTGCTCCCTTACGATGAACCTTTTTTATTAAATTGAGTTGGAAACAAATTCGTCTTGGTGGCACGTTCTTTTCTCCACATATAGTTATATTTATCTCAAGAAACTACAACACGCGCCCCCACCTATTCCTATGGAAAATTGCATGGACAAAACACATTTTGGGACCATCCCCCTTCTTGCGGAATAATGTTCTATTTAGATGAGTATGTCAGTGACAACATTGTTTTGAAAACCCACAGAAATTCACCAGTTATAGTTAGCAGCGGTAACTAACTTGAGCCCCACCATGCACTGCTTATGACCTCACATAAATTGGCGCAGGGAGGGGGACATGCACCCCCCTTAAAATTGCTGCTGGGGACCGGGGTTGAAATCTCCAGGTCTGAAATCGGAGGGGGTCTGTGTGCTCACCTTCCCCTGAAAACTGTGCTGGGCCAGGGGATAGGGTCCCAAAGGCTAAAATCTGCCTGGGGAGAGGGGTTTCATGCCACCTCTCCATACAAATAACGACGGCCCCGGTGGATGGGGCCACAGGAGGAAAAAATAGCCACGCTTGCCCCTCCCCTTTATTTATAAGTGGCCCTGGAGGATGGGCTCCCCGTGGCCTATAAAGGCTTGGAGAGTAAGGCCTTCCTTTGAGATGTCATCAGTGATGTCATAGATGATGTCAAAAAACATGTCATGAGTGATGTAATATGCAAGGTCATAAGCATTGCATGGTGGGTGTGCAAGTTATAGTTAGCGCTGCTAACTATAGCTGGTGAATTTCTGTGGTTTTCTTTCCACAATGTTAATGTTATCACTGACATTCATGTAACTATAATGTTACTTTAACCTTTTTGGGGGGTGTGTGTTTTTGGGGTGGGGGGAGGGTTACAAGGCAGAAAGCCCGCTCACTGAGCAGCTCATCTCTTGTCTCAATTGCAGACACCCTTAAGACTCACCCCCTGTGGCCTGACAAATGTGGCTTTGGCTCCAATTAAAGTAAGGATAATGGGCCCTGATTGGTTAGTAAAATACAGCATTAGGGTGCAGGGGCACCACACAGTACTTGGTCGCAGTTCCCACACGAGGGCAAAAACGTATACAGAACACATATCGTGATAAAAAATATAATTGCATGAGACACGACCCCTGGGGGGGCAATAGATGGAAGCACATTTCCTAGGGCATCAACAAACGCTTCAGCATAACTAGAAACCCGTTTATGCCATTTGGACGGCTAGTGCTGTCATCACCCTACTTTCTCCAGGAAGATCAAGGGCACGCATCTGCCAAACAGTACATAAACTCAGCATTCGGAAGCAAACATGCTGATTTTTAATGGCAGGGATTTCAAACGGTGGCAAGATGCTGAAGAGGCTGTGTGATATGTAAACTAGGTCAGGTAATTAAGAAATGACTTTGTACCAGATTGCAATAGCTCGGTGTGTCAAAGCAGCAACTTGCACGGATGCAGTATTTTAATTAGTACCTCATGAGGACCTCTAATTATTTCAATCAAATAAGCCTGGACAGAAACGTTGCAGCAGTGATTAAAATATGATGGTCTTCGCTCTTGCGGTCTAGTTAACGACTACTCTCTGCAACTGTTGCTAGGTGAGATGCATGATGCAAAAAAACAGAACTCGGGAACTGATGTCGGAACAAGGAATGCTGATGTTTTAGGCCATGACAGCCGCATAAGCAGAGAAAAAAAAATTGGGATTTCAAATATGCAAATCATAGAGGAGGAAGCTGGGGCTGCTGGTTGCTGCACAAATAGTGTGATCTTTCTTACTCAAGTAAATGCGACCTCCCAAAAAGAAAATCCCTGATGATACAGCCAAGAAGTGCAAAAAGACAAAGATAAATAACGCGGGTCACAAACATTTTACGGTTTAATGCACGTCAAAGGTTTTCGAGGTCTAGTAAACGTTAATCACATTGGCATACAGTATACACGTAAGAATGTGTCTCTTTGAGAACAAAGGTTAATTCTAAATGTAACAGGCAAAATTGCAAAAAGAAATGGTTAAACAAAGTAATACTCTAGGTTTCATGTGGAGAATATTACCCCCGGCAGTGCTACACGGCCTGGCTTGGGAAGCATGCTAATTTGAAAACTAAGGAATATGAGGTCAGTGCAGCTAAGCACAAGACTTTATTTTCCAGCAGTAGTAATGATAAAGTACTTCTAAGGATGAAGACTCCAAGCACACAGTACCCAGTCTCCGAAACCACTTCACTGACAGTCCGAGGCGCGCAGTGCAAGTTCATTTCAAATCAGAAGCATGCTAATTTTTTTAAATGGCCACGCAGTCACAAAAATAACTTTCGCAAGTCCAAGAAAATGCGTTTTCCTAGATATCTCCGTTAAATTCAACCTGTATGTTGTGCTGGTTAGCTAATGCTTATTTTTTGTCAAACATGCTAATTTCTCCTAAGTCATTTTTGCTAGCATGACTTTTAAAAGAAACTCAATTTGTGATGTTTGTCCATCCCTGGTCTACTGCATATTGTGGTCCATTTCACGAATAATGCTAATTTAAGCATTTAATCCTAGTTTGCCTTGGGAATTTAAAGCATCCCTATCCAATCTCCAGACTGCACAGACTTGAGAAATTGTACCCTAAACACCCAGCACAATTCCCAGGCTAACCTATTAACAATTAGACTGTCTCTTCCCAAGTCAATACATATACTAGATGGTGATTTCCCAGTGAGGACACCTGCTGTACAGCTCAGCTCACCTCACTTGGTATGCTTTTGATCCATTGGTAGGATTCAGTATCCCAAACTGCTAAATCCAGCACTGCTTCCACAATAAAGTTTTTGAGGATGGATATGCCTCAGTAGCTTTTAACACTTCAGAAGAATAATAGCTGGAAGACCGGCATTCCTGTTTCCTCATGATTTAAGAATTACATAATAATGTGATTGGTTAATGGACACCATAATGATTATGATCAGGAAATTTTAGTTGTGCTTGGAGGCATCATCAAGTCTTTTAAGAGCTTACATGAGGGAGTTTCTCTGCCTGAATTTGGTTAGCTACAGGTGGAACAAAAGGACTAGTATACCTCAGCGTGAGAGGAGACTCCACAGCCACACTTCCAAAAACACAGTACACAACTGGAGTAGCCATCAATTATTCACTTTTCATTTCAAATCTCCACCTACTAATGTTTTACTTATTCAAACCTCCAGTAAGAACCAATTAAGCGTGACAATGTCCACATACAGGCCTGAACTGTTTGGCTTTCTTCCCCGTTAGCTCCTTCTCTTAAATTACCCGGTGGTCTGGAATACAAGGCTACAGATAGGGTATGAGAGGTGTTTTTCATGAAGAAATTGAGGAAGTAGTGTCACGGAGGGTGTTCAGGAACTAACACTACAAGTGTTGTTTCTTTCTTCTTTTGTGTCAGTGCGGACGCAGCGCCATACCCAAACAGTAAAGGCAAATCCTTTCTTGAACATACAATTAAAAGCATTGGAGAATGCATGGGATCTTGCCTATGCACTTGCCTTTCACGTCAAGAGCACAGTTATGTGCCATTAAAAAAGTTCCTGACCTTCCTTAATCACAATAGGATACACATGGATCTCCTTATAATGTGGGATGCCCTGCAGAGTGCAGGAGAATACAAGACACAAAGTGGACTGGATTTTTTCTCTTTTTAACTCAGAGAACCCAAACAGAAGGAGACGATCAAAATACCTGACCAACTTCTCCAAAGAGAAGAACCTTTTTCACCACATTTCTGATAGGTACCACTCAATGTCAGATAAGGCATTCTTCAGTCAACTTGCATATCAGAGGTGGCAAAAGAATATCCAAGAAATGTATGGCATAGGGAAAAACCCAGAGGCTTGAAAGTACTCCTACTAATCGAGAGGCAAAACCTAAGCTCATGGTTGCCTTCATGGTGTTTCCCCGAGACATATAACCAGAGTTCAGCAGCTCAGATTTATTAGTAACTATTTCAATAAGCAAAGTTTTTTTTTCCTCAGACACCAGTCCTGCATTTGTGTTAAAGAGTACGAGGTTCTCTGCCCATTTCCAAAAGGAACTATTTCCTAAGTCATATATGCCATCATTTGATTGTCATCAGAAGCAACAAATGCTTATTTAATTTAATAAGATGCATTTACAACAAAAAGTGCCTTGCTAATGTAGAAGTCTTCAAAGTTGATTAGAAATACTACTTTCAATGGCATACCCCTAATTCAGACACTAGAGACAGTGTAATGCCAATCCCATGATGGTATGCTGAGCCAAACGTCATTCTTTAGCCTGAGTTTGCAGAGCAATGGTGAACAATTTCCTTTCTCGTAACAAAGACTCTGGGCCCGGAAGTGGTCTACGGGGTCTGAAAGGGTATTTGCATCACAAGCTTCATATATAAATGTGGCACATCGCACCCGTCGCACAATACAAGTCGACAAATGTAAACACGAAAACTAAAGCATGAATGACATTTATGGTATGAAGCCTGACATTTATGGTATGAAGCCGGACAATATATTAAAAACGTAGTTTCCTATCGCACAGCTCTGTTGAACGCAGGTAACAGACATCAGCACAATACTTATAGCAACGAGCATTGAATTACATCTGCAGAAGAAATCATGAGATTGAGAGTTGAGTGTTAGAGAGAAAGAGGTAAAATAGGGTTTATACTTTAGTGGAATCGATACACAAGAAGCATAGAGAAGGAGTAAGGAGGAACAGGGCATTACAACAAGGGGGGAGAGGTACTTAAAGCCAGATCACACAGATTCCTAATCCATTTAGGTGGCAATAGTCACATCACATTCCATCATACTGCACATTAAAATCAGGAATGTCTTCATCCTCCTAGGCTAAGCGCCTCACAATACATAAGTGATACACAAAGTAGCAATGAAAATGAAGCCACAAGTCTGAGTGTCGGAACACTAAACTTAATCACAAAAACACAGGATTAAGTTACAGAAAACAACCATGCTGTGCTGGGTGTTCTTGCTTGGTCGCATCTGTTAAATCAAGGCCTTCAAAAGAGCCCACAGTACAAGCCTAGTGGATTTATATATCGGCTGCCGTATCTCTGCAAACTATTTTGAGTGCCTCATGTTCTATTCCCAGCAAGCCTTGCTGAGGTGTTAAACTTTCTGAAATGAAGTAAATAATTCGGACTTTAATCTGGGTGTCACTCTAAGGTGCATCAGTTTTCACATATATTTTGACAGTTACAGTGCAATAGGTGGCCAGTCTGATGGGGAGTTTAACTTATGTCTGTGATTTTCTCCTCTCTCAGTGGCTGCATCATTTAACTGCCCGTTAACAGAAATGCACGCTATTAGTCTACAAGCTACTCCGTTCTGTTTCATAGGGCAGCAACTCAACTGGCGCTCGTGTCTGAGTAGATGCAGAGTCGTAGTGGTATCAACAATACTATTTGACTGAGCTAGTTAATAATTAGTTATTAAATCAGGATGAAGTGTTCTAGCCATTTACACAAGGGATCTTTACTATAGTAGGCTACAGATGGTCTCAGTCCCTAGGAGACACTCTGAAAGTAAATGCAACATTCCCAACGTCCATCAAATAGCACTACTGAGTCTTCCTAAACTATAGGTGAAGCCACACCAGAATCTCTACACTTATGTTGTTAATCACACTCAGTGGTTTATCCTGGGATAAGGCATCCCGTTGGTAGCTTTCAACAGAAGTGCCCGTAGTGACTAAACAAATAATCAGTGGCATAAAATTATTCATTTCAAATTAAGCACAGCCGCTCAGCTGATTTATTACATTTTCCCTTAGTGATGGCCCTGGCACCATTGTAGTAACCCCTAGATCAGAAAGTCCCAAAGATACGAGCATCCTATATCTTATGAAAAGCACAAACACCGCTCACGTTACCAGCAGACTTCATGATCAGAGCAGTCAGATCTCCAGTGCATCACTGATAAGGTATGATCAGATTTATAGTTTGTAATCTGAATACAATGTTTAGCCAATGAAAACAGAGTTATGTCTGCAATACTCCACAGTTGGGAAGACTAACCACAGAATCAAAATTTAGTCAGAGAGGGCTGTTATAGCAGAAGTGGCAGCAGAGTAATGAGGGAAGTTGGAACCAATAATCCATCCTGAGTAAATTATAAAATAGGCGGAGGGGGCTGAGACTCTCCAATTCTTCACTGCACAAGACTGAGTTCCACCTGTCAAGTAAAAAATTGTGGAGAACGCAATGGGGAGGGTGCATTTGTCTGATACTGTACCAATAGAGTCTGCTACATCCATGCATTTCCACAGCAGACATTTGCATTGCAGAGACTAAGCTAAGATCAACCAATACAGCCTACAGAAAACAATTATGCACAGATTGATCAGTAGAGGGCTGCAAATAGCATCAGTTCCACCACTTGAGAGGTTATAAAATCTGAGACTCTACAAATAAAAAAAGGGCAATACTCCAATATACGAAAATTGGGATCCAAGGTGACAATCCACAGAAAAGTGTATAGGACACTGCAAATAACTAACTTTAAATGCTCCGATTTGCACATGTTGCAGAAGAAGAGAGATGAACTGCAGAAACGCATCAACAGCTGCCCTCAAATGGAATCACAAACGAATGTCTGTGACCATGTCCTCTGTTAACTCTAGCGATTTGCACCAAGTACTAAAATTAAGGTTGTTGTAACAGCCACCACGAGTGACAACAGACTTAAAGCACAAACTATATGAGCAGAACTCAAATGTATGGGCTATAGAGTTCCTAGTACACCACTACCATACCAACCTTGAAGACTCAAAACTAGGCATTTCCTGGTCAGAGAAATGTGATGGCAGAAAGTGCACCAGGAAATGCAAATAACACATCATTCCATTCAAAAACAGACAGCAATTGTTGAAACCATGCTACCCATATTTAGAAGCTACCCATTCAGTTTCCCGGGACGCTTCAAAAGCCATGCATCAAGCTTCTCTGGTGAACTCGGTAAATTGTTGGTTTGAGTTGCACAAACTAGGTTAGGGAAGGCAAACATTGATAGAAAACCATTATCATTCATGAGGCCTGCAAAAAAAACCTCAACGCAGACAGATCAACAAACCACATAATGCCCTTACCATCAAACGCATCTTCCTCTGTCCCTAGTTCATCATCTGAGCAGATGTTGAGCACGTTTACGAGCATCTCTGTCACTAGGGGAGAGATTTTAGGAGGAAAATAAAGTGAATTCCGTGATATTAAACAGTTAAAAATAACAACCATTTAGCTTAAGAACATCTCTTATCTGCTCCCTTTGCTACTATACGTTTCTAATGTACATAAGAAAATAACTTTAACATTCAAGGATTGAACTAGTGACGGGCGATAAGAAATATCTAGCCAATTTGTCATTCACACCATCTGCGATAAACACTTTTCAGTAAGCCGAATTTTAAGTGGCTTGTGAAGATTTTGAACAATTTGATTTGCATGCATTTTTTTCCTTCAGTCCCTGAAAAAGCCACTGTTTATTTGGTATGACAAAAATGAATATATATTGATTCGAACATTATTTGTTACCTCTTTCAGTAAAACACGATAAAAAAAAGGAAGCTTGTTCCAAAGGCAGAACAATGTCTCACTAATAAGTGGTTTTGACTAATAAGGCGCTCCTATTGTGAGAAAACCATGTGATGTACCTAATTAGCATTTGCTGCAGCTTGCATTTTTTAGCCTATTATTTTATTAATTTCACAGCAAAACACTTCAGTATATTTAAACTAGGTCTTCTGTGGGTAACAAAGAGAAAATTACCATTTCATAAAAACTTCGAGTATAGGCATACAAGGATGCAGGTGCTCATGAGTAATTGTTCGCTCTCAGACACTAATAAGTATTTGTTTTCAAAACAATTACTGATTTCAGGGAAGTGAAAGGTGTGCCTTTGTCCTGTGTTCGAAATGGCTTATGTGTATGGTCGAAGACAGCAAATGTGTTTGTGTAAATAAACAACGGGGGTCCGAGATTTGATACTATACACTGCGGCACATGAAGATCCATAGAGGCAATGTGAAGACGCCTATTACGTAATAGTGACGATGGAAGATTCGCACGCTGCACTCTTACGCCCTAGCCAGCATAGCTATCTCTCTCATTCAGTAAGGGCAGGAGCTGTTGCAGAGTGACTAACTTGAAAAAAGGAGTCCTACTCTTAGCAAATACAGTGGAGAATGCGGACCTCGGATCTTCGGGTCATTCAGATGCGCGGCAGAAGTAGGCCTGGAAAAAACTTACATTTGCAAGTGAAATTCCCGAGTTTAACATTAGGTGAAATTCACTATAAAAATGTATATATTTATTATGGGATTTCACATACTTTTTGGACACAGAAGACTTGTTTGTACAGAAAATGTCTTGCTAAGAGAATTTTTCAGCTTGAACAAGTCTCTGGCCGAGATCTTGTGTGGCGTTTAATAGACAGTATGCCCTCGTGTGAAAAAACTCGCACACAATACCGCCAATTTACATTTTGCACCAAAAGTGAAATACTGTTAAATTTACAGGAAATTTCACAGAAAAAATATTATGAAATATTTTACACCCTTAAATAGAAGTCTTACTTTCCAATTCCATAATACGGCCATCTGTTTGGAAGTAATGTTCAATACAGTACTAAATGTAGAGTAACAGCTCTTGAATAGCAGACTTGTCTCTCTCAAGAAACCTAGTGAGCAAAACTTGTAACCAGATACCTATCAATTAAGTCGCTTTTAGGAACCAGAAGTTTAATTTTATGTTCTGCTGCTGTTCCAAAGCACAACTGGCTTGGAGGAAATTTTCACCAAGTAATTGTAATTTTACAGTGGTGAGGATACGTGCATTTATCCCTTCCAAGTGTGGCACACAACTGTTTGGTTGGCCCTTAAAGGTCTCCCTTTACCTCCACGCTGAAACCACTAAGAAGTTTAAATCAATCCTATTTCTAAAAGGGGTCAATGCATTTTCCATCAAAATCTTGCTAGGTGCTCAGATCTTAGGACACTAAAAAATAATATGATGATTAAAAAAAAATAATAATAATCAACTGGGTGTCTGTCAAATGCTGTTAGCATTTCTAGAAGCAGATCCATCCAGGGATGTGTAAGGCACGTAGGAATGTCCGGAGCTCTGACTAGAGCATGCCGTGCAGCAGGATTATTAATGTGAATTCCTCTGACTCAAACATAACTCTTGACAATCAGCATTACATTGTCAAGAGTAAACCTCAATAGTGCAAAATTGTTGATGCGTGCACTATCTTGAACAACTCGTGGATTATTGGGGCACACATGGTCTGTAAGAAGCCCCCGATGTGTCTTAAATTAGGAGTCTACGCAGTGAAGAGTCTTAAAGGTGACAATTTCATATCCTTTTTCTATAATGCTTAAGACTTTATTAGGCGGAACAATGCGTGGACAGTCATATACTGACTAGACAGGTAAGCTCTCTCTTCAAATATGAACTCTACAGAAAATTCTTATCCTGGAATTGGCATATCTAATTGAAACCGGCGTTCCTACAAAGGGTCCCTGTTAGAGGGTTGATGACTTTCTCCTTGACAAGACACTCCTCGAGTTACAAACAGCAAGGCAGTAGTGATACATCTGGGGGCCGAGTTCCCCTCGAAGGTGAGAAATAACTGGTAGAATCAGTAATCACAGATGCAATCCCCATTGCAAATCCTCATTCTCTCATCAGATTTCACCTTGAGAAAGGTAGCAGGGTCTGTGGGAAATCTACTGACCCTGTAATTGAGAAATTAACGCAAGTATTGATGGAGCCCTGACATTTTTGGGCAAATGAGTGTGGAAATGCCATGATAGTGACGACCTTAGTTACATTTTAGGCAGAATTTATATTCGGAAAGACTCTTTGTGCGTAAACACAGTCAGACACAGTCAGAACCCACCTCCTGGCAACCTTCACTGCCCCTTGGGCCTTGTAGCGATGCCACTGGCAGAAGCAGCGCCTTCATAATATTTCTAATGTAGATGTGTAGTTTTTAAAGCCGTGCAACTACCCTAAATTCTTTGTGTTCAATTAATAAAATATCGGCAGCATGCATAGTCTAAAAACTCGAGAAATCAGTTAAAGAACAGAAAAGCTTGAATGTTATGTCATTTCATCTTATTTTCACAAGTTCATTTGCTGCTGAATGGAATCACCAAAATGTGCAAAGTATTTAAGTTTAGTGAATAACTATAGGAAGGATGATAGAGTTCGACTGGCTAGGGTGAAGCTTCCACTGAAGCAGCACCTATGAGTGGCTGAAATCTAACTATCAGATGTCATAAGGCTATTCGTTTTGTAAATATTTTGATAAAAATAATTCTAAAGAAATGCAGCCATCAAGTTCAGACAGGAGGCACCTAATAGCATGTGGTATCACTGATGATGCTGGCATCGAGTATCCTCTTGCCATATGTACATTCACTCGGTGGGATGCAGGCTGCTGGTCATGGACCAGTCCTGGAAATCACTGCTGGTACTTTCAAACCCATCTGTGAAACACTGAATGGAGGGAAACAAATGGCTTTATAAAAGCTACAAAAATGGTTGCAGTGATGGTGGTGTCTGCTGGGCTATTCGCAGCACACTGAAGGGGAATTTTTACCTTCTTATAAATGACTCACTGGACAACGGAAACCTCAGCTCCCAGGCTACGTTTGGCAGAAGTGCGTTTCTACTTCTTTGTTAAATAGCAGATGGCTTGCAAGTAGCTGACTCATACCCACCTTTCAATGTCCAACTGGGCTTTGTCAACCTGCCTTCAATACGGCAATTTCATACCTTTCTCTCCAACAAATGGTAACGACCAGGTAAAAACATCCATGAAGTTTGGAAGCCAGTAGGGGTGCGGAGAACAGTTGAATTGTCTGATGTTCATAACGTTGTTCTCGTATTTCAATACTGCAGCTGTAACCAAAGAGAGTTAAAATTTACTGCCTGTGTTATTGCTATTCTATGCCAACAGCACAAATGCTGCCCTGAGCCAAGACTCTTCCGGGTCACATTTTAACATGAGTAACGGTATCAAGTCATTTAGGAGGCACTTGGGCAAAACCAGTATTGACTGGAAGGAAAATGGGGTGCTGTATCCTGCAGGGTGCAATATATACATTGTTGTCTGACCAAAACATTTAAAACACTTTTTTATTTTTTAATATTGTTTGCATTATTAACGATTACATAGTAAGGAAGGAATAGACAATGTTTATGCGTACCACACAATGGAAGTGCTTAGGGAAAGACACTCCGGATGAACAAGTTACTTCTCTTCCGCAATGCTCTTTCTGGTGGATACTCCATCAACACATCCCTCACCTTAAAACATCCCCTAAGTGCATGACTGCAGTTGGTGAACCTTTATAGGAGTGCTTCCGCTAGGTGGCATGGGGGAAACTCCACTTTGGCTCCACACCCCTCAAAGTGACAGTGCAGATTCACACAAAGGCATGCTGTACAGCAGCCACATTGGTGTTCAACATTGCTAAAGCATGTAGTCAAAGCCAACAGCCCTAGTATAGGTGAGACCCATTGGCTTTGCCAATGCTTGTTTTAAAATATAGTAACGGTTTTTACAAAGTAAGAGGATTTAGGATTATCGGTCCCAATAGTTCCCAATAGTGCAGCCTGGTCTCATTAAAAATGAAAAACTCCAATTGTAAGCTCACCTCCCAGCAAGATCTTCTAATTGAACTGTAGTGTGATTTGACACTGCATGTCACGTCTGGCGCCAATGGATGCTTTGGTCTAACATCACCCAGCATTACAGGAACTCAAGTGACAGATGATTTCCACGAAGTTTTGGTGCTTTCAAAACTTCACATAGTTTAAAAAATATAAGTGCCACGTGAGGTAGTTATTTTTACAATTTTGCGGAGTTTCCTGTAAACTAAGTTTCATTTAACACTTAATGTAGTATAACTTCAAAACACCTCGTACAGAATTACTCCCACCACACACAACTGCTAAGAATTCTGCACCAAAGAAATAAAACTAAAACAAATGGATGCTGAAACTTGCTTTCTATTAAACCACCCCCATTGGCAAACTACTATCTGCAAATCAAGCTCTTGACTCGAACCAACACACACTGTCGGGCCACTGCACCACACAGGTAAATAGTCAACTCAACAATCCAGAAATACTGGAATGGTTTTCATTGCATAAAAGCGGGCAAACTTTCAAAAACAAATTACACATTTAAGTGTATTATAGGTAGCATTTCCTCCAGATGGAACGCGAGTGTTCACCCTATAAAACCAAATAAGTTTCCAGTAGGTTAATATAAGAGAGGGATGTTTTACCCCGCTATTAGGTCCGCGCACACCACATTGCCAGCACAATGCATTTTAAAGGCATGAATATCACGCCAATCACGCATTGTTTAGCTCGTCCTAGATTACTACGCTTTGGCACGGTCTACAACAAGCTGAAGGCACTCCTTAGTAATCACTAGACCAACCTATAAGACACACAAAAATTCAGATTAATTTCAGGGATGCTACCAGCCTCTTAAGTGCATCAAATTGGATATATGAAGCCATGTTAGTGTGCCCCAAACTCCGAGTGATGGCTCTATTAATGTGCCATGTCCAGATATTATGTTATGGAAATGGAAAGGGAGGCTACATCACAGTGTGTAGGATACAAAACAAATGGGAGAAAGATATGTCTTTAGTACAAAGGGGAGAGGGTTTCACGGGTGAGCGCAAACAGCAGCTTAGCGTGTCTGCCAGCTCAGTGGTTACAGCATCTGAGAAGCATGAGCTGCTGCAGAAGATCTGAACACAGGTATTTCGAGGAGACTTTTTGAAAGAATGTATTTGCTTTGAATGGAGCACCACGACCACGAAAGGCATGCTATATCACTGACTCAAAGATTCTTTATTCAGTTAATATGTCATACCCATAAAAAATAGCATAGCAAAATACAATAAAAGAGTTAAAAATACAAAATCAAATACAGTCAGCAAGCATCACAGACTCATTTAACGGTCTCTTGGACAGGCAGCTTGTATAGGTAAGAGCAGTCAATAATGGATATGTTTTAAAGGACCTATGTGAAAAGTAAACAGGGTACAGCATTTTGTAGGTGTTGAAAGAAGACGATTTTTTTTTAAAGCAAAGGCAGAGAAATCCTGTAGATTGCTGATCACAGGATAAACAAATGAGCAATTAAAGAACACACAATGAGTGTAATATTCTGTACGTTCCTGCTATCACTATAAAGTCTCAAGTTTTCCTTTATTTTTTTCTCAGAATGACCAACATTGAACACCTTCCAGAAGAAGAATTACTTTATCTTAACCAGCTCTCAATCAATCTACACACTATGTTCTTGATCAAGTCTTCAAAGGGCCTAGTGATGTCACGAACGCTATTGGACCTGCTTTGCCTTGTAAGCAAATAGGCTACCAACCTTAGATGCCACGACCAGCTCCTGAGGAAAAGAACAATTTATTCTAATCTATATCATTATATTTGAGTCCCAGGTGTGTTCTCTGTTTCCCTACGGTCATGTAACTCCTCAGTGACTTGCAATATCCTCATAACATACACTTGGATTTTGTTGAAAATGTAAACTGTAAAGCCCCCACTTACCTTGCATTGGCCGCACAAAACAGACAAAGAACAAAAATTCCCCATCTGAAGGTTCTTAAATGTGAGAGCCGCTCATCCCTATGTGTGGATAATTTTACACCGTTCAGGATGATTAGATCACATTAGACCACAATTCCCAGCACCCCTGCTCACATGGGCTCATACACGTCACTGAGTGCGCCGCCATGCATTGAGTCCGTACTCATCTAAACATGGGCTTTACTTCATGCACGCTAGCATCAAGAGGGGACTACAACAGTAGTCGTGAGACCTTTGACGAAGTGCTTCTTTTTAAATCTGCCTGAAGCATTCAGAAACTGCGCGCTGGTCCGACACTTACCTATCCTATCTTTTTATATTTCAAAACAACCTATCTGCAGTGTGTAATTACAAGGCCACCCTCATTTACTCCTCCATGAAGTGTGGTTTTCCCGCAGTTGGGGTAAGGGGCAGCTTACGAGCCCTGCATGCCTGCTAGTTCATGACTCACTACTACTACATGAGTGTTTAACACACGTGCGCTTGTATGAGATTCCACATGCATGTCTAGTTTGCAGTGTTTGCACACACTTGCAGTGCGCACAATAGTGGCAAAACATTAATTTAAAGGCCCGTAATTGTTCCTGGCCTTTAACATGTCCCATTTTCTTTGCTTTCATTTCCATTATGTATAGTCCATTATTATAAATATGCTCACATTTTATTTATATGTTTAAAACTTTCCAGGACCATTTCACTAAACAGCAAAACAATTTGGCGCTACTAGGAATTAGGAATTGGTATTGTGTGTCTGTATGTGCACTGAATGAGTTTGATGACACAGACAGGGACAAAATACAGGGAAAACGGATTTCGGTCCTGAGGAAAGCCCCTGACTCCACTTTGGAGCCTTTTCAGGGCCGAAACACGTTGACTCTTATGGACATTAGTCACACAATGAAGCCTCATATATCCTACCATTTATTTTAATTGTCCCCTCACCACCCCACCACTGAATTGCAAAACGACGTTCGGTAGGTGGCCAGGATTTTTAAACTACATTTGGATCCCTTCCACCATCTATTGGATTATCCCCTCAGTGTATCACGAGGGCCTGCCCGCCACTAGAGGATCGCTGGCGAGTGCAGGATGGTCGACGATGAAGCATGACAGCTAGGGGATGTGTGAAGCCATCCCGTATGTTGTTATGAATACCCTCTAGGTCCTGCCCACAGAAACTGGGACTCATCCTGAACACTGTAATTACCCCTCATAAGGATGAGTAGCTCTTGCATATGAGAAGCTACAGAAGGGACGTGTGTTCTACGTCTATTTTAATATCTCTCAAATGATTTCTTTCCACATCCCTTTCAAAATTCTACTGCAGGTGAATATATGCAATTTATGTTAGTTGTTCTGTATGTTTACCTCCCTTTGGGGTGTTTCAGGTAAGTGTTCACTCCTTTGCATGTTCTGCAGAGCATCTTTACGATGTCCTTAACTAAAGTTCTCAATTCAGAACTATGAGGAGTAGTTTCTGGTCGTCCTGTCACTGAGTGGAAGGATATGTACAGGCTCAGAATACGATAACAGCTGGAGCAAAATGTTGTTTGAGTAAACTGGGAAGAGTGCCAGCTGACTGGCATTGGGAAGGTGGCATTCAATAAACATAGCAGTGATGAAAACTTGGAAAACAGTGATGTTCCTTAAGTGATGCCAAAACGGTTTTCTCCAAGACAGCGGTTTGTTTTTTTATGATAGGACTTGAAGTTAGTCCTAGGTCCACAGAGCTTAGCTCAAATGCTAGACTTAAATGTACCAAATAACCAAGCTAACACGTCTCTTTAAATGATAAAGTGATAGCGGTTCTAGAAGGCATAAAGTTCCAAAGCTGAGCACAAAAAGGCCATTTCAATATTCTGTATGTGTACATTTTTTTATTCACATTATAGTAGTTGCTGAAGTAATTTACCTCACTTTGTCTTCACGACTTTAACCAACTTGCTATGATTTGATGGTAGGAATAAATAATAATGTATTGCTCTTGCAAGGTAATATGCATAAATGTTACTTCCCAAGTATGGAAAAACAGGTGTGCCCGAAAACTCATCTCCTACCGACCAAGCGTTCACAATGACTTTCAGATGCATGGCAGAACTGAAACAAAATATCACCTCAAAAAACAAGCAGTGGCAAAGACAATAGTCTCACTTTTTCGAACAATTGGCTTTGTCAACGGTTTGCAGCCATGTTGTACAGCATCCTTTATGCTATGTAACGTGTAAATAAGGTTAAAAAAAAAAACAGCCTATAACGGGACTCCCTGCGTCAATTTGTAGGAGTGTGCATTAAACACTGGCACTCATACAAAATGATGCAGTAGATTTTTTTTTTTGTCGATCAGAGTTGAATTATCAAATAAAAAGAAAAAAAGCCAAGCATTTTTTAAGCCCGGGTGAGGGGAGCAATACGGCATGCACAGAAGGGTGGGAGCACCATGGAGGACGCTGTTGGAGGGTGTAATACAAAGAGAGGGGAGGAAGGGCATGGTAAGAAGAAGAAACAGACAAGATAGCAATGTCACGCAGGGGGAGAAGAACACAGGCAAGAAATCAATGGAGGAGATAAGAATGAGCTCAACATGGAGGAGGGTTGGTAAAAGCACACAGGCAACAGTAAGCAACAGGGGAGAGAGGAACACAAGAGAGAGACACCTGGAAAACACATGCACTCTTGTGGAGTGCATAAACAAAGAATAGAATAAAGTAGTGCTTCAAAAGCAAGCAGTGGATTCATAGAAGTCAGCCAATCAAAAGAGATGGGACAGAGAACTAGCTCCCTGGGAGGGGCAAAACAAGATTGACAAGCTGGGACCACAATAAGACAGCAGGCAAATGTTGGACAAGAACGCCAACCAAATGGTAAACAATTGGGGGATGTGAGGGGATGAGAATCTAAGACCCTTCATGTTCTTGGTAAGCTCATAATACATATTTTGCAACCAGACAGCTGCACTTGTCAGGTAGACTCAACCTACAAAATAATACAACCATATTGAATGTTGTTCTAACAACAGCTCTTGATTTACCGATACCTTATTGATCTAATGTACTGGTGGTGAAAATAAATTGCTTGTTTATAGTGATAAAAAAAAACAATTGAAATAAGGTAATAAAGGATTATGGTTCAGTTCAAGAGTCATGATTTTTAAACATATGATTCTGTCTAAAGGAGGAGCAAGTACAAAACACCACCTGGGTGAGGAGGAAGGAAGTAGACTAGGCCTGCTGACTGAGCTGGTATGGGATGGTACCTTTAATGGACAAAGCAAAATCACTTCCCAAATTATAGTTTTCCTCTAGTTTTCTGCCTGATGCACCTCATCTTAAGGTTAATTTAAGAAAGTGAGAAAGGGAAATCAGATCTCGGTTCCGCAGGAGCGCAGGGCATGGAAAAATGCAGTCACAAATCTGAAATTTAGTTATGCTAGGTAACAACTTCTGACATATGGTACTGCAAATCATGATGTTAGAAGTTTCGAAGGCTATCTAGTTTTGAGGTTTAAGAAAGGAAGGGACCAATCTCCATTGTTAACAACTGAGTTAATCAATGTCTCTAAGGGTCTGGTCGGTTTATGCAATACTTCCTTGGAGACATCTTAGCTGATTTGATCCGGAAGAAGAGGTCAGTGTCTTTTCCTGGACAAATAATTAAATTAATAGCAATCCTTACTCTGAATCCTTTAACATGGATAACAAAAATATTTAGATTCGAAAGCATTCCACACAACCCGTGTTATACCCCAGAGCAAGGGTACTCAAATCAAGTATGGCCGAGTCAGCCCTTATAGGATTAAAATCTGTGACATACAGGTTGCACAAGCATCAAAGTAGCAAACTCTTAACATGTTTACCTTTCTCTGAAATCATTATGGGTTACACAACCAGATGTGACGGTTTTACAAGTAAGTCTGACCAATGGCCTCAGGAGACATTTTCAAATGATTGGATTAATCACATGCCAGTATTCTTAAAAAAAAAAAAAAAAAGTGACCAGTACTAGGAGTTAAATAGGATTCTGGATGTAATCTGTGGTCCTCCTACAAGTTGGAGTCGTGAAGAGTAAGTAAATGTCATATGGTAAGAAAATGAATGTATGAATATAGACAGATAATGGTCCTGAGAATACCTATTTGTGCAATGCGTCAAGAACTTGGGTTGAATGTTTGTCATTTGTTGGAACCAAGAACACATTTACAGTATAAACTTAAGATCCACAATGTCCTTCCATTGGACGGGAAATAGTCTATCCTGCTTCCACACATTAGGTTTCCTTTACAAATACAATGAACGACAACTCTAGAATCTTACCTTTGTTATTGTACACATCTAAATAGTTTGGTGCTGAAAATATTGTGATTAGGGAAGGGAAGCCTGTTGTTTGACTTTTCCTGTACATACGGTACCTAGAAAAAAATGAGAGCATAACAAAATTAAACTATGCACTGCGGATGAGAGTGTTGTAGGCCGTTTAACACTGCCAACAATAAACCTACCAATAATAGGTGACTTTCACTTCTACAAAATGTTACCAAGCCTTTTATTCTGGTTTCCTGATAGTTTGAGTTTACTGGGCAATATAATTGAAAGGTACTTGTCATGTGCTTTTTGGGTACTATTCCATCAAAATGGGATTTCGAAGACACCCTTTGTGTACATGACTAACTGTCCATTATCAGCTTGGATTGACATACAAGGCTTATCAAGGATGTGATACAGGGTCCCACCAAGTTTTAGTATGACACACCAACCACACAGCACACCGTTCAATATCCAGTCAGTGCTGGACTGGAATGCATCTGCAATCAGGGAATTGCGGCAGATGAAATAAGTCATATTTTGTCTGCCGTACTTTCATTGCAAAATAATAAGTATTTCTACTGCCTGGATGATTAGCTTTATTGTGTGTGAGCAGAAAAAATGTTAAGATCTTAGCACACCTCAAAATTGAGGCAACAAATAACGTTTAATTATTTTAGACATGGAAGAGTCGATGCAAATCTCTGAGGGCTTTAAATGACAGACAGAAAGATGAAACACGAGTTTCAAGTCCCATTTCCCTAGCACCCCCTACTGTAGGACTCAGTGGCACTGCAGCTCAGCCATTTTTCCCAAAATATACCCCGAATGAATTTAAAAGAATATATAGAAGTGTTTCTCACTGGCAAATAGGAAATGTGCTATGCCACAAGATTGTTTCAATCTGACTGATTCAGTTCATGATTACAAACTGGATGGCACAGAAGATGATTAGGGAAAACTCTTCTTTCTTATGAGCCCGAACCCTACTCATGCACCAAAAATGCAAGCGCCACGGCAGAATCAGGAGAGTGATTGTGTCAATCAAAGCACAAACACTCCGAGCACTTGAGTCCGCAGCGGCACTCTGTCCCCCTCGGAAGGTTCTAAGGCTGGGGCTTCCTCGAGTTGATCCTGCATAAAGGTTGCATAGTCAGCTGGACCTCAGTTCAAAATTAGAATCAACAATATCTGTAGCACATAGGACTCCCTTTCTGAAGAGCACAGGCACTTAAGTCAGTTCCTCGGGTCCTTCGGGATTAGTTCGGACTTTGAGAGAAATAACAACAGTCACGTTCCTCAGGGATGCAAATAAGAACATAGGCAACCCTCCAGTAACATGAAGCTAGGACATTTGTAGTACAAGAAAAGGGAGGCCTCCTTCAGAGTGGTTTTTACATAATTTGTTTCAAAAGGTCGGGGTGTTCCGATTCATTAACATGGTTTGTGATCATACTACACGTTTAAATCCTGCATAAATCGACAGGTAAATATTTTTCAAAAAAACAATTAATACATAGACAAGGACAGAGGCCGCAAAAACAATTGGACATTTTACACCAGAGCCGCGCTGGCAGTAGTGGGTGTATCCCAGGAAGACTGGAGGGGTGGAGGCCAGTTTTATTGCTGGTGGCAGGTTTACAGTGGTGCTGCAAAATCAGCTCCCAGTACCAAAAGCAGCAATCCAGCACAATCCACTCACTCTCAATTCGCGCTTCCGTGCGGGGACGGGTCTGACAAAATTGCCAGAGTTGCTTTGGGTTCCCACTCCGGCCCGGTTTCACACATTAAATTCTTGGGCGATTTGTGAGAAAGGGTAATGTCAAAACCAATAACATATTATAAGGGTGCTACAGTTATTGAACTGATGGCACAGTGCTCATTTGTGGACAACTTCAGGGTAAATTATAAGACATGCATGTAATGTACAAAATGCAGTGGCTTTAGTCTTCAGTGATTAGGAATTTAATGCAACCGCAGATTTCTGCATAACAGTTCATGTGAAGAACACAGTCCAATGTTATGCAAATCGAAGTTTTGCACCCTCAAACTTTAATTATATATTTATAATAATAACGTTAAAAAGTGATACACAGCCTTACACCCAGTTCAGGAGTGACCAGTTTTTTATTTTCTTGGCTATTATTAGTGAGATGTTTCGCCGTAATGATGTCTTAGCCGTTTAGTTTTATTCATGATGAGGTAAACTGGAGGCACCCCCATTTGTAAAGTAGGTCACCTTTCTCAGGGATAACTAAGCACACCACACATTACAACACAATCACCACAAGGGCCCAGATTGACGTCAGTAATTCAGACCAGTGAGACCTTGGTTCACCATACAGTCGAATTATAAATGGGAAGTTTGACATAGTTAAGGAATGCAGCATAAGGCATGCTGTGCTGCAGTGTGAAATGTGACGAGAGGTGCTTGCATATACATTCATAACCATGTACCAGATGCATCATTTAGGCAAAGGGCTAGATTATTTGTAATATGGTCTTATGCTAAGGCTAATGCATTTTGCTCCTTTTTGTAGAGGAACTACCTCAAATTTACAATAATCACTTTTAGCCCCTAATACAATGACTGCAAAGTTATGTTGCCTACAAGTATTGCGATTATGCACGTCCATCCATTTTTGTAGCACACGTTCTCGTTTTTTTGTGGAAATTACAAAGGAAAATCCAAACTAGGCCATAATGACCGAAAATCATGTTACATAAACAGTTTGGATAAATGTAGTTCATTTGTTTAAAATGCACATATTAATGTAACACAATTCTTCCTGTAAGCGTGGTGATAAACAATGTCTCACCAATAAAATAACACACATGCCTTCTGGTCTTAAATATTTCATATGCGTCCAGCCGTTACTCTGTGCTTCGGAACTCTGAGGTGATCAGCAGGCCTTGTTGGAGCGGTGGCTTAGTGGTAACCAGCAGTGTTCAGACTTTTCACCGAACTCTAGTGCCTATCAAATGCACCTAAAATAGCACTATCTTCACATGCAAATTATGCGGTTTCCTTTTATAGGCTTACATCCTCAAATTGCATGCTGTCTCAATAAGCATAATCTATATTTCTAAATCAGTCATGAAAAAATGATCTTCACAGAAACCTTCAATTCATCACCAGTCCATTTTTCCTTTCAAATGAACCTTCACTTCCTTTCCTACGTTTGTCTGCCTCCTCTTACTGAGCACAGCCTTCTTGAAGTCACATGCATGTTTGCCTTAACCTCGATGATTGAATTTCTGATAACTGCACACAACTCATATCAAAGATCATAACCTCTTTAAAAGTCATATCTCTGCAGCCTAACAATACCTAATCTCCTCAAACTCGTCTACTAACCCCACCAGCCACCTGCATGATTTACACCCCACTAATCATCAAACCAAACTCCTATTCATTTTATCTACCACAAAGACACTGGAATGAATGTATGCGATGGTATTCTTAAGAGAACAAAACTAATCCCTGTAGTACCAATAGCAAATAACACTGAACTAACCACTAACCCCGTCTCCAGAGCAGCATACCTCCTGCTGTAAAGCACTTCAAGGCTTTGTTAGGGGTAGTAAGTGGCATATAAATGCAATGACATTTCCAATAAAATTACCACTATGGAGCTTTTCTCCAAACCGCAAACATGCCCCTATTTATATACCGGAAAAAAAAGGAAAAAACAGGGAAAGAAAAATATGCTTGTGTGCTATGGCAGACAAATGAAAAATAGGTCACAGATATGAAGGCTCAATTGGACAATACAAGGGTCTTTCACCAATTTAGCTACGTTTGGAAGAGAAACCTTATTGGCGCAGACAAACTCTCAGAGTAGTGAGCCACTATCTTCGTCCCAGGCTGCTTTCTAGCCCTTTGTCATGCCTCTTATATGGTTTACGGTGTGCATATGTCGAGGTCCTGACTGGATCAGGTAAGTCACTTCCAGTGAACTTATTCTTTGGCAGCTGTCCACCTTACCGAATGTCGCTGAACATCCTGATGAATGTGCGGTGGCAGTGGGAGCATTCCCCCTTACTAATATTTTAGTTGTGGCAGTGCCCAAACAGGTCCTGAAAAGATTATCTTCTGACCTGCATTGTGAGTATTCTTACGGCTCACAAAGTCAATTGTATGATGTGTTGTCCACTTGACAGATTGGTGTACTCCGAGTTTCCAGACTCAATCCTTGCAGTGATGGTATCTAGTTGTGTACAGTGGACTCTTCTTCAGGGTAGAGGGCAGCTTGCATGAATGGGTAGGGCCCACTTTGGATCTAGAGTCGAGATCTGCTTTTTCCCTCCAGTGGATTGGATGGTAATCATGTCATACACAGCTAGCTGAAACGGGGGTATGATTTCTCTAGTGAATCACAGACAAACAAAACAGACCATTTGATGTACAGCACATTCAACCCAGCCAAATTCACTTAGTCTATGTGCTGGACAGATATGACAAGTTTTGTGCGTCTCAATGACTAAACTGCAGTTGCTTTGCCTGTAACAGTAACACTGGAGACTAAGCCTATTGGGGTGACCTACCTTAAGTTATTTTGTCCTTTCTTGTTCTCGTCTTGTGTTTCCCCTCCTTGGAGGATGGAAAGTAATGAGACTTTGAGCTCAACTGGACACATGTCAAGCCTGAAAGGGGCTTGGCCTCACACTTCTTACTGGCCTAAGAGACATCAGTCAGCATTTGTTGCATGAAACAGAGTTGTACCAGGCACCACAATAAGACCTCAGGAGGGTCGAAAATGGACATCTATCCTTTACAACGACAGGATATCAATACAGACTTCTTTGGTGGAGGCATTCCTATGTGCTCCTGAAGTTATTGCCATAAATCTGTAGAAGGAAAAAAATTGGAAAAAAAACAAAAATCACAGCAGCTCTGGATCCGCCTCGAAGGAGGGTGCAGAAAAAGGAACCAATGTTGCATGCCAGTGTGGTGCTATATGGCTCAGCCACATCATATCTGCGCCGTGCTGGTGCAGAGATGAAGCTAGCACCACCTACTTGTGTTGTAGAGCTATGAAAAGAGTTCATATCTAGTCTAGTGTCTGGGTAAATTCAAAAGGTGGTGAATCTGCAGGTAGAAGTATCCATCAGAAATCATACATTTAGATAAGAAAGTTAAAGGTAGAAACCCTGGTGAGAGACCAGGCTGTTTGCTGACCTAGCTTCTATGCAACAAGGAAGGCCCTATGTGTATTAACGCAGTATATGTAAGCAATAGACACATTGTTATAGACAAACAGAAATAATTTTTTTTTTTTTACTTCTTTGGCAATCTTAAGTAGTCTCTGCTGGTTAAAGCAAGTCAAGCCTGATATTAATTCCTTCCAGAGGAGGTCCGGCTATCCTAGGATCACTGTCACACCCTCTTAAATCTGAGAACATAAAGCAAGGGTTGAAACATGCCTTGCACAAGTTAGGCCCCTTGTCCAGATGGCCATACAGGAAATATTTACAATGAATATTTTATTATTCTAGCCCCTAGGTTATCAGGCCTTGCACAGAAGCGAAGTCCAAAAGATTCTTTCCGCTCACCATCAGGGAGGCTCTCATTGCCTTACTTGGTAACTCAAGCAAACAGCTGAATGATCTAACCTCCAACAGACCAATGTTTTTAAAGTTGCTGACATATTGGCTGGAGTGACTGATAATATGCTGTCAATTAATGCAGACTCATCCTCCCAGTTCAATAACTGAGCTCATCCGTGAAAACCAACCTTACATTTATGTTCATCATTCTACAGCAGCAATGCACTCAGATCTTTTTCCATTCATTCTTTTGAAGCTCAAAGCATTAAACTTAGTGTAACATTTCTTTCTATTCAGGGTCGTGCTTACATTAGTCAGTTTTTATTTATTCCATAAGTGAAATTACTATGTATTTCTCCCCTGGCCAGTCAAGGATTGAGGTTTTGTGCTGGTTCCATTGGCACTGCATAAGGGTTGGCGGCAGGAGTTCTCCATTACCCCCCATATAAGCCTTTCTGATAGAGCTCCTAAATGTCTGATTCACAAGAAGCACAGCCACAGGGATGATCTGTTTTATTCCCACAAAGTAATATCTTTATACAATGACACTATCTTTCATGTGTCAAATACCCAGACCTAAAAATCCCACCATTTTTCCAACATTAAATATTATACTAAACTTTCAGGTCTACCCAATAATTGGGACAAATCCGAGCTGTACCAGCTCAAGCGTGCAGTGGATGAACTCCAATATACCAGCGAGTTACTGATTGACTGCCCTGGAAGTCTGATCTCAACAGATTTCATTAATCCGGTTACAGAAAAAACCTTTGTTGATACCTTAGCTCCCTTCAAGATTAAAATGTACAGATGGACCGCCATGCCACTTCCAGTGATGATCAAGGCTTCAATTACTCAAAAAGAAAGGCATCACTATACTTTGCAGAATGTTCTTTGAACACCTATGGTCATGGCTTCAATATATGCAAGCTTTGTTTTTCTACTCCCAAAAGTTGCTTTAGAAAGGAGTGCTCATCTTTGACGCCATAGGAGATATTCGACCACTGGATGATACTTACCAGAGTTCAACATGGCTGATTCAGCAATCAGATGTGCATTGGTTCTTCCCAGTATTTTCTGGGAGCTCCATTAAAGAAGACCCCTGCGTTGAACATAACAGTTGAATCTGGATTCAGCAGTATTTGTTGATCAGGAACTCACTGCTGAAGTAATTTGTTTGTGGGGGATAGGTAAGTATCAGATAAACAGTTTATGAACAAAGGGGTGGGGTGTAGTGCCCTGGAGTTCTGTGTACTTTAGGCTCAGGTCTCCCTTAAGACCCACATGGGCTTGGTTCAGTATAACATGAAACACCCAGACTCTTCTTTGTAGCAGACAGTTATTATAGACACACTGAGTCTTTTCCATACAAAATTGCTGCACATAAATATGCACACTGATGGCGGCAGTGAGAGCAGGAGCTATACTTCTTACTGGTGATAAATAAATACTTTCTTGTAGCCTCTGCTGGTGCATTTCTAGGAACAATTATCACAAGTTAATTAATTTCAAATTGCTGAGCCACCTTTAGCCTGAGTAGGGCATAAATTATATCGAGCTAAGCAAATCAGAAAAACGTCCTAGGTGTTATGGATGTGGACTTCCAGCACATGCCATGAAACTGTGCCATTAACTAGTCTTTCTGGGTAAAGGTCTTGTGTTTTGGTGCTACTTGCAAGGGGTCATCCTGCTTAATTATAGGGTTGGCACGAACTGTTTCCAAGCATTTTTTTTTTTAAGCAATAGGGCCCCAAAATAGGACCGTGGGTTGATGAATTTGGCTCTCTGCTGTAACCGAAAATAATCTGACATGGACAGACGGCCCACGGCTACAAGGCCCAAGTATTCTAAGCATACTTTTAGAATATTTTGCAGTAGATTGATGACCCACGATTTCCACTTTTCTGGGCCTCCCACACAGCGGAGTTCATGATGAACATTCCCCATCAGAGAAGGAAGTGCTGTTTGTTTTGTATGGCATATTATGATGATCAACAGTACTGCTGTTCTCAGTTTTTATTATCAAATATGATAGGCAAATCCTCCGCTGATCTCTTGAAGTCAAAAAGCAAGACACCATGGACTAGAGAACGTACATTCGTCTTGTTGCTCCAAAACAAGGATACAACATTATGCATCCCATGTGTCATCAGAACTGCGTTTGGATAAACAGTTGGAGCAGGCTCCAAGACAACATGTAAAAGTTAACTTGCAATCAGCTAAGAGACAACCAGCCAAGGCCTCCCACAGTGGAGAATAGTTGGTGGGAAACAGGACACTCTGAAAAAGCAAAACATTTTAGAATCAAACAGAGCTTGCTGCCCCTTCCACGACAAGGTATAAGAACGAGGTTGGCTGCCTAATCCAAACTTTGAATTTAGAACGAGTCTAGTGTGTTTCAGGTGGCTGTGGACTAGTAATTGGTAAGCAGTGGGCAGAAAAAGTGTTAAAAACCAAACAAAGCCAAATCACCCTAAAAGGTGCAAGAATATTCTCTTTTTTAACAGTTTTCTACATTTGTTAATTTGGACAAATTTGCTTCTTCAGATGCTCTGTTAGAGGTCGTAGACTCCAGTACGATTAAAGATCAGCAAAGAAGAAAGGCAAAATTCTGAAAGTTTACAACTCTTAGTAAAGTCTAATTTTTGCTCAGCAACATTTCTGCACAGGCATCAACAGCCTGGACGGAGGTTGGGCATCATGAAAGACCAGGGGTCTGGACTATCATCCAAAGCCCCATTGCTTCTTCTCAGGACATCAAAGCATGATGCTGTTCAAGCAAAATATAGTTAATTATATCTTCAGCCCCCAATATATTTGTAAACAATTATATTTGTATTGCTTACTGAACTAGAGGACACCTCAGTCTCTCATATTCCTGTGATAAACTGTTTGACAGCGTGGGTCTACATGCCACATTTGAGATGGGGTGTGATCTAGTGGCCAAGTTACTGAGTATATAATCTGCAGAACAGGATTTCAATCGAGGCTTCGAAACAAGGAAAATCACTATTACCTATGCCTCAAAATGTAGAGAAGGGAAGGGAATATGAAAAAACAACCAGTGCAGTATCAAGTACAGAACCAATTGGACCACCCCACTCCACCACATGGGGTTTTTACAATTCTACGCACAACTGAGATGCTCTGGCTACAATAAAAGTGTTCTTTGGAAATGTTCCACTGCTCCGTGTAGATATGTTTGCACTAAGTAAGGTACAAAAATTCGAGCTGGGAAAACCGGTGGGTCTAGCATTGCCAGTTGGTGCAATGGTTACTTTTTTCTTTTATTGAAAGCATATACATCAAAAAGAAAATGAAGTGAACATAAACTTGTAAACAAAAATATAACCATTATGTGTGACCTTAATAGATCAGTACTGGTGCTTCCTAATTGGAGGTGTACTCAGAACATATACTTAACCCCTTTTTAGATCTGGCTTGACAGTGCAGCTGTAAACAGACCTTACGTGATCAATCTACAAAGAGCTTTCAGCAGTACTAGAGATGGGCTTTGCCTCGCTCACATGCTTGTGGTCAGGAGTACATGTTTGAATTGGCGGAACCTGTGTGCTTCCACAGAAAAGTGCTATCCCTACATACACTTGTGATTACTTTTGTTTCTTAGCCATTTGCACGAGCCAGCAAAAGTGTGACTGTCTAGAGAAGGCTTTCTATCACGAAACAAGCACACAATGAGATGGAGTTTTAATTTATTTACAGGGACATGGCGCTATTAAAGGATAAGTAGATAATATTTTTTTTTTTCTGGAAGCAGCATTCACATCCTTCCATTTCCCATCATTAACTTCAGAGTGCAGCTGTATGTTTTAGCACAGCATTGGACGCCAAGGACTACAGTAATTCAAATGAACTTTTAGGTCTGTCTTGATAGCACAGCAGTCAACAGACCTTATGTGATGAATAGCAAGCATTTGCAATGCAATAGGTCTCGCATTTTCTTGAGTTAGAGCTATTGGCATTGTAAATTCATAACTGGAATTTTCTTGCAATATAAATTAGTTAACCATGCCTCATAATTTTTTCTTCTCCTGCCATAAAATTCCAGTGGCCCTGCATATAACTAAAGCACTTCCATTTAGCTTCTTCCTCTGTCTGCAGTGAAACATGGAAATGTTGCTATTTAGTATCCTAATTTAAATTTACCATGCTAATTCCAATAGAATATCACTTTCACCACCCCACCATCAGAGTTGCTGGTTGGCTTACACAATTCCCCCCAAAAATGACACAAGACAGCCACAGATTAGAAATAACCTAGATGGGTCACCCAAACATATCAAGAGTGTTCAAACAGTCACAGTGTAACAAGAATGTTAGGTTGGCCTGAATCACGGTCAATTGTGCTAAGGAGAGATTGTTAAAATATATACAATTATCATATAGACATTTATCAGAAATAAACTTTTGGTATCAGCCTGTAATGCTTCAAACACCACAACAAAATATCATTTGTAAGAAACATGGTCATGTCACCATATTGTAAGCCACTAAAGGGCATAATCCCATAAAAAGAACAGGTGAAAGTAATGCAGTGTAGCCATATATTTAGCCATTAGAGGGCATAATGCTTTACACATTTTCAAGGTTAGCGGGTCTACTAAAATGTTTTTATAAACACGGCCATTAAAACAATTTCTCTCAGCTTTAAAACAAACGTTCCACCCGTGAGAGAGCTTAAAAAGATAATGAATGGTGGCAGGGTTTATTATTTTGAAGTCCCCACTAACATAGTATGGGGACCCAGAGATGAAGTAGACAGAAGGAACACGTTGTTCTGAACGTTTTGGTAGTGGTCCCATTGTCCAAGGACCACAGCAGGCAAACATTTATTTGTAAAATTAATGCCTAGCAAAGCATTATGGGGTAAGTTTCCATGTGCCACAAATATTTTATTATGTTCATTTGACTGTAATGCTTGTAACAGCCCCTAGAGGACGCCACAATGAAATTAGCATTTGTAAGAAACATTGTCATCTAACTATTTATCACCTAGAGGGCATAACCACACAAAAAGAAAATGGAAATAAATAATGTAACGTAACCATATATTTAGCCACTAGGGGGTGTACTACATTACACATTTTCAGGGCAAGCAGGCCTACAGCAATGATACAACAAACATAGCCCTTACAACAGAAACTACTCAGCTGTAAAACAAAAGGTCCAGCCACAAGAGCACCTAAAGAGACACTGCATGGCAGGAGGGGTTATTATTTTTGGGTCCCCACTAACCTAGTTTGGGGACCCAGAGATGGTGTAGACAGGAAGCGCTCACCATGCTGAACGTTCTGGTGGTGGTCCCATTGTCCTAGGACCACTACAGGCCAAGTTATGGGCAAAACATCTTTCGTAAAAGTAATGTCCTGCAAAGCTTTATGGGGTGAGTTTCCAGAGTGCAGTGAATATTGTAGTATCGGCTCTCTCGCTGTGCTGGGAGAGCTGCGTTCGCTTTGAAAATTTCTGTTTTATGTAAAGCATTTACCAATTTCAAGTGTTTTAAGGAGAGAGCCACAATAAATGACTCTAATTTGGCAACTGTGACCAATGTGCTGAGTGCATTAATACCACTGATCTAGTTCATGCTGTTGTGCCTGTTCGTGCTGTGAGAGCCATGGCCGCCATGCAGCAGGAAGGGGAGAGACAAAAGTTTGCCCATGCTGAAGTATATGAGCGATCGTGCAATAATCCATTTAACAGGGGCAGTCTGCAAGGTGTGACAAAAACAGCCTCAAGGCGGGACAAACAAAAAACATTTACCAATGATGTCAAGTGATTTTTGAAAGGGAAGCCCACGAACGAATAAAAGTGATGGGCGTGTTATGGAAGTGGTTAAAAGCTCAACACTTACAACAGGTCAAAGCGCTTGTGCACTTGACCTAAAAAAAAGAGCTTTTAGAGTACTACTAGAAAGGGGATTAGGCTTCAACCACGTTAGTTTCCAAGAGCAGAAAAATTGATTGGGCCAAAGCTGTTTGCTTCCATCAAAATACAGTCCTTGCATTGCACTTTTGGATTTGTGGCAAGGCTTATACTCAGTACAGCATGAATAAGTTGGGTAGGGTAGCAAATCAATGAATATTACAAAAAGAGCAGGTGATCTGATGTATTCATTGTTAAAGTCAATAGGCATTTCAGGGTGGATTGCTATTACACTGTATTAAAGCCTACAGACAGATATTTTGTCCCATGGAATCTCACAGATTACCGTAGTGAATATGGGTTTTGGTGTTCACTGTCCCCTCTGTCAAACCATGGGCATAGAAGATATACAGTGCAAGAAATCTTGGAAAGATGGTGATTTGTTTTTCTAATTGTAATTTTGCAAGCATTTGTAATTTTATGACTACATGCCGTTTGGTTGCCTTTTGGGAAAGTGTACGCTCAAGTATACTAGGCCCGAACTGGTTATGGTGACAAGCATTGTTTTTATACTATGCTATAGGCTGTAGAAAGTTATTAGGTTACATGTAATCTCACATGTTACCATAGTAGGCAAGTGTTTGGTATTGGTCACCTACTCTGACAAACCCTGGGAATAGAAGAATTTCATCATGATGATTCTCATTAGGCTCGAATGAGAGGAGTTGTATAATGTTTTACCAACTGTAACTCTGTACATACCTATAATTTTATAACTGAATGCATAGTAGTTATCAGCTTATGTGCACTCCAGGAAGCCTATGTTGTTATAGTTTCAAGCCAACGGTAGAGGTTATAGCAGTTATCAGTTCAATGAGAAAGTTATGTCAGATTTCTTATTAGTGATCTGTTTCAAATGAAAAGTTATGGCAAAGCAAGAAGAACTGACAGTGTAAAAGCATGTTTTTAAGGCACTAGGCCTTTAGCCAGGTGGGAGTGTAGGCCCCTTTGTCCCACATTACGAGGCCTTGGGTAAAACACTGCTCAAACTGGGCCGAATGCCAACTACGGACCCACAGGAGTACACAACTACTCGGAAATGCTGGGATCAATGCCTGCAGAAAACACATTCTAGGGTTCCTTACTCCCCAGACTTGCCACTTAAAATGCTAACTCTGCTTCCACATGGGCGGGAACTAGCAGGGATACAGGATTGGATGGTGCCAGGGGTCGGCCAGGCTAGAGGCCTGTTCTGAGAATCGACTACTTCCATTCAAAGATTTCCAGGAAGTTTTAAAGCTACCTCCGGGTCATTTTCTACTATACGGGTCAGTAACAGCAAAATTCCGTAGGCTCTTGGAGGTCAGAGGATCAGAACCCACAGATCATCTTTATTGTCGATAACTGTTATCCGTGAGTACTTCTAAAGCTGTCACATATTTATACCGCTTTTTACCGGCAGAAACACTACGACCTCTGGAGATACTTGGATCCCACTGGGAAGCAAACCAGGGGCCCCCTATTTTGGAACATGCTTGGGAAACCATTTTAGAAAGCATCTCAAGGGTATCCAGGAACACAAGATTCAAACTGATTAGTTTCTACATTTTGCATAGAGCCTACCTCACCCCAGATTCAAACGGATTAGTTTCTACATTTTATATAGAGCCTACCTCACCCCAGATAGAATTAACAAATATTTCAGAGCGGTGGCTGTCTTCTGCCCTAGATGTAGCGTTTTGGGAGCCAATTGTTTTCATATGATGTGGCCTTGCACTCACCTAAAACCATACTGGATGGGAATCACCCGAATACTAGTGACACTAATATAAAGAGAGG